>NC_072474.1:111137189-111832689 GCF_027574615.1 Eptesicus fuscus | reverse complement strand
TCACCATCCTCTTTCCTATTGACCTATGGAATCAGCACAGACTGAGCAAACACTACTTAATCTGAGGTCTGCTTTGGCCATTTCCCAGCTAGTAACCTCCAATGGTAGATTTAATCTAAGTCTCAGTTTCCTCATCTATAAAAGAGAAATGATAATATTGATCTTCCTGGGTTACTGTATGAATAACAGCATATGGGCATACCTACATGGGAAAATTTGTCCAATAAAAGGTTATTTTTTTGTTAACTATTTACAGATATTCATATCTATTAATATATTTGGGAAACAGACTGCTCTTTCTAATGAAACACTAATACGCTCTTTCTAAAGAGTACATTAGGAAAAAAAATTTTGCTAAGTTGTGTTTTATCTTATATAATAAAAGGTTAATAAGCAAATCGACCAAAAGATGGAACGACCAGTCGCTATGATGCACACTGACCACTAGGGCGTAGACACTCAATGCAGGAACTGTGCCCTGGTGGTCAGTGTGCTCCCACAGAGGGAGCTCCGCTCAGCCAGAAGCCAGGCTCACAGCTGGCGAGCGCAGCGGCGGTGGCAGAGGCCTCTCCCACCTCCGCTGCAGCGCTAGGAATGTCTGACTGATGGCTTAGGCCCACTCCCCACAGGCCTAAGCCATCAGTCGGACATTCCCCAAGGGCTCCTGGACTGCAAGAGGGTACAGGCCAGGCTGAGGGACACCCCCCCCCCAAGTGTACAAATTTCATGCTCCAGGCCTCTAGTTTTAATACAAATGATGAAAAGATAGCCTGGAACATTTCACACATCTGGTACAGAACCCCTGGGAGTCATCTGAAAGAAAAGATTTGTCTCCCAAGCAGGTGGCCGGACAAGACATGTTGGTTGGCGTGAAGGGCTGGACTTCCTTCAAATGTTCACAAACTAAGGGAAAAGTCCAAGGAAACTGTGAGAAAACAATAATTAATGACAACAAACACTGCTTCTCATCCTTGTGATAAGGTTTCTGTACAGAGCCATAAAGAGATTAATTCCACATTATAACTCTCCCTCCAATGCCAGAGCATCATTGACAAACAGGGATGAAGCCCCACTGGCAAAGACTATCAACCAGGAGCAAATGGACTAGGCATTTCATGTACATTTTTCATGTACATTCTTTCATTTCTATTCACACAACAACAGTTCCACGTTGAATTACTTTCCCCATCCCTACATCCATATGTTGAAGTCCTAGCCCTCAGTGCCTCCAAATGAGATCTTACTTGGGTATAAGGTCTTTTCAGATGTAATTAGTTAAGATGAGGTCATTCGAGTGGGCTCTAATCCAATATGAATTATGTTCTTCTAGAAAAAAAAATTGGACAGGCATGAAGGGAAAACATCTCGTGAAGATGAAGACAGAGATTGGGTGATGATTCTACAAGCCAAGGATCACCAAAGATGGCCAGCAACCACCAGAAGAGAGAAGAAAGGCATGGGACCGATTTTTCTCAGAGCTGTCAGAAGAACACCAGCCACCCAGCCAGCACCTTGATCTTGGATGTCTAGCTTTCAGAACTGTGAGAGAGTAAATTACTGTTGTCTAACTCACCCAGTTGGTGGTACTTTGTTATGGCAGCCCTAGCAAAGTAACACAACAACCCACACAGGGAGATATTATTATTCCCACATTTTGGAAACTGATGCTTAGAAACTTTGATTGTCTTGCCCAAGGAATCACAGCTAGTGACTGACAAAGTTGGTGGGACAGCCTTATTCCAAATTCAAATTCCATGCTGGAGGGCATCATGGGTTTCATTTCTACCTTCTTTCTAATCTTTATGAAGGGAAAAGATACCCCTCTTTATAATACTGCACTGGGTAGCTAACTTTTCTCATAAGTCAAGCATGTTTTGTACAATACTCACTCACATAAACAAAGATTACTGACCTAGCCCAGTGAGAAATACCACAACTCTTCAATAATAAGAAACATTTAAATGGTACTTTATAGCACTTACTGGTGTGGGCTTGGGTTTTCACGGGAGCCCCTGTGAGGCAATGTTGGCATCCCAGAAAAGGAACACACACAGGAGGCTGTGGGATTGGATTTGCCACAATGAGGCAATGGGCATGTGGCCAAGCCAGCACTGGAACCAAGGTCTCCTAGTGCACCATGCTGCCTTCCAGCCATGAACACAAGCCTTACCTGCTCCTTCCACATCTGACATACCTGCTTCTTACCTGGTAAGCAGGAAAAGTACTGGGCTACTAGAAAAAGCAAAACCTGTTGAGTGGGACCCATGGGAGCTCAATTATGTTACCCTGAGCAAAACCCTCACTCTCTTTAATTGTAAAGTGTATTGCTATAAGAACTAAAAAGATGAACCATAAAAAGTGTCCCATGACAATCCAGCTAAATAAGTTGCATTATACTATTCCAAAGAATACCTGGCTTACCTCCAGCCTCTCCAATCATTCAAGGTGCCATGTTGGGTTCATTCCCCCTTCCTTTGCTTACCTGTCAACTCATATATAACCAGGTGTTGTGTTGCATTAATTCAATCACCCTTTCTAGAGTGTCATTTCTACGCAAATGCAAGGAATTACTTATAAGGAATCTAAAGAGATATAAAAAGGCTCTAAACATAGAAGGAATTAAATAGTTGCTTAATGAATAAAAACTGCTAGATCTAATCCCACCCCCCAGATTCAAAAGAAACTGTTATGATGAACATAAGAATGATGATTTCACCCAGAGAGTACCTGCACTGGTGATAAAAGGAAGCGCAAGCCCATGTACTCCAGAAAATTTGAAACCAGAACCACTGCTTTGATTAATAAGAATATTTCACATCTTAGTTTTAATTTTAATGAAAATCCAAGCATTTTATTAAGAAAAACCCTCTGGGCAATTTCTTT
Organism: Eptesicus fuscus; assembly: GCF_027574615.1. NCBI lineage: Eukaryota > Metazoa > Chordata > Mammalia > Chiroptera > Vespertilionidae > Eptesicus > Eptesicus fuscus. The sequence goes on along the minus strand of NC_072474.1, from coordinate 111,829,806 downwards.
TAAGTTAGCTGTGAATTTAATTTTAAATCCTCTCATCCCCTAGTTCAATGTTACTACAAATAAAACATACTTTAAACACATGTTCCTATGCAAATATTTTTCAGAGAAACATCCATGGATTCGTCATGAAGGAATTCTAATAAACCTGTTGAAGTCCATGTCTAATCTGGGTTTGATATCTGATCACTGGAGATGCTTGGAAGGCATATCTCATTGTTTTCCTTTGGAAACCAACCTCCAATGATCACGGAGTGTTCAAAGTCAATACCTATTAGTGCTTGTACATATGGTATTAATTCCACGTTAATTCTGTCAAAAGTGATATCATCGTTAGAAGTTCCAAATGATGACATCACTAAAACAACTTGGTTTTCATGAGTGTGGGACCAGTCAGTGCCAAAATCCAGTTCAATCTATTCATCCGTCTATTCTGACAAGTTCAGTTTAATTAGTTCATGGCCTCATAACGAACAAGAGACTGGCTTTCTGTCCTGTTGCCAGAGCCATTTCTATTCTCTTCAACTTAAGTGCCAAATGCTTACACTACTTTGCCCAATTTATACCTTTGCCTATAATTACTGGTCCCCAAGGTGTGATTGTCCTTTCTCATAAGAGTTTGTGCAGCTGCCAACATGAAGTTGTAAATAAATTGTAATACCGTTGCTATGAGGTGTAAAAATCCCACAGCTCATATCCAGAGCCTTGTATAATAAACTCGAGTAAACATTCCATTTCCTGCAAGTGATTGTGGTCTGTGACTAGATTTAGAAAACAGGGCAGTAAGTCATCTTTCTTTAATGAGTCGTTGAAAACAAAGTCATATCCCATGAAACCAAACCCTGTCCTTGACAAAAACAAATAGCTTATTTGTAAAAGACCCTCCAAAGGGGGACAGATTTTTCTGTAGCTCATGACCTGAGTTCCACTTTTGTTGTTGCAAAGTGCTTAAACAATAGCAACCTCATGCTCCCAATAGCACCCATTGCCACTGAAGGCAAGATATTGGTTTTCTAACAAGAAACACAGTGTGCTATAGGAGGAAAAAATGAGAAAATCAGATGTAGAGGGACCCAGTTTGATGGCTTCTCTTCTACTTATTGGGTGACCTGCATCATTTAAACCTCTGCACCTCAGTTTCTTCAGCAGTAACTTGAGGCAAAAGATGCCTACTGAATTGGATTGGTGTAATCATGAAATGAGATCATTAAATGCAAAGCATCCACCAACAGTCCTATCCAATAGTAGATGACACAGAAATGGTAGTCTCTTCCTCCTTTTTCTTTATAATGACAGAAAACCTTAATTTCTTAGTTTCCACTGGAGCAACCTTGAGCCTACTATGTGGAAGGTGCTACAACTGAGAAGAAAGCCATCTTTTTTTCTAGAATGGCTGTTCCTAGAACCCCTGATTATACTTTCTTATTAAATTGCCTCATCTGTGAAAGGTGATCAAGACTGCTGAAATGATACCTTAACTACAAAATCTAATCATTCCTAAAATTCGTCAAAATTATTAAAATTTATCTCCTTTTATTTTTATCATAAAGGGTTTATTGTTAATTTTTCTTATTTAATTATAATAGAATCTCATAAAAGTAAATGCTTCACATCAGAATTTTATCCTGCATAACCCAGAGAGACTGTGGTTCAACTTGAACATTAAACAAAGTTTACATTTGAAATAATTAGGTCAAGAAATAATTGCAGATTAAGGTCACTTTTTATTAAATTTATTAGGGTGGCACTGGTTAATAAAATTATATAGGTTTCAGGTCTACAATACATTGTCTTGCATCCTTTACCACCCCAAATCAAGTCTCTTTCCATAACCATTTATCCCCCCTTTACCCTCTTTAACCTCCTCCAAACCCCCTTTCCTCTGACAATCACCATATTATTGTCTGTGTCCATGAGTTTTCTTTTTCTTTCTTTTTTTTTTTTTTTTGTCTTTGCTGGATTCAGGTCATTTTATGTTCAACAATAGCCCAGATCTTATAGTGGAAATAATGTTAATCAGTATTAACAATTCATTCTTGTATGTGGCAAAGACCATTAATGCTACTAAATATACATGGTTTCTCCAACTCTCTATTGCCCAGCCTCCATTGTAGTTAGTTTGGAGCCACTAGACTAGTTCTGGTCCATAGATCATAATTAGAATTGACAGGTATTACTTTCAGTTAAAGGATGTTGAGAGTCCGTGTGTCTCCTTCATCTCTCTCTTCTCCAGCTAAGAAGACCCTGCAAGACATATGCCAGATGATACTGTCCAAGATAAGAGTAAAACCAGGTCACATAATCTTATGCCAGTGGGAGATTAAATATTATAATATTAAGCATGTGGGTGTTGTTTGATACAGTATTTTGTGTCAATTATCTGTGTCTTTCTATTAGATCACCAAGTTCACCTTCCTTTGGGTTCAAGAGAGGTTCTTCATGGTTTCTGAGCCTTTACCAGGTGCTTCTCTCCTGGTCTCCTAGTGCTCATTTAGGAATGCCATTGTCTGTTGAATCTGTCTTTAAAGCTGGCCATACCATAGTTTTATTGGTGAAAAATGACTATATGTTTATAACTCAACGCTACCACTGTGACTAAAGAGAGTGATTCATCCTTCCTACTGCTCATGCTTGGCTCTTTTCCTGGCATACCTGCACCCACTCCTTCATCCATCTAACACAGATTTTTATATTCAAAACTTAATGCAGATGTGTCCCCTGTCACTACCCCTCCGCACATTCAGCTATAAGATCCAAGAAGGAAGAACCCATCTTATTTGTATCTGCAGTAACATAGCACAGTGCCCACTATATTGTAGGTACCCAGAAATGTTTTTTAAACAAAACTGAAATCCATGAAAAAAAGATTTGGGAGTTGTTTTAACAAAAAAGAGAAGTCTCAAAATTAAACACACACACACAACACACACACACACCTATAAAGTAAAAACTTGAAATTTAAAACACAATTTAATTCTTTTTCTGATAATTGGGAAAAGATCAGTATTATTTGGTATTACCAGTCTAGCCTGTGGAATACTGATGGTCTGTGGACATACTGATCGAAACCAATTGAATTAAACTACCCAAAACTACACAGAGCAAAAGAAAAAAAAAAAGGGTGAAGTGTGGTCAACTTAACAAAAAATGGCAAATATGTTCTTATTACCACAACTCAGACCCAAGGCCCACTCACAACAAAAGGGGAATAAAGGGGAGAAAAGTAGTAGCTACCATGTACTAGGACCTCCTAAGCTTCAATGTCTACAAATCCATAATTTTTTTAATCTTATTTGCACATTCAATATTATTTTGTTTTAGTTTCAGGAGTTCAGTATAGTAGTTAGAAAACCATATACTTCACAAGGTAATCCTCTCAATATTTCAAGGATATAAATCCACTCTTTCCAACCATCACAAAAGCTTTGCAAGTTAGACATTATCATTCTTATTTTAGAAGTTAAAAAATAAATAAAGTTTATAATGTTAAATAAATTACCCAGTGGTTCAGAGATAGTGAGTGGGGGAGCTATAATTTAAACTCATATGCATTTGATGTAAACCCCATGTGCTTTCTTCACTACCTCATGTTCCAATAGTTTAGAGAGTAGAAAACTAACACAGAATTTGAAATAATCAACTACTTGGACAACATCTGCACAGATAGTCAGAAGTGAAATGCTTGGCAGAAATATGCTTTGATAGAATAGACGATTAGAATGATGACATAGAGAATAGTTCAAGGAGACTGTGACACAGACGTACAACCAAAGGCTAGAAAGGTTAAAGAGCTAATTCAAAATCACATTGCCCTCAACTTTTCACACATGCTTTTATTAGTGTGTTCATTCAATAACTAACCATCGAAAATTTCTGAGCAGGTATTTTTCTAGTCACTGAAAGCACATGAATAAATAAGAAATGATCCCAGCCTTCAGGAATTTTACAGTCTGTTAAAATAGACAGGCCCATAAATATATAATGATAATACCGTGTAATGTAATACTCATAGCAGGGCATTCCTTTGTATATTTCCCTCAGCTGCTTTTATTGCCTTTTAGCCCTCTGTTCTCCCATACTCCATACCCCAGAGTTCCAGAAATAATCAAAATAATATGTAGATTCACCTAAAAGTTAGTTTCCTACATTTAATTATCCTAACATTATTAGAGCATAATTTTATATTATCTACCCTCTTCCTCCACCTCCTCTTGCACCTAAAAGTTAGTTTCCTACATTTAATTATCCTAACATTATTAGAGCATAATTTTATATTATCTACCCTCTTCCTCCACCTCCTCTTGCACCTAAAAGTTAGTTTCCTACATTTAATTATCCTAACATTATTAGAGCATAATTTTATATTATCTACCCTCTTCCTCCACCTCCTCTTGGTAATTGCCCCTTTCCAAAAGCCAAATCACTCTCATAGAAGCCACCAGGTATTCCATGACTCTATATCTATAATTATGTTGATCAAGTGTGGGCACCTGACTGAAACCAGGACAAGAAGCTTCCCAGGACTTTTGGTCTTGGGACCAGGAACATCAAGATTAGTTTCTCAGCTGGACAAATGATGTAATATATAAATTTCAGGGGCCATCAGTACTATGTGGCCCACTTTTGGAAGAGAGCCAATCTACCTTATGTTGAATTGCCTAATTGCCATCACCTGTTAGATATTTCAAAACTACTACAACTCAGTATATCCAAAGTCAGACTCATACTCTGCCCCACACCTATGGTAGACTCTGGGGACATAATGGAGAGAGGAAACAAACTTGGCCCCTACCCATCAGTTCTTGACCTAGTGGTCATTTGCCTGTGTTCCTTGTTACAGAGGAATAATACTCTAACCCACTTAGTTATGCAAGCCAGAAACTTAAGATTTATCTTAGTCCTCTCCCTCTCCATCACCCCTCTAATTTCATCACTACCTGTCCCTAATATAATCACTCCCAAATAGTTCTTCTCTCTGTCCACACTTCTCCATATATATCACCATTAAGGCCAAGCTACAAAAGTTCCTAAATGACCTACCTGTAGCCTCTGTTTCTCTCCTATAATCCATTCTTCAGGAACTGGCCAACTTTAACTATTCCACTTTCATGAAGAAAATCCTCCAATCTTTTCTCATAATTCTTTGAATAAAGTAAATGTCCTACAATGTTCTGGGCTTTGTCTCATGTCATCATCTTCATCACATTCAAGAGCACCCCCTTAGTCACAACAGAAACTTGGCAAACAATGCTCACTCCTACCTCTCAGCTTAGTCACCTCTACCTCAGAGGAATGGCTCTCACCTCCATGACCAGGTTAAATCGCTCATCATCTGCTCTTATAGCACTGTGTGTCTTTCAGAGAAGCAAAACAATCTGAACTTTGCTTAGGGAACCTGCCACGCTTTCAGTGTTCCATTTACTTGTGTGATCTTCTCCTCCACTAACCTCCACAAGGTCAAGAACTGATGGGTAGGGGCCAAGTTTGTTTCCTCTCTCCATTATGTCCCCAGAGTCTATCATAGTGACCCACATGATGCATTCTAAAATATCTGTTGTACCAATGAATCCAAAATTTCATGATGTGGCCCTTAATTTATTCTGTGTAATTTGTTCTGATGATAGTAGAAAATTACAAGTATTTAAGAAAGATTAAAAATGAAAACAGAATTTCTTCAAACAAGCCATTCTGTAAAGAGACATCTCTAGTATGCTTTAAAAATCTATGTAATTCTCCACCTCTAAATATCTGCTCCATGACAATTCCTGCTAAATCATGAGCTATTCTACTGAACACCAACATCAGGGAATCTTACAGAAATATTTACTCCTCTGAACACTACCCAACAGCCATTTGTGGAGAATCCAGCACCCTAAGTGTGGAGGACTCGGGATGAATAAGCCTAGGCCCTCGTCATCAGTATGCTTATAATCAGTAGTGGTCCAGGTGACCACTCCACCAAGCTCTTCTCTCAGTACCTGCTCCCATTTCAGCTTTGTAACTCAAAAATATAAACTATAATTAAAAAGCACTGTTGACAAGAAATCTGCTGGTGGGAATTCACCCAACACTGGGAGATTCTTTGTACACCAAAACAAATATTATCTAGGTAATTTCTCTAAGTTTTCCTTCAAAAAAAAATAGGGTTCTTTAATTATGGATGAGTTATGTGCTAAATCCATAAAAACTATTATTGAGATTCATAGACAAAATAAACAGTTCAAGTGACTTCTTACCTTTTACTGTCAGATAAAGTGTCTCTGGCTCACAGCCATCATTAACTGCATCTTCACTGCACACATACCTGGATGGATGAGTGGGTGAATGTGTATAGATTTTATTCACAGTCACATCCACCGGAAGTGGACTGGCAGGAAGGGAGAGGAATTTGGCCACAGGGTACTTGGTGTGAGGAGAAGAACAGTGTCTGGACAATTTCAGCTTAGTCCTGGCTTTGCTACTGATGTGATGTGTGTGACCTCAGGAAAGCAATCAACTTGTCCATCCTCAAACTCCCCTTCTCAAAATAAATGAGTTAGACTTAGAACCCTTACTAGCTCTTACCTTCCAAGACTTCCAACTTTCTTTGATATCAGCTACATTCCAGTTATTTCATAATCAACATGTCACAATTCCTAACTTGGTTACCAGGTAGAAATATATATGTACCTTGTAAATTTCAGATAATCCAAAAATTATTCTAAACTAGTTTTGAAGTGGTTGGTCTTATTGATGCCACAAGAAACTTAAGGGGAAAAGCCAAAAGCATGTCTTAGTCAGAAAATGCTTATAATCCCTAGACCCTTGCCCCAATATTGAAAATGAAAGTGGCTGGGGCAAAGAGTGCCAGAGTCATAGGCACTTCTCCGAGCTTCCCTTCAACCTCAGAGGAAGTCGAAGTTGGCTTGAAAACCATGGCAGAGATGGCTGCAGATATTCCCAAGAATAATAAGTGCTCTACCTGATAGAAGTGAATAGCTCCTTCCAGTTGGCTGCAAGCACTTCCTTTGCTAAATAGCTCAAAACCTAACATGATACACAGATTGTAGATTTTGGGGGCAATTCTTGGAGTCTAGAGAATGTTGCCTTGGATAGTTGAAATGCACTACAGTGAAAAAAAAAAAAAATCCAGTCTCCTTCCTGCTAGAAAGGGGCACACCCAATGCTATTCCAAATGGCCTTGTTTTTTAGGAAGTGGTCCTGTCATTCAGGTTGAAGGACAAGGTTGAGTGACTAATTATGTTTTCTTTTGCAAACTACTTCGCTAGCCATTATGCAAAAGTCTCAATGAGCTATTTCTAGAGCAGGTATGCCACATACAGTTTTGTCTATGAAAAAATTCAGTGAATAAATTTAGGGCAAGAGCTTCAGCTCCAATGCCATCATCTCCAGTGGGCCTTCTTATTGGTGGAATTAATATCTCATTTTTTAAGTGCTATTAGGATTCACTGACTGTTCTTCTATTTATATATTTAAATAAAAATATAGTTGAGGAGAGACAGGTCACTTGGATGTAGCGTGACAAGTCGTTTTCTTTATATCAAGGGGAAATGTGAATATTCTCTCACCACAGACAAAATAGAAGCAGGACTATGGATTCACAATTTTTAAGCCTGATTTCAGATACTATTGGTGATTATATGAATTGGAAGACTGCTCTGTAACTTTTGAATACTCTAGAGTATTGAGTGTTGTACTGGGTCTTTATATTAATGTGTTTACATTGGAGAGGGGCAGAACAATGTCTGCCTCAATTTTCATTTTTATCCTACCCCCTAGTGGTTCTAAAAATTATTTTATTCTTTTTTACAAATAGCTTTGTATAAACTATACCTCCCTTTATATGTATAATTAAATGATTTCTAGTTAATTTACCAAGTGATTCAGCCATTACTGTAAATCCATTTTATAACATTTTCTCCCCTAGTAAGATCCCTTGTGCTCAATTATAGTAAGCCCATTCCTGTCCCTAACCCCAGATAATCACTCATCTACTTCATGTCCCTATGAATTTTCCTTTTCTGAACACCTCATATGAATAGGATCACATAATGCATGGGCTCTTATGTCTGGCTTCTATCACTTAGAACATAATTTTTGAGGTCCATCCACAATGTAGCATGTATCAGTAGTTTGTTCTCTTTTAGTTCACTGCATGGATATACCAAAATTATCTATCTATTCTGCAGCTGCTGGGCATTGTTTCTAGTTTGCGAGCTGTTATGAATAAAGTTGCTGTGAACATTTGCATGCAGATCTGTATGTAGACATTTCTTTGAGATGGATACCTAGGAGTGGAATTTTGGGTCTATTCAACATTTTCATTGAGTCCTCCCAGATGAATTCATTCATTGGCTATACTTCAATATCAGTAAGCCATGCCGTATGAAAGGACATTAAATGAATGAAGGTCACTCTCTTGTGGGGAAATAAGACATGCACATGGAAAGATATACAGTGAAGTCCTAAGAGAGGTGCCTCTCTGGAGGAGGAAGAGATTGGGTTCAGTAGCAAAACAGGAAGATTTCCTAGAGGAGGCAACACTGTGCAGACATTGGAGAAGGAGGGGGATCCAATAGCTGGACCTTCTCAGTGCAGCTCACTCTGATCAACCCCCAGTGCTGTGCTGATTCACAAACAGTGAGCAGGCCAATCATACTGAGTGGAGGTCAGGACTTATGGGCACCAGGGACTCGGTCTCTCTCTAAGTGTGTATCTAAAGTTTCTGGGCCATGGCTTTCTCATTTGAAAGAAGAATCATTCCTTTCCTCTTGATACATTGCTTCACTTACTTCTGACCTGCCATGGGGTTTGGGAAAGAAGTCCTTGAGATACTGGATATAAGGGGGGCTTCAAAAGAATATATGCTTTTTTCTCCAAATCTATATACAATGTTTTGTAGACATGCATTGATGTAAGAAATATCTTACAGGAAAAGGTGTTCCACATGTAAGCTTATATCTGTGAACTAGGCTACATTTTAGAACACCTGAAAAGGCCCCATAGGAATTTGTACAGGAATATCTCCTAATCTCTCAGTATTAGGCATGTTCATCTAACCACACTAGCCTCTCTTTTCTTTAATATGTCAAGCCTTTGAATTTACTCTTCTCTCTGACCCCGCAATCCATAAGTTTAGCTCCTTTTTTATTTTTCATAATTTATCTCTAAAGCCACCTCCTGATAGAGATATTGATTGACTATTCTGTGTAACTGTAACATCAGTCATATTAGATTATGATTCACCACCCAAACAAGTGATTTTTTAACTTAGTACTTCTGTAGAGACCCTACCTTCAAATAAGACCACATTCTAATGTCCTGGCGGTTACACATTAACATATGAATATGGGAGAGATACAATTTAAGCCATAACAAACACTACTATTCAAATTGCTACCAAAAGGGGTTGTTCCAAAAGGAAATTGTTCTTAGAGGACCACAAATGGAGATTATAAAACATGACTCTAAGCAAAAGCAGAGGATTACATTAGAGGTCTTGCCATTGGCGGACATGGTACATGCATTTGACAGACTTAGACAGTTCTTCCATGAGGCATGTCACCATCACAACACATAGGCATTCCCCCAGGCAGGCAGACCAGTCGCATCAAACCGTCCAATGAGGCACTCAGTAAGGACACAGACCGCCCCACCACACACACACACACATACCAGGTCACTCTCTTGTACTGTGTAAAGTCAAGATCATAGCCCAGCCAATGTTGCTCAGTGGTTGAACATCAACCCATGAACCAGGAGGTCACTGGTTGATTCCAGGTCAGGGCACATGCTTGGGGTTGCTGGTCTGATCCCCAGTAGGGGGCATGCAGGAGGCAGCCAATCAATGTTTCTCTCTCATCATTGATGTTTTTCTCTTTCCCTTTCCCTTCCTCTCTCTCTCTAAAATCAAAAACTTATCTTTTAAAAGTCAAGAATGCATTCAAATGCTAATCAAAGAGGATAAAGGCAAAACTAATAGTTAATTTAAATAAAACTCAAACTAAGCTGTTTCTCAACAGCTTGGGTCTATCACTCCTTGTAAAAGAATTTATTTTTTCTGACCAGTGGATGAAATACAGTTAAAAGGAGATGAGGACTTCAATTTTTGGTAAACAACAAAACCTCTGAAACTTAAATGATTACCTGCTCATAAGTGTTCATGTGCAATATTTGACATATCCCAGAAAATTTTTCACTTTAATGCTACATCCTATGAAACAGGCAGAACAAGGACTATTTTAAAGTTGAAGGAACTAATAGGGAGATCAAGAGACTTGGCCAAGGTGCGCAGAGCACTTAAGCAGCAACGTATGGGTTGAGCTGTGGATTCTATTCATCTGGCCCAGCTCCCTCTCCTATAGATTCTTCTATGGCCCGAAAAGTGTGACATGGGGGTACTTAGGGGAAAGGGCAGGTGCACTTTGTTTCAGTAACAGTCTTTGTCACATCGAATATGTCTGGGCAAAGTCTCTTCCTGGATCCCCCAGTGGATGAGATAGATAAACATCTGAGGCTCATACACATTACTACTTCTCATAGAATTTGAACATTAAACTTGTCTTCCTTTGCAACTTTCTAGGTTCATTACATTTTTAAGGGTGTGTGCATGTGTGTGTGTGTGTGTGTGTGTGTGCTCATGCACATGGGTGTGTATGCTTTAAATATCAACTAACAGAAAAATGATCATGGGTAAAATAGGTCAGATAGAAGCCAAGGACAAGGTGAAGGCAATAAACCCAATGATGATGGCAGTTACCAACCTCTCAGGTAAGAATGCTATCCTAGGCTTTAAACTTGGACCTCTTTGGCCCAGGAAGATATAGAACATGTGAAAAATCCATATGGAAAATGTGGAGGCATTTTGCAGAAAATTAGGATCTGGGCTCAAGAGAGATGAAAATTTCTTCAGTGGCTCTTGCCAACGCACCTCATCCAGGACATGTGGAAACAGACCAAAGCGGCCTGTCAGGCTGCCTCTGCCAGGAAACGTACTTTTTTAAAAAATATGTTTGTCATTTATCTTGGTAATTACAATCCAAGACTGTAGCGCATTATGAACATTAGAAACCTAAAGCGTTGGAGAGAAATAAAGACTAGGTTTCTTTTTTTAAAGTATGTAATTTAAGAGGAGAGTGTCTTAAGGTCCAACTTTCTGTGACATCAAAGGAGGTCAGCATGGAAATGTAGAATCCATTTCCAGCTTGTCCTAGGTGGGAGCTGGGCAGCTGCAGGATGGCCTCCGTTGCTTATTTCTTTTTTTCTTCTTAGGTTACAGTTTTCTAGAATACCTGTCAGGTAAGAGCTGCATGGTATTGGTATGGTTTGCAGGAAAGAGAAAGGATTCCAAGTCACCATCCCCCAACATTTCATCAAGGAAGTCAATTTCATTTTTCTGAATCTCAGTGTCCGCAGTCAAGCTATCTAATTAGTGGAAAACCACCATGTACGAGAGCACAGTCCTGAGACGTAATAGAAGTAAGACCATTCAGGTGGTTCTGCAAATGGAAGATGAGGCCACTATCTGCAGTGCAGAGCATTAGCATCAGACCCCAAACCTCAGGACTGACAGGCCATTCTGGGTGTGTCCCCGCCTAATGCACCTCAGTCAGCCGTGGTCCTAGAAATACACCCTTTTCTCTCTTTTTTTGGAAACAAGGCTCTTGTTGTCCCAGGATGGAGGCTCACCCAGACTTCATTATCTCAGTTCAGACTCATCCAGCAAATATCTATGCCAACAAATATTTTACATATAAATATGCACATTTATATCTATGATCTGGAATTTTACTGTTGATCAAATAAAATGTTCAAATATGAAGAACCTGTCCGGATCCAGATTTCCCAAAAGCAGAATGTAGGGTGGTTTCTGGAGACTCAGGAATGGAGTCTGGATGACTTAAAGGCACAGTCATTAATGGGAAGAACTCCTAGTATTTTCTGTCTTGGTGTCTCTTCCCCCAAGACTCAAGTAACAGGGAGCGAAGACATGTAAGCCTGTAAGTACTGTGAGACCAATGCTTACAGGTTGAAAATAATGAAACAAGTGATAATGAGAAAGCCTGACAAGTGCCAGGCCATGCTCCTCATGCTGCAAACCTGAAAGGACAGATGACCCTTTATAAGAACTGCCCCCACAGTCTCGCTAGATGGCACACATTCTGCTAATGGGAAGATGATACTTAAAATCCCAGGGTAAGATCCACAGGAAAGAGTGGTGTGAGGGGCTACGAAGGTGAAGATACCTAACTCTTTCTTGGGCCTAGTGGCATAGGTCTTAGGCACAAATGTCTCTCTGTACCTCAGTTTCCACAGGAGTAAAATGGGGGAGATGGAGGGGATCAAAAGTGGTTCCCAGGGGTGATATTTTTGTAAAAACACATAAAGGGTCTCCCTCCATGTAAACACTTTGCACATTTTAGGCAGGACTATGACATTATTATTAGCAAAGATAAATAACTCCTATCCATCTCTCCAGAATCAGCCCAGGTGTGCTATCATCCACAATGCCTTTCCCTAAGCAACCCTAGCAGGAACAACAAGCCACCTTCTACTGTCCTGCATTGCTCTACACCTACTTCGGGCCAGCACTCGCCTGGCTCTGTTGAAATCACCATCCTTGTGTTGGGCTCACCCCATTGTTCTAACCCCTAGAGACAGAAACTGCATGTTATTCATCCTTGTATCCTAAGACTCAGGTTCGGGCCTAATACGAAATAGTTGTCTAGTTAGTGAGTAAAGAAATCCTCAACACATACTTGTTCAAAAATATATACTTGGTTGAAATTGTAATGAATCAAATCGGATTCCACTGAAAAAACTGGAGTGATCCAGAAACCCTGGGAGTCTGCCCCTCCGTTCTAGAAGGCCACAGAATGCCACGGCTCAGGCTGTGGGTTCTCAGCAGAAGCACTGTCCCCACAACTTCACTGCAGCCCTACCCAAAGTCATATTAAAGGTAGGCTTCAGTCAAATTAATTTAGAAAATACTAAGTTTCACACACTTCGTTTTATTTGTATTTGATTTGTTTTGACCATGAGATTTCTCAGCCCGATGGTTTGCAGAAGTTCCCAAAGACATCTGGCCTGGATGCCATTTTGTTGGGAAACTAGCCCTTAAGGACATGCCCTCTCCTGCAGGGCCACACACCTGGGAGTATGAGCAAGTCAGCAAGACAAAGGCTCCACCACACACAGAGTACTGAGATCCTACACAGACTTCCTGCCCTAAGAAACCGGGTCCAAGAAGGAACCAGTGCTGCGAGCGAATGCCTCCACGAGACAGAGTGGGCTAAGAATCATTAACAGTAATACAAGCAGCCCTGTCTGACCTGGGGGGAGGAAAGCATGCTAATTCATTACAGAGGAACACAAAGAGTTTCTGTTGGAAGGAAGACAGGGCAAAGGAGCTAATATTTTTTGGCAGTTCTTTGATTATTAGCAACAGAAATAAATTATGTTTAACTTGAGGAAAAAAATTACTGGAAATGCTGGGAGTAGTGCACCAAATGGAAGGGAAAACTTAAAAAACAGATTTCACAAAAAGCAGGACCTAGGGTTGTTTCTGGAGACCCAGGAATGGAGTCCTGATGGCTTAAAGGCACAGTCATTAAGGGCAAGAACTCCAAGTATTTTCTGTCCTCAGTGTCCCTTCCCCCAAGACTCAAATTCCAGGGAGAGAACCCCTAAATGATTGGTCTCATGTGGGCCACATGGACACCTCTTGGCCATGAGAGGCAGGTGACTGGAATGGACAGTCTTTTCATGGAGATATCCAAATTCCAATAGAAGCTATTATCAATGGAAGGGGGATGGATGTTGGGCACTGGTCATGACAGCTGACTGTTACATATGTCCTCCTCTCAGCAACCCTGTGAAGTATGATGACTCCCATTTGATATATTAAAGGTAGGGAATAGTGAGGTTCATTTGATGGAAGGGAAGAGGGGCTCAGCAAGTTCAAGCAAGCAGCCCCAGGGATTTGAACTTGCCTGAGTTTAGAGCCCAACTGCCTCACTATTATGATTTTCCCCCTGGCGGCAAAATCTAAGCTCTTTCCACTACAGGCAAATTGAGCTGGGCCTTGGAAGGTCCCCTGGATTCCAAATGGCAGAAACATGAAGGAGAAGAGAATGGGAACTGACCAAGACATTTGCCACGGGATGTGTGGGATATTTACAGCACTCGCTGCAAGGAGAGAAGCAGTGTCCTCTGTAAATGTTACAGCAAGGGAAAAACACGCTTGGAGTTTCCTCTGAGACTCACAAACATTCTACTAAAGGGAAAGCATCCAAGGCAACATTTGTTTAAATTAAAAATAACAATAAAAAGAAAAAACTTGACATCTATTCCTGGCCAAAAGGTCAAGCACTAAATAACATTTCAATTTGGCTTTGATAAAAAAAAAAATGATGTTGTTTTGGATGGCTATATTTAAGCAATTTTTGCAAGCCTCAGAGGGAACTAAAAATGCTTTAATTGCTTCCTCGTTTTTACAGACTCCATTCTATGGGACTTCGGCCGCATCTGTCACCAAATTGCCAGCATTACAAAAACATTGTATATTTCATACATGGAAGAACCCCAAATACCTGAAAATGCCTCCAAATGTTTGAAGAGCCAACTGAGCATTTCTTAAAAATGTATTTAAATTTCAGTTATGCCTGGGTATCTGGGATATATCCTAAGGGCTATTTTATTATTATTTAAAACATAGCATTTTCTATTGAAATCCTCCCTCATCAACCTACTCATGAGGAAGGAGGTAGCTGTGCATCTTCTAAAACACAGGATAGATTATTCCCTTGACAGTTTAAAATACATAGTCATACACAGGGATTAAAAAGCCAGAGGGTGCCCAGTCAGCATGGCTCAGTGATTGAGTGTTGACCTATGAACACAGTTCAATTCCCGGTCAGGGCACATGCCAGGTTGCTGGCTTGATCGCCACTGTAGGGTGTGCAGGAGGCAGCCAATCAATGATTCTCTCTCATCATTGATGTCTCTCTCTCTCTCTCTCTCTCTCTCTCTCTCTCTCTCTCTTTCTTTCTCTGAAATCAATAAAAATATATATATTTTAAAAAGACAGAGGTAATGTGAGTGGGAATTAATATTTAGGAGTCACTTGGCATGCGCCAGGACAGTCACTAAGGCCTTTCTTCTTTCAGTGAAATGAAAATTCACTAAGCCCTTTCCATTCCAGTGTTTCAGTGATGTGACTGGGAGAGCAGCATCAGGACCCATTTCATCTACTAGCATCGGCCTCTAGAGGTGGGGAAACTGGAACTGAGAAGCAATTTGCTCAAAGCCACATAATTAAGTGATGGAACTGGGTTTTAACCCCAAGGAGGTAAGATACTAACGTTCTTGCCCTTTCAAAACAGAATATGCATTTTCACAAGAGCTGTTACTATGGGTCTCCGCCCCTTTTCCACCCCCAATAAACTGTAAGAAGAACACAAACACAGATGCGATCAATGCTTGCCTCTCAGTTTGAGTCCCAGAGCAGTCCCAGCATTGTGTGGTCTCTCAATGCCTACCATAGCCTGTCAATGCCATGGTCTATTCATCACCTCTGTCGTGAGAACACCACAAGCCACTATCTTCTAGGCACGTGGTGATCCTGAAAGTCTGGAAATTTATTCCTAGTTCTTCCTCTCCATGAACCCCAAAGATGAAAGATGTCACCAAGTTTTGCCAATTTCATTTGCAAACCTCTCCAAACTGCAAGCCACCAAGCCTCCGCTGTCCCACCCCTTCCTTGGCTCACTCCTGCCCCAGTAGAGGGCACTTTTTCCCTTCACCTCCCTGCCTACCCCACTGAGCTCTGAGAGCCGCTAGGGCAGGGCCCAGCCTGCTTCGCCTCTGTATGCCCCAGGCCAAGCACAGAGCCTGACCTCAGGCATCAGCGCAGCAAACGTTGGCCAATCAAAGACTAAATCAAGAAGCAAGCACACCGCATAGGATGATAGATGGGTAAACCTACAGAGCAGCTGCAGAGCAATCCGGTGCAGACCTAAGAGAATATTACTGCTCCGGCCTTCGAACGTCTTTTTTACGTATGTGCCTTTTCGGTTTCTGGCTGTTCTCCTTGCTCCAGACACATGTGTTTATTTCCCTCGAGTTCACCTTTCCCTGCTTCCCTCCTATTTTGGCTCTCTCTTTGTACCCAGAGTGCATCCAAACTAAAATTGGACATGTATCCTATGCACGGACCCTCACGGCCTGCCCCTGCTTTCCTCTATAAACAGTTCTACCCAATGAACCCTAAAGTCCGGAAAAATATGCTTACCAGTAGTTTTCCTTAGAATACCCCCTTTTCCTTTGTGTGGGCAATGCCTCCAGGCTTCTCACCAGCTAGTTCGCAGGCACCTCCACCATGAACACTTTTCTGATCTACTCCCCACTCCCTCCGCGCCCCCCTACCCACCCATCCCCGCCCCCAGTGTTGGTTTCCTCTATGAGGACACTTAGTTCAGATGGTGTATCACCTGGTCCATTCTGATAAAGGGAAGCCTTGTGAGAGGGCACGAGGGGTAATTTAATACAAGGAAGTGGTGACGATGACATTGGCTAAAAGGGCAAACGGGACATGCCGAGACCATCATAGGCTGGCAGGGCAGGGAGCCGCTTTCTCTGCTGCGCCAGAGGTTTGAATGATAGGGGCTGTGCCACCAAAGGTCAGGTCTGCATCCACCCTGAAGATGACTCTCTGAGGAGCCGGAACAACAGGGAGCCTGGGCCACTACCAGCAAAGTCTCTGGAAGCTCCAAGGAGGGCAGAGGGACCAGCCTTCTCCCTTCCCCCTATCCTCCTCCTGAGAGGCCTCTGTGCAGGCTGAGGAGGGAGCCTGGCCGTGCCTTGCAGAGGCCATGTCCTAGGAGGCAAAGCATGTTGGCAGAAGGGTGTGCGATGGGCTGAAGGAAATACACAGAAGAGAGCACACGTCGTATGTATGTACACACGTTGTATGTTTGTAGTTATTCTTACCCATGGACAGTGAGACTCCTTCAGGCATGTATTTTTGTTTGATTACATGGTGCTCATTTCGATTACCTCGTTACTTAGACAGCAGAAACTCTGAGGAAACTGGCCCAAGCCACCAAGGGGATTCCATGCAAGGAGGTCAGGTGTCTGGTGGGGTTGGGAGCTGAGTTATTACATTGGGAAGAGTCAGGGCTGGAACCAGGAGGCTAGGAAGCCATCCCACCACTGCCCACCCATCTTCTCCTGCACCTGCTCCATCGTCACCCTCACTCCCTGGCCGGTGGGACCACATGGAGTGGCTTCCTTCTCCTACTCTGACTTCCAGGCACCTAGAGAGATGCTAATCTCAGTTTTGACTCTAAATATCCTGAAGAGCCCAGCCGGTTTGGCTCAGTGATTGCATATGGACCCTTGAACCCAGAGGTTACACTTCAATTCCTGGTCAGGGCACATGCCCGGGTTGCAGGCTCAATTGATGATTCTCTCTCATCATTGATATTTTATCTCTCTCTCTCTCCCTCTCCCTTCCTCTCTGAAATTAATTTAAAAAATAAAAATAAATAAATAAATAAAAATCCTGGAGAAGCCCTAGAAACGCTGGTGTTGCAGAGGCACAGGGCCATGTGACATGCACCTGGCATTTCTCATGGGAAATATGTGGAGGGATGAAAACGTAGGGACAGCAACCAGGAAGGAGCAGGGAATCCTGGCAACTGACTGACAGGTTCCCACTGCAGGCCTGAGTCAGAAGCTTCAGAGATGTGCAGATGGGCTGGAGTCAGACAGATGTGAGGACGTCTACAGGCTGGCCTCTTGGAGTCCAGGTGCACATTAGCATATTAAAGCTCTGAGAGCCCAGATTAGCTCAGCATGGGCCAAGTCCATGGAGCACAGGTTATCTTCTCGGATCATTAAGGAATGTCTCCCCCACACAGTCATCTCTCACAGCCCCCACTTCTGGGCCCAATTTCCTCATACAGGCTCCTTCAAATCAGCAAGGAGGGTCTCCATGCTGTCTTCCAGGTTTATATGCATATTTAAATAATTAGTGGACTCTCTATTGAATCGGGACATGGACATTGGCTCTTGATCCTGAGCCACAGTTTCTTCACCTCTAGGAGGAGGCCAAGTACTTGGTGAGCAGAAAGTCTTCAAGAAATGGGAACTTCGTTCCTTTCATTGTTCTAACATCTGGAGAAGGGTAAGTTATCAGGGGAGGAGCTGGTTGTTTATTTTCTCTCTCCCCCACCATCCTACTTTCTCCCCCCTCTCTCTCTCCCTCTTCCTCTGCTCTCAATATATAATAGATATACATGCATCATTCAAGCAGCATCTCTATCCCTTTTCTTCCCTCTTTATCTCTCCTTTCTCTTTATCTCTCACTGGTGACCTCGCCTCTCCATCCCTTTACCTTTCACCTACATCACTCTCTCTATTTTTCTTGCTTCTCCTTCCCAAGATAGCACCCTTTTAAACTGCAAAGAATTTATGACACAAAAAATGATGTCAGTCCGTGGAGGTTGGTCCTCAAGACTCTCAGTAGGAGACGGGATAAAGAATTCAGTAACAGAGGGACAATAGCAGACAGCATTGTAGTCCTGAGCATTCTAGAGACTTCTGAATGGCTCTAATGTCAGAGAACCAGGAAGAGGGATCTCTGGATCCCTGGGATTTCATATTCAGAGTCAGATGCTCAAGCATCTTAGTGATCAGTTAATTACTAAATACTCAGACCTTTTCTATGCAGTATCTTCCCTCTCTTGTTCTCCCCTTCTTCCTTCTGTTTCTTCTGCTTTTAAAAAAAATTTTTAAAGAGGAATTAGCCTTAGAAATGGTCATGTGTCTTAGTTTCTCTAACCAAGAAGTGTTTCAGAATATACTACTACATTTATTACTAACGTCCACATGTATTTCCTTCCTTTTTATTATATGCAAATTAGGCTTTTAAAAAAATATATGAAGAACCCGCCATGTATAAATCAGCATGATTAAATGTGTTAATATTTTTCTCTGGGCACCTCAAGGTATTTAGATATTAACCTGACACCACAGAAATATATGTACAGAAAATTCCTGCTTCTGTAGAGCTTATGTTTCTAGTCAAACAGGAATTACAAGAAGATAGTTGACCAGAAAACCATTCCTTATTGAAGATAATTTTAAAACATGGATCTTGATTTCTAAAATCATCTGTAAACGTTGCTTCAATTCTTGACAACCACAATATGCTTACTTTTCAATCATCTTCTAATTACAAACATTCCAGCCACACGCTATACTGCAAGCACCTCTGAGGAACCCACATTGTGTTTGAGACGGTGCTAGGCTCTTAGGAGAAAATGAGGGAAACACAACAGAGTTGATAAATTTCACAAGAGGTCTGGACGCTGAGCCCTACAAGGAGAGACTAATCCCGCCTCCTTGGATGTCCGTATCTGACCCAAAGGGGAGCAGGAGTCTGCCAGGTAAGAGAGGGGCAGGAGCTCTTGGCGCCAGGCAACGAGCAAGAGGAGCCAAAAGTTACATCACTCTAGCTGACAAATGTTCTGTGCCTGGGATTGGAGCTCATGTTGTTCCTAAGTATGTTCTCTCCATGCCTGTAGGTGGACGGCACACATCCCTAACCCCGATGAGTAGGGTACTGGCACGTTGACTTGACACACACCCTGCCTATGCAGAAGGCTTAGAATCCATCGCATGCATGTCTGCAGGCTCTCTCCTGCTCATTTCTCTCCACCACCAAGACAGCACCTCTCCAGTAGGAGCTGCCCCTTCCTCCTAGTTCCTCGACGGCAGTCGACCCACATTCTCTAACACAGCAGAAATAAGGGTGTGTTGTTACAGCCTTCAAGATTTGGGAGTTGTTTGTTGTGTTGTTGTTGTTGTTGTTGTTGTTAATATGGCAAACTGAATCATGCCAATCTGACTTCCTTTATTCTCTGTATCTCATAGAAAAAAAATGTATAGTTCTAACACTTCTATACAGTTATGCATTATGCTTAATACTAAGAGGTATCACTTCTATAATTAGTTGTTGTTGTGTTTTAATTTAAAGCCAAGTCAATGCCACTGTATCAGCAAATTTGATTTTCCTGGTTTCTATAAAAAGAAAAGTGGCCCAAAAACTCTTCTCAAAAAGGCCTTCTCCTGCCCTCATCTGCTCTATGACAGCTACATGGTCTTTACAAGTGTCTGTTGCACAATTAAAAGATAGTGATCCGAGACCACATCGTTTGGGGATATGCACTATAAAAGAACTGAGCTCTGGGTCCAGTCACAAAAAGTAAGATCCAGCCTGACTCAAGTCAGAGTCTCCTTGTCATGCAATGAAGGTGTTGAAGAGCAAGTCTCCAAGGCCCTTTCCTTTCATAAAATTATTTTATTTTAGTTCAACTAAACATATAAAAACATAGTGGGCCCTGAGATCCAGAGGGCTTTTCCTGGCTGGATAATCATGGCCTCCAGTGTCTGGCTCAGTAGCAGGCCTGGACTGTACCTCTGCTGAATGGATGAGCAAATGAATGAATGAGGGAATGAGTGAGTGAATGAATGAGTAAATGAGTGAGTGAATGTGTGAATGAGTGAGTGAATGAGTGAATGAATGAAGAATGAATGAATCATTACTATGAAGACATTCACAGGCATATGGTGATATAAAAGCCCACATAACAGCCATCCAACCCTGCCCAGTATCAGAAAAGGCTTTTCATGTCTCCAAATGGTTGCCCCTCTGTCCCGAGTACTTTCAGAATCACCTCTGAGAAGTAGCTATTTAGGGATTACAAAATATCAGTCAGGTGAGATATGTCCCCTTAAGCACCATATAAAAATGGTTCAAGAAACTTAAGAGGAGCAGGAGGGTAATGAAGCCCATACATCCATAAACTGGAAATAATGGAGAAAACAGAACTCTTCCAACAACTGCTCCGGACACATCCCAAGAGATAGAAATTTAAAACGAGAAAAGTTTTGTTGGTTGTTTTTAAATCTGGGTGTGAGGCTTGGTCGCTCTCACTGAATAACCAGTCAGTATATTTATAAACTGTGTATGCAGTTTTTAAAAGAGTGCTGTGGGAGGGTCTCAGGACAGTTGAGAAATTCAGAATAAGAGATGGACTCCTATTAGCCAGTGGTTTCAAGTACCATTATTTGACCATTTCTCTATTTATAACTCGTTCAAACTTATATAGCATATTACATTTAATTAATTGAGTGTTTATGCGCTAAAGAGTTATTTGCTTGTGACTATAGTGAAATTTCCAGGATTTATGACAGGAACATTTTAAACAGCAACATGTGTTTCCCTGCGACTTGTATAGCTTCATTCATTATAATTTTTCCTGATGTTTTGCCTACCATATTATTAACTTCCCCAAAGCAATGAAACACCAGCTTGTCTTCTCATGGCAGAGAAATGAGAAGAATAATTATGAACGTGGAAATCCCAGTGAAAACACGCTCCTATTGAGAGAGGCGAGTGGTCCAAGAAGGAGTTCCCTGGATTTATGGAGACCATGAAAACACACACACACACACACACACACACACACACACACACACACACACACAGCAAACACAGGAAAACAGACACATTTTTTCATCCCGCATCTTGGACACTCCACATGTGGGGTAAAGAAATCTTTCATATATATAGATATATATGATGCTGAGCAAGAATTTATTTTTACTATAAGTTATAAAGTCTGAATAAATCATCAAAGTTTCAAGTGTGTGCCACGCATAAATATTTGATCCCTGCAAAGTGCTCGTTTCTAAATGGAAGAGTTTGTAAGCACAGGGTCTGATTTGTAACTGACGCGGGGGGAGGGGGATTTATGCAGAGATGTGTTCCTGGCAGCTCCTGGCTCCTGGAGAACTTAGGATGATGAGGGCCAGGACAGAGTAAGGCAGATCCCTGTGCCTATCCGTGCGAAGCTGTGGGCTAGTCTGGGAAGTCAATTCCAGCCAGGCTGTAGATCAGTGGTCATTTCACAAAGCGCTGGGGCTGACAGGACCACCACAGTCACTCATGTTTATTGTTCAACCAGGTGTTTGAGGGCCATTGGGCCCGAGAAGGATCATGGGAAGAATTGAGGGGCATGAGGAGGGAGGCAGAGGACAGGGGGACCAGGGCAGGGGGAGCAGCCATGGGGACCGGCCAGGCTGCAAGGCAGCTTCCCTCCAGTTGGAGATGGTGTTTGTATTATGACATCCCATAGTCTCCATTGTTGTTTCTCACAACAGCACAGCCTGCTTTAGCTCCCTGGCCATCCGGGTGGCCTCTCACAAAAGGCAGAAAAGAAGCCTTTGAATGACATTCTTCCTTCACAAACGCTCCCTGCCTTTTTACTCTGACTGCCTTGTTTCCCTCGCCTGCCCTGTTATGTCAATTTTGTTTATGTGACCCTTCAGTGGGTCACTAGCTCCAAATGGATAGTCGCTAAGAAAAAGGTGAGGCTGAAAAATAACTCCCAATCTCCATTCTTCCCCCTAAAATCTGTGCTCCACAATTTGAAGTTATTTTAATCTGTGTAAATGTGGGAAAAGGGGAAATTTCCCAAGTAAAGGTCACTAGCCCAGGATAGGTCGCTTGGGTGATGAGGTTAGGATAGTGCATATTTTTAAACGACATTATTGATCATATAACACTCATCATTAAACCTTTATAAGTTTCAAAGCAAGATCTGGGGGTTATAGCCATCCATGGTCAGCAAACTGCAGCTCGCGAGCCACTTGCGGCTCTTTGGCCCCTTGAGTGTGGCTCTTCCACAAAATACCACGGCCTGGGTAAGTCTATTTTGAAGAAGTGGCGTTAGAAGAAGTTTAAATTTAAAAAATTTGGCTCTCAAAAGAAATTTCAATCATTGTACTGTTGATATTTGGCTCTGTTGACTAATGAGTTTGCCGACCACTGGGTTATAGGAACTCCTGATTTTCAGTGGTTTGTCTTTCAACTCTTAATTTTTATAATCATCTTCATTATAAAAAAGACCTCTTCAGAAATTACCCTAATTCACCTTCAAACACCTAATAGATGGAACCAGTGCCAACTCAGATGCTAAAGTCCACACCAAGTTCATTATCAAAACTAGCAGTCCTGGGGAGGCAGAGGCTGGGGCAGTAGCAGACCTTGTTACAATGCTGGGACAGGAGATCCCAAAGAAGCATGGCAATATTCATCAAGAAAGAAAAAATCCACTTTTATTCTAAATGTGGTTATTCTCTGATTTTGAGAAGTAGTAGCCAGGGCAGCTCACACAGCAGGACTTCAGGAAAAAAAAAGTTGGGGGGGTTGGGGAGGGATTTTCTAAAACTCGATATTGAGTAATGAACTTTGCATATTCAAATGCAAATGCAGTTTATTGATGAGCAGGGTGGCAGCATATTTGGAGATCGAGATCAGTAAACAGACACAAGATGCCCCAATCTTTTAACAAACCTACCTCAAGGTGATTTACTCAAAGTAAGGTCATAATAGACACACTTGTTGTGCACATAAAAGTTAATCAATGAATGTTTTATCTTATTGAATTGAGTCATAAGTAAAGTGAAATGGAAATGTTTGGCTTGAAGTTAAACAGATTGAGATCATTGAAGGTATGCTGAATTTTATGGCGTCTTTCCCTTGACTCCCCATATTTTGTATAATTTGGGGGCTGAGAATAGAAGTGGAGAGGAAGTCTGTGGACAGGCTGGTGACTATAAATTATTAGCTGTGATCCATTAAGATGTGTCAAGTAACTTAAAAACATGTGAGACCTCCAGGATCCTGCATTGTAAAGTCATCTCAAATCATATAGGCCTGCTGTTCTCAGGGTTCCATTTACCCAAATTCTTCATCACAACTCCTCACACCCCTAACAAATCAGCCATCTTCCTCACTGCTCTGCCGTTAGGTATCTTGAAGGCAAGCATTCGGACAGTCTAGTTTATACTAAGCTGGGAAGGAACTCTGAAAGCACAAATGTGCCCACAGGGACCTACTACACATGTTGGTGATCCTTTGTCTTAGCACCTAGCCCAAGCATGACATATGAAAGGAGGAAGGATTGATCCATGGCTCCTGGGAGTAGCTGTCAATCAATAACTGAAGGCAGTGAAAGAAACAACTTCCTTGCCCTTCTGATGGGACAACTCTGAAATATATTCGACAGTTCCTCCCAGAATTTCCCAAAGGGCTTGAGCCTGGATGGCCTGATGCATTACCTTTTCAACAGCCTACGTCTCTTCACGTCCTTGTCTTCCCTGTCTCCTCCCCACTCCCACACCCATGCTCCCAGAATCATCTCCAAAACAAGCTACTCAAATCCTTGTATCAGGGGCTACATCTTGGAGAATCCAAGCCTAGCTTCTGTTACTCCGTCCACTCAGGGGTATTTATATATTTAAAGCAGATAGACAGCCAGACAGCCCAAACGGGGTACTAGTAATGAGGGAATGCTCATAAATAAGATAGTCAGGTGGGGAAATAAACAGCCACAACGAGCCTTCTGAGCAGCATCTCTGGGTGGTCACATCATCTGTCTATACAGCAGGCAGGCTGGCATGGGGGAAAGAGCACTGGACCAGGTGTCGGAAACCTCGATTCTCATGTTGTCATTGCCACCATGGCGCTGCTCGGCCTCGTCATCCACTCTGATCCCTCTGATCTTTGGTGCTTCTCATCTGGAAACTTATAGCATTGGATTTTTGGATCCCTAGGGTCCTTTTGGGCTCCTGATCCCGATGAATCCATGGAAGAGGATGAAGTACATGGCACCTCTTTAAAGGTGTGCTTCACAAGTAATTAATAAACAAGCAAGCTTTTCACACAGCACTGGTTCTAAGAGGGACTGTTTAATTAGGCACACGAGACGTTCCAATCTGTCTAGACAGGCTTCTCTTTTTCCCCAGGATACCTTCGACCATGCTTGCTCTGACACTGTGACAAGGTGCCCTTTGGCTGCAGACAGCGATTTTGCTGTGTGATAATTCTAATGCCATAGAGTGGAACTTTCTTCAGTTTAATGCTGTTTGTCTTTCCAAGTAAAACTCACTGTGGAGAGTTACCCAAGAAGTAGCCAAGAGAGACAATTTGTAAAACAGGAGCCACCAAAAAGTAGCTTCTGGCATAGGCCTTGTGCCTACCTGTCGATCATCATTAGTGGGCTTTTACGTTACTACCCCTTTCCCCATCCTTGTGCTTGATGAATAAAATCAACATTAAAAGTAAACTTCCAAGTAATTTAATTGACACCCTTCTACCCTGTCAAAAATAGGAACACCCCCTCCCCATTTTTGGCAAAGGTCTTAGAAGAGAGAAGGAGATTTCATGCCACCAGATTCCTTAACACACAGACTTGAATCTTGTAACAACCCTGGCAAACCACTTGTAAAATCCTTGATCTTCCAAGTGCAATGGGATTTCAGCTTGTGTGCACAATATTGAAAGACCTCATCTGGTCTGAGGCTTGGAGAGGAAATACATGAAATTGTTGTCAGTAGTTGAAGATAATTTTCAAAGTTCAGCCCATTGATTAGATAAGCACAACTCATTGGATGTGATGAAACATTGCATTTTTGTCACTTATGGTCAATTTTCAAATATGTTCAGAGGGGGTAGATGTAAAATTGTCAAAAAACTGTTAACTTTTTCTTTCACTCGTGTAGTTCTACAGCCATATTAAGTCACAAAGCACAATCCCAATTGAGTTCTTGAATGTGTCTGCCCAAGGCATTATTCCCATTTCAATTTTCATTCAAGGCTGGAATTCTCCCACCCACACCCCAAAAAAGGCTAAGTGGACAGATGTCCTTGCAGAAGGGTATGTTTGGCTTGTGTCCTCTTTTTCTTCCATGTCCTCCTCTACTCACTAGCTGCTGCTCCATACCTCATGAAAGTCAAAGAGAATGGGCTGCCAACAGAGAGGGCAATCTGGCTGGAGTGGGTGGCTTCATGCTCTCTGGACCTGGCAAATGGACAGCAGTGACTCTTTCCTATGGAAGCTTTAGACATTGTTTGGAAGCCTCTCTGTTGGCCTCTCCAACTACGACTCATCTGCCATGAGCAATATCTCTCCTTCAGCTGGCCATTTCCCCATCCCGAGGTTCCTCAAAGATGAGGTCCACATCCATTGTGGGTTGGAGTTAAATGCAGTCCCAAGCAGGACTTGAAATGGTCCTAGGTTACCACCTTGTCCATGAAACATGCTGTTGTACTTTTTTTTTTTTTAATAAATCTTTATTGTTCAGATTATTACAGTTGTTCCTCTTTATTCCCCCCATAGCTCCTCTCCACCTGGTTCCCACCCCACCCTCTGCCCTTACCCCACCCCTACTGTCCTCATCCATAGGTGTACGGTTTTTGTCCAATCTCTTCCCGCACCCCCCACATCCCCTTCCTGCTGAGAATTGTCAGTCCACTTCCTTTCTATGCCCCTGATTCTATTATATTCACCAGTTTATTCTGTTTGTCAGATTTTTTTATTCACTTGATTTTTAGATTCACTTGTTGATAGATATGTATTTGTTGTCTCTTTGTTGTTCATAATTTTTATCTTTACCTTTTTCTTCTTCTTCCTCTTCTTAAAGAATACCCTTCAGCATTTCATATAATACTGGTTTGGCAGTGATGAACTCCTTTAGCTTTTTCTTATCTGTGAAGCTTTTTATCTGACCTTCAATTCTAATTATAGCTTTGCTGGGTAGAGTAATCTTGGTTGTAGGTTTTTGCTATTCATCACTTTGAATATTTCTTGCCACTCCCTTCTGGCCTGCATAGTTTCTGTTGAGAAATCAGCTGACAATCATATGGGTACTCCCTTGTAGGTAACTAACTGTTTTTCTCTTGCTACTTTTAATATTCGCTCTTTGTCTTTTGCCCTTGGCATTTTAATTAAGATGTGTTTTGGTGTGGTCCTCTTTGGATTCCTTTTGTTTGGGGTTCTCTGCGCTTCTAGACTTGTAAGTCTATTTCTTTCACCAGGTAGGGGAAGTTTTCTGTCATTATTTCTTCAAATAGGTTTTCAATATTTTGCTCTCTCTCTTTTTCTGGCACCCCCATAATTCGGATGTTGGTACAGTTGAAGTTGTCCCAGAGATTCCTTACACTATCTTCATATTTTTGGATTCTTTTTGCTTTTTGCTTTTCTGGTTGGGTGTTTTTTGCTTCTTCGTATTTTAAATCTTTGACTTGATTCTTGGGATCCTCTATTCTGCTGTTGGATCTCTGTATATTATTCTTTATTTCAGTCAGTGTATGATTAATTTCTAGTTGGTCCTTTTTCATATCCTTGAGGGTCTCACTAAATTTCTCGGAGGTTACTAGAAGATTCTTGAGTAACCTTATAACCATGGTTTTGAACTCTATATCCAGTCATTTGCTTTCCTCCATTTCTTTCATTTGTGACGTGTTTCTTTGTCTCCGCATTTTGGCTGCTTCCCTGTGTTGACAGAGTGGCTTTGTCTGCTAGGTGTCCTATAGGACCCAGTGACTCAGCCTCCCTAATTACCTGAGGTGGACACTCTTGGTGCATCCCTTTGTGGGCTGTGTGCAGTCTTGTAGTAGTTAAGTCTTGATTGCTGTTGGTATCACTGGGAGGAATTGATCTCCAGGCCAATTGACTGTGAGGATCAGTTGTATCTACAATGGTAGAACTTCTGTGCTGGAGACACCCTTATGGGGCAAGACTTGCTTCAGTGGGGCTTTGGCGTTCACTGAGTCTGCCCCCTGAGTGTGTCTCTTATGGATGTGAAGAGTTGTAATCTGGATGGTCTCACTCTGACCACTGGGTACACTGGCTCTTGGATCTCCAAGGAGGTGCAAAGTCAGCCACTGCCTGAGGCCACCCAGCAGAACTACAGAGAGATCTGAAGATTCCTCCTCTTTGTTTGGGGTTTGGAGGTGCCCAAATGAGGTCCAGCTGTGAAGCAATGCAAGCTGCTTGTCCAGCCTTGGGCTTTCTTTTGGAGGCTCTGGGGCTCTCTGATCCAGCTGCAGTTTGTTAGGTTTTAGATTGTAAAAGGCCAGGCCATTCATATGCAAAAGCCTCTGCACACAACTTGGGTGGGGTTGTAAATTGGGTGAGGCAGGGTCTCAGAGAATCACCAGGGCAGAGCAAACAGCAATGGCTGACCATCAGCCCTGCCCCAAAGAGGTCCCTGGGTCTCTGTGTCCTGCGGAACCATGCAGGAACAATGATCGCTTCAAGCACCTCTGAGAGAAAGCCGCCCTCATGTTCAGGCCCGAGCCAGACAGTTCAGTTTCTCTGCATATGAGTCTGGGTCCCCAGAGTCTCGCCCAGAACTGGAGTTCAGAGCATTCGGGAGCTTGTATCTCCCTCCTGATTGAAAAAGACAACAGCATACCCAATTGCCAGCACTTTTCTGTGCACATCTCCATACCTCTGCACTTCACTTCTGTACCTCCGCACCTCCTCCCAGTCTCAGTGTCCTTTTCTCTTTCCTTCTAGTTGTATAAATTCCACTCAGCCAACCTTCCCATGGTTCTGGATGATATCCGTTTTATCTTTTAGTTGTAATTATGATGTGGTTGTGCAAGGCAACAAGTTGAGGTGTTTACCTATGCCGCCATCTTGGTTCCTCCACTGTTATACTTCTTGAAAGAGGGGATATAACCTTATTATTTCTCATATAATTACCCATATATGGTAAAAGGATAGTATGGAAAATTACACTAAACAGTCATAATGAAGCAATTGTTACAGGACTACCCTCCTACCATAAACTTTTAAAACTTGAAATGCATGAAATAATTTAAACACTGAGCAACAGTCAATGTAGAGATATGCCACTTGGGAGAAGAGAGGAGAACATGAGGAATGACCTACTCAGCTTCCTTCCTGGAGGAAGTTTCTGGCCTGCACTTCAGGGAGGTGATACCCAAGCAGAGCATGGTCTTACTGAACTGAGGGGGCAGAGATGGACTGACAGGTAAATGGAATGATATCCAAAAATGTTCTTAGGAGTCTTCTAAGTCCAGGTCAATCACTATGCTGCATAAGAGAGGGCAATCTTGTAAGGCTTGGAGTGTTGGTTTCCTAGGATTGTTATAACAAAACTCCTATAAAGAAAGAAGTAAATAAAAACCCTACACCTAAAAATAAAATTATATTAGAAGTGAAAAAATCAATGAAATGGTTTAACAACAAATGTGATACTTCCAGGTAAAATAGTTGTGATTCAAAGATAGGGAAATAGAAACCATTCAAACTGACACAAAGAAAAAATAAAAAAATAAAAGCCTGAAAAAATGAGCAGAGCCTTAGTAGGACAATGTCAAGTATTCTAAGAAACTTATAATTGGAGTCCCCACATGCACACATGCACACACATGCACACACACACACATCTGGAAATAGTAAATATATAGGTAAATGTAAAATACATGTGTTCTTATTTCTTAATTTCATTAAAAATAATTGTCTCAATAGAAAAATAATATAAGTAAAATGTGTATAAAAAATATCACAAAGATTAGGAAGCACTAATGGAAATGTATTTTTGTAAAGATCTTATGTGAAGAACAGAGTATTAGTTCATAGTAGACAAAAAGAAAACAATTATCAATATGAAATGTAAAATCAAATAATATCAGTAATGATGTAAATGGACTAAAAACACCAATCAATGAAATAAACTATAAGTTTGAATTAAAAACAGAAAGCAAGACTCAACCAACTATAATAATAAAAGTGTAATATGCTAATTAGACCAGACAGCTGAACAACCTTCCAGATGTCCTTCTGGATGAATCTGGGGCTGTGAGGGCTCAGCCCCTTGCATGAATTTTTTGCATCAGGCCTCTAGTATGCTGTATATTTTTAGATGCCCTTAAATTGAAAGGCAAGGTACATTAAAGATAAAGACTAAGAAAACACATAATATGCCAATAGAAGTCATAGACAGCTCAATGTCTATATTAATACAGGCAAAACAGACTTGAGGACACAGACTTAATCAGGGAGACATTTTTAAATGATAGCATGGTCAATTCATCAAGAAGAAACAGCAATACTAAATATATATTTACCAAATAAGCAAGCTTCATATAAAATGAAAAACTAAAAAATGACATGAACAAATAGATAAACATAAAATAAAACTGGAGATCACAACATTACTGTGTCAGTATTTGGTGCAAAAAGCACATATTTAGGAATCATCTAAAAAATCTGAACAGCACTATCAAACCTAATTGGCCTTATTGATTACTTACAAAACACTACATCTATCAACTCCAGAACACACATTCTTTTCACTTGTCAATGAAATACTCACCAGTATCGAACATTTATTAGGCCATAAAAATGTTTTAAAATATTTTAATGGGTTGAAATCATACAGAACATATGCTCTAAATACAACAGAATTAACACAATATACAGAGGGTATGTTATATATTTATACCTTGAAACCTATGTAATTTTATTAACCAATGTCACCCCAATAAATTCAATAACAATTAATAAATACAACAGAATTTAAAAATCAATATCAAAATATATTTGGAAAATCTTTGAATGCTTGAAAATTAAGTAACATATGCAGATTAACCAACGTCAAAGAAGAATAAGCTAAATTAAAAAATACCTTGAACTGACAGATGACTAAGACATATCTAAACATGCACTGGGGTGCAACAAAATCACTGCTTAAGGGAAATGTTATAGTTCCATATGCTTATGTTAGAAAATAATAAAGGTTTAAAGTAAATTATCTAAGCTTCCTCCATAAAAGCTAGAAAAAGAAGAGGACATTAAATCTGAAGTCAGTAGGAGGAAGAAATAAAATAAATGTAATAGAAATCAATAAATAGAAAATAAATAAGAATAAAGGAAATCAATAAAACCAAAATTTAGCTGTTTGAAAAGATCAATAATATTGGTAAATCTTTACCTAAACTAATTAATAAAAGGAGAGAAAGCACAAATTATCAGTATCAGGAATGAAAGCGGGAATAACACTATTGATCTGATACACTCAACAAAAAGTAGAAAATCTAAGTAGTCTATGCATTAATTAAATTAAATTAGTAAATAAAAAGCAAGCAACAAAGAAAGCTCCAGAGCAAGATGGTGTCAATGGTCAATTCTATCAAGTAAGTAAAAATAATACCAATTTTGCATAACGATGATCCCAAAACCCTCAAAAATAAGAAAATTAATGACCACTATTGCATATACAGTAAATATACATAGAAAACATATTTTTTAAATATTAGCCATTCAGGCAGGGGAAGTGGGGGATGGGTTAGAGAGCAACCAAAGGATTTGTATGCATGCATATTATCATAACCAATGGACACAGACATGGGGCGGTGGGGGCTTGCCCGGGGTGGGAATGCCTGGGGTAGGGGGTGTTTAATCAGGAAAAAGGACACATATGTAAAACTTTAGACAATAAAAAATAAATAAATACATATTGGCCATTGAAATCCAGCAATAATATATTAAAAAGACAATGTATCATGATTATGAGGAGTTCATCTGAGAAATGCAAGGTTAGTTTAAAAATCCAATCAACATAAAGCTTTTCACTTGGGAATGAGAACAAGGCCAGTGGTATACTCCCACTCATATAGTCAATTAGGTTTTGACAAAATATACAAAGCTAGCCAATGAGGTAAGAAGTTTTCAATAACTTGTGCTAGATTAAGTAGATATGGGAGGTGAGGGGACCATGTAAACCCTTATCTCACACCATACCCAAAAAATAACTCAAAATATATTATGAACCTAAAGATAAAGGCAAATTTCATAGCCTCACTGTAGGCAAAGATGTTCTTGGTAGAACTCTGAAAGTATCACTCATAAAAGAAAAAAAAACTGATAAACTTCATTAAATTGCACTTCAATTCATCAAAAGACACCATTAAGGAAAATGACTAGACAAGTCACACAATGAAAGAAAATATCTTCAGCTTGTGCAAAGGGTTGCATCCAGAATATAGAAAGAATACCTAAAACTCAAAAATAAAAAGTCAAGTAAGCTATATAGAAATGACAGGGGTAGATGCAAAACAAATTGCTTGATTAGAAATTTCACAAAGGAAGGTAGATGAATACTCAAAAAGTACATGAAAAAATGTTCAACATTATTTATCATCAGAAAATGGCAATTAAAACCATATGGATATACCACTATATACCTGTGGACTAGCTCAGTGAAGGACTGTGTGGCACCCTTGCAAACTCAGAGAAGTAAAGTAACCCCCAAGGATGGTCTGAAATTAACACTTTTTAACTAAAAGCAGTTTACGGTGGGTTGTCATGTCCTAGGCCAGTATCATCCCTGACAAAGGTCAATCTTTACCTTAACTGAGCAAATCAATTGTCCTTTTACATCTATGATAGCATATTTTTGAATGTCAAAGTAATTTTCCTCTTCCAGACCCCTCAAAGTACAGGTACTGCTCTGCAGAGACCACAAATCCCCTTATTGTTATTAATTATTAACTGTTAACGATCCTGCACTCTTCTAACTAAAAGAAGAATGAGTCACCTGGCCTGTGTGGCTCAGTGGTTGAGTGTCAGTGAACCTATGAGCCAGGAGGTCATGATTCAATCCCCAGTCAGGGTATATACCCAGGTTGTGGGATCGATTCCCAGTGTGGGGCATGCAAGAGGCAGCCAATCAATGATTCTCTCTCATCATTGATGTTTCTATCTTTTTCTCCCACTCCCTTCCTCTCTGAAGTTAATAAAAATATTTTTAAAAAGAAGTATGTATCTATCATTTCACTGTTTATCCAATCCCAAAGGTTTCCCCGCTTTGCTTTCTCTCACCTCTCTAATCTATCATAAATGGATTTCATGTAGCCCACTTAGGTCTCCTCTTTCTATTGTAATGTATAAAACAAGGTGCAAAACTGCCATTCTCCATAGCATTATCTCAACCCACTGAGATTCTGTTTCCCGGCATTTGTTGACAGTTCAGCTTAAATAAACTCACAAAAATTCTTCACAGGTTTCAATGTTTCTTACATTAACATGCCCATTAAAATTTAGAAGACTGGAGTGTTGATGAGGATAAGAAGCAACTGAAATTCTTATACATTGTTGGTGAGCATGTAAAATGGTACAACTGCTTTGGAAATGGTTTGGCAGTTTCCTATAAAATTAAACATATCTCTATCTATGATCCATGAATTCCACTTACCAGTATCTGTATTTACATAAGAGAAAACTTAGATTCCATGGCCAAAAAAATATTTGCCCAAGAATGTTCACAGCTCTTTATTCACAAAAGAGGAAAGTTGAAAAAAAAGAAATACAAATAACCCAACAGAAAAATATACAAATTTTAGGAAATCCATTGTACAAATATCAATATATTTATATAATGGAATGATACTCAATAATAAAAGGTACAAACTACTGACACAGGCAACGATATGAAATAAATCTCAAAATGTGCTGAGTGAAAGAACAATGAGTACAAAAGGGCACATACTGTAGGGTTCCATTCACATGAAGTTCTAGGCAAAACTAAACAAACAGTGAAAGAAGAAATCAAAACAGTGGCTGGGTCAGACAAGAAGAATGTACAGAAATCCACTAACATGGGCATGAAGAAAGTTCTAGAGGATGGAAGTGTTCTGTATTTCATAGGCATGCAACATACAGATTGTATGCATTTGTCAAAATTGACTCAAATGTATGCTTAAGATCTTTATATTTCTTTGATTGTAATACCTCAATAAAATATGGCATCTTACTAATAAAAAAGTGCTATAATAATGCATGATTGTTAGAATAATAGAAATAATTGATGGGGACAACGATGGCATCAAAATGGAAGCCATCAAATTTGGTTGGGTGAGTCCAGGCAGTCGGGAGAGAAGAATGAGATCTGGGTCTTAAGTGTCTGTAGGAGACTGTGTAAGGCATAAAAAAAAAAAAAAACCTTAGTGGAGGATGGTTGTTTGGGACCCAAAAATGTCCTAGTTGTGACTTAAATTTGTAATGCATGAGAGGCAAGGTAAACAGCTTGCAAACTGAAGCCACCCTGCCTAAGTTTAATAGAAAAAGATTACTTACTTCAAAGGATTAATGTCAGGATAGTTTGCTTTAATAAAGCTAAACAATTAGAAAAATATTAGGTGCATAATAAGCACTCACTAAACAAGAACTATCATCTTACTTATCTTTTTCTAAAGAAAAAGAATGTTGACCAGGGGCCCTGCGGGAGAGGATGGTAGTAGGAGCAGAGAATACTGGAAAGCATGGAATGCTCTGTGACCTGATTTATAAGAAATATATTATAAGAGAGAGACTGTGACATCTTGAAGGGGAGAGTGGCTGTGATTGGAAGCCTAGCCTTACCTTCAACCGGGAAGAATTGGATACCTGCCAGGACACTACAACCACAACACCCAAGGACCACCTGCGAAGCCACGAACACCAGGTCTCAAACAGCATGAATATGCAGACTTGGATGAGCTCTGCACCTTCTCATGGAAAGGTCAGATTTTGCCCAGAGAAAGGTGAGATCTGCGATCCAGGCTGGAGGGAGAAACACCCGTAATGAGATACAGAGGAAGTCTGCGCCCCACAAAATCCATGGCTGTTGGGACCAGTGTAGTCTGAGAATGTGGAAGGGGGTCCACAGGGATGCTGGCAGAAGGGAACTCTAGAAATCAACCCATAGCTGGGATGGGCACAAAAAGGCAGCCTGAAGTTTTACCACTATAGCGGCTGTGCTGTGCCAGGGGAAAAAGAAGTGTGCAGAGATGTGCGCCGAGCTGCGCGCAGTGCCGGGGCAAAAAAGTCGAGAATTTGCACTCTTACTCTGGCTCTTTTTTCTCTTTAAATCCTTGCTTTTGATTACTAAGCCCAGTACATAGGATCACCCAATTAAGAACACTATCAGAGACTGCAGAGAAAAGTTGTGGGGTTTTTTTTGGAACCTGGGGGTCAGAGTGGGTAGAAATGATCAGAAAATCAGCTCTGGGGCAGTCCATTCCCCAAAACCACTATTAAGTGTGGCAGGGAAAACAAAATCTAAATACTGACTAGAGAGGACTTACAGCCCCGGATGTCAATACAGAAACATTGCCACCCAGGGGATGAATCACAAATTGACTCTTGTGTAAACACAACTCAAGGCAGGCTGAGAAACAAAGAAATACTGCCTGCTTGAAAACAGGATTGTGGTTTATGACACAGAGGAGCGGTGGAACACAGGGAACTTCAATACTGTCCTAACTACCTGACAGGAAACAGGTGTGCCAAACAGAACAGTAGAGGAAGTGAATGACCTTCACTACTGCATATTTTTATTTTTTATCTTTTACTTAAGAAACTAATTTTTTTAAGCAGGAGGAGAGCCTAAGGGAACTTTGGGACAACACGAAACAAAACAATATCCGCATAATAAGGGTTCCAGAAGGAGAGGAAACTGAGCAAGGAATAGAAAACCTGTTTGAAGAAATAATGACAGAAAACTTTCCTGATATAGGGAAGAAAAAACCCACACAAATCCAAGAAGCTCACAGAGTCCCAAGCAAAATGAACCCCAAAAGACCGACACCAAGGCACATTATAATTAAATTGGCAAACACAAATGACAAAGTAAGAATCTTAAAAGTGGCCAGAGAGAGACAGAAAGTTCCCCCTTCAGACTAGCAACTGATTTCTCAACAGAAACACATCAGGCCGGAAGGGAATGGAATGAAATATACAAACTAATCAAAGGAAGGGTCTGAATCCAAGAATACTGTACCCAGCAAGGCTATCAACTAAAATTGAGGGTGAAATCAGGAGCTTCACAGACAAAAATGGACTAAGGGAGTTTATTACCACCAAGCCAACAATGCAAGAAATGCTAAAGGGTCTAAAGAAGAAATAGGAAGAGAAGAAGGAACACAGACATAAAGAATAAAAATGGTGACAAATAAGTACCTATAAATAATAACTTTAAATGTCAATGGATTAAATGCCCCAATCAAAAGACATAGGGTAGCTGAGTGGATAAGAAAACATGACCCATATATCTGCTGTCTTCAGGAAACCCACCTCAGAAAAATGGACTCACACAGACTGATGGGGAAGAGATGAAAGAAGGTCTTTCAGGCGAATGGAAATGAAAAAAAAAGCTGGGGTAGCAATACCTACATCTGACAAATTAGATCTCAAAGTGAAGGACATAACAAGAAATAAGGAAGGCCACTTCATAATACTAAATGGAGCAATCCAACAAGAAGATATAACTCTGATAAACATATATGCACCCAATATAGGAGCACCCAAATACATAAAAAAACTTCTAGAGGGTATCAAGGGAGTGATTGCCAGCAATACAGTCATAGTAGGAGACTTTAATACCCCACTAATACCACTGGACAAATACTCTAAACAAAAAATCAGCAAAGAAACATCAATCCTAAATGACACACTAGATCAGATGGAATTAATTGACGTCTTCAGAACATTTCACCCCAAAGCCACAGAATATACATTCTTCTCAAGTGCACATGGGTCATTTTCAAAGATAGATCATATATTGGGACACAGGCAAAGTCTCTTCAAATTCAAGAAGATAGAAATCATATCAAGCATCTCAGATCACAATGGCATAAAACTAGAAATCAACTACTATAAAAAATCAAACACCTGGAGGCTAAATAGCATGCTATTAAACAATGACTGGGTTACCAAAGAGATCAAAGAAGAAATAAAAAGCATCATGGCAACAAACGACAATGAAAACAAAACAATATAAAATCTATGGGACACAGTGAAAGCAGTCCTGAGAGGGAAGTTCATAGCTCTACAGGCCTACCTGAAAAATTAGAAACAATGACAATAAATTATCTAACCATACAACTCAAAGAGTTAGAAGTAGAGCAACAGGAAAAGCCCAGCATAAGCAGAAGGAAGGAAATAATAAAGATCAGTGTGGAGATAAATGACATAGAGACCAAAAAAACAATACAAAAGATCAACAAAACCAAGAGCTGGTTCTTTGAAAGGATAAACAAGATTGATGAACCTCTAGCCAAGCTCACCAAGAAGCAAAGAGAGAGGACCCAAAAAAAACAAAATCAGAAATGAAAGAGGTGAAGTAACAACTGATCCCACAGAAATACAAACAATTATGAAAAAATACTATGAACAACTCTATTCCAACAAAATGGACAACCTAGATGGAATGGACATATTCTTAGAAAACTACAAGCTCCCAAAACTCAACCAAGAAGAACTAAAAAACCTGAATAGGCAGATAACTACTGAAGAAATTGAAACAGTGATCAAAAATCTTCCAGAAAACAAAAGCCCTGGGCCGAATGGCTTTACAGGGGAGTTCTACCAAGCATTCAAAGAAGAACTAAAACCTATCCTCCTCAGACTATTCCAAAAAATTCAAGAGGAAGGCACACTTCCAAGCTCTTTCTATGAAGCCAGCATTACCCTAATCCCAAAACCAGATAAAGACACCACAAAAAAAAGAGAACTACAAGCCAATATCCTTGGTGAACATAGATGCTAAAATCCTCAACAAATTTCTAGCAAATCTGATTCAGCAATACATTAGAAAGATTATACACCATGACCAAGTGGGATGCAAGGATGGTACAACATCCGCAAATCAATAAATGTTATACATCACATAAACAAACTGAGAGACAAAAATCACATAATCATATAAATTGATGCAGAAAAAGCATTTTACAAAATCCAACACCCTTTCTTGATAAAAACTCTCAGCAAAGTGGGAATAGAGGGATTATACCTCAACATAATAAAAGCCCTATATGACAAACGTACAGCCAACATCATACTCAATGGGCAAAAACTATACCCATTTTCCCTAAGAACAGGATCAAGACAAGGATACCCACTTTCACCACTCCTGTTCGACACAGTACTAGAAGTACTAGCCATAGCAATCAGACAAGAAGAAGAAATAAAGGCATCCAAATTGGAAAAGAAGTAAAACTGTCCTTATTCGCAGATGACATGATACTATACATAGAAAACCCCAAAGATGCCATCAAAAAACTACTAGACCCAATAAATGAATTTGGCAATGTAGCAGGATACAAAATTAACACCCAGAAATCTATGGCCTTTTTTTACACCAATAATGAACTCACAGAAAGAGAAATGAAAAAAAAACAATCCCATTTACCATTGCACCAAAAACATTAAGATACCTAGGAATAAACTTAACTAAGGACATAAAAGATCTGTACTTGGAAAACTACAGGACATTGAAAAAAGAGATAGAGAAAGACATAAACAAATGGAAGAACATACCATGTTCATGGATTGGTAGAATCAACATCATTAAAATGTCCATACTACCTAAATCAATCTATAGATTCAATGCAATACCTATTAAAAAACCAATGGCATATTTCACAAACCTAGAACAAACTCTCCAAAAGTTCATCTGGAATAAAAAAGACCCCAAATAGCCACAGCTATCCTGAGAAAGAAGAACAAAGTTGGAGGGATCACAATACCAGACATCAAGCTCTATTACCAAGCCACGGTTCTCAAAACTGCCTGGTACTGGCACAAGAACAGACATATAGACCAATGGAACAGAATAGAGAACCCAGAAATTGACCCAAGCCATTATAATCAATATTTGACAAAGAAGGCAAGAGCATACAAGAGAGTCAAAACAGTCTCTTTAATAAACAGTGCTGGGAAATTTGGTCAGATAGATGCAAAAAAAATGAAACTAGATCACCAACTTATACCATACACAAAAACAAACTCAAAATGGCTAAAGGACTTGAATGTAAGATGGGAAACCATAAAAATCCTTCAATAGTTTGACAACCATTTTGAAACATTTTGAGAGATGCATAATGAAGCAGAAAAAGCATGGGTGTCAGGATCAGACAGACCTGGATTCCAATAACCTCTGTGATGACATTTATTATCTACGGCACTGTCAGTGAATTACTCAACTTCCCTGAGTTTTACTGTTGTTTTTTTATAAGTGAAAATAATATCACACAGCTATACCACTTGTTAAGTGCAATAGCTGTTATGCACTTAACAAGTGGTATGTACTGCTGTTATCTCCATTTTGCAGTTTAATAATCTCAGTCACAGAATTACATTATTTGCCTATGGTCACAAAGCTAGCAAATGGTGGAGTTCATTTACCAAATAATCAGAATACTGATTCATGCCAAAATCTCAGAATATGAATGGTACCTAGCACATACTGGGCTTTAGTGAGGGTCACATTGGCTCAGGTGAGCAACGTGTGGGATGAATGGGGGTTCTTGATGCTCATATGGGGTAGGAACAAAGTGCTTCTTTCCTACTCTAAATCTTTCCTTCCACAGAGAAGGAAACCAGTCAATATAGTGTTGTTCTTAGTCTCACTGCCCCTCACACACTACA
This sequence comes from Eptesicus fuscus, assembly GCF_027574615.1. Classification (NCBI taxonomy): domain Eukaryota; kingdom Metazoa; phylum Chordata; class Mammalia; order Chiroptera; family Vespertilionidae; genus Eptesicus; species Eptesicus fuscus. The sequence continues at coordinate 111,790,453 of NC_072474.1, read as the reverse complement.
TCCTAGCTGAAGAGGAAGATATATCCAATGGGTGAGTTTTAAAGAAAATAAAGAGAGGCATGGCCAGACGAGTCCCTTCTTCTTCCTCTTGGAAACAAGTTGCCCTTAGGGTACATTTGTCCTCTGTTATCCTCTACTCAAGTCCTGTGATCCTGTGACTTCGTCCCTCTGTTTGGCTGTCTCACTAAGCTATGCCCTCCATTCTAATCTTGCCACTATCGACCAAGGTTACCACTATGGCCCTATTTGCCTTGCTCTTTCATCCTGTTTCTCAACCCAGACAGAGAAGCCAGAACACGGGTAGGAGGGAATGGTATTTATTAAACCTCCATGTTCCCTCACAGCTTTCATTATTCTGTGATGGGCCATGAGATTTCTTCTTGATTGCCCACCCCAGCCCAAACTTCCTTAAATGTTTACAAGCCAAAAGATGGCTTCTAGGTAAATGAAGGTAACTTCATTTTGAAGGTAACTTGCTTAAAGGCAATGTTTTGCTATTCTTTTTAGTCATTTCTTTCAAAGTTTTTATCCAATTAACTATAACATTCCTCCAGGAATAAGCTAAGCCAGAATTGCCTCTGCCCAGCCTGCCCTGGCCAACATACACACTTTACTGCAGAGAGAGGAAACTGCCCAGGCACCATGAGTTTGGAGGAGTTGGTACCAAGATGATTCAAGCAGAGAGAGATTTAAGACAGATGCAACCTCACAGGGTCTTTCTGAGCTCACGCCACTCAAACCTGAGCGAGGCTATTTCTAATTCATGTTGCCAGCTGAGAGTCTCACACAACGTTATTGCATTCTGACCTTCCTGCCCTGAGAACATATCCAGTTCTTGGACTGGAAATAAAGACTCCAGCTCCCTCAGTTGAGCTGCTGATGTTTGAAGTGTTCTCCAACCTCTTTCTTCTTGCTCTGCTAAATCTAGTGAAATGTTTCAACCACTGGCCCTGACACCATAATAGCCAATAAGGTAGGTCAGATTAATACATATATACTTATAAGTTTTTAATGGAGCTGAATTTAAAAATTAAAAAAAGTACTTCAATGCAGCCAGAAAAATTCTGTTCGTAAAAAGATTCAGACTGGGAAAATGAATTTTATCCATAATCAGCATGTCCCATAGATAACTCAATCATTCATTCATTTATTCATTCCACAAATTGTTGTTGTGTGCCAAGGACGTAGTTAGTACCAAGAATATAGATTTCTTTCTCCCAAAGAATTCATAGAATAGAGGGTTGACAAATAAGTAATTCAGTGAGTATATAATAATATATAATAAATCATGATGTTTAGTGTTTTAAACATGTAGTATATGATATAAAAGAGTGGGCAAAAGTGTGCTGGGAATGTAAAGGTGGCATGTAACCAAGACCTTAAGCTAAGAAAATGATTTTCTGGTGAAAAGACCTTTGAATTAAACATTAAGAATACCCAGGGGGTTACCAGTCAAAGATGGAGAAAAGGAGGTTCCTGTTTGAGAGAATAACATGTACAAGGCACAACAGCATTAAGTTACAAGGCATTAAGTTACATTTGAGGAAATAGAAAGAAATTTCATGACTAGAGAGAACTGTACACATTAGCTTGGCATGATTTAGTATTCAAAATGTGATATTAAATAGTTTGGAAAGATAACAGAAGAAAAGAAGATTTAGTTAAATAAAAGGAGACTGGAGAACCACTCATAATTAAACTTGAATTATAAGTCTTTGGAAAATCAGGTAATTTTATTAACTGAGATTTTTCTGGTGAAATAATTGCCCTTTTTTAAAGCAATATTCTTAAAACTCATTAAAAATTGATATGATCTCCTATCTTAAGTATATAAATCTCTCACCAGTGCCTCCCATTGACTGAACACAGCAGGAAGGTGAGAGAACCTGGAAAATAAGTTTTCAGAAAAAAAGTGAACAGTGGATATGAGAACAAACGGGCAAGTGACCAGCATAAAACCAATGAGGTGGGGCCTATTGTAAGCCTCATACATAACACAGATGAGGAAATTGAGTTACAGTGGAATAAAATAACCTTCCCAAAGTCACAAGAATTGAATTCCAGAGCCCAAGTTCCTGTTCATTCTGCCACACATAGATAACTAATGAAGTCCAATGGAAACATTAATTGAGCTGGGGTGGGGAGTGGGCAGAGACAGCTTCCCAGGGAACCAAAGTAAATACCTGGTTTTAAGAACAGAATCACAGAAGGAATTCAAGATCAGAAAATTTGCATCCTCAGAAACTAGCAAATAGCACAGTACCCGGTATACACAAAGTAATTAATTAACCTAGTGAATTAAATCAATAGATGAAGGGTCCCTTAAGTTGAAGAATATCTGGGGTGGAGAATTTGTTGAAACCTCAAAACTAAGAAGGATGACTCTCCGTCATCAAAGGGCTCTATGCTCCTGCCCAAAAATGGAAGAGAAGATGCTAGGTAGTGGCTAATGTTTATTGAGCCCGGTAGCATCGTGCAAATGCATTATGGGAATTATCTCATTTATACACAACAACCTATTGATATGGGAACTCTTATGATCCCCATTATACAGATAAGGAAACTAAGGTTCTCACAGGTGGGCATTTGCCTGAGGTCAGCCAGGAATTATGAATGCCAATATTCAAACCTAAAGCCTTCTAATTTAGCTTAAGTCCTTCTTACCTCAGTTGGGATGGGTTAAGAAACTAGGGTAGATCGAGACTGAAGAAGGGAAGTGAGAGGATGCCTTGTGAACCCATTTACAGAGAACTGAGGGAGGAAGGCGCAAGAGAACAAGGTTACAGGATGGCAGAAACCTAGTCATGAAAAATGAAATTATTGAGATACCAACAAAAATCCTTTTCAAATTCTTCCTTTGCAAAGTCAATTCCACTTGTACTTTGATCTTTGACCTAGACCCATACAATTAATTCCACATCATATTTCTGCATATTGCTCTCCAAGGAGAATCAAGTTTACACTTCCCCCAATCCAAACCATAACAGTACTTAATTAGGTGATAATTTATGTAGTACTTAGCATGAACTTTTGGCACTTGCTGGAGAGGGCTGTACAAGTGTACACATGTTATCACCTGACTACATCAAGTAACGGGGCCTGGGCATTGGTGAGGTGTCTTGGGCTTTACAAGGTATCAAATGACTTTTATGACCCTGTAGTACCTGGCTTTTCAGTAGGCAGAACTGTCTCTAGTGTGTATTAATATCCTGAATATTATGCCCACATGCACTTAAAACACTGATTCCGAACACTTCAAAACAACAAGGAGGCTGGAAATAGGAGAAACAGATGTTGGATGAATAGTAGGCCTTCTCAGGTCCATCATTCAGCTTCAGGGAAATGGTGCAACAACAGAAGGGAATCGTTCACTCCTACTCAGTGGAAAATAAACATAACATTCCCTGCTGGCAGACACGGTCTGTGGTGATAACAAGGCTCTGAACACTTGGTTCCAACTCTCACCCTCATGCCCCTGCCTTATGAATGAGACTGACCAAGAAATGGTTCCTTCCCAGGCGCTCATGAGGGCTGAGAAGGTCATGACTGTGTGAACCCAAAATGCTGAAGATGCTCCTTTAATAACACATAATTGTCAAGAGAAGGGAAACCCTGAAAGCTGGGCAGATTCCTGAAGTTCAGTGAGTGTGCAATCTTAGGTTCCAGCCGATAGCAGGTGGAACCAAGAAGAGCCTCTCCCAGTTGTGCCTGATTCTCATTATGCTCCTGAACAAAATAAGAAAGTCAAAAGGACATTATTTTGGCTCCTGGATACTCCATTACATCTATCTTTTCTCTAAACTAAAATCAATTCATAAAGAAAGTACAGTCACAGACTAGTCCTCTTTTGTTGACTCTGGGAAGAAAGAGATGGAGACAACATAGAACAAGAACTGTTCCATTCTGAGCACTACCAGGCCTACGGTCCTAAGTAGACTAGACAAAGTAGCTCATATATGAGAATCTGGGATATAAAGAAATCCACAAAGATGAGTCATGATCTCCAGCACTGCAGATCACTCCTTAAGTTTGTCATCTTTCTGAGTCAGGTCCATGGTGATGTCCTTGAGGCCAGGTTCTACTTGGGGCTTTGTTCCAGCCTCATGAACTTAGCCTTTGACTTGTTTCATGAAGCTATGACCTTCGGCAGGTCCTGAGGATTACAGGTTGAGCACTGTTCCTACCCCCGCCCCCCCAACACACACACACATATACACTCCTGGCTGCCTTGAGACCATCACAGCCCTCACTGGCTACCCAGTTCTCTCCTTGGGCAGACCCTCCAGAAGCAGGGCTGTAATAGAAAGAAAAGAAAAAAGAGGCTTAAAAAAGTCACCTATGAGATTAAAATTAAAAATAAGCCTTCTTTCCCCTTCCAGGTATATGTCAGTCAAAAATAAAAGTAGTGTTTCTAGATACTACTCCTACCCAAATGCTACAAATCTAGTGTGGCTCTAAAACAGTGTTGAAATTAACTCTATAATAGTTTCACAAACCACCTACTTGTTCTTCCTCCCAGAGTTATTTTAGTGTTGAAAATAAGTAAAACGTTGTGCTAAGTGCTGCAGGGAAAACAAAGATGAATAATGTGTGTTGTCTTTATAGAATTTACAACCCAGCACAAGAATTAAGATACAAGTGCTGTGGGTCCCACAAATCTAGGATCATAGATGATGAGCATCCCTGAGTTGTAAGGTCTTGGGAAGATAATGCAGTCTAGCAGTTCACCTTGCTTCTGCTGGTGCACCTCCAGGGGTAGAGGACTTGTGACTTGTTAGTTTAAATTACTTCATCTTTGGGCATCTCTGGATGCTAGGCATTTTTTATATAAAATTGAAATATATCCATTCAGGACTTCTGCCAATAGGTTTACACTGGAATCTCATAAGAAAATCTAAGTAGTTTCTATTAATCACATTGAGCATCAGTAATTTAAAACTGTGAAATTCTCCCACCCTGTGAAATTCTTCTCCAGACATGGCATCTCTAATTCTTTGAGTCATTATTATGTCACATAGTTTTGTCTCTTCATAATTATTCTGTTCACTTTTCTCTTACTTCTACTCATCTTGGCTATCCTTTTGAGCATATAAAAGGCTATCCTTTTGAGCATATAAAAGTCTTCTCTAATTAAACCCCATCTCATACCAATATATGAGATGGGGTTTAATTAGAGAAGACTCAAGCCCTCACCTCTCTTTTCTAAGTACTATACTCTAGTGATATAACATTGAATTTTTTGACAGCCACATCATACATATAGAGATTATAGCAAATTTAAATCCTGAGTATCATTGTGATAGCATGATTTATTTATCTCAATGGTTGGTTTGGGGAAGCAACTAATTTGTCTCACTAATCCTGGATTCCCATTCTGTCATCCACCCTTCTCATTTAAGACATATCCTCATTCAGGTGTTGGGAACAGATGTGTTTAGCAGATTTCCTACTGTTGATGTAAATGATAGTGAGAACAGGACTAAGGACAGAGCTCTAGAGAAAGAAAATTCCCTCTATTCTGAAAAAAATCTTCACCTCCACCACCTTAATCCAAGCTACTATCTTGTATCAATAGTACTTTGCCTCCACCCTTGCTCAACACTATAACCACAGAGATTCTGTTAGTACTAACCCAGACCATCTACTCTTCAGTTATCAACTTTCTAATAGCCTCCTGTCTCCATTTCAATAAAAGTTAAAGCCCTTTCAGTGGCTGACAAAGTGCACCATTCAATTTTCTCCCACCTCAGCTCCTTCTACTCTCACCCTCAAGCACTCTGCTCAACCAAACTGGGCTCCTTGCAGATCTGCAGACACACCATGCAGCTCTGGCCTCAGAGCCTTAGCACTTGCACTTCTTTCTGGTCCTTTCATCAGATACCCCATGGATCACTCCCTCACCATGTCATTCCAGTGTCACCTGCTTGTTAAGGACTACCCTGTCAAATTTACATAAAGCCATACCCTCTTGGCACTCCTCCCTGTGCCCTGCTTTACTTCTGTCTGTAGCCCATATCACCATCACCTCTAGCATAAGGTGAAATTTACATATTTTCATGATTATTACCATCGCTACTAAAATATGGAATATTGAGGTGTGTTGTTTATGAATGCCTTTCTAAATGCCCTGGAGCACTTGACACAGGTAGACATTGAATACATATTTGTTGAATGAATTAATGATCCTCCAGAGATGACCTAGTAGCTGATTTGTATTGACAGGATTCAGTATTCATTTGTTTAGAGAACAGGGGAGTACACTTAAGATTGGCATGCAGAGGGAGACTCTCAAAGCATTTTCTCAGGCTCCAAGTTGCATCTATATTTCTAAGCCATTCAGGTAGCTCTCCTCTCATTAGCTCTCCTATCTTGGCTGAAATGACCACCCTCAGCTCCAACCCATGAAAGCTTCAGACACAGACGTCCATTATGGGCTATCACCCGTACCTCCAAATCCCACCCACAGACTTAGAGCCTTTCTCTCAATAGCTTCATTAACCAGGCAGCACCTTGGAGAAGGCAAATGAAAAGCCTTAGGCAAACTTGTCCTGTACTTTCACTGAAATTTTATTTGTACATCAATTAAACCATAGACCTAGAACCCCACAAGGAACAAGGCAGCCTTATTTTCTACACTTTCAGAAGGAGTGTCAATGAAAGTCTTTGTGCTGTCTACCCAAAAGATCTTGGAAGCCTAGAGATGTCACTATAACCTTTTAGCCTCCATTTAAGAGCCAGAAACCGATTTAACATGTGAATTATGGGCAGGCAACCCATAATCAGGCATGTGGAGTTCAAGTCCCAGATTCACAACTTTCTAGTTAGACAATGCAAGACAGGGAGCTCAACCTTCCTGAACTTTGATACTGTTATATAAAATTAGAGGGCAATGGTGGTAACTACCTTACAGATGGTTGAAATTATAGGTGATGTTACCTGGGACATGGGAAGCAGTCAATGAATATTAGTTAGTACTATTATTTATTTAACAGCTTCCTTTTTAAAAAAATAGTGAATACATCCTCTATCTTGGACACTGGGCTGGGCTTGAGAATTATAAAGAAAATGAGTCACTGCTTGTGCCCCAAGGAGTTCAGAGTCTAGATGGGTAAATATCAGCCGGGGTCAGAGCAGGAAGCAGACAGCATGCTCAGGAGGATTTGTGAGTAGACTTTAAAGAACAGACTATTTACAGAGATGTGGTTGGGGCTAAAGAAACCAAATGGGATGTTGAAGCACCCAGAGACTAGCAACAGCAAGAAGTTATAACCGCACATAGGCCCATAGGGGCAAGAGAGGAAACAGTGATACTGGAGCAAGCCCAGTTGAGACCAGAGCCCTGAAAAAGGGGTGGTCTGACATTGCCAGAAGCATCTGGAATCAGGGCGGGAGTGAGAGAAACCAATGCATTAATCCCCATCTCCTTTTTCTCTCCCATCTTCTCTCCATGCTTCCTATTAGCTGAACTCAACCGGAAGGCAGGAAGCAAAGGGGCCTGAGTAGAGCAGCTCTTAGAGACAACCTTCTGGGGCAGAGAAGAGGGAAAAGGGAGAAAGTATATGAATACAGGGAATAGCCAATAACTAGCACAAGGATCAAACCACAGTCATTTTACTAAGTATCAGTGGTTGTGCTAAATGCTTTGCATATATCATCTCACAATCAAAACAAAACTGAGAGTAAGGTATGTATTTTTTCCCACACTTTTCATAAGAGGAAGCTGAGACTTCAGGAGACCATATGTCTTTTTTCAGTTCTATGTTATCTAGTCTAGTCTTGGTGTTGGACACAAGGCAGACACATTTTCCACTGGGCTACAATGTTCCCTCCACATATGCAACAAATATGCACTGAGTTCTGGTGCAGAGACAGTGTTATTCACCACAGAGTAAATCTTTGCTTTGTATATTCCTCCGTGCACAGTTAGGTGTAGCCATAGGCTGGTTTTGATCAATGAAACGTAAGTGAAGTTACATGTATCACTTCTAGGTTGGGACCATGAGAAGGTTATGCATAAATCTTGAGTCTCTCTCTCTTCCACTGACATAGCACAGAGGAGACTATGAATTCCAGATCTTACCCTTAGATGCTCAAGCCTCCTTTAGCCCTGGACCCTAAGTGACTGTATAGATAAGCACCTACTGCTATCACTCATGGTACATGAATAAAAATAAGAAATAAACTATTGTGTTAAGTTACTGAAATTTGGGGTTGTTTGTTACTCAGCATATCCTAGTCTCACCTGATGAATACATGTGTCAACTTTATGCCAACTTCTTTGTGGATGCAGGGAGTGCAATGGTAAGTAATGGTCCTGGATTTGCAGTAAATGTCATAAAAAAACTGCACACAACCATGGACAGATAAAGGAAAAATTATCCTGCAGAGAGTGAAAGGAATAACTGACAAAATGTTTTAGCTGTCTTAAATGACAAGTGGAACTTTACCAGCAGGCAAAAGATAGAGATGGATTTTCCAGAAGAGAAACGCCATTGCAAATGCACAGAGACTTGAGGTATCAGATAGTAGACCCCAGCCCCAATGGAATCCAAAAGTGTACCAAGTTTCTTATAGGATTGGGTCTAGATGACCAAAGCACAGTTCAGAGGGGAAATGGGCAAAACATGAGAAAAACCCACAATAAAATAAAATAGAGGCATTATTAAAGAGCTGAGTCAATTATAATAGTATAGGAACACCGAAGACCTACATTTTCTCACATGGAAACCTAGAAATTAAAGGTGGGATTTGAGTGTGTTGACTACACAAGCTGGGTCGAGGGTTTGATGTCAGGAGTAGCAGCACTAGTGGCTGTGGCCACAGCGGCTTTTCCTGCAGAAGAAGTAATAGAGTCTGACAGTAACTGAACATTGATCTATGTGCCTGCAGATCAAAGTGATTTATATGCATTCTTATTGTTTAGTTCTTTAACAAGCTATATGTCAAGCACTATGCTAATTACCTTACAAATTACTGTCATTCCATCCTCATAAAAAACCCTAAAATACCCGGCTGGCCTGGCTCAGTGGTTGAGCGTCGACCTATGAACCAGGCGGTCACAGTTAGATTCCCGGTCAGGGCACATGGCCGGGTTGCAGGCTCGATCCCCAGTGTGGGATGTGCAGGAGGCAGCCGATCAGTGGTTCTCTCTCATCATTGATTTTTCTCTCTCTCTCTCCCTCCCTCTCTTCCTCTCTGAAATCAATAAAAATATGTATTTAAAAAAATCTAAAAGATAGGTATTATTACTTTTATCTCTCTTTTGCAGATGAAGAAAGTATGACACAGAAAGGTTGGATAACTTGCCCAAGGTCATACAGCTAGGAAGTAGCAGAGCTATGCCCAGGCAGTTTAACTCCAGACCTCATGCTATCTTGAGAATGCTATTTTATGGTTTAATTCAATCCTAAGCATCAACCTTAGGTGAGCATTTTGTTGTTGTTGTTGTTGTTGTTGTTATTCTCCCTTCTGAGAGGTGAACAAATGGGTTCAGAGAGCAGGGATGCTGCTGACATATCATGGCTAGTGTACCTCAGAGCCCAGCTACAAGCTGGACCCACAGACCCCAGAGCCTATGCCTTTATATAGCCCTCTAAGTAGGTATTTGACTTTTGGGGGGGTTGATCAAATCATACAAATCCACATGGTCCTAAATATACTTCCAAAAAGCTTTGCTTACTGAAGTGACAATTTTAGTTGATGGCAATCCATGAATCCACTAATGGCCATTCAACACCTACTGTACAAAAGACATAGTGAGAAGAATACCAGGCTATATAATATACTGCCCCGACTCAAGGATCTCACCCTCAGCTGGAAGCAAATTATACTTGAACATAGTACAACAAAGCCAATTAGTATACAGCAGAGGATAATAGATGACAGGAATTAAATTTCAGAAAGGGCTCTAGGGTAAGAATGGGAGAATACAAAGGGCCATGGTCCATGGGAAAGATTTTAATGGATGGAGAGGAGATAATGGTGTCATTTGGGCTGTGAATCCAGGGCAGAGGAGGAACAGGCCTGGATTAGTTTAAATGATGGGACATAAGAAAGACAATGAGTGAGGGTCAGGGTGGGGGCCCCAGGATTCCAAGCTAAGGAATAGCACTTGCTCTGTAATAAGTAGGCCAATCTATTAAGGAGATAGAGCCTTAATCCAATGGGACTTGATGTAGACACCAGTGTGAGGTCACCACCTGGTCTACATCACTGCCTGGATGGAGAATTCCTACGTCAGTCATTCTGTCATCAGAGTAGAGTATTTGTAACCAGCACGCTGGCCTGAAGGAGCAGGGGAGAAACTGAGGCAAATGGCATAGGAAAAGCTTCAGGGGCAGAGCGGGGAGCAAAGAGAAAGAGAGAGCTAAGTGCTGAGACAAAGCCCAGGTATATCTGCTTATGATCAACCCAACCAAAATTTAACCTTACAAGAATGTTGCTCTCAAAATTCAAGTCAGCATTATTGAATTGTTCCATTGCCATCAGTACTGTTTTCATTTTTAAGCACGTGTGTGGTCGCCTCCACATTGAAGGATTATTCATAGCCAAGAAACGCCCCCCCCCCCCCAACAACCATTTTCTAGGGCATCTGTGCCCTCGTGGAGGCTGCTACGATATTTTAATTGAATGGGATTAAATTTCAATGGAAAGGGTAGAAGTAGTGCATTTTCAAGAACTAATAATTCTGTAATTCTATAGGCAGGGTGTACCTTTTTGGCCCAAATAGGCAGAAGGCATCTGCATTTCTCTACAGCAGGCATTCTCATTTGGAACAGGACCAGGATTATCAAAAGTGCACACTGTTTCTGAGAGGCCCTCAGAGGACTCTGAAGGAAACGTGCCTACAAAGGGTCCACCTTGGCCGGAGGGGTCCCAGGCCGGTTTGCCAGATGGGGGCCTGGGCAGAGGCCAGGAGATGATAGTCCAGACTCACTGAATTTTCAGTCTCCTGGTCAGCTTCCTACTGGCATCTACATACTTCATTCCCAGGTCATTTCTTTCTACTACATCCACCCACTTACCTGGAGATAGTCACGAAAAGGGAGGGTTGATGCCATGGCTTTCACCAAGCACACAAAGATCCCAATGCAGCATCAAACAGCAAAGAGAGCAAGACTGTAGGGAGACAAGAATTCTAGTTTGGCTTCTTCCTTCCTAGTGCCATGGGACTTGGAGTAAGTCATTTCACCTTTTTGTGCCTCTGTGTGATGTCCAGGGACCTTCATAGCCCTGAACTCCTGTGAACTATGGGATCCTTGTGTGGCATTCAGGTCTCCCCACATTAAAGCCAGAATTTACCTGCCCCTCAGTCCAATGCCATATGGATACTCCTCCCCTCCCCATTCTCACCCCTTAACTTGCTTTACTGTCTCCTTTTGCCATAAACTCCCATTGCACTTTCTAACCTGACACAAATTCCCTTCTGTCTCCTTAAAGCCAACTTTCCTTTCCTGTCCCCTGCTGGCCAGGAGTCAGCAGCAGGGGGACAGCAGGAAGGGGATCATTTCATGAGGCTGAGAGCCCCTTGAATGTTGTGGAATGTTGAGGCTGAGAGCCCCTTGAATGTTGAGAGCCCCTTGAATGCATCTTGCACAATGTGGCATCCCCAGTGCCTAGGAACGAATTTGGCACATAGTATTCATGGGTTCATGTGTGATGGAAATTTTCTGAAATTAGATCATGGTGACCATTGCAAAACTCTGTGAAGAGATTAAAAACCACTGAATTGTTCACCTTAAAAGGATATTTGTGGTTATATCTCAATAAAGCTGCCATTTTAGAAAATCAATGACACAAGAATATACTCCATGGTCCCCAAAGGTCTTTCATTAGTTTTGTCAAGTATATATTAAATAAAGTGCCCAAAATTCAATAAGCCCACCGCTTCCCCTGCACTTGCCTTAAAAGCAGACTAGTTGGAGGAATTGTTAGCTGCATTTCAGAAGCTATTTTGACTTTTTGCCCAAAGTCCTAGAAATCACTTGTATAAGATAAATAAATAAAGGCACAGAAAGTCTTTTTAACAACAGCAACACGGGGATTTAAAAGAAAGAATTCAATTGTAAACCGTGATAATGTATCAAATCCTGAAATTTTTCTAAATAAAGTAATGGGCCTATTACTGATGCAGAAATAAAAAGATGAGGTCAGAGGCAATGCCAGCAATTGCCAAATTTGAGATTAGTGCTAAAAGCACTTGTGTGAAAAATTGCTTTAAACTTCAAATTAATTTGCAGCATTAATTTCCAAGTACTCTGAGCCAGGTCGACTCTGGGAGACACTTTTGTTGGCAAGCTGAGCCAGCTGCACTCAATTACTTGTTTCCTTCTAATTTTTTTTAAGCTGCCAATATTTTCTTTTAAAGGAAGAGAGAGAGAATTTTGATCAGTTATCTTAAGAGGATCTATTCATCTAAGAGGTTGACATTTTGGCTGCTTGGAAATGTCTGTTCTCACTTATAGCAGAGTTCTATCCTCAAGCTCTGGCAATCTTTACTTGGGACTAGGGAGCAGGGGTGACAGGGAAATCGACCATCTTTCTAGAAGATCTTTGGGAATTACAATGGAAATAAAGTACACAATCTCTCTACTTCCAGGAACATATTAACAAAGATATAAATGGAAAGCAAGAACAAAAATATACAAGAGCAAAACCAAAATAGAATATCTTCAGTATGCTAATAGTAAATGTACTATATAGTAGATATTTAATATATTATAATTAGTATAATTATTAGTTAAGTAATTATAAGTAATTGTTGTAACAATTATAATAGGTAACATGAACCTACATTTATTGAGCACTTATTATGTGCCAGGCACTGTTCTAAACACTTTCTAAATGTGAATTCATTTAGCCTGTGAAGGAGATATTTTATTATTCTCACTGTGCAGATAAGGAAATGAAGGCACAGTGAGTTTATATAACTGGCCAGGGTCATAGATTTAGGAAGTATTTTCACAATATCTGCAGCATTTCCAAAATTCATTTCCATTTGCCTCACGTGGTATGTTAATTTATGGACACATTAATTGAAGTTGGATTTTTGGTTCAAAAGGCAAGCCCTTTGCAATTTAGAAGTGATTTCTATAATTAATGGTATTAAAGGAATGGTATTAAAGGAATCACTGAAGCTCTAAAAACTGAAAGAAAAAAAAAAACAACCACAATTAGATTGATTAGGCAAACAGGTATCTAGTGGTATATCTACACAAAGAAGCAAAAACTCTGATGAAAATGACAGTCCAGTGGGAGAGATGAACTGAACTTTTTAATAATCCCAAACTATTAAAAATAAAAAACTAACACTGAACACATATTATACACGAAAAGTATGTTAACATGTTATATGTTTATTGCATATTAATTACTTTAAAACGGTGGGGAACCCCAAATGTTTCTTAACTGTTTGCTTACTCTAAGCCATTGCAGACTTTAGAATGAGTCCATGTTAACTGTTAACTAACACTTTGTGCTGGGACCTGTTCCAAATACATCGCACATTTAAATTCATTCCATCCTTACAACAACCCAATGAACCAGGTCCTAGGATCAAATCCATTTTACAACAGGAGAAACTGAGGCACAAAGAAATTAGGGAACTTGCCCAAGGTCACCCAACTAGTAATGATAAGCACTCTTTGTTCAGCTTCATGTGATAAAGTGTGTTATCATATAACTAGAGGCCCAGTGCACAAAATTTGTGTATAGGTAGGGTCCCTAGTGGCTGCCAGCTGCCAGCCGCTGGCCAGGGCCTCCCTTCTCCCAGCTGCCTGTGGCTGCCACTGGCCTGGGTGGGGCCGGCGGAGGGAGGGGCTGCAGGGGGTTGGCCAGCCGGCCCCGCCCCCTGGTCGAGAGGACAATTTGCATATTAGGCTTTTATTATATAAGATGTCATGCAGGTTGACACAAGGTGCAGAAAAGATGTGCTTAAACCCTCCTGAAAGTAATCAGGAAGGTCTTCCAGGAGGAGGCAACATCTTGCTCTCCTTTCAAGATGGTTGAGCATCTGTTTCATATGCTGGTCCACAGGTCTCTTGGAGGAAAAATGGATCAAGGCACCAATCGACCACGATAGTCACAAGTTCAGGACTGTAGCCAATCGAGTGTCTCTCCATAGTATCACCTTAATTATAAAGAATTTGGGGTGAAACTGTAATCTGTCGTCTCATATGACATTTTTATCGCCTGCTTAACATTTCAAATGAAACATTTTATTGCACTTGATGTTAGTTAAACACTTAACATGTACTCTTCATGGTTACAATTTGCAATGTGTTCTGACTATATAAAGCAAATATTTAAGAAACATTAGGGCTGTTTTTCCATTTTTAAGTATTTAATCTGTAATAAACATATAGCATGTTAAAAATACATTTCATGTCCAGTATGTGTTAAGTGTTAAAAGTATATTTTTGAACTGCCTTATGTGAGCCTGTCAGACTTTCCATTACAACCCCCTAATTTAAGGGGGTTTTAAAGCAGTCATAAAAATCGCTTCATGCTGATACTTTGGGTAAAATATCTCTCCTTTCAGAAGCCTTTTTTAGTGGTTTGTTTTTTAGTATTAATGCATTTAAAGAAAAATTGACTTAGTAAAATTGGGCATAAAACAAAGATATTTCTTATAGGATTTTAGTGTGCCTCTTCTCTATGCTTTTAAGATAATCCACATATTAAAGGCACCTCATAAAAAAATCATAGAGCTTATCCCAAAATTTAGGAGAGAAAATAAAACATGGTTGAGATGAGCACTATCTGTATATTTCCAGATTTTGTATTGAAATTCAGGATTAAAGATATGAAACAAGGCTGTGGACTTCTCTCATAGTTCCAGAAAACTTCATATGCATGTAATCACATAGCTACCCTAGTTTAGCATATTGTTGTTCATAGGTGGATTTGACATCCCCTCTCTTACCTGCCCTTCAGGATTCTGGGAGGTGAGAAGGCTCATGTTATAACTACCCCCATCTTATAGATAGGCAAGCAAAGTTTTTGGAGAGGTTGAGTCATTTGTCCAAAGTCACACTGCCAATTAGGGAAGCTAGGGTTTGAACTCAGAACCCTTTGCTTACTCCACATTATGTAGGCCCACAGATTGCAAGAGACTAAGCCTGTGTGTGACTTGCTTCTAATTATTTTTTTAGTCCAATAAAAATCCTAAATAAGTAAAATTCAATTCACTGGCCCAACTAACTAACTTCATTTTTCCAATATCACTTTCCATATTTAGAGTCAAGATCATATCAAGAAGCAAACTCAAGCAATGTTCTTCCCCCTTCTCAGGTCATCTGGCATGTGACCTAAAGATGAGAGGACCCATCATATCACACCACCAACACTCTTCTAAGTCCACAAATGGTCTTAAGAGTTTAAGTATCCATCTCACCCACTTAGATTTTACATTCTTTGAAAGCCAGGGTTTATCTTATTTGTCTTTGTGTCTTCCTCTCTCCTATCCTTAGCAGCCCAAGGCCTGGTACATTATACATGTTTTCCAGTGGGAGGGTCAATAGAACCTCACAGAGAACTGATACCTGTATTATTTCATGGAATATTAGAGATGGAGGCACCTCCATTACCCATCTACTGTTTGCTTGCTTCACCAGTTCCCCAAGACTCCACACGATAAAAAGATTTCACAAACAGATGAGTTTTGGAAAGGCTCCATCCACAGGAAAGAAATGCCATGAGTGCTCCCTAAGTATAGAACTGGCCGTCCTTATGCTTCCTCTTTGGACAGCCAACTGTGAGAAGCCAATGGGCTCTGCTGTCACCAGGGAGGTCCCAACACGCTGACCAGGTGGAGACCACTGCAGGGACAAGGTGGTGACGTCTAGTTGGTCCTGGGCTCTGACCTCTCTGGCCCTCATGCTAGTCTATCCTGCAACTTTTAACGGTACTCAATGTAATATTTTGGCTCATATATGTCATATTTCTTTTTTTTTATTTGTTCCAAACTTAAATGGGTATGAGATATGCTATTTAATTTTGGTATCCTGAAGCTTCAACAAAGGAAAAAAATGCCTGAAGTCCTCTGCTGTCAATTGCTTTTCTTTCAAACCCATCTTCCTTCCAAGTATACCAAAAATATCCTCAGGCCTTCAGAGTAATTATATTTATGATCATTCATTTTTTTCATTAGTCTAGAGCAAATATTGTGGGAACTCAAGAAAGATGATGGTCCAAAGTCAACCTCAGGCTTGGAATTGCAAGAAAGAACCACAGATGAAAATGGAATTGGAATCAAGTGAACCCTGGATACTCTCTCTAATGAGGGCTCTGTGCAGGAACCACACATTATACTGTCTCAGCACACATCTAGGTGGGCTGGACCCAAACTCAACCCTAAGAGACTTTAGCCGCAGAGGCTAGGAAGGCTTTGGGACCCAAGAAGGAAAAAACAAAATTCAACTGAGGCATCGACAATAGTGTGGAATGTATTAGTGTTGATTTCTAATTTAGACATAATGTCAAAGAGAAAAAATGTCCTGACTTCATTCATTGACTCTACAAATATTTACTGGGTCCCTGTTACACACCAAATACCATTGGAGACATGGATGTAGCAGCGCACTAAAGACAAAACCCCTGCCTTCACGAAGCGTTCAATCTAATGGGAAGAGATACAGAATAGGAATTAAATAAGTACAATATACAAATGTTAGGGACTCTACATGCTATGAGAAAAGTAAATCAGAGAAAGGATATAGAGAATCCAGGGTTATTATACAGGGAGGAGGCTACAATTTTATCTTTTTAAATGGTTGACTAGAGGAAGCCCAATTGACAGCATGATGGTTAAGCACACACTTGAAGGAGCTAATAACTGAGCTAGAAAGCCTTCTCACCACAGGAGCAAGGAAATGCAGATGTCCAGAGAAGGAGTACACCGGGCATGTTTGGTAAATAGAAGGGGGATGCCTTAGTCAGCTCATGCAGTCAAAACCAAATACCATAGCCTGGGTGCTTTAAACAACAGATAACAATGTTCACTAACCAGTGTAGTGGAAGACTGTGCTACTAATTTTTTTTTAAATGTCCATTCATTTTCATGGAGAAGTTGTGATGCATATTCTATTGTGACACAAGATACCCAAGCAATTTTTACAGAGCAAACAAAAAAGAAAAAAAGGTAAATAAAAATATAATTTAAAATGTCCATTCAAGCAGTAAGAAGTAACTGGAAGTAAATAAATACAGCTGGAGATGACATGGAAAGCAAGGACAACTTAGTGAATTCTCAGAAGGAGGAGAAGTTGTGACAGTAGTGAATGGGGATAGTGTAGCATTCTCCAGAAAAAAGCTCCCTTCTTAAGCGCATTATTTTCTTCATTCATTTTTCAACCTTTTGGTGATCTGATACCCAAACTTCTCTTAAAAATAAACAGATAGAGCAGAGGAACATCTTCAGGGCACAGTGAGGAATAAATTAGAAGTTTCTTAAGAAGCATCTGTAAACAGAGCCTTCACACCACAGGCTGAGGAGCTATAGGAGGTGCGACCTCTCCATCCCACTCATAAAGCATCTTCAGTTCCTGCAGACAGGAGGTGTGATTCTAACTTTCTACTTGACCATGTCTGACTAGAGACTGCTGGGTTGAGTGAACTATTGAGTGTGCCTTTGCCTGAATTATAATGTGGCAATATTACTCCACCTTTATTTCCTTTGTTTTTAAGTTTCATTAAAAAAATAAAAAGGTTCCCCAGCTGGTGTGACTCAGAGGTTGATCATCGACCATCGAACCGGGAGGTCACAGTTCAATTCTCAGTCAGGGCACATGCCCAAGTCGCAGGGCTCAATCCCCAGTGGGGGTTGTGCAGGAAGCAGTGACTAATGATTCTCTCTCATCATTGATGTTTCTCTCTCTCTCTCTCCCTCTCCCTCTTCCTTTCCCTCTCTCTGCCCCTCTGAAATTAATAAACATATATTACAAAAAATAAAACGCTCATGTAAAAAGTGGAATTCTTTGTGAAGAGCATTTATGGTGAAAGGCGTAAGCATACTACAAGGTGAGAGCAAATATCCAGTTTGGTCCATCCCATCACCTCCCCCACTGACACCATTACCTCTCACCAGATTGTTTCCTGGGCTTCTGCTCAACACCAGTAACTACATCATGTCCCCTCTGCTCAGAACCCTCTGGAGACCCCACATCACTCAATACATACAAAGTCCTTGACTCTGTCATTTCTATGACTTACTCCAACTCTATCCTCCTGATCCCACTGGCCTCCTTGTAGCATCTCAAACACAATAGGAATACCACAGGCCATTTGCATTTGCTGTTCACTCCTGCTGATGGGCTCATTGCCCAAATGTCTACATGGCTCATGCCTCATCTTTCCCACCTTTTTTACAAATGATATCCTCTTAATGAGAATATCTGCTATGGTCTAAACATTTATGCCCCCCACAAAAAAAATTCATATGTTGAAATCCTATTGCCCTATGTAATGTATTAAGAGGTATTAAGAGGTGGGGCCTTTGGGAGGTACTTAGGTCATGAGGGTGGAGCTCTCATATATGGGATTAGTACCCTTATAATAGAGACCCCACAGAGTTCCTCAATTTTCCTCAAAGATTGCAGGTGTCATTGTCAGAGCCACTCTCCATCCTCAGCCAAATCTCACTACTGCTCAACTGCCATCACCTTTGGTACATATTGGACTCTCAAACATTCTCCTTCTAGAAATGTAAAAGGAAACTGAAGCAAGCTCTCTCCCCTTTCAGCTTCTCCCTCAGCCTGTCCGTGACATGTCCAGCATGTTCCCCAACATAAGTGGAGATCTTGAGGGTAAAGACTGTGGGTGGTCTCAGCAAGCCCTGGGTTGCATCTTCATCCTCCCCTCCTGGATCTCCTCCCCACATCAGCAAGGCTTTTCCCTCCTGTTTGAAAACTTACATATTCTTCCTTGTCTTCTCTGCATAACTGCTACAGGCAAATAAAGCTCAAATATTCAGGCTTGTTTTGTTGTTTTTTTTAAGTAAATGGAAATTTGGGAGACTTAAAAAAATATCTCTCCATGAAAAGTAGGCTGTCAAGACTATTATCTCTCTATTTAGTTTTCAAAAATCTAGTATGAAACTCAAAATTGAGCAATGAATTCTTTGTTCTAGTTGGTAGCCACAATCTCCCTAAAGCAATGAATGGCATTGATTCATTGCCTGGAGGGGATTGCCAGGCAACATAGTTTACTGGGAAGGAAAAATACCTTGTTTTAATATTTTTTTGAAAATATTATCCCTACTACAGGCATAGGAAAGTATACCTGAAAATGAGGAACAGCGAAATGCCAGAGAGGCAGCAATACAAAGTTTAAACTGTGGCTAATGCCAATGAGGTGTCCATGGAGATAAAGAATACACAGAATAAGGAGATAGATATAATGGAAGAAAAGTCTGAAAAGTGGAATTCAGGGTGGAGTTTGTCTTTTTCTTACATTCCCCACCCCACCCACCATCACCCCCCCCCCAAAAAAAACCCAGAAACCAGAAATCCCAGAAAAATCTCCTCCACTATAGTATTGAGGGAGCATGGGACACTTTGTAGGTGCAATAGGGAAGAAGGTGCTATCAGTATGAAAAACATTTCCCCAAGGAACCTGGAGTGCTTGAGCAATGAGTACAATTATAGAGCATCACTAATTAAAAATTTCCAAGACCGTATAGGAGCTTAGAAATACGGAAATCTCTGGAGCCAATGGCATCTTTCCCTCTTGCTGGACTATGCAGTTTAGGAATGTCTACACACATGCAGTAGGAAAAGGAGGGGCATTTCATCATCATTTCTGGTCTATATATTCAATGTTAATTCTGTATTTCCTCAGCATATGCTTCGCCTTTTAAGATGAGTGCTTGCCAGTGCTTTGGGGGCGTATCAGGCCTTCTTACGAGAACCAGCAAGGACTTCTACAGGTATCAACATAGATGTGAAAGTCACATTATGGCCCTAACCGGTTTGGCTCAGTGGATAGAGCATCGGCCTGTGGACTCACAGGTCCCAGGTTTGATTCCGGTCAAGGGCATATACCTAGGTTGCGGGCATGTCCCCAGTGGAGGGTGTGCAGGAGGCAGCTGATCGATGTTTCTCTCTTATCAATGTTTCTAACTCTCTATCCCTCTCCCTTCCTCTCTGTAAAAAATCAATAAAATATATATTTTTTAAAAGTCACATTATTCACTTTAAAACAAGAATTTTTTGTATCCATCTTTGGAATCTTAGTGTCTAGTTCAGTGCTTACCAAATAGCAGATATTTTATAAGTGCTTATTGAAGAAATCATATCATTTGGAAGTCTATATAAAAAATAGCCTGCCCATGCTAAAGAAATAAACCCCTAGCATTTGGGTATTTGAAGACATTTTAGGAATCATCTGGAGATACATAGCTACCTCATTTTTGAGACAAGAAAACTGGCACTCCGGGTAATTAGGAGACTTGCTCAAGATCTCCCAAGATCCCAGGAAAGTAGTGACAGAATTGGGACTAAAACCCAAGTCCCTCAGTCGAATTTTCATGCTCTTTCATGTCACTATTTTAAAATATAGGTTTTATTATTATTCAGGTATGACAAGGCCCACAGACCTGGACAAGTGCCATTGGATAGTTTGTTTTAATCACAGATCCAAAGAGAAGGGTCCATGCCATGGCATGGGAGGTCCCATGGGGAAGCACTGGGTCAGTCGGAAGGCAGAGGCAGAGAAACAGGAAAGAGCAGGTGAGGCAGAGTAAACAGGCTTAGGATTGGCTCGTTTGAATCACTGCAGTGGGCTCCTGAGCACAGTGGGCTCCTGAGCATAGTTGTCTGGTACCTGGCCCTGGGGTAATTAGGGCAGGTGATATGGCCCAGAGTGTGACAGCCAGCTAGAGGAGCTGGTTGGGGATATAGGCTCAGGACTGGTCAGTTTGAGTATGAAAGTTAAGCTTCCAAGGGAGTTGTTCACTATCTCTAGGAATTAGTTAACCCCGTGAGGGGCAGTCACTCCAGAGTCAGCAAGTCCCCTGATGTCAAAGCATTAAAATAAAGATATTTTTAAAAAATGCTTAATACACTCATCACACAGATATCAAAAGTTTTCACTGTTAAAAAATTTAGCTTGGACTTTGTGGGTTTACCTACCATCTGAGTTTATACCTGAAGTTCTTAAGGATCCTGGGTCCTCAGAGCTGTGAAAAATAGCTTTTGGATCATAATCTAGACAATCTTTTCTGATTATTTATCTAAAACTAAAAGCAGGAAATGATTCATTTGATTTCTGCCAATCCTGGAGTGTTGCCACTTTCGGCTCAGGAAGAGCCGGCTTCCCTTGGCAGTCCTCACTTGTAGGATGATGAATGAAGTTCTATGTTTGGTGCTAGCTAAAATTTTATAGGGTCTAAAAAAGCAATTTATACATGCTTCAGGAGGTGACCATATTTTTTCTTTTTTGAGATAGCTCTTAGTCACAGCAGGGCACTCAATATACATATATCACACATCGAGGGGTCACTTTACAGGAGGACTGAAAGTTTGTTCTGTGTGTTGATCAACATGCTCTTGGCTTCTGCGAGTCTTATGTATGCTCAGAACCCAGCAAATAGGCATTAGTTGAATTCTGAATTTTCCCAGTTATTTTCACACCTCAGGGACCCATGACCCTCAATGGGATATTGTGCAAAAAAAGAAATAGTCAGCCTAACAAAACATTTTCTTGGTTCCAAGAGTCAAGTTGTTATGCACAAACAGGCAAGGCCTGTTTTCCTCTCTTTAAAAATCTCAGGCATGGGTTGAATGGTTTTACATGCTAGCCAGTCAGTCAACTAAGTCATGGGTCAAAGCTAACTCAAAGAACAGTGGCCCTGGGCCAAACCAACCACTTACTTTAAGTGATGAGCACTCTAAACATTTGCAACTCACCACGCCTCATTCATGTTGCTTTTTGTTGACAGTTTTTGGGTTATTATTTTTCTGTCATATACATATATATGGTTTGAAACATCTAAGCAGTGATTTCTCTTACTCAACTGGGCGTCAAGATGCTCTCTAGATCAGCGGTCACCAACCTTTCGGACCTCATGGACCACCAGTGGTCCAAGGACCACCGGTTGGTGACCGACCACTGCTCTAGACTATCTTTCTGGTGTTTATCATGACAACAGTTTCATTATCCTTCTTCCTTCTGCTGTTCTGAATGCATGTCATTACAAAGCACAAAGAAATCTGGAGGTGAGGAGTTGAGGACCAGCTCTGCTGTATAGTGGCTGAGGGGCCTCAGACAGGTTATTTCAGTTTTCATCTCACAGTCCTGAACTGTAACATTAGGAACATAATATTTATCTGCAATTTAGAGGCATTATGTAATATATGAGAGGTTTATTTTCAGTAAAAATACAATCCATAAAATATGTACTTAGAGAAGTCTTTGAATGAAAAGTGTTGCTAGAAGTTCATCAAACGTATGTCCTTTTCCTCTGGACTCTCAACAATTCCACATTGCTCAGCCTTTCTTAGAGTTAATTGTGACCATACTACTAATGTATTACTTAACTTAATACTAACTTACAACTAAGTTCTATACAATAAACTATGATAGAAAATGCCATGGCTACTTCCAGGTCTTGATATAAAAAGTTCCCTTGAAGATCCCAACACCCCTAGCAGTCCTGGATCAAAGATAGCAGAGCCACAAGATGGCAGGAGCCTGGGCTCCTGCCATCTTGTGGCTCTGCTATCTTTGATCACTAGGAGGAGAGACACCCTCTAATGGTGTCTGATCCACTAGGAGGAGAGACACCCTCCAATCAGAAACACCCACTTGAATTCTACCTGAGGAAAAAATAAAATATTATTGTGTTAACCTATTGCTAGTTAGAGTTTTCTCTATTACTGTACATAACAATACATTAACTACTATACAATAATTTCTTAATGCATATATAAAAATATTTTAGCCCTAGCTGGTTTGGCTCAGTGGATAAAGTGTCTGTCTATGGACTGAAGGGTCCTGGGTTTGATTCCAGTCAAGGGTACATGCCCAGGTTGCAGGCTCAATCCCCAGTAAAGGGTGTGCATGAGGCAGCCGATCAATGATTCTCTCTCATCATTAATGTTTCTATCTCTCTCTCTCTTCTCCCTCTCCCTTCCTCTCTGAAATCAATAAAAATATATTTTAAAAACATTTTAAAATATAGCCAGAAGGATATGTTACCAGTGTGTTTTTTGGTGGTGGGATTGCAAGTATATTTTCATTTTCTTAATCCTCTGATTATATTGGATTTTTCAAATCTTCTCTAAGGAACGTATATTGATTGTATAACTTTTTAAAAATATATTTTTATTTATTTCAGAGAGAAAAGGAGAGGGAGAGAGAGAAACATCAATGATGAGAGAGAATCATTGATTGGTTGCCTCCTGCACACCACACCCCCTACTGGGGATCGAGCCCGCATCCTGGGCATGTACCCTTGGCTGGAATTGAACCTGGGACCCTTCAATCTGCAGGCCAACACTCTATCCAGTGAGCCAAACCAGCTAGGGCGATTGTGTAACTTTTTAAATTACTTAAAAGTAAAACAAAACAAAACAAAACACAAAAACAAAGTGAGATGCCATAGGATGAAAGAAAGTCTGGTCATCATCTGGGCAGGTATATTTCATATTCAATCAACAAATGTGATTTATACATTTACCTGATGTCACGCACTACTAACAGCTGAGATACTAAGATTGCTCACAAACAATAGTGGGCACCATGTGAGGAATTTCACTCAAATTCTGAGCAGCTCTGGCCACAGAGTTTTCCCTGTAGTAAGCCAACCAAAAACCCAGTTGTACCGCAGAACAAATCAACATAAAGGAGCAGATTCATGTCTAAAAAGGTGAAGATTAAAGAGAGTGAGATATGGAGAAATTCATAACAATGGGCTATAATTTGTCTTATTACACATGATTAACATATTGCCTTTCATGTGAAGTTCCATAGACTACTGAACTTGTGTGTGTGCGTGTGCCCACACACATGTGCCAGACACTCTACAAGTACCTTATGTACTTTATCTCATTATTTCTTTTCATTGCTCAAGTCAGCAAATATCAATATTACAGATAAGGGAACCAAGGTAATGACCAAGATGACTCAGTTAGTGTCACAGCCAAGGTCTGAAGCTTTGTTTTCCTGCCCTATTTCACATGCTACCAGAAAGCCTTCTTCCCCAAACCCCCTCTACCCAGCACCCCCCACAGCATCTTAGATGATTGCTACAAGGGCAACTTCCCACAGGCATTGCTGCACTACACAGACTGGCTTATCAGGGGCAGTAGTGAGCCAGCAGTGGGGCTCTGGTTGATAAAATTTGTCTTCCTCTGGCTTGCTATGTAAAGCAGTCAGACGTTTCTTTCAAGTATGAGTGATGGTGAAATCCAGGCTCACAGAGGGCCAATGGGGAAGGTAAGTCTGGAAAGGAGTAGAATGAAAGGGTTCTGGGGACAAGAGGCCAGTTACTAAGAACCGAGAAAGTATTCCTATCGCAATAGCCGTGAGGCAAGGCTTATTCCTGGCAAGGTCAGGAAGGCCTTCTTGAAGTGGCTCCTAAAGCACCTCAAATTCAACTGTCCAAGGCTTGATGCTCCCAAGAACCAGAACCAGCACAGCTGGTCAGGTGGCTCCAGCTGTGGAAACAGGGGGTAAGTGGGAAAGGCACTGTGTTTTGCGATGGACTCTGGCTCCAGTGCTCCCTAAACCTAAAGCCCTAGTCCCTCTGCTTCTCTTCCCTCATTCCTCCAATGTGCCCTTCCATCTGGCATGAAATCTCACCTCATTTCATAGCCCAGCAGCACCTGCTTGCTGGGAAAATGTAGTCAGAGTTAATAAACATGGGGCTGCCAGGACCTTCTGGAAGAAACAGAGCCCCAGTGTGTGCTACAAGCCTCATCAGGACTTTCCACACCACGAGTGGAAAGCATCGTGTCTGAGAACGCACTACCTGGCAATCACCAAAAAGGGCAAATACTTGCAAAGTCTGCTTGAGTTCCTAAAGGCTTCCATATTCGCTATTAGATTTGATCTTTAATACATAGGTTGGCAGAGCAAGTATTATTCTCTTCATTACATAGATGAATAAACTAAAGCTGGAGGAATTCAATGAAATGCATTTTTATTCATATTACTTTACTTTTACAATATGTTATGGCTTGAATTGTGTGTTCCAAAAAAAGATATGTTGACATCCTGACTGCTACTATCTCAGAATGTGATTTTTTTTTTAAGTAGGGCCATTTCAGATGTAATTAGTTAATAAGAGGTCTCACTAGAGCAGGGGGGAGGGATGCCTAAAAAGAATGTCATGTGAAGAAACAGGGACACTCGGGAAGAAGATGGCATGTGAAGGCCGAGGCAGAGAACAGAGTGATGCAGCCACAAGCCCGTGAATGCTTGGGGCCACCAGGAGCTGCAAGAGGCAAAGTGGGACCTTTGCATCAGAGGGGCAGACCTGCCCACACCTTGATTCCAGACTTCTGGCCTCCAGACTTGGGAGTTGACTGAGAAGGAGCCAGAAGAGAGTTGGCCACAGATACCAAGAAGAGGAATTTCCAACATTGTCAAATATCAGAGAAAATGAAAATCTGACCTCTGGTTGGAGGGACCAGGCATTCAGCGATGGCCTTTGCAAGGGGAGTTTTTGTGGAAAGGTGTTTGTCTCATTGGGAGTGACTAAGGCTGAATGAGATATGAAGCGGTGGAGACACAATAAATGTTGGCTCCTCTTCCACGAAGTCCACCTGTGAAGAGGGAGAGACGGGGGTGTCTACAGAAAAAAGGTGCTGCAGCATCCAAAAATCAGGTGGAATTTGAATGTATACTCCAGGGGTGAAGAAGCAGAGGACAGTCATGGAGAGGATTGCGGGGGAGATGGCATTGTTGACCCAGAGTCTCTTGGAGAATAGGGGAGGGGACAGTTTCTATTCCAGCAGAGAAGTGGGGTCAGAACCGAGTTGTGAGCACCTGGCCTGGGTAGCTCAGAAGGGCCCTGCACTTCATCTAAACCTCTGGGGTTGCCGTCTCAAAATCCTTAATACATGTACCTTTGATTTTCTGTTTTCCAGTGGAGTGTGTGTTGAGGGTACAGAGCCCTAGCAAACAAGCTGTCTCCCTCCCCTGGTGGATCTTTAGCTGCCCACTGAGGTACAGCTTGGCTCCTGGGACCCCTCCACCCATCCCAGAATCATTTCCACTCTCTGTATAAGCCAGAGTTGTGTTGGGAGGGGACAGCCCTGTGTGCCTGCCATCACCCTCTTGTTCCAATAGGGATCTGCCCCCCAGCACCTCAGGACCAGGCAGTGGCCAGCTCTGACCGGGGCTGGCAGCACCTGGGGTTGCTCTACAGACAATGCAAAGAAGCCCTCTTGCCCACCCCTGACCCTGGCACTGAGCAAGCTCCATTGGGGAGGTTACAGCACGTGGGGGTCACTGTCCATCAAGGGTGGAGGGGGACGCTGACTTCTCCACCTAGTGTTTTCATTTAGCTCTGGGCCCTGCAAAGACCGCTGCCAGCCCTGAGTGAACGAATTAGCCTTGGTCAGGAGGAAGAACATAGTTACTCCAGGATGAGGATGAGAGGATGGGCGGCTATGGTGCGCAGGTGTGAAAAGCCTGCCTGCCAGCCTTGACCTTGTTGGGCAGGTACAAAGTTGAACAAAGGCTGAAGCAGAGGGATGGGGAGAAGCAAGGCCCCAGGATTGGGTGGGGCCTTTTGGTGAGACCCCAACCCAGTCATTATGCATAGTATAAATACGTGAATGAATAGAGGAAAATGCTAGTTGGAAAAGAAAGAAGGAAACATCACTCACAACCTGCACATGAGCAGGTCTCCAGCCTGTTTCACTTTCGCAGCAAAGCCAGAAACTCGCTTTCAGTGCTCAAAGGGGCCAGGTTCCCTTTTTCTAGGAATGCTTTAGAGAACATTTGAAACTAATGTATACTGGGATCCTGCAATCGTGTATCAGATGTTCCACAAACATCCCACAGGTTCTGCTGACAGACTGATTGATCAGGGATTTCCACGGGCCGCATCCCCTTCCCATCTCTAGAGCCTCAGCCTGCCCCACTGCCCCCAGAGGCAGATAGGGCTTTGCCCCTTCTTGCCCAGATTGGGGAGAAGAAAGCTCTGTAGCTCAGGATGGGCCTGAGCAGCCACGCTCTCCAATCCCCTGCCCTGCTTTGCCCAGTGACTCCTCCGTGAGATCACTCGACCGCCTTCTGTCCGCACTCCCTGAATTATGACTCCCTCTGTGCTCATTTGTGGGAGTGAAGGACATTCATGAACACAGGGGGATTCTCACTTCAAATAAAGCGTATCTTCCCTCAATTAGAAATGGGGAAAAGGGGAGCATCTGTGTGAGGGAACCTGATGGTCTCAGAGCCTGGCCCCCAGCTTGGGGGATGAGTCATGCTTGCTGAGCTCAGGAGCTGAACAGCCTCCAACCCCTTCCCTATGGGCAGCCCCTCCATCTTAATTAAAGTCTCCTATGTTCCCAAACTGACAGAACGAGGGGGCCACTCATTAGAGGCTGCCTGGGAGGGTGTGTTGGGCGAATCCCTGTGCTTGAAACATGATCTGGAGCCGGCTGGGAGGCTGTACCCCCTGCTGCTGGCACCTGCTTGGGCTCCTCTGTCTTTTCCTTCCCTCCTACAGCAGACAGAGCCAAAGAATTAAGCCATTCCTAAGGCAGGCTTGGCAGGAGGGGGGCCTGACATGAAGGCGCATTCCACAACCTTCCTGGGGCACTCCTGGTGTGAGAGGTGCCTCATGAAGGAACCTTCAATGATAAGTTAATTCAGTTGACAGACAGCCAGGAAATGGGTTGGGGCTGCATCAGTTCCTAGATTCACTCCACTGGGAGCACTGGCCATGATCCCTCCTAAATCTGGGCATCTCAGAGTCCAGAGGGACCCCCAAAGAAGTGCTTTGTTTTGTTTAAAATATTGAAGCACAGAGAGGTTGTGTGACTTGCCAGAGTCACACAGTGAGTAACTAACTGCAGGATTCAAACTCAGATACATCTGCTTCCAAAAGCAGGCTCTTTCCAACCAACCAGAGTCTCAGAGTCTGACCTCCTTAAAGATGCTTCAGGGATTCCAGAAAAACCAAGTATCTTTTACCACCCTAAAAATATTTTTATTAAAAATGTTTAGCCTGGCTGGTGTGGCTCAGTGGCTGAGCGTCAACCTATGAACCAGGAGATCACATGCCCAGGTTGCAGGCTCGATCCCCAGTAAAGTTGCATGTAGGAGACAGCCAATCAATGATCCTTCTCATTGATGTTTCTATCTCTATCTCTCTCTCCCTCTCCCTTCCTCTCTGAAATCAATAAAAATATAAAACAAAAAATTTTTAATAATTTTTTTAAAAAATTCAGTCACAAATAGCATAACTCCTTGATCTATTTTTAATAGAGATTCCTCATCTGACTTCCTGTCAAAGACACTTGAACGATATTACACTGAACCCTGACACCATTCTTTTCAGAATCCTTGAGATGACTTCTTTTTTTCTTCCTTAGACATGGAAATACTGATAGTTAAAGGCACAGACTGCCTGCAATAGATGCATTTTCCATGACTCCCACAGTTAAGTGTGGCCCTGTGACCAGGTTTTGACCAGTGAGATGTGTGTTGCTTCCTGAAAGTGTCCCCAAGGTGAAGGGACAGCCCCTTCTTTGCCCTTCCTTTTTCCTGTTGGTTGGAATGAGAACAGGGAGCTGATGCTGCCAGCAGGGACAATAACATGCCATCCTGAGGATTGTGAAACTGCACGATGTCATCCTGGAGCCAGGTACTCTGTTACCTAACTAAATCAGGTGCGTCTATCTCCATAAAATCGCCTGGTTTAGGAAACTTGAAGTAATCTGTTACATGTAGATGAACCTGGTCATAATAACAGTCACTACAAGCCCCATCATTTCCCAATTGGGCCACACTTATCTTACTTCTGAGAGCTTTCATGCTAAACCTAAACCCTCCAAAGAGGTGGAAATCAGAAACATGTGCTAAGTAAGGCACTTCATCATCATAAAATGCTTTCTTCACGGATCCGAGTCACTCAGAAATGAGGAGGTCATCACACAGTCACATGATGATGATCAGTTTGCGTCTGGGTATGTGGAATGCAGTCATGTAGAAGTTAATAAAACTGCTGTATTATTATCTTGATTTATTACATCTTTTTACTTTACAGACCAATTTTTCACACCAGATCATAAAATGCTTGAGAATATAGCTAGATAACAAGATTTTGTACATGATGAATGTTTATGAAATATTTCAAGATTATTTATAAAAGTTCTAGATATATTGTAGAGTTCATAATTTAGTAAGTAAACCTGAAATATTTTTCATAAATGTGCAGTTCAAAGGATGAAGCAACTTAAATCAGATGATTAAAAGCAAAAATTACCATTTTGACGAAGAGAAAGACAATGACTGAATTTTAGGGACATAACAATGCTATGGAATTTCTCCTCACCTCTCCCTACCTTTGGCCAGAGAGTAAAAGAAGCAAAATCTAGCTTTCAAATGAAGATTGGGGACTGAACACACATTTAATATCACCTTCCCTAAAGACCTCACTGAAATAACAGTAAAGGAATGTTTCAAGGTATAAATCACAAGGACAAAGAGAACTGGAAAGGAAATAGTAGCCACAGAATTTGGGGAGCTAAGGAACAGAGAAGAATGACTAATAACTGACCTAGAAGACACCACATTGGTGAGGAGTAGCCAACTTGAACCAAGGCACCTCTATAAAGTTTAGGAATTAGCACACTCAGCACCCTATGGAGATGGGCATAAACCTGAAAATGAAAATGGGTAGGTAGGTTGAAAGTCTCTTTAAAAAGCCATTGGGTCTTCATATTCTCTCCTCCACTCCAACTCTGGCAGTAAATACAGGTGTATTCTCTAGGGGAGGTAAAACAGAAGGTATGTCAGTGGATTAGGAGACACTACATCAAGTTCAAGTTGGGTGCACAGAAAACAAGAAGACTGTGTGGAAGTCTACATTCTAATTATTGACATCTCCTAAGCTCTCGGGTCTCTACCTATCTATGCATCTTATCATTTCTCTTTCCCTAGAGAACTCTGACTAATACACCAACTTAGGCAGTGAAATATTAGTTCAGTGTAAATAGAGAATAATGACATGTCAGATTTTTAAAAAAGTTAACTCTTTTTCTCCCTCTCTCATAAAACTAGCAAAGCAGACCCTCCACTAAAGGGAGTGAATTAAAAAATGTAGAAGTCATAGATATTAGAAACAGAGACTCCCACACAAGAGACAAGGGCATCTCTAGAATGATGGTTTAGGAGTATCCTAGTGGCAATTCTAGAAAGTAGCTAGTCCACTAGATTAAGCCAAAAGGCTCCAAACAAAGATGTCTCCCAGGTGATAAAAATCAAATGCTATACTTATTTGATTCAGCAAATTGGGAGAGAACTTGTGGAAGAGTTAGCAATAAAGTATATTCACAACAAAATTAAATATTCTACAATAGAGTGAAAGTATTTATAATGTGCCACATTGCTCAGCTATTATTATAAACACTGCATTTTGTTTTAACTAAAATTATTGCCAATATTCAAACACTTTTGGCCAAGAATAATGGCAATTTCATAGGCTTCAACATAATATAATCGTAGGGGAGAGATGATAAAATGTGTAAGTGTTGGCAAAGGGGAGGCAGGGAAGAGACCTATGTCTTTGTCTTCCATCACAGGAAATCAGTCAATCAGTAAGGCCTAATCTGACACATCCAGGAACAGTGGGGTAAGCATGTTATCTAGGAATATGGAGGCAAATGTCCAAAGGATAAACAAAACTGTGGGAGTGAGGTCCAGATGATGGGTGGTAGGGAAACGTCACTATTTTTGTCCTATCAGACTATGTGTATCTTCAAATTACATTGTTCATATAACTTTAGTCAAAATTAAATTTAAAGCCAAAAAAACAACTAACTCAGGAGTCAGGGGAAAATAAGAACTCTGCTCCTAATGCTATAACAAAGCAGTTAGAGCTCTTACGCTTGGTAGATCCTAGGATCATTAAAGTCAACAGACTTCAGATTGGCCAGAGAATCAACCAGATGAGATCACCTCAACTTCATCTCATGAGCCTTTCTTGAACATTCAAAAAACACCTTGCCTATCAAGGGACACATATTTATACATCCTAGAACTTTCACCAGGAAATATAAAGTTTGCAATGGTTAAGGAAACATCCGTAGTTAATAATTAAGTCAAACTGAAAACCTGAGCTAGACTAAACAATGATGGAGAATGGTAAAGGGTCAATAAAAACAAATCATAATTTTACAAAAGTGTGTTTTCTTGTATATTTTGTTTTAAACTTGTTGTCCTACTTAACTATATTGTTTGTAATGGGGGGTGTTATTTCTGTGCTTAGCTCCTTGAGTATTATTTTTTAAGAAAAAGCGCAATTGAGTGTGGAAGCAGTCTTATTTATTTCCCCATTGACCAAGATTCTGATACCTCCATGGATTCATATTACAAAACAATAACCAGTGGCTCACCTAACATAAGAGAATTTACTCAAATTCTCTTATATTTCACTGCCTAACTTGGTGTATTAGTCAGAGTCAAATTATATACAAAATGTCCAGCAAAAAAAAACACACATAAGTTTTCTCTTGAGTACACTAGCAAATACAAACCAATAAAGGATGGAAAATGCTATCAACACAAGGCTGCCTCTGCAAATGCAACATGATGGTTAAAAATTGATCAACAGGAAATATTTTCACCTTAAGAAGAATATTTTCCATGAAATAGTAGTAGCTGGAGCCCAGCTGGAGAGGCTACAGAATATGTAGAGTTGTAGATAACTCTAAGAAATTTAACTCTAATGAAGTAAACAAAATAAGATAGTAGCAGGAAGATAGGAGATGAAGAAAGTTTGTTTTTCTGTTTTTATTTAAAATTAATTGCTTTTTGGATATGTTTGGAAGCTAATAAAGAAAGATCAGCTACTGGCAGAAACAAGATTCAATGTTCAGTCGGTTTGAGTCCAAGTAGACCATGGTCATGAACTCTATGCCTTTGTACCTCACATGTAACAATTACCCAGAAATGACCTCCAATGCCTTCAAGGGTAAGGGAGGGTTAGGAAGAAAGATACCCATAACATCTGTCAATTATCCAACTAAATCATTTCTAAAATGCTGGATTTGGAGGAGGGAGAAGGTAGGTTGGAACTGACCATCAGTGTATACAAAAGGGTATAAAAACAAGACAAGTATGTAAAGAAATGTTCCTGCCAGCCCTTTAAGCATCTCA
Organism: Eptesicus fuscus; assembly: GCF_027574615.1. Classification (NCBI taxonomy): domain Eukaryota; kingdom Metazoa; phylum Chordata; class Mammalia; order Chiroptera; family Vespertilionidae; genus Eptesicus; species Eptesicus fuscus. The sequence continues at coordinate 111,758,119 of NC_072474.1, read as the reverse complement.
CATCTTCAGCAAGAATGCACACATTTATTTAGCACAACAGAGCCCTTTGGTATGGGTTACATTCCTACAACAAAGGGGAAGTCAGTGCAGACAAAACTATTACTGCATCCGGCAGACTCATTCACTTCTGCATTTCTGAGCTGTTCCTTGGTCCCTGCTGAAGGTGCCCTTGAGACAACTCTACCAACACAATGAAAGGTGAAACTACACACAGCAGATTTGTTAAACCAGGCTAGCACATTCAGAAGGAAATATCACCCCCAAATAGCATTGCCATTAGCAAACAATATAATATTTATTAAGCACTCTACTGCCTGGAGTACCCTCTTGAAACCAGTAAAGATTAGGAGTTAAAGGCCATAGGAAACATGAATTTTCCTTTTGTAAATGCAGACAGGGAGTTCTTTATAGTTTTTCATAAGCTGAAGTAGTGCAGGGTCTCTCGGAGAGTGATCATTTTCCACATCGCCTCAACACTGAGTCATTCAAGTTCCTGGGGGGCCCCCCGGGAGATGTCACTCTGACTTTCCTATCCTTCAGGTCTTCCTCCAAATGGAAACACAACTTCCATTTCAGGAAGTGAAAACAGTTGGAAGTGAGTGATGCTGAGGTTGTTCTGTTCCTAGAACCTTCAGAGACAGTAGTTAGCCTTTCCTAGCTCGTGGGAGGTACCTAATCAATGCTTGTTGAGTGAGCGAATGAATGAATGAACGAATGAATGGAGAGCATACCATTGAGAATGGAGAATGGGTGAATGTACAAGAAAGATAAAACTGATATAAAAAGCAGGACATCTGGGTTCTAGCCAAGTCAACTCAGAAGAGTCAAGGAATTTGGACTTATTTTCTTGTTGATCTCTAACTACAAAGACAGGCCAAATGTGTGTAATACACTCCACCCCCCTGAAGCTTTCAATCAATGACTAATGACAGATGGTATAAAAATGCCCTGGCTCCCTCATCCCTCAGGTGGGATAAACCAAAAGGGACCAAATCTACTTTTATGTTTTTAACCAGCATCTACCTAGATGTCCAAAGTTCTCTCTTGAGCTTTAAATTTCCATGTCTACCAGGCTGTGGACATCTTCACTTGGATTTTCCCAAGCACTTCAAATTTAACCTCCAATATTAAATTCATTATTGTCCCCTTTTTCATAATGTTCTTAGTCTTCAGTAGTGATTGGATGTATCACTCACTCACCCATCCAGTCAGAAGACCAGGATTCATTCTTGATCTTCCCCTTCCTCTCCTTCTGTGCTCATTCACTCTATTCTTTAAATACCTCTGACTTTGCCTCTCATACCTTCTCTCAATCTGTCCCTATTTCTCCATTTTTGCTACCAGTGACATCTGCTTGTCTTACATGGGTTACTGCAGCACACTCCTAACTTCTTGTTCTGCTTACAGTATTGCTCATTCTAGTGCCCTCTACCTGTCCTTTGCATTGTCTTTCTAACTCCTCATAGCTCCTCCTTCCCTACAGAAAAGATGCTCACTCTCTTTGCCTATTACTCAGGCCCTGTGTGGGCCAGCTGCCAAGCCTCATCACTACCCACTGGGCTTCATGATTTATGCTCTGGTAAATACTGAGTGGTTTGTTGCTTCTCCATCCCACAGGGCTTTCTGCCTAATTTTTTTCTTTTCTTTGCTGGGATACTTTCCCATCCTTCTTTACCTGGACACATCTTCATTCTTCAGGATTAACAGCATCCATTTTTCTCTGGGAAGATGTCCTTAGCCTGGACCCAAGGCTGTACTGGGTCGTCCTTACTCTTAACTCACACAGCATTTTAAGCATCATATTGAAATTATCTCTTTCCTCAACTGACCATAAACTTTTCAAAGCTAGAAACTATAAGGAGTTTATTCTAATAGCCAAGTACCTAATGCCAATGCACCCAGCACATAATAGGAAGCCAATAGATAGTCCTCCAGTAGAAATAAATTTTGTTTAGCCATGTCCTAAAAGTACTGTAGTGTCAAGCTAGGAGCTTGGGGTTTATCCCACAGGTAGTGTTCTAGGATGTTGGTTTAGTGACAGGATGGATGAAAGGCTAGGAGTCTGTCTTAGAGATGGCATTTTAGTCTATAGTACTTGTTTTCCCTTTTATGGCTATGAACCCTGTGTAATTAGGAACTTATTTGTCTTTATTGTCTTTTGATTACTGCCTCCCAGTGGGCAGTGAATTTCACTTCTGTGCACAAACTATCCAGTACCCAGCACAAAGCCTACTACAGACACTGGACAGGCCTTTGGGGTAAAGGAATAGACATCCAAAATAATTGAAGTTTTTATCATAGATAACAGTGAACAGTGAAAGCATTTATGACTGCCTGCAAAATATTTTAAATGCATCGAAAATAATAATATGGATTGATTGATGGATAGAAGGAGAGGTAGATAAATAGAGAGATGATAAAGGAAGAAGAGCAAGTCATTAATGACAGAGTCTAGGTGGTAGGTACATTGGTATTCACTGTGAAATTCTTTCAACTTTTCGATATGTCTGCACATTTTCATAACAGATGTCGAGGATAAGGAACGCACTTATGATAAATATTGACTGTTCTCAAATGGAAATGAATGATGATGAGAACAAGACCAGGGAATGATTCATTTTCTCTCCCAGTTCTCAAAGCAGAGCCCACCCCTGCCTCGTTCCACCACCCTAGCTGCCAGGTCCCTGAAGATGCCAATGACCATGTGGATCTGTTTGCCATTGGCGGCCGGGCTTTTCTCTGCTTCCAATCCAAACGCTTAATAAATCAAAAAATGCCTATTTCAGATCACATCAGTAACCCAGAGTTTATTGTATGAAAAAAGCAGAACAGCAAGTTTGTCCCTGTTGAATCCTCCTGTGATTCTTAAAACAGGAAGTTCAACTTCCCCACCTGCACATGAAACTAGAAACCTCTTCTCCCCACCCCCAACAGGACTGAAAAACAGGGGTGGGGGCTTTCAATTAGGAGAACTCTCTTGCAAATATACAAAATACTTTTATTCTTTCTTAGTACTTGGCAAGGGCATCAACTTTCCCTAAAAAAGTGCTGAAAATTACCTGGGAAAACTTCACGGTCGCTCATTAAGAGAAAATCACATCAGTTGTAAAAAGAGGTGGTTATGTTTTGTTTTCCAATCTTCTTGATATTTTGGATTTTTAAGAGTTTTCTTCCAAAAATATAACCTAAGTCAATGTACCTATTCTCCCGGTCCTGAAACATGGGCACTTCTCATAACTGTGCAAAGAGAAGGCAGTTGTTTGCCTGGCCCAAGGTGTACACTGACTCTTTCATGCAAATACATCTTTCTACTCCTGTGGCCAAGTACCTTTCTGTTATTGCCCCATGTTTGTTCAAGTGGTGAGGAAATATGAAATATCACACGTTCTCATTGGAGACCAGACAGTAATCATCAACAGATGGCAGCAGGGGGGCTGAGAGAGCCCCAGAATCCTCCCTGCAGTAGGGCTTGTGCAGGCCAAGGCCACTCAGTGGTCACAGACCTGGGTAGGTAAGGTGAGGTTACCTATCAGTTCATCTCCCCACGTTTCACATTATCTTATCCTCTCCTAGATTAAGCAACATTTTAAGCAACTAATTCTAGATTCCCCCAGAAGTGGCTGAGGATCTACCTGTGCTGGGGCCCTGCAGCCATCCCCCAGGGAGGGGAGGCACGATCCAGAGGATGCTGAGTGCCTCAGGAGATGCACAGAACATGACCTGCACCTGGATATATGTCAATTCAGCAAGTACATATTGAAAGGCTGCTTTGTTCTATGCGAGACAATTACTTACAATATGATGTACTATTGCAGCCGTTGTTTAAAAATTGCCATGATTCGACCTGGCCGGTGTGCTAAGTGGTTAGAGCAGTGGTTCTCAACCTTTCTAATGCCCCAACCCTTTAATACAGCTCCTCATGTTGTGGTGACCCCCAACCATAAAATTATTTTCGTTGCTACTTCATAACTGTAATTTTGCTACTGTTATGAATCGTAATGTAAATATCTGTGTTTTCCGATGGTCTTAGGTGACCCTGCTAGCGGTTCTCAACCTGTGGGTTGAAACCCACAGGTTGAGAACCGCTGCTGTAGAGCCTAAGACCATTGGAAAACACAGATATTTACATTACGATTCATAACAGTAGCAAAATTACAGTTATGAAGTAGCAACAAAAATAATTTTATGGTTGGGGGTCACCACAACATGAGGAGCTGTATTAAAGGGTCACGGCATTAGAAAGGTGGAGAACCACTGGGTTAGAGCATCTGCCTATGCACCAAAGGGTCATAGGTTTGATTCCCAATCATGGGTACATACCTGGGTTGCAGGTTTGATGCTTGGACCTAGTCAGGGTGCGTGTAGGAGGCAACCAATGTGTCTCTCTGACATCAATTTTTCTCTCTCTTTTGACTCTCTCTCTCTCCCACTTTCCCTTTGACTCCCTCTAAAAAAATCAATGGGAAAATATCCTTGGTGAGGATTAACCAAAAAAAAAATTGTCATGATTAACTGTATCTGGAGCAGAAGTTGTGGAAGTAAAGGAAGCTATGTCAAGAAAGGCTTCAAGGAGCAATGACATCAACTCTGGGCTCCTACATAAGAATACATTCATTCCACAAATGTGACAGGAGAGGGGCATTTAGCACTGAAGGAGACAGACAGGATCTCTGCCTAAAGAAACTTCTATCTGCAGGGAATCAGAAGAAAACAAGAGGGATTTTCCCAGCAAACTAGGAGGCAAGGCCATTCCTGAAGGGGATGGGAGGGATGGCGTGCAAAGGCACAGAAGCATGGAAGAGTCAGGCATATGGAAGAGTGGGGACTGCTTGCTGGGTAAAGCCAGCAGCCCTTTCTTTTGTCCATGCATTTATTAAGCCATATGCCAAGGTGCAGGCGCTGCAAGGCAGGGTTGGAAAAGCCTGGTGGGATCAGCCTTCATGCAGTTTATGATGAACATTGAGGACAATATTCAGTACTGAAGGTCTTCTTTACATTTCATAGAAAGGAAGGCCTTATTAAGAAGTTGGGTGATTACATCATTAACAGAACAATTTTGATATTTTTCTTTTAGATGACTGAGACCTTCCAGACAAGTAGAAGAGGCAGAGTGGCATAGATGAAGGATTTTATGGAAATCCCACCATGGCTTAAAATCACTGCCAGAAAAGAATGAAAAATAGAGAGAGAGAGAGACTTCCCACATGGTCCTCACATCAAAATCTGTGCAAAATTTTGAAACAAACAGAAAATAATGTGCTATCCACCCAGCTCAAACACACCTTAAAATATATTTCATTTGCTACTGTAAAGGAAAGCATTATAGATAGAATTGAAACTCTCTTTATGGTCTTTCCTCAGCCTCTTATCCTCTAACCACTATCCTGATGTTGATCTTGGTCCTTCTTATCCTTTAAAATTTTTATACAAATAAGGTATGCATTTATTCATTTTAAAGTAGCATTGTTTTCCACAGTTTGTAAAATTTTAAAGAATATTGTCACATTGTATATTTCATCCTGCAACTGACTTTTATATATTTAAAATTAATCTTTCAGCCCTACTCAGTTTGCCTCAGTGGAGAGAGCATCAGCCTGCAGACTGAAGAGTCCCAGGTTCTGGTCAAGGGCACGTACCTCAGTTGCAGGATCCATCCTCAGCCTTGGTCAGGGCACATAGGGGTGTGCGGAGGGGGCGGGGGGAGCAACCAATCAATGTTTGGTTTGACTCTCTCACATCAATGTTTCTCTCTCTGTGTCTTTCCCCCTCCCTTCCACTCTCTCTAAAAGTCAATGGAAAAATATCTTCTGATGAGGATTAACAAATTTTTTTAATAAGCTAAATAAAAATTAAATCAATCTTTCAGGTTTTTAATGTTATTCAATACAACAAGTCCTATATATTTTTTATGTTTTCTATTTATCATTTGTATTAGGATCCTCCAGAGAAACAGAACCAATAGGAAACCCTATATAATAATAGGCTAATATGCAAATCGACCAAATGGCAGAACAACTGGTGGAACTACCAGTTGCGATGATGCACACTGACCACCAGGGGGCAGACACTTAATGCAGGAACTACCCTCAGCCCACAGGCCCCAGGCCAGCCAAGGTGGGTACCAGCGGGGGTCACCCCACAGATCCGCCCTGATCGCCAGCCAGGCCTAGGGACCCTACCTGTGCATGAATTTTGTGCACTGGGCCTCTAGTATATAAAGAAAGATATATACAAGAGGAGACTTATTATAGGAATTGGCTTACATGATGACAGAGTCCCAAGATCTGCCATCTGCAAACTGGAGAACCAGGAAAGCTGGTAGTGAAATTCAGTCCATGTTTGAAGGCCTGAGACCTGGGGAGCTGATGGTGAAAATCCTGATCTGGGTCTCAAGGCCAAGAACCAGGAGCACCCCTGTCCCAGGAGAGGAGATAATGAACGTCTCAACCTAAGCAGAGAGAGACTTGGCCCTTCCTCCACCTTTTTGTTCCATTCCAGCTCTCAGTGGTTTGGTATTGCCCACCCACACTGGGCACAGCCTTCTGCTTTACTCAGTTTACCAATTCAAATGTTAATTGCTTCTGGAAACACCCTCACAGACACACTCAGAAATAATGTTTTGCCAGTGAACTGGGCATACCTTACCTCAGTCAAGCTGACACATAAATTTAACTATCACACCATTCTATTCTTTACTTCTTTTTTGTTCTCAATTTTTGCGTTATCTGATATGTCTATGTGTTTGTTTTTCACTCCTGGTTTTCAATATATAAATTGTGTTTCTATTTCAGTACTTAATATTAACATTTCATAATTTCTAACAAGTCTAAAATTATTTACTATTTTTGTCCTTCCATAAACAAGTCAAGGACTTCATCATGTTTAAATATGTCCTTTCAAAGCCTAGTACCAATCTTCCTTTTTATATTATCTAGACATTTAAATCTGTATTTTTATTTTTAAGTTATTTTCATCTTTATACACTAAGATACTTTGTTAATTTCTGTGTTCACTATTTTTAGTTGTATCTATTCCTTAGCTTTCTTCATTTGCTAAGTACATCCTTCACTGGCTCTTTTAATAAGAACTATTGATGGTAAAGTCTCTTAATCTTTGTCTGATTTTTTTTCTTTAAGCCTCATTTTTTAAATGATAGTTTACTTGGGTATAAAATTATAAAGTGGCAGTTATTTTCTCTCATTTCCTATGGCTACTATTCTGATAAGGAGAAATTACTATTAGTGTATTTGTCATTCTTTCATTAATTTACCTCTTCTCTCTGTTACCTTTAAGATTGGTCTTTTTAAACTTACTGTTCTAGAATTTTAGTATCATAGTCTAGAGATTTCTTTTTATTTATCCTACTTATTTCTCCTGTCTTTTCTTTCACTCTGGGTGATTCATAGCCATTAAATCTTCAAAAATATCTTCTCCACACTTCTCATAATTTTTATCTCTTTATAGCTCCTTCTATATTTTAGACAAATTACTTAGTACTATCTTCCAATTTATTGTCTTTCAGCCTTGTCCTGTCTAGAGTTTAGTCCATCTATTGAATGTTTTATATCTATAATTATATTTTTATTTTCCAACTTATTTTTAAAATATTGTATGTGCGTTTTTGTTGATTTTATAGAGAGATGAAGGGAGAGAGAGGGAGAGAGAAACTTCAATGTAAGAGAGAAACATTGATTAGCTTTCTCCCATACACACCCCAACTGGGGATTGAACCCACAACCTGGGTGTGTGCCCTGCACAAGAATTGAACTTGTGACCTTTTGGTGCACAGGACAACACTCAACCAACTGAACCACACTGGCCAGGGCTAAAATATTTTTAATGTACATATGTTCTTGGTTCACTAATAGCCTGTTTTGATTCATGATATTTTCCTTTATCTGTTCCTGCTCTCATCCCTCAAATATTTTTGCAAGTCTTTTCAGACTGTTTTATTAATTTTATTTCATGTGACATGACACATCCAATCATGGACTTTATTAACTGTCTTTTAATATTTTTATGTTTTACAACTTTGGGTTTTCTCTCTGAGGGTGGGATTCAAAATGTCTGCCTTCATTTACTCCTCCATGTCTAGTTTTTTCTGCCTTCACCTGAGTCCCTAGAGCTCCCAGCCAGAACTAGGTCTTATAATAGAAGCTAGGAGCTCTTACCTTAGAAGCATTCACAGATATAGTCACTGACCCAGGAGATTATTACAGCCAATAATTGAAATGTACACACTTCATACAAACTAAAAAAGAAGCCACTTTTCACAACAGGAGAGAGAACAGAACAGCACCCCAGCACTGCTGAGTGATCATTGCACTATTAGGCAGCTGAGTCCCAGTTACCCCACAGGATTTAGGCTCCAAGCCTCCCGGGGAATCTAGAGACCACCAGGACTCCCTCATAGATCTCAGCTCCCCTTATTCTTTTTTATTTTATGAACCACAGAGATGTGTACCCTTTTTTGAACTGTAGATGATTTTCCCCCTTATTATGCTTTATCTATCATTTCTATGTCTGGGAAGCAGCAGAGTTGAGTAGCCTCAAAGCATACATTTACAATCTCATTTCTGACATCTTACTGATCATTAAAAAAATCAGATGATGGCTCAGCATCACCTCCCTGTCCTAGTCCATAATTATTCATCTGCTCTAGCTCTTCAAGACTCATGTCTCCTCTTTGTCAAGAATTGTTCCATAACAACCTCTTCTTTGCCTCTTCTTTGTCAAGAGTGGTTCCATAACAACCTCTATCATTTCCTCCAACCCTTTATTTGTCCTCACCCTCAACAGACTGAGAGCTTCTTCAGAGCAGAGGTTGGATTGGTTACATCTCTCATCTCCTTTAAATTTCATTATGAATGCTTGACCAATATTTAGTGAATGAGCAATCAATGAATGCACATTTCTCTGAGTTTTAGAAAGCCTACATACACAGAGTCTTTCTTATTTTGATTTTTCTAAAATCTATCAGCAAGGCTGAAAGCAAAATGTGAAACTAAAACAGCTTTTTTCTTAAAGGCATCCCAAACGCCTAAACTACTCAGATGTCCTGAAAACAGGTAGGGATTTTGCAGTCTTCCAGCTCCCTGAAATCCAAAGCAGTTTGTTCTTCTTGCCATTTTGAAACATAAATAGGATTTGTGGATAAATTATGCAAACTTTCCTTGGAAAATAAAAAGATTTCTAAAAAAACCCACAGGCAAACTTCTGAAAAGCCAAAATCAACTAGCTTCATTTTACATGCAGAACTTTCTACACCTCACTGTAAAATAATGTGGATGATTAAATCCACTAAACCTTAAGAAAATCAACATACCACACTCCACCAAGGAATATTACACATGCATGTATATGTGTATACAGCTGTATACGTCGACAACATGTGAACAGAATAGCATCGTCATGCAACTGAAGAAATAAATAAATGAATGAGAGAATTTAAGCAGCAATTATTTTTAGATAACTGGCACTTAGACTCTAAAAGTAGAAATAACTTAGATGTTTCCCAACCCAACTTGCTCCCAAGACCCCGTGATTTTGCAATGCTAGCCTTGGAATGGCCTCTCCTATCTTAATGAACTGGATACATCTCAACTTAAATCCCACCTCCGCTGTCTGGGCAGCCTCTGACTTCTGGCATACCCTCATTGCCCACCTCCATCAGGACAAGTATTGGGGTTTTTTTCTTCACATGTCTGCCCTCCATCACCCTATGGGCTATCAACAGCCAAGGATCAAGGATGTTTGCATCTCTGAATCACAGTCTAGCCCAGGGCCTGATACATGACAGGCATGAGACACATTTTTGTTGAATGAATGAATGAATGAAACCAATGGATAGAACCACTCTGCAATATATTTTCAAACAAAGTGACAAATAGTTTCTGCTCTATCAAGGGAGTCCCCTGCTTAAACACAATCTCAAAGGGATCCAGCCAAAGCCCTGCTGACTTGCAGTGTGGTAAGTCCTTCTAAAATTAAAATCGGCACCCATCCCCTTAAAAAATCTCAGCCATTTTACACGAGCAAATAAACACTCAAATGACATGTTTTTCTATTAAAAACTCATGGGCCTTAAATTTCTTTTTAATCACAGGCTTTAGTATTATTACACGTGTTCCATTAACAGGCATATCCAATGAATTCCCTTTCATAAACACTAGTATGTTCAGTGCAAACCAGCCAGGTGATTAATTTATAATTCTTGACACATTAGGGAGGTGTGTTGGAGGTAAGAAGTAGCGAGCAAGTCCTAGGATGGACTGCCTCTTATGCCAACACCATGGACACACACAGAGAAAGGCACATGCAAACAGCTGAGCCCACAGACACACACACACACATGAGCACACACACGCACACGCACACGCCACCCATGAACACCCACTGTGCTGAACTGGCATTGGATCCAAACTTGACAACCAATGCCTGCAGGCAAATAGCTGAGCCTAAATTGTTGCAGGTTCCTTTTCCCATAAAAATAATAATAACGAATAAAAATCGTTGGAGGTTGGCCAGAGCCTAATGCAGCATGATTTCTAAATTCAGCATCCTCCATCCCCACCCACATGCTCCCCACTCGCTGAACCACCTCCCTCATGCCTTTCTAGGCAGGTTACTCCATCCAGAATAAAAGGTCATTCAATATCTGCTTCAGGCCCCAACTCCTCATGCTTCCTCCCTAAACCTCAGGGATGAAGATGCACTCCACAGGGAGGAAAAGAACTTCAGACTGGAATGGAGCGGCCACTAACATGCTGTGTGCTATGTGATTTTAGGAGAGTCAGTTCCCCATTCTGTGCCCCATGAGTAAATTTACAAATGAGCAAGTGAGTTTGGCTGTGTTGATTCCTTTTCCTTCTCATTTAAATATATATATTTATATATATAGATATATATATATATATATGCTTTTATTGATTTTAGAGAGAGGGGTAGGGAGATGGGGAGAAAGATAGAAGCATCAATGAGAGAAAGACCAATTGGCTGCCTCTTGCATGCCTTCCACTGGGGATCAAGTCCAAAACCCTGCATGTGCCCCAACCAGGAATCAAACTGGTGACCTCTTGGTTCATAGGTTGGTCGATGCTCAACCACTGTGCCACACCACCGAGGCTCTTTCTCATTTTTTATGTAGCATTTTAGAGCACAGATTCTGAAGCCAGACTGATGGAGTTCAACTCCTAGTCCCTCATTATTCTGTGAAATAGTGATGATGATCATAATATGATATATTCTATGTAAAGTGTTTACAAGAGGACCTGGCAAGCCTTCCGAATAGCTGGTGTTATAACAATTTTAAAAATTATTTCTGAAGTTCATGCTATTAACACTTTCTACCTTGTTTCTGTATTTCAGAATAAGAGAACAATAAACAAAAGGCAAAAAAATTAACATTCCTGGTCACACGAGGGGACAGTCATTCTGCCTAATCCCTAAAATCTGTGACTCTTGGACTCTTGGTGCCACGGGGAGGACTGAGGACAGGAACGGGAGAGCCGCTGTTGGGGATAAGTGTGCTGGCAAAGCTAGGGGAACGCACACAGAGCTTTGGCCACACTGCTCCTGGCAGCATCCAGCCCTCTTCATCTCTCAATTTCATGGTCACCAAAAATCACACATAAAAAGCCCAGTGACTAAATGAATATGGAAACTGAACTGCTTTAAACAACCCCGAGATGTGGTCAGTCTGGGTCACTGTCCAGCCGTGCTGTGGCCTCCTTGCAGGATGGAGAGCTGGTCTCGGCAGCCTTTGCCGGGGCACGGAGAGGGGATGAAAACTTTATTTCAACCTCCTGAGCTATCGATGAGAAACCTTCATAGGACCTAAGTCCAGGCCAGAAAAACAAACACAGTTCACATTACTCAGTCTTCCAATATCCTCGTTCATAGGAGGTTTCCTCCTGAATGAGTCACTGGAAACTGCTCTTTAAAAAGCAGGTATTTATTTTTCTTTTATAAAAGTTTGAATACATTGCTTAATAATAACAAGGGAAAAAATAACAGTGATGTAAACTAAGGTGAGAGGCCTGGGCCAAAGGAAGGTTATCCTGGATCTGTGCGTTCAACTCCTCTGTATTCCTCCTCCTACCCATGCACTCACCGTACTAGGAGCCCAGAATGTCCCCCCAGGAGCTATGTCCTGAGAAATCTCTTTCTGCTCTGGGCCTCTACCTCCAGGTGCTCAGTGAGAACCTTAGATCCATTTTGCCTTCTCTTCAATGGTTTCAAGCTCTCATCCACCAGCTCCCACCCTCCGCTGGTCTAAGGTTTTCCTGTGACATGCTTCACACCTTGAACATCCAGGTTTGCATATGCCTTCATCAGAATGGCCAAGTGGTGCCCAGCAGGTGTCCCCAGAAGCAGGTAGATGAGCCATAGCTCAGTCAAGGTGGAATAAAAAGGAGGGCTGAGAGGATGCCTGGTGGGCGCAAGGCATGCTGTGACACCACCCCTTTTAAACTACAGCTCACCGGTAGGACTGTAGCACAGTGAACCCTAACCTGAATCATGGGCTCTGGTAATAATACTCGATCAGTATCAGTGCATCAGTTGGAACACATGTACACACTGATGTAAAAAGTTAATAATAGGGGAGACTGCACGGGGGAAGAAATGGTACGTGGGAACTACCTGTACTTTCTGCTCAGTTTATCTGTAAGCTTAAATCTTCCCTAAAAATAGTTAATCAATTTTTAAAAATATCACTTTCCCCATCTCTGGTGCATCCAACAAGGTATCTCGCCTTAGCCGGCTGGTGCTGTTGCAATAAATCACCATTTACTGGGGGGCTTACCCAACATTTATTTCTCAAAGTCTGGAGAATGAGTCCAAATTCAAGATGCAGTTCGGTTAGGGTCTAGTGCATGCCCTCTGCTAACTATTTTTTTTTTTACCCTCACGTGGCTTGCTCTTTGGTCTCTTCTTTTACAGGCATGAATCCCATTTATGAGGGCTCCACCCTCATGGCCTAATTATCTTTCAAAAACCCTACCTCCTCTACTGTCATATGGAGGGTTAAATTTCAACATGTGAATGGGGGGCACACAAACATTTAGTTCATAACAATATCTTGTCCACAATGCTTATTGCTGTTCCATGTCACTCAGAACTATCTGATATAGCATTATTATACCTATATTTATGTTTATTGTTGGTCCCCACCTATTTCTGACATTAAAATGCAGAGTTTATGAATTTTTCAGTTTACTGATATATTCCCCAGCTATGCCACATATATAATTGACACTCAATAAGTATTTTTTAAATTAATGAATGAATGAGTGAAGTTGGCATGCAATTAAGTGGAGGAGAACCCAATGAGGGTGGGAAATAACCCTTAGACAAAGAAAGGGGATAGGAAAGGTTTAAACTGGTGACTACTCTTCCCCAAAAGCTAATCAAGTCTCCCTTTCCACTCTCCACACCCATGAAATCAGCAAGAAGTTGACAGGAAATACCAGTCACCTAAAGCCAACTGAGCAGCCAAAGTCAATGGCAAGAAGCACGAATTTTCAAAAGTGGGCAACCTGGGCAAATTTTAGCCATGTTCCCAGTTGAGCATCTGGCAATAGCCCAGAGATGGTGGTTCCTCCCTCCCCGGGGTTCCCTGAAACCAGAGTACACAGGGAAGGTCAGCCTGCTGGCAGTGCCGCTGGTGAGAGGAAGCAGAGAATAAGAGGTGACACATCAAGGGCTTACATGTGGAAGGCAGTGCTCTGAGCACTCCACATGAGCTGACTCATGCAGTCATCACAGCATCCTTGGGAGAGAGAGGACTGTTATCGCTGCTATAGCAGCCACAATGTCAGGAGTTCGCCCCACCAATGCATGACCCTCAAACACTCAGAAAGATCAGGTTTCCCACCACCGCTCCCTTTCATTTAGAAAAGGATCTGGATTCTGGCTTATGGAATGTAGGTAAAAAAGGATGCACCTGCCTTCAGGTGTGGTTCCTCTACCCGCAGAATTCACAACCTTCCACACTCTCCTTCATCAGACAGAGAAGTGTGTCTAGCCACTGAGAGTGCTCTGTTTCAGCAGCTGGCTTCCATTACCCTGGCTAATAGACCCATTTTACAGAGAGAAAGCTGAGGCACAGTTATAGGAACTTGTCCTTGTTGGTACTGGAGCTGGCATTTGGACTCAGGAAGTCGGTCTAAACCCATGAGCTTAATCCACTATAAGTGTGGGCTCTGGGGTGGCCAAAGTCTCTTCATTCAGTGACATTCTCTGATACCAGGGAAGTCACAAAGCCAACGTCAGGAAAAGCAACTTCCAAGAACTGTGGGCAGGCAGAGCGAACAGGTTTTCTAGAACGAGGCCTCCCAGGCATTTTGTGTCGATACACAAGGTATATACTTAATTTTGATACAGATGGAATGTGGCATTTTTTGTTCATTAAATGCCTCGATATAAATTTATGGTAAGAATGCTTGTCTTGTATTTCATATAGTCCCAGGAGTACTAGGAAAGGGGATTAAGCCACCCAGCAACACTGCATGTAACTAATTAACTGGCAGATTTCACAAATGCTTGCCACATTATGGTATTATACACAGAAGAAAGGAAGGTGGTAGCAGTGGACAGAGGAAAAAGTCTATGGAAAAACGGAAGTTAACATTGGTTCATACTCATTCTGTCCCAAGCAGCTGGGAAGGAGAGTCTACAGACTTAGCTTCAGTCCATCATTCTGACACCACTGGGAAACGGGCATTAAAATCCTCCTCTGCGGAGATCACTTTTAGGTGACCATTCCTATGGGACACAAATATCTTTACATTTTTTTCCTCTTCACAGAGGTGTCTCCACATATGTCTTCTCCTTGTCACCAATTATTTAAACAATTTAAACATGTTCCTTCCAAGTATCTGACTATCAAGCCAAACCATTGGCCATACCCATGCCTTGGTACATGATCACGCATCTGGCCATCTCTCCTTCCAAACAAGGTGAACCAGCAGGTGAACTGCTCAAAGTTCTGCCCACAGGGACATTCGCCACTCTCAGGAATGTCCCAGAACGGGGCTGTAGTGCTGTAGTTGTCCATGTTCAGGTGCCTGCATCTCACATTCAACCTCTTCCTGTCAGCTGATCAGAGGGAATCCCTGTGAGGCCACAGGTACAGGCAGGAAGGAAGGAAGCAGGGTAGGAGGAGTGGGCACCAGCAGCATCTGGGCCACTGCTTTCAGGGCCTGCTCAGGTCCAGTCATATCTGTACCACTTTCATTTGATGATGGAGTGTTGGCTAGGCACACACAAATTTATGGCTTAGTGAGGCAGATGGCACCCAAATCATGATTGGCAGCTCAGGTTGAATAGTAATTTGGTGGTTCATGGTTAAGCTTTCAGTCTCTACTAAGGCTCAGTTGCAAGCCAATAGCTATTTCTCAAAAAGAGAGTAGTTATCTGCAGGGGTTTGCTCCAAAATTATAAGGGCCTGTGCTGCAATTCCCCAATAAGGGATGCCAAAGGCTCTGGACAGCATCCCTATCTGCCATTGTTGGAACTGCTGAATTATATGGGCCAAGAAGCCTGGATCTGTGCAGAGCCTTCTCTATTCTGGGCCCTACTCAAAACCAGCAGCTTTTCAAGTCACTTGGTAAATGGACCAAGTAACATACCCAAATGAGGCATATGCTGCCTCCGAAATTCAAAGAGACTTGAATTTGTGCCTCTTTTCCAGTTGTCAGATGGTGGGTCAGATGCAAGAACTTATCTTTTACCTTAGAGGGATATCTTGACATGCCTCACACCACCAGATCTCTAGAAATTCTGCTAAGATAGAAGGCCCCAGAATTTTTGTCAGATTCATTTCCCACTCTAGCATGCAAATGTCTTAGCAACAAGTCTAGAATAATCGCTATTTCTTGCTCCCTGGGTCCAATCAGTACAGCAGCATCAATGCAATAAGCCACTGCGGTACCTTGTGGAAGGGAATGGCGATCAAGAGGCCCGTGAACCAAATGCTGGCACAGAGCTGGAAAGATAATATATCCCTGTGGTAGGACAGTGAAGTTGTGTGGCTGGCCCTGATAGCCGAAATTCAAACTGCTTCTGGTGGTCTTTATGAACAGGTATTGAGAAGAAAGCATTTCCCAGTTAATAACTGTGTACCAGACATCAGGGAATGTGTTAATTTGCTCAAGAAATGAAACCACATCTGGCACAGCAGCTGCAATTGCCGTCACCACCTGGTTAAGTTTACGATAATCCGCTGTCATTCTCCAAGATCCATCTGTCCTCCGCACAGGACAAGCAGGTGGGTCGAAGGGGGGTCTGGTGAAAATTACCACTCTGCATCTTTCTGATCCTTGTAAGTGGCACTAACCTGTGCAGTCCCTACAGGAATTCAGTATTGCTTTAGGTTTACTATCTTCCTGGGTAGAGGCAGTTTTAATACCTTCCACTTCCCACCATAGCAGCCTTCATTCCATAGGTCAGGAAGGCAATGTGGGGTTCCAATTCCGTCAGCTGCTGAGTATATCTATCCCGATGGTGCACTCAGAACTGGGGAGGGAACCAAAGGCCCCACTGTGAGATGGCCCTGAGCTAAAACTCCATTGACCACCTGACCTCCATAAGCCCTTCTCTGACTGGTGGACCCAGTGACGTTTGGGTCTCTTGGAATTAAGACTTCATTCAAAGCCAGTGTTCAGTAGCTCCTGGACGTTCTGATTATTCCCTCTTCCCTGAGGTACAGTTACTCTGGTCAAAGGTCACAGCCTTTGGGGAAGACTGAGAGAAAGTTTAATAGTATAAATGTTGGCAGTGTACTGGGGTCCTTCCTCAAGGGGATCCAGTCTCCCCTTCATTTGAGGGGTCCTGGGTCTATAAACTAGTTCAAGGCTGTGACTTTCTGTTTTTATGATTCATGTTCAACTTTTTTCACTTGACCTAGAACTTTTTTGCTTCTATAGATCAAATAAGAATTTAGTAGGCTTCCTTTCTCTTTCATTTCTAGAAGCACCATGATCGACTACCCAATGCCATTGGTCTGCACAAGTCAGAGTAATCTGATTGCTGGGTTGACTCTGCTGTCCATTATGGAAACCACATATACCTCACCTTTGGTAGTTAAGTGCCACCACTAGACCCCCAATGCCCTGGGATGCAGTCACTCCCATTGCATTTACATGTCTCAGTTCAGTGACTGCAGTCCCTGTTATAAGTTCTGGCCTACACAGGAGAGCAATCACAGAGCTCTTTGATGATGCCAGGGCTCCCCTCACAAATTTATTTCTCAAAGTCAACGCTATGTCTTCTGGATCCTCCTAGTAACAGTTTCAATCTCCCTAAGCCTCTGAATCCTTCCACCTACATTAAAACCAGTAAGTTCAGTATTTCTAACTTGCCCACTGTGGGTCACCTTTTTCAAGTCTACATTTCAACCACCCAACCAACCAAACTCTTGGAGCCCTTTCTAACTCCCCATGCTACACATTAAGTACATAATCTCTGCTCAGTAAGCCCATACCACTAAATTTAGTCTAATCCAACTGTATATTCTTTCCATCATTATCCCATCCCTTAATATCCATTCCCACAAACATTAGGTCTGCATAAATCAGAAAACTCAAGTCATTGTTTATAAGTACATCATACCACCTTATGGGTAATACTTTGCACTTCATCTTTAGATCTAAAAGCAAAAAGGGGGAGTGGGGTGGGTGCTAAGGAGAACAGCCCAGGGGAGGCATTAAGTTTTTTTCAAGCAATGAAGGGTTGATCCCCTCAGGTGAAGATGGACAGGCCTCTCCCACAGAAAATAGGAAGGGCACTTCCACTGGAAAAAAAAAAAAAAAAAAAGCTCATCAGAAATTAAAAGCTTACTATCCCCAGCTTCATCAGGCTCTTCCCACACATCCTCATCATAGCTTTCAGTATCCCAGTCTTTTCCATGTCCTCAATTTCAAAGTAGACACTCTGCCCTGGCCAGTGTGACTCATGGTTGAGCACCCAACCATGAACCAAGAGGCCCCAGGTTCTATTCCCAGTCAGGGCATATGCTCCAGTTGTAGACTTGATCCCCAGTAGGGGGCATGCAGGAGGCAGCTGATCAATGTTTCTATCTATTCCTCTCCCTTCCTCTCTCTGAAAAGCAATGAAAACATATTTTTTTAAAATAAAATAAATAAAATAAAAGTAGCCCAGCCAGTGTGGCTCAGGGGTTGAGCATTGACCTATGAACCAGGAGGTCACAGTTCGATTCCTGGTCAGGGTACATGCCCGGGTTGCAGGCTCGATCCCCAGTGTGGGGCATGCAGGAGGCAGTCGATCAGTGATTCTCTCTCATGATTGATTTTCTCTCCCTCTCTGAAATCAATAAAAATATATTAAAATAAAAAGTAGACACCCATTGAGGCTGATAAATCAACTTTCATTTTAATTCAGTCTATTGCAGAATGATATTCTGTATTTATTTTTCACAAATCTCAGCCCACACACAGAAGCTCTTGGGTTACTCATGCAGCACTAGAGCTGGGAATCCGAATCCCTGGCGTCATCCTTTTCTTTCATCACTTTGTCCAGCAACATTAGGGGCAACCAGCCAACTCCACTGTATTCATTAGTTTTCTAAAAATGTTTGAAAGTATCACATACACAGTCACCCACATCCCTGCTTTTTATGAGCAGGTGATTAGGAGTCTGCACTACAGATATTTTGCGTATCTCTATCGCAGATCCTGCCAGGGACTCTCAGTACTCTTTACTACTGGAAATAGTCATTAGCATCTTTAATCTAATCAAATTAAAGAGCCAAGTTCAGAAACCACAGAACCAATTCAGAAAACTCGTCCTTTACATTCTGCTCTTTGAACTGCTCTTAGTACCCAAATCTGTATTAGTCAGGGTTCTCCAGAGATTTATCATAAAAAAATTGATCCATATGGTCATGGAGGCTGAGAAGCCCAGACCCAGGAGAGCTGATGATATATTTTCAGTACAAGTCAGAAGGTCTGAGAACCAGGAGAGAAAATGGTGTAAGTTCCAGTCCAGGGCCAAGTCCTAAGGCAGGAAAACATTGATGTCCCAGGTCAAAGACAGTGAGAGAGAGAGAGAGAGAGAGAGAGAGAGAGAATGCTACCTGCTACCTCATTCCACCTTTTGTTCTATTCTGGCTTTCAGTGGATTGGGTGAGACCTCACATACACTGAGGGTAGTTTGTTTCCCTCATTCCACCAATTCAAATGTTAATTTATCCAGAAACCCCTTCACAGACACAACCAGAACAATGTTTAACCAAAAATCTGGACACCCCGTGACTCGGTCAAGTTGAGACATAGAAATAACCATCTCAATGCCCAACAAATAGCAGAATGTCAAGAAATAAATGCATTTGGTGAAAGCATCTGTCCCACTTTATACCCAGCCCTTTGCTCTTATATTCAGTATCTACTCAGGAAAACCTCTGGTTCCCAATGTCACCTCCCCATGGTTTCAAATTTCCTTCCAGAACACTTAAGATTTCATCATACATACAAGAAAGTGACACTGATAGGTTCTGCAACTTTAAGCAAAACAGCATATAATGAAACCAATTTTACCATAGGCTAATTGATACAGAGTTAAGTTCCTAGGCATCTCGTCAACATTATAACAGCATGATTTTAAATGAAATGATGTTATTTGAGGACCTGGTGTGCTATGGTTTTGTAACCATAACAAAACCACAACTTAGGGAGTGCTTGCTATATACTATATTAAAAGGTTTACTAGTTTATTATCTCATTTATTCTTCTGACAAACCAGGGCAGAGCCCCTGATCCTCAAGTTTAGCTGACTTCTCTGAGGGATGTGGGGAGGAGGGCAGCCCCACTTCAGATACTGGCTCCTACCCTTTCTCAGTGTGGATAAATTGGCAAAGTGGAGGGAGCCTCTGTGTCCTAACCTGGAAAATGGGGGGAAGGGGTAATAAGTGGGAACAAATGAGATAATTCAACATATGCTTTATCACATACTTGCTGTAGTGTGGGGTACGACCCCAGGTTGCAAGCATACAGTGGTGCCCAGCACAAATGCGAGCCCTGGCCTCCTGGAGCTTATACCCCAGTAGGAAACGCATGTAAACTATTTGTACTGTGAGCATGAAATCAGTGTCCAATAAATGTCGCCTATTGAAGGAAAGTCAAGGAATCAGCAAAGGAAAATTACTTGTTTCCGCTCCTGTTCCTTCCCCCAGTCTTGATCTCTTCCTGCTATTGACCGCAGCCAGAATCACTGTAGGTGCCTTTTTTCTTTTTAAATCCTCATGCAAGGATATTTTTCCATTGATTTTTAGAGAGAGTGGAAGGAGGGGGAGAGACAGAGAAAGAGGAACATCAATGTGAGAGAAACATATGGATTAGTTGCCTCCCACACAAGCCTCATCCAGGGCCAGGGATCAAGCCTGAAACCAAGGTCCTTGGAATCGAACCTGGGACCCTTCAGTCCACAGGCCCGATGCTCTATCCACTGAGCCAAAGTGGCTATGGCTAGATTCCATTTAGGACAATGAGAAGATTATAAAGGCAGAGGCCAATAGACTGAGCACATAAATCTCTCTTTCAAATTTGTATTTGAGTTAGAAACCCTAGACCCTTCCTTCCCCACCTCCAACACACAGATTAATAACTAATTCCCCCAAAGGAAGTGTGTCTATGAGAGACCACTGCAGCAGGTTAGCCAGTATATCTGTGAGGAGTCAGGCCATAAACATTTGAGGGTTTGTGGACCAAGGGGCAAAATTGAGACACTTAAGTCACAAGAGAGAAAGTTAGATCCAGAAATTTTTTATGGTTAAAATATCATTAAAATTGAGCATTTTTAATTGCATTTGTGTGATGAAAATATAATTCTTTTTTGAGGGATAACATTTGGCATAACTGGGGTTCAACATTGGTGCTCCCTATTATCAAAATCAAGATTGATTACAAACGCTCACCTGTGAATGCTTATCTATAATGACATTTGATGGGTTTCATCTTTGAAAATGTATTCTTCTTTTGATTTATCTTTCCCAACCATTTAAAAATGTAAAAACAAGGTCCTGGCTGGATAGCTGAGTTAGTTAGAGCATCGTACCGATATGCCAAGGTTGCCGGTTCTATCACCATTCAGGGGCACATATAAGAATCATCCAATGAATGCACATATAAGTGGAACAACAAATCAATGTCTCTATCTATCTATCTATCTATCTATCTATCTATCTATCTATCATCTTTCTATTTCTATTTCTCTAAAATCAATAAATTAAAAAACATATATTAAAAATGTAAAAACCACCATTAGCTCATGGACCATGCACACACAGACCAGGGTGGCCCTCACCCCCCTGCAAATTTGTTAGTCTCTGAAATATGACTGCAAGGCCTGTCTTGTTTCAGCCAGATGACTAGATGGTTTTTTTCCTGGATAGAATACAGCCATTTCCACCTTCAGTTCTGGGAGCTGCTCCTTTCTGAGTAACTTTAATAAGCAACTTCAGTAACTCCTTTTCATCTAGAGCAGTGGTTCTCAACCTTTCTAATGCCGCGACCCTTTAATACAGTTCCTCATGTTGTGGTGACCCCCAACCATAACATTATTTTCGTTGCTACTTCATAACTGTAATTTTGCTACTGTTAATGAATAATAATGTAAATATCTGTGTTTTCTGATGGTCTTAGGCGACCCTGCTAGTGGTTCTCAACCTGTGGTTCAGGTTGAGAACCGCTAGCCGGGTCGCCTAAGACCATCAGAAAACACAGATATTTACATTACGATTCATTAATAGTAGCAAAATTACAGTTATGAAGTAGCAACGAAAATAATTTTATGGTTGGGGTCACCACAACATGAGGAACTATATTAAAGGGTCGCAGCATTAGAAAGGTTGAGAACCACTGCTCTAGAGGGAAGGATAGGAGAAAGGAAGGGAGGGAGGGAGGGAGGGAGGGAGGGAGGGAGGGAGGGAGGGAAGGAGGGAGGGAGGGAGGAAGGAAGGAAAGAAGGAAAGAAGGAAGGAAGGAAGGAAGGAAGGAAGGAAGGAAGGAAGGAAAGAAGGAAAGAAAGGAAGAAAGGGAGGAAGGGAGGAAGGGAGGAAGGGAGGAAGGGAGGAAGGGAGGAAAGGAGGAAGCAAAAAATGTCGATTTTTAAAGGCCCTGTGCTAATTTTATAGATATTATTCCATTTAGTCCTAATAACCCTATAAAGATATGTTATTATCCCATTGTACAAATGAAGAAAGCAAAGCTCAGGGAAGTTAAATGGTTGGCCCCACAACATAGAGCAAATGAGTGTCAGAGCCCAGCTCTCCACTCAGGCCAGTTTGACTCAGAAGCCAGGTCCTGTTACCTGCATCCTTAGAACCTGTCAAACCTCCAACCCAAAGGCAAGTGACCGCCTACCCCTGCATTTGTTTGTTCATGTGTTTGTTTTGGAGATTTACATTGATAAGCCTGTTTCTGCAAAAGCCACACCTGGGCTCATCCAAGACTTTCCTGGAAAACCCGGAGAAAAGCACATTTTGGAGCTCACGCAGCGCCCTGGCACCGGGAAGTGTTCGGAAAGAAAGGGCTCTTTGTGGCGGGTGTTGCACCATGGACGTAATCTCATTTTCAGCTAATCAATTCATATACAGTAAAAAGCCTAATGCGATTCCTCATTAGCCAAGGGCCATAAAGAAGCCGGGTCCGAGGCTGCACTAAATCCCAGGATGGCTGGCACCTCCTGCTCAGCTATTATCAAATTGGCTGGCATTAATCATTTTTAATGGCCAATGTGTATTTTTATTTTATTTTATTTTATTTTATTTTATGTTAAAAAGAAAAAATGGTGGGGAGAGTCTAGTTTGATTACTGGTGTAAAAGAAAACAAGCAGGTTTAGTAAAATCTTATTTAAAAACAGGAAAAAAAAAAAAAGTGGGAGAGAACCGGGAGTGGGGGGCAGGGATCCTGAATCACTTGTGTCGGACATTTAGCTGTGACCAGTGAAACACAGCATCCAGAGAGGGCCTTTCAGTGGAGGCCTGCAAGGAGGGGGCGAGAGGGGGGGCTTCAATGGCCCCTTTATTTGGGAGAGATGGATTATTTTAAATAAATTACAGAGCACTTTCCCTGAATAAACAGCGCCTCTGTGGCTGTGGTGAGCTGCGCAGGCTTAATTGCGACACAGAAAATCCTGAATGACTCTTGAGCCCAGGCTGGCTTTTCACTTCACTGATAGGACCTGAGTCTTCAGGTCAGGTTCCAGGCTGCAAAGCAGTGCCATGGAGAAAATAAAGAAAAAGAAAAACAAAAACAGTGAGCCTCATCGAGAATATGTTTATGATATTTCAGAAACCCACAAAGATGGAAGATTCCCAAATCTGCACAAGGCGGCCTCAGAAGGGAGCCCTCTGCGTACCATTTTTATTTGTGTTGACATATTAAGCACCCCCCCACCATGCTCATGGCGTGGAAGCCCATTCAAACATTGCAAAGGTTCCTTAGTCAAAGCAGGAGGACCCTGACCTGCCTTAGCTCCTCCCCCAACACACACACACCTTTCACCATAGACCCTGTTACTATCCTCTTTTCTGGCCAAAAGGTCTACCATGAAAATTGCACCTAAATAGAGATTTTCAAATCCCTTTTTAAGAATTGCAGCACAATCTGACCTTGTTTTAGAAACAGGTTAAGTGATTTATTATGTGAGGACCCGGAGTGACTACAGGCAGGAGTCAGGCGCATGCTGGAAGCAGGAAAGGGCATTTGAGCCCTTCCCAAGGAGCCAGGCCTTGGGCAGACAGCCTGAGTAAAAGATGATGAAGAGCCAATCAAGTCCGGAGAACAGGTACCCTATGTCTTGTGGGAGGCACGGGGTATTGATTTCGACAGCCGGTATTACCAAAGGTAAAATGACTCTCATTTGCTAATATCCCCCAAAGGGAACTGCAGCAAGCAAGCAGCTACCAGTGGCCTTGATGAACAGCAATCAAGAAGAAGAAGAAAAAAAAAAGATGGATATAGTCAAGCCTCACAAAAATCATAGAATCTGGGCTTTCTCTTGAGAATTTCAACACATACTACTTTAATAAGGGACTTACCACCCTCCCCCAAATGTAGCTGTGAAATTCTTCCCCAAAGGTGACACAATTAATTGCATTTGCAGTTAACACAATTAAAGTGCAGCTGAAAGACTGGCTTGCACCTCATAAATCTCAAATGTTAAGAGGGATAATCGAGTTGATATATCGGTGGGTCACACCACCTGAGAAAGTATATTATAAAAGCCCAAGATCGTGGGAAAAGATGAGCAATTAATGGCAGATAACAAGTTGGCCCAGCATCCTTAATGTAGGTGTCACATTATTTTGTGACTTCTTCTTATTTAATTTCTCATAAAATTGTAAAGACTGCTTTAAAGATGTCAAATTTGAACTTGCTATTAACTTGTTCCCCGAAGAGATGTCTGCCAGTACCCCACACCCCATAGGTCCATCATGAGCTCCTAATCTTTCTTCCATAAATCAGTATGAATGAGTAAGTTAATAATGATGCCTATTTTCAAACAGCTTACAAGGATCTAAGAGCATCCCCAGATAGAGAAGGAAGGAATGGCCAGGCAGAAGGAAGAGCATGGAAAAGAACATGAAGATATGTACTTGAATGTTACATTGCGGGGAGCATGGAGAAGTTCAGTAGAGTTGGATTTGAGTTGCATGGTCAGGAAAACGAAACTGAAGAGGCCAGGTCACTACAAGGTCCTTGTGCATCATGACAGTTTAAATGTTACCCCACGGGCCCCAGTGAAGCCAAAAGAACCTTTTGGTGCTCAAAGAGACTGGTGTTGCTATCAAAACTAATATCAAAAACAGAGATGCCAGTTTTGATTTTAAACCTGTTGAGTTGGAGGACACATCAGGTCATCCACGTGGAAATGTTCAGTATGTAGTTAGGGAAGTAACTCTAGTCTGTGGGGAATAGCCAGGTTGGAAGATAAACCTTGATATTGCTTCAAGGGGGACTGGTAAAGGCTTTAGAATGGCTAAGATGGGGGAAAAAGAGACAGAGAAGAAAGAAGAGAATCCTGAACTGAATTGTGTGAGCCCTATACTCAAGGAAAAGGAAGGCAAGCCAGAAAAACCATGGTGTAAGGAGAACCCCACACCAGAGTGGTGGGGGCAGCAGCGGGGTGGGGGGAAAGCCAGGGAGGACAGGAAATCTGCAGAGTCAGGAAAATCAAAGGAGAAAGGCAAGGGCCAACAGAAGTGGCTGAAACAACCTACAGCTGGACAGAGCCTGCAGGATGCTGAGCTTGGCAAAGGGAGAGACTGCAAAAAAGAGAGCACACCAACTAGAAAACACACTCCTCCCCTCAAGAAACTCAGTATTCATCTGGAAAAGCAAGGTTAATCTTTTCAAAATAAAAAGATTAATAAAAGACAAGAATAATAATAAAAGACAAGATATAACTCACTTTACAGTGTGTGGTACCTTTCATAAGAGCTATAGAAAATCTGAGAAGGGCAGGTTTTAATATCAGGAAAGGTTTGCCGATGAATGAGACTGGCCTTCGCCTTCAAGGACAGGAAAGAAATGGCTGGGGGAATGGAATTACAATAGGCCATTCTAGCAGGAGGAAATTCCTGTGTGAAGGCCAAGAGTCAGGAATGAGTGTGGTGTTTGGAGAGGACATCTAGGAGCCCAATCTGTCGGGTAGAGAGTCTGAATTTGGAAAGAGTAGGAAACAAGATAGGATAGGTTGGAATGGACTAGAATAGGAAGGACCTTGAAAGTCAGGTAGAGAAAGCTGTGTTTGTGGACCCAACCTTCAGTAGGAGCAGACAGAGGAGCGCATACCTTTAGTTCCATCCAGCCTGAACTGTTCCTGGGCATCCATTCATTTATTTATTCACTTGTCTACTCAGCAAGTGATGAACTGGATGCCCCAGATGTGAGGGCCAGGAAGGCTCAAAATATCAGAACAATCACCCCTATTTTTACGTCCACTATAATTTTGAGTGTCGATTATTAAGATACTGCACCAGGACTCTGATTTACAGAGCCCAAGGTAGGCCGGTCTGCCACCAGTAAGACCCCCTCCAACTGGGCTCCTTCTCTGAATGTGCCATAGATTTTTGTTCTCACTAAAACCTGGCTCTATCCCAAGAACACTGCTTCTGGTAACCTCTCAAGGATAGCTGCTTCCCTACTAAGCTCTCTGGAGCTGGAGGGGGAGGGGTGAAGAACCCCAATTCTTCCTTATTGCCACTTCCAATCATTGTCTCTTACTCCTCCCTGAAGTTCCACTGCTCCCTGGAAATGCATGTCATCAGCCACACCACTTGACTGTCCCTTCTTCGCAGTCATCTGGAAACAGCAGTTATCCTCACAGATAAACCTTCAAATAATCTGGCCTCTCCCTTCCCTGGCCTCTTCTCCTCCAATGGTCTTGTCTTTCACCACCTCAGTCAGATGTGAAAACCCACCATAACCAACTACTGTAGCCCCCACCCTAATCTCAACCTCAAGCTCCCCCTGTGCTCCCCTCCCTCAGCCCTCAGCTCACTTTCTCTGGTGATTCTTCTCTGTGTCCTCAGTTCTTTTCTTGCCTGACTCAGATTCCACAGGCTCTTGCAGAAGTCCTCACCTCCTTGCTGCTATCTCCTCTATGGTGTTTACCTAGAAAATCCCAAGCCCCAATTAGATTGAATTCTGCTTTTGGACCTTGGCAAATGCATGTGCTGGGGAAAAACATAAACCATAGTGATGGATCTCATAGTCAATGTATGATAGCCATTCTCTATGTGTCTTTAAAGCTGCCTGGCTAGCCTACAGCATTTCTCTCTGATGTCTGCCTCCCACTCCCTTGAACAATCTACTGTGCCTGCTTATTGCTTCTGAAATCCCACATGTTCTCTCAAATGATAATCTTATAAATGAAATATTGGTGAGATTTGCGGTAATATTCATCCACACACACACACACACACACACACACACACACACACACAAATCCTCTCCAGCTGTGAATCTGTGAAACCAGGTAAGATACATGCTTCCAAATACAATAGGAGGACAGATATAGGAGAGAGGGTCCCATTCGAAGAAGGAGAAATTGGAAGGACAAAGGAATGACAGGCTCCAAGCAAGTCCAAAATCTAGCAAGACAAGTAAGTATTAAGAATAATCCTCTTTGGCTCAAAGCTGCACCATCTGGACCCACCAGAGCAGCAGTCCCACCTTCAGGACCCACTGTGATTGTTAGGCAGGGTCACACTCCCAGGCAGCTGCTGTATGGCCTGTTGAAAGCAAGGAGGCAGCCCTGATAGATAATCTGAAGCACCATTGAGTCACCCTTTGTCTTAAAGAATAGGGCATGTTTGCATGTGAATAGTTCTCCCTTGCTGTCATGTAAGGTCTAAGATGTCCAGCAGCCTGCCTTCATTTTACTCTGTCCATCCTGCTCAGTTCAAGCTGGTGGTGTTTCTGCCAGGGGTCGGGGGGGGGGGGGGGGGGGGGGGTGGTAACTGGACCATAGCTCTCACCCACACTAGTCTCCTTACAGATGGCTGTTCAGCCACATCCTTTGTGCTCTCTGAAATATGGATAGGCTGAGACTTTTCCAAATCTGAGTCCTTTCTGCTTAACGACTCCTTCAGTTTGTGCCTCTCAGCTCAGTTTACCATAGCAATCAGGAGGAACATGCTGCTCCTTCAACACTTTGCTCAGAAATCTCCTCAGCTCAGTCTCCAATTTCATCTGTTGCAAGGTCTGCCTTCCACAAAACATTAGAGCATAAATGCAATTCAGCTAAGTTACTTGTTACTTTATCCCAAGGATTGCTTTTTCCTTGTTATAAACATGTCCAATAACATGTTCCTCATTCCCCTCTAAGATTTCACGAGAATGGTCTTTACCACCCATATTTCTACCAGCATTCTGTTCATGATTATTGATGCATTCTTTGAGATGGAAGCTTTCTCTACAAGTTCTCCCCTTTCCTTCCTGAGACCTTGCCATAGTCTCCTTTAACAATCCCTTTATGGCAATCTTGGCTTTTATTTTTTTATCATGCAACTCAAAACTTTTCAGCTTCTATTAATTAGTAAGTTCCAATGCCTCATTTACATTTTTAAGTATTTATACAGCAGCATCCACTTATTGATACCAATTACTGTCTTAGTCAACTTGGGCTGCTGTAACAAATACCATAAATTGAGTGGCTTAAGCCACAGACATTATTTCTCACAGTTCTGAAAGGTGGGAAGTCTAAGATCAAGGTGTTGGCAGATTCAGTTCTTGGTGAGGGCTCTCTTCCTGGTTTGTACACAGCCACCTTCTTGCTGTTTGCTCACGCGGTCTTTTCTGGGTGTGTGCACCTGGAGGGAGAATCTGTCATCATCTTCCTTTGGAGGCACTAATCCAACTCTCATGACCTCATCTAAACCTAAATACCTCCCAAAGGCACTACCTCCAAATATCACCACATTGAGAGTGAGGGCTTCAACATATGAATTTGAAATGGATATAATCATTCAGTCCATTATATCTCATGTCTTATTTCACTGAGAAAATAAATATAATCAAAAAAGAACTTCCACACACATTGTCCTGATCCACCAATCTGCTGGTATATGTGCCCAAACATTCTGCCTCCTCTGCTCTTTATGAGAATGACTTGACCATGCTCCCAGCCAAGGGTTAGGCTATCACATAGAGCTCTAGTGATCCTGGACCATTTCCTCCAGGAGAGAAGATGGGAACAATGAGAGGATTTGTCAGTAGGGGGAGGAGAGTGCAAGCACAGAGACATGCTGGGCTTGTTTGGAAAGCTGTGGAGGTCAGTGTGACCAGAGTGTGCCTGTACAAACAAGCAGGTCTATGTTGTGAAGGGTGGACGAAGTCTGAGCAAAATGGGGAATGCACCAGCATTGGAGTCAAACTGCCTGTATTTTAAGGTCCAGTTCTTCCCCTTACCAACTGGCTGCTTTGGCAGCATTTTTTTCACATTGAAGAAGGGAAGCTGTGTTAGTCTTGTTCACTCTGATTCCTTTATTCTGAGCACAGCAAGGGGAAACATAGCAACATCATTAAAGAACATAGAATTACATCTGAAGTAACCACTCTGGGTCGCAAACTACTATCTGTCTAAGCTTTAGCTTCCTCATCCACCATCCAGGGCTAATACTAATACTTCCTTTATAGGGTTGAAGAATGACATTGCATAATATGTGTAAGAGATTACCATGGTGCCTAACACATAGTAGGTACTCAATAAATGCTAGTTATTGATATCCTGTTTTATTTCAGAGCTCTATAATTATATCTTTTTCAATATATTTTTATTGATTTCAGAGAGGAAGGGAGAGAGAGAGATAGAAACATCAATGATGAGAGAGAATCATTGATCAGCTGCCTCCTGCATGCCCCCTTATTGGGGATTGAGTCCCCAACCCAGGCATGTGCCCTGAACAGGAATTGAACCATAACCTACTGGTTCATGGGCTGACACTCAACCACTGAGCCACAACAGCAAGGCTATAATTATATTTTTTCACCAAATGATCATCAATTTATTTCTTGTAACACAACTTTTATAAGCCCCACCTCCCCAAATTTTTAGGACAAATACTTTATATGTAGATAAGCTGGGCTTGTCTCATAATAGGTGCTTTTTCATCCTCTTTTCCTATCATGTTTTTCAACTTAGCCAGAGTGCAGTGGCTTAGTCAGCCACGTGTGGGTGGCAGGCTCTTACTCTTGCCTCTCCATGAAAAACAAATGTCTCCATCTCTCTTTGAGGAAGGTCCCTGCTGTGTTTGCTCTTGCTTTCTTCGTTTCCTTTGCTGCCTTGTCTGAGTGCTAAGCCTCTGGTAGGGGTCTTACCTTCAGCTCCACTCCAGACTCTAAGGTTACTGTTTTCATTTCTCTGATTGCTTGGTGACAGGGACGTGGCCCTCAGGGTAAGGGAGCCCAAGAGAGGGTGTGACCAGCGGGGATCCCATTAAAATACAGAGCAGTCATGCAGGCCAGGCTACTTGGCTCCTTCCCTCCCATTCTCACCACCCCACCCCCAAATATGATCATAACAGCGCAGAGCTATAAAGTTGCTTTTCATAGCACACATCGCCTGGCTCCCTAACAAGGTCTGACTGTCAAGAAGAAAAGGAGGACATTGTAAGGAGGGATTTGAGGAAGGCGTGCTGAGATGGTGAAGAGAGGCCGTGTGGTACAGTAGAGAGATCCCCAACCCATGAGGCAGGACCCAGCGATTCTTGTGAGTTCTACAGCCAGCTTCCTCTCTGATTGGAGGGAGGTGCCCCCTACATGGTCCTCAGTTTCTCCACTTGTAAAATGAGGGTCTGAGCCTAGATTGTCTTAATGTATTTCCCAGCCTCTGGGAAATGCCGCATGACACCAAGCATAACAGGAGGATGTGAAAGCCTGCTCATTTCAAAACCTGCTGCTCAGAAGTACTTTAGTTTGTCGCCAGCCCTGGGGGTTGGGCTCTGGAATGAGGACACTGAGTCATGGATTTTGAACCACAGACATCTGGGTCATCTCAGTTGTCATTGAAACACTCAGGTTTCTAGGACTTATTCACCACATAGCACCAGTCCCTCGAAGATGTTAGTAGACATATACTAACATGTAGTAGAAGAATAATAAATATTTGTTGAATTAATAAATAAACACATGGAGCAGACTGGGGCTAGATTCCTTTTCATTGTTTATTATTCATTCACTCACTATTTGTTGAGTGATTATTATATGCAAGAACCTTGACATACATTAGAGAACAAACCAAAGACTCTGGCCTCATGGAGTTTACATCCTAATGGGGAGACACAGAAAATATATAAGAAATAATGAAAACTTGCCATCTGGTGATAAGTGCTAGAGGAAAAATAAAGGAGAATAAGGGGATAGGGACTTAGAAGGGCCAAGGTGCCATTTTACATAGAGTGATCTGGTAGAACTCCTTAAAAGGGTGACATCATTAAAATATATTTTTATTGATTTCATAGAGGAAGAGAGAGGGAGAGAAACACCAATGATGAGAATCACTGATCTGCTGCCTCCTGCACGCCTCCCACTGGGGATTGAGCCCACAACCCCGGCAAGTGCTCTAGCGTGACAGTTGATCAGAGACCTAGAAAAAATAGAGGAGCAGCCAAGGCAATGCTTGAAGTCACTTGCCAGGTCTAAGTGGTAGTAGGTGCAAAATCCCTAAGGGAAGAGTCCACTTGGTGCATTTAAGAAACAGCAGAAAGATCTGTGTGCCTGGATCTCAGTGAGCAAGGGAGGGACCCACAGATTGTGACATCAGAGGGCCGGTGGGGCTGCAATTCTGATGAGAGTTTGACTTGAACTCCAAGGAAGACTGGCATGCAGGGGAAGGGTTTGGAACCCAGAAGAGACAGGATGGGATATATTTTAAAAATCAAAGTTTGCTGTAAGAGTTGGCCAAAGTAAAAATAAAGGAGAGTAAAGGGACAGTAAAGGAGAGTAAAGTGAAGCAAGAGTATCAGCAGGGAGATGGACTAGGAAGCTAATGAACTGATCCAGAAAAGCAACAACATGGACTTCAGCCATTGTAGTGAGGGGGAGGTGGAAGAAGGGAGCTGATTTGGAACACATTTTGAAGACTGAGCCAGTTCAGAGCATCCATCTATCCTGTGCAGCCACCTTTAAAATGTGTTGCTAACTTTTTTCTCCACTAGATCGTAAGTTCCTTGAAGGCGAGGGCTTTGTATCTTATCTTTGCGCCGTGACCAAATCCTTGGCATATATAATTAATAACATGTAGATACCTGATAAGCCTCTGCTCAATCAACTCAATGTTTATGAAGCATCAAGCTCCAAACTCATCTCCCACCCTGCACAACCCAACTTCTCAGGCTCAGCACATAGTGACCTCTCCCAACTCCCCAAGACAAGCAGTTTTTACTTCCATGCCTTTGGAAGAGGGGCTGGAGTGGTCAGGAGAGTGAGACAATGGTTGAAAAAGCACTTGTTTTCTTGTTAATGGTGAGAAAGAAAGAAATATGTTTAAACACTGGTACGAAGTACCTTCCAAAGAGAGAAGATGAAGAAACCATCAAAAGAGGGATAAGTAAAACAGAAAAGTCCTGAGAAAACTGGGCAAAATACATTAAAGAGGAAAGGCAAGGATGCATGCCAGTCCATAGGTTTCAAGATAAGAAATTTTAAAAAGGTATCTAATGATTGCTTTCTTATGTGCTAAGCATAAGAATATAGGTAGAGGTTGAGGTTTAAGAAAAGAATATTAAAAATGTCTATTAAAGAACAGACAAGAAACTTGAAAAGTGAAGCAGAAAGTAGTATTGGGCAGCAATGAGGTGTGTACAGAGGCCCATGTGCATTGATCTATTGCAGGCTAGAACTGATTTGACCTTGAGGAAGTTCAGCAGCCAGGTTAGTTTGTGACATGTGTGGGACAAAAAGACAGCAGAGCCCTGGCATTAAAGTGAAAGGAGTTGTTGAAGTGATGAACAGTGGAGTCTATGCAACAAGGGTTGATAGTAAAGATAGCAGCAGCAGATAGTGTAGGAGAAAGAGGAGGGTCAATGACTTTGAGGTCCTAATCGAAGAACCAGAAAGAGAGAGTACTAGTAAACCATGAAGGGAACTAGAAGAAGGTTGTGGTCAGAGAGTGGGAAGTGTGAATTTTATGACTTCCAATGTGGAGCAATTCCAGAAAATGACCAAGTCCAGGGTGTAGTCACAAAAGTGGGTGAATGAAGCAGCCTGGAGTAGAAGCCACTAAAGGTGAGAATACAAGGAACTGAGAGAACAAGGGGTTGACATGCATGACATGCATACTCCAGAACAGTAGCAGGGAAGTAGAGGGATATGGAGACAGATGCCAGCTCCTGCAACGTGAAGAGGTGTGTCCAGGAAGTGAGCCCATGGCAGTTATATGAAAGGGCCAAAGAGGGTACCAGTGACTCAGAAGGTACACCAAAGGAGCAGAAATTGTGTTTACAAATGCCTCATTCTGCCTATGCAGTAGAGAAGGGACTGTGTAGCCCTGATCCCTGTGATGAGCCACAGTTTGTAAAGAGTTAGTGGACAAATGTGAAGATATGAGCAGAGGCAACACTTGATCAGGCTCAGGCCATGGGAAAGAAAACTTTTTGAGTCACCTGCATCACCAACCAAAATCTTTTATTAGTCTCCAGACTACAAGGATCTTGCGGGAAGTTTAAGTGTTAACTTTGGGTATAAACCAGCCAGTATATAATCTGAATTCAACTTTGACAGTGGAGTAACTGGAGAGACTATGTTCGGTAGATTTTGTGGCTTGTGTATGAAATGATGAGAGGCCAGGTAGCTGGTAATCATCACTGCAATTACTACACTGAGAATTCAAATATGAAATCAAGAGACACGAGGGTGGGCTGGAGAAGATGGGGAGGCTGCTAGAAGGGATGGAATTAATCTGAGCCTTGAAGGGCATCCAGACTCTGTAGAAATAAGGGAGAAGAGATAGAGATTTGAGGCAGAGTGAAGACTACCATCATATGTGTCCTGGAGCTACCAATGAACAAAAGTCCTTCTTAGGAGACTTGAGGAAGTTCCCCAAGATTTTGCTTGGCTAAGAGTCCTCTAAATCTCATAGAAACCTCCAGGTTAAAGTGAGAAACTTGAGGACTAATCCACATAGGAATTTGGACTTGGTTGTAAGGAATAGGAAGCCATGGTGGGTTTGGAGTAGATGTATGATAGGATCAGATTTGTCCTTCTGGACGACTTGCCTGGCAGGAGTGGGTGAGAGGGACACAAAGAGAGAACTACAACCAGGAGACCATTTATAAGGCCACTGTGGTTGCCCAAGAGAGAGGCTCAGCAGCCTAAATGGGGAAGAGAATATAGAAATGAAGAGAATAGAGAAGACAGGAAAGATCTTTGCAGTGGTATACACAACAGGACTTTGAGTAATTGCTGAAAAGCACTCTTACACATTATTGATCAAGCACTATTGAGCATTATTCAGAGGCTCTAAGAGATTCAGGTCAACAGAAGATCTCTGACTCCAACTAAAAGCAAGTCTGCTGTTTATGTTTTAAAAGAAGAAAATCAGACACCAAAAAGGGAAATTAACCTTTCCCTCCCAGAAGCCATAAAAGGCATCCAAATGTGGCAGAGAATGAAACCACTGGCCATGTGTTTAAAAGAAACATGATATCATTGGCTAACAGACATGGGACCCAACCAGGAAACAGACCCCAGCATTAAAATTCTAGTACACAGGGGTTTGGAAAATAAAAAATAGACACAGTGGGATAGAAAGACTCTATCTGAATCAATGAGGCAGGGAGAGGTAGGGTCTAAGGAGCCACAGCCAAGAAGTCAGCGGGGATAGAGGTGGTGGCACCTGGGAGACAGCCACCAGAAGAAGGTTCTTGGCCACCAAAAGCAATGACATGAAAGGGATTCAGAATTGCTGCTTTAGATACAAGCAGGAAAATGAGACTACCATCAGTTAGAGGGGGTCATTTTCGAGAAATGAGACCAGGCTCCTGGGAACCCCTCATATGCCACTGCCTGAGCCTCTGCCTGCCTTGATTCTCAGCTCTGCCAAGAAAGGTCTGTGCCACCTGAGTCAAGTGACATAAATTCCGTGAACTTCAGACTCCTTATCTGTATAATGAGGACAGTCATATACATTTCATGAAACTGGAAATGAACTCAGACAAGACATGTGGGTGACTAGAGGGCTTGTTAAAATTGACTTTGTTTTTTCAGTTATTGAAAACAATTGGAATGAGAGTGATTCCCGCTTGATATTTCTGACACTAGAGCTATCAAATGACCCTTGGAACTGGCATTTTTATCCACAGGCAGTCATATAAATGAAGAGCAAAGGAGCCTGAAGGAGGAGTGCTCAGGATGCTTCTGATAGTGGCAGAACTGTTGCTGCTACAAATTGCTCTTCCTCTTGTCAGGCCATAGGGTTTTTGAGGGCACAGACCCCATACTGAATTTCTTTACATATCAGCCAGTGTCTAGAACAATGCCAGACACAAAACAGACACTAACTAAATATTTGTTGAATGAAAGAATGTCTATCCAGTTGTTACAGCAAACTCTACAAATTTGGGAGTCCCGTGTCCATTCTCAGCATCTAGAAGAAAGCCTAATCCAGGGTGGATATGCTCAGTGAATGTTCCTTCAATAACTACATGAGTAGAACTGAATGTTAGTCAGCATTGCACATGTGACCACCTGAAAGGCTGTCCTTGCCTCTTTGGCATTGTTAGAAGAGACACAACACTATACCGCCCAATTTATAAATCGACATTTCTATGCAATGTCTAAGCATATTGTACATGTACCAGCACCGCTACATACTCGCATGTAGCCATCAGCCCGTAGGCATGAAGGCCAGTGGCATACTCATCCATTAGCTTTATTTTATCACCATGTAAACTGCAGAAATAGTGAAGTTCCAGAGTACCAAATAGTCAATGAAAAGA
Source organism: Eptesicus fuscus (assembly GCF_027574615.1). Classification (NCBI taxonomy): domain Eukaryota; kingdom Metazoa; phylum Chordata; class Mammalia; order Chiroptera; family Vespertilionidae; genus Eptesicus; species Eptesicus fuscus. The sequence goes on along the minus strand of NC_072474.1, from coordinate 111,722,657 downwards.
ATAATTTTATCTCCATCACAGGCTCCATACTAAGTGCCACACAGGCATTCTACCACTTACAACAATCTTATGAAAACTATCTAGTTACTACCCCATTTTATGAAGAATCTGAGACTCAGAGGAGTTGAGTAATTTGCCTAGAGTCACACAGCCCAGCCACTGACCTATCCTCTATGACACCTCTGGCGTGTGTTGGAATACCACCTTGGAGTAGCACTGTCCAGGTTTCCCCATCACAGAGGGAAGCCATATGGACCCTTTTCTTTGGCTCTGTCCCTTTTCCTCTGCTGTCCTCAGTCGCCGGCCCACCCAATTTGTAGTTGTCCAGCAATCCTGGGTGTACAGAGACCTAAAGCTTTTGAGACACAACAGACTGTGGAGGGGCTGGCTTCAAGCCACTGGAAGGGAAGCTCCAGGTAGGATCCTGTTTCAACCATTAGCTGAGTAAATAAGCTGATGCTGGAGCAGATCATGGATTGCTCACCAGTCGTTTCCTTAATGAATTGCTAAATTTCCTTGCATCCTTCCAGAAAGTCCCACTCTCTGCAAGGCCCTGTGATTCCACCCCACACTGATAGCACTGGGTTCCTGACCTCAAGCCAGATCCCAGCCTCAGCTCTTTGTGAGCAGCCTTGGGTATCTCCAAAGTAACTGAGGCAGCCAGGGTCACGTGAAGGCCTCAGCCAGGCCTGGAGTCAGCAGCCGGGACCCTCTAGAAGGGGCCTGAGAGGTGCTGCAGTGACAAAGGCCAGCGCCATTTGTTTTAAAACAGAGGAGACTTTGTTCAAGTGAAATCTCCAATGGAGAAGGTGAATAAGAGCAGACTACTGGGTGGGAGGAGGAGTGGGATTCCATGTCCCACTAAGACCCTAGTTCTCCCCACAACACTGTCCCAGAATCTCAGGAGCTCCTCAGAGTGAAATTGAAATCCTCGGCCTTATCTATACCTAGACCATTCCCTCCAGAGAGAAAGAAAAAGGTTACACAGAGGTCAGGGACCATGGCCAAGGTCCCAAGTTGGCAAGTGCTGGGACCAACACTCCTTGCACTCAGCCATTGCTCAAGCCAGCAAGTGACACTATCTGGGCTTCAGATGTGAAAACACGCTCTCCTTGCTGGCTAAGGTTGCTTGTTCTACTCTCAGTCATCATGGGGAACAGCTGTCTAAAGCAGTTACTTCCTTCTGAAGAGATATTTGCAGCACAGGGAAGAGCATTATTGAACATGGGCACCAAAGAGGGAATGAGGAAGAATGTGGTGGACTTTCAGTAGAGCATCTTGTAAAAGTAACAGAATACAACCCCTTCCCTTAGAAAGAAAATAGGGGAGGTTTAGAAGAGAGATTTTTCTTGGTCTGGAAAGTTCTCTCTCCTAAATCCCAGAGCATCTGTGGGCTCCTGTTTCCCTCCAGAATCTCCATGTGCCTCTCTATGGAGCCATCAGAGGGACACACTCCAGTGGCCCCACTCCTCACAACCCTAATCATGGGGAGCCTGCATCTGTCCCTTTCTCCACTATGACCCCCTTATGTGAGAACTTGGGTCTCATGCATCATTGTAGCACATTGAAGGGCAACTTTTGGACAAATACCTGAATGAGTTTCTTTTTTAAATATATTTTTATTGATTTCAGAGAGGAAAGGAGAGGGTGAGAGAGATAGAAGCATCAATGATGAGAGAGAATCATTGATCGGCTGCCTCCTGCACGTCCCATACTGGGGATCCAGCCCGCAACCCGGACATATGCCCTGACTGGGAATCGAACCATGACCTCCTGGTTCATAGGTTGATGCTCAACCACTGAGCCATGCCAGCTGGGCCTGAATGAGTTTCTTGCATGACTCTCATAATCTCACCAATGTGCTGCCCATTCTGCAGCCACGCCCCTTTTACCTTATGGAAGTGAATTCTAGAATCTTATGGGCCCTGAGTTCATGTCCTAGCTCTGCCATCTCCTAGTTGTGTGGCTTGCCAGGCCACTCCACCTGCCCCCCGAGATTGACTCCTCATTCACAACATGCTTATGATAACCTGGGGGAGCCCCTGTGAAGATGAGAGAACATGCATTTATAGTACCTGGTTCATGGCAGCTGCTCAGAAAGTGGCCACTGATATTTTTTTCTGCTTGTCCATAATTATGTCACCAGCATGGTGCTCAGTAAATATTTGTGGCAGTAATGATTGCTTAACAGAGTGACCAACTGAAAGAATGAACAAATTGAGGAACAAATGTTCATATTGTAAGGAACCTTACATGTCCACGAACATGACCTCCCACCCAATTCAGAGTGTCCTTTCTTCCAGCCCACTCCTGAAGGATGGGCATCTGGTGTTCAGTGGAGAAAGCTCACCACTCACTGCTGCCCACGCTGGGGAAGTTTACAATCAGAAAGGCAGCTCAGTGGTTGAGCGTCTACCTATGAACCAAGAGGTCACAGTTTGATTCCTGGTCAGGGTACATGCCCAGATTGTGGGCTCAGTCCCCAGTGTGAGGCATGCAAGAGGCAGCCAATCAATGATTCTCTCTCATTATTGATGTTTTTCTCTTTCTCTCTCTCTCTCTCTCTCTCTCTCTCTCTCTCTCTCTCTCTCCCTTCCTCTCTGAAATCAATAAAAATATATTTTTTTAAAAAAGAAAGAAAGGCAGCTGGCATTGAATGGAAATGTCACCATGGTTCACCATCCAACCAGCCTTGCTTATTCTGACCTCCTCCACTGCTCAGCACACAGTAGGTGCTCACTCTTTCCTCCCCTAAACCAACATCTCCTGCTGGCCTTGTTGATTGGGCCAGGCCGGGCCTGGATCCAGGGTGAATGTGTGGAGGCAGCCCTGTCATTGTAGGACTCACATGATAGACAGACAGACATTAAACAGCTAAGTGGCTATTTAATTACTTAATAGCAATTAGAAGAAGCACGTGGAAAGAGAAGTACTGGGTACCATGGAGGGAGAGTGACTAGGAGCCTCACCCCTCTGTAAGGTGGGCCAGAGATTTGCTTGAAGAAGTGCTGGGAGGGGGAGGGGGGCGGGAAACAAGAGGACTTTTTAACAGACTGGAAAAGTCACCATTTAATCCTTCCTGAAAAACCTCACTTAGTGAACTCTCTTTGTCACAAACCGACGATTATTCACAGCCTCGTGAAATATCAACAAGCCAAGGCTCAAGGCCTGAGCCTGTTATTTACACCTTTGGCACATGACTCCTCTCACCTAAGCTCAGATTCCTCACCTGTAACATGAGGAGGGAAAAGTCGCTACTGTTCAGGATTGCCATGGAAACAACCTGCAAGGACTCTTCGAAAGCACTGAGCTCAGTGTCATCACCCAAGAGTGTACCCTAGTCATGATCATAATCCAGGTCTCCCTGCTTCATACTCAGGTGAGGAATTACATTCGCCAGGCAGTTACAGGCATGATTGAGTCACTCAGCTGACTGAGGCCGAGGAGACACTCAGCCACAAACTCCCTAAGTCAAGCCCCTCAGAAAATAATATTATTTCACATATTTTGTAATTCTCATCATCAGAAATAAAAGGTGTGCATAAACTAACTCTGACACTTTCCTTGGGGTCCAAGTGACGATCACGTGGAAATTTCAGCATGTGAAATCTAGGTTTGGAAATAAAAACATTTCACTCTTTTCATAATTAACTCAGGGGTCCTTAGTGGGCAGTGTTGTGGGCCCAGGACATTTCTAGAAGCTGACTGGGTCACAGAGAATATGAGAGGCCCCTTTCCTCAGAGGTTTTACCTTCTAGTTGAATTTCTAACCCCAAAAGGCCAAAACATGGATTCTTTTAGGGTGGGAGAATTATATAAGTTGTGAAGGGGATATTTCCAAACATTCTCAGAGGACCCGGCTCAGATATTTCTGGTCACTGCTTTACAGGAAAACCTCTACTTTTGACCAACTACCCCCCTTAGAACTCATCCATATTACTGAAACCAACAAAATAATTTCCACTTGGATGCTAGAAGCATTTAACCTTCCGTATTTCTGGACATTGACCATCACAGGAAAGTAATTCCTCTCCACTTAATAATAACCTAGTAATAGAAACTAATTATAGGTAGGTCAAGAAACAGGCATTCTGAACCAAATAAACACCTTCCCGTCAGCCAGACTTCCTGAGACCATCACACACTGGAATCTATTCATTGGCCTTTCAATAAACAGTTCTTGAGCACCTACTAATAACAGCCGACCCTAATGAGGGCTCACCATGGCCAGGCTCATATGTAAACTTCATCATATCCCTATGAGGCAAGAACTATTATTATCCCCCACTTGACAGATGAGAAAACTGAGTCACAGAGCACTCAGGTAATTTCCCCAAGGCCACCCAGCTGAGAAGGGGTGGCGTCAGGCTTCTCCCAGGGCGGTTGGCTCTGGTCCCTGCTCTTAGCACCATGTTGCACAGCTTCCAGGAAGCAAGTGCTCTCTGGATGCTGGGACAGAGCTGTCTTTCCTTAACCCTTACCTTACATGGAAACATCTCTTATACTGGAGGGTGCTTTCCTTTCAAAGTGGATGCTGCCAAAGCCCTCTGGACTCTGTCCACGTCATCCATCCTGCCATTCCCTAACAGAAGTGCCCCTCTCTACTAACCAGGTCAGTCCCTGTCTTTCCCTATAACCCATGTGGATTCCCACCTCACTGCCCCATCTTTGTCTCACTAGACCCCTCGAATGCTCTTCCCACCCCATCTCCCCATCCTTCAATATCCTTCAAAATCCTGCCTCATCTTCTCAGCAATCTGTGCCTCCCCAAATTCCCACTTCAGTAGGAAGCAACAACAAAGTCCTCCCCTTTTTTCCCATTCATCCTTAAGTATTTGTCATATCTTGGCTCCTTGGTCTAAATCAGGGGTCCTCAAACTTGTTAAACAGGGGGCCACTTCACTGTCCCTCAGACCGTTGGAGGGCCAGACTATAGTTTAAAAAAAAACTATGAACAAATTCCTATGCACACTGCACATATCTTATTTTGAAGTAAAAAAACAAAACGGCAAAAACACCCGCATGTGGCCCGCGGGCCGTAGTTTGAGGACGCCTGGTCTAAATTATAGGTGCAACAAAGTTTCCTGATGATGTTGATGATGATGATGATAATGCTAAGGCCTTGGATTTTGTACGTATTGTATCTCATCCTAAGAGGTAAAAGTGTTTGTGCCCATGTTGTAGATGAAGAACCCAAGGATAAGAAAGGGTAAAATACAAGCCAAATAAATGCCCCCCTTGAATTCCAGCTTTTCTACTTCTAACTCAGCCCTCATTCCCCTACTCGATGCAGCACTGACTGGTGACAATACTTGGCTTTATCACCGACATTATCATTATGACAGTAAAAGCCTCTATAAGTGCTTTTTGTAGCAACTGTAGAGTATTTCACAGGATACATACATGTCAGGTTTTACTTAACCCTTACTGTTGGACTTGGAATTAACAGCTTTGTTTGTTTGTTTCTAAATATATTTTATTGATTTTTCTTACAGAGAGGAAGGGAGAGGGATAGAGAGTTAGAAACATCGATGAGAGAGAAACATCAATCAGCTGCCTCCTGCACACCCCCTACTGGGGATGTGCCCACAACTAAGGTACATGCCCTTGACCAGAATTGAACCTGGGACCCTTCAGTCCACAGGCCGACGCTCTAGCCACTGAGCCAAACCAGTTAGGGCCACAGCTTTGTTTTTTAACAATAAGGAACAGAGCCATGAAAAAAACTGTAGATTTTTTTTCTTTATTTTTGGATTATTTCCTTATAACATTTCCCAGGAGCAGGATCACTGTGTCAGAGCATATTTTGTGACTCGTCTGGAATCCACACTGTCAACACGCAGAGTGAGCCCGGCACAGTGGTGCACCGCTGCCAGCAATGCAGACGCCACCTTGGCCCAGATCAGCCAAGGGAAGGATCCTTCTGCCTTCTTATAACTAATGAAGCCAAACATTGTCCATTAATTTATCTGCTGTGAATCACCTGGTCTAGTCTTCTATTTGTGCCTCTTGGTGTTCCAATTGTATTTTTATTAATCAGTAGTAGTTCTTCACAACCTGGTGTACACCCTGGGCTGGGCACACTATGCTGAGCCTAAATTCATTCAGCTAATTCTATTCATTTGGCAACAAATACTGGATCATCTACAATGTGTCTCCGTGCTGGCACTGGACACCCAGATGAAAAGGCACAGCTTCAAGAAACCCAGGGACTACGAAATGGGTCAGATGGTTGGCAATTGGGATCAACTCTGAAAGACAAGATACTTCTACTCAAAATGGGGAAATGAAGTATGAAAAAGATCATGATTTGAAAGTGGTGGGGCCACGATGGCTGGGTGGCTCAGTTGGTTGGAGCATCATCTTGTTCTCTAAAAGTTTATGGGTTCAATTCCCAATCAGAGCATGTACCTCGGTTGCAGGTTCAATCCCTAGTTAGGATGCATATGGGAGGCAACCAATCAATGTTTCTCTCTCATTAATGTTTAAAAGAAAAAAAGAAAGAAAGAAAGTGGTGGGGGCAGCCAGGAAATGTTCTACGGTTTCAGAAGAGGCAGATATTGGAGAGACCCAGGGCATCTTTATGGAAGATGCAGGGTTTGAACTGGGCCCGAGGAACAGTGGGGTTTTGGGAGAAGCAGAGAGGTGGGATTTCTGGCTAAGAAGCCTATAGATCAATGGTTCTCAACCTTTCTAATGCCGCGACCCTTTAATACAGTTCCTCATGTTGTGGTGACCCCCAACCATAAAATTATTTTCGTTGCTACTTCATAACTGTAATTTTACTACTGTTAATGAATCGTAATGTAAATATCTGTGTTTTCTGATGGTCTTAGGCTCTACAGCAGCGACCCACAGGTTGAGAACCGCTAGCAGGGTCACCTAAGACCATCGGAAAACATAAATATTTACACTATGATTCATAACAGTAGCAAAATTACAGTTATAAAGTAGCAACGAAAATAATTGTATGGTTGGGGGTCACCACAACATGAGGAACTGTATTAAAGGGTCGCGGCATTAGGAAGGTTGAGAACCACTGCTGTAGATCAAAGCCCAGAGCTGCCATCAGCTGCAGGAGCAAGGGCAGGCGCTGAGGGTGCACTGGGGAACAATTGAGGACCCATGAGGACCCAAGGGTCCATGAAAACAGGACCAATCACGTGAAGTGGACATCTCTTTTCCAGAAGTTCCTCCTTGTGAAGGCAACTAAGCTGACCTAATGTTTAACCCGCCAGTAAAGGACCTATTAAACTCTGAGCTTAATGTTCTTAATGAAATAAATATATTTTTCTGTAAGGCCTGGCTGCTTAGGCTCAGGAACTAAAAAAGATTATTTTCCTGAGTCAGGAGAGGGTCTTACAAAGACATTAGAATAAACTGCCACACTCTCAAAGTCCTTTAGATGTGGGGTAAGTCACAGAGATGTTCAAGTACTTCCCAGCTAAATAAGCCCCAGTTATCCACGGTCTATACCAGACTGGATCAACTCCGTTAAATAATTCTGACTCTGGCTTCTAAGTGGTCTTGAGTGTCTACATGACTACTTGATGTTCCTTAAATTCAGCCCAAGAATCCACTCTGAGCACCGGGAGAGAACCTGTCTTCACTGTCCTGCTTTGCTTGTGCTGATCAGAAATCTTAAACACATGACATGGCCCAGTGTCCACAGTGACAGGCACCAAAGGAGTATCCAACAGTGATGATGGTGAAGCCCTGGAATTCATGGGAAGACTGCTCCCAAGCTACCAAAACAAGACTCCAGAGAGGCAAACACAGACTCTTAAGATCATAGATGACTAGTCCTCAATGGAATGCTCAATGACTGGTCTACAGGACTCGGGATCCAGAGCCAGAAGATTCTTCACCCATCACCCAGTCTCCTGGCAGGCCTTAGGGGCAACTGTTGAATAGGCATAAGGGCACCTGCTTAGCATCAGACTCTAGTCCAAGTCCAGGCCTATGGACACAGTGATAGACCTGATAGCTGAGTCCCAGCCCCCCACCTGCTCTCCACCAGCTCCCCTGGCCTCCTTTGCTCTTCCTCACACATACCTTCCACTCCAGGCCTTTGCACTGGCTGTCGCCCTGCCTGAAATGCTCTTTCCCCTAGACATCCACATGCTTCACTCCTTCACTTCATTCTGGTCTCTGTGTCAAGGCTGCCTCCTCTGAGCAGGCTTCCCTGACCACCTTGTACAAAGCAGCAGCCCTGCCCTTAGCATGCTAGGCTTTCTTCCCAGCACTTATAACTACCCAAACTACTGACGACGACTCAGCTCCACAACGCCAAGGATCTGTCCTGCCTGTCCGCCGCTATATGCCAAGCACCTAGAACAGAGCCAGGCACACAGTAAATGTGCCATAATTACTTACTGAGTAAATTTATCCACCTTTCACAAGAGTTCCAAGGAGTCCCATGAGGCTAGTCCTGGAACCCTACTGTGTCAGCCGCCAACCTTCGATCCTGGAGACAAATGTCATCCCTTCCCATTGCTGTTTTTCACCTGTGTGCTCCACTCTTATCTGTCCACCTCTATCACACCTGGAGCCCCAGAGGAGAACTTGACTCCATTGTGGATCCCCGGAGAAGATGACACACTGCTCTTACCCAAACTTCCCAGAAAACTGCACAGCAGAGAGTATAGTGGCTTGCCCAGTGTCACACAGGACTATGCGAGGACAGCTGGGACAAAGGACCATTTTGCCCAACACACCATCCTTTCTCCCTTAGCTACAAATGTGAGCAAATTTAAAAAGAAAGGCATGTGGCCTGCTCACGGGAAAGGGAACTTTTGTAAAGGAGGCAGACGGAATTAAGGAGGAAGGCCTCAGGATGAATGAGGAAGAAATGCAAGGCCTTGCCATCACAACCAATTGCGGAGTGGCTGCCCGAGTCACAGAGAGATTCAGGTGGCCCCAATCTTTGCAGCTCCTGGACAGCCTATCCAAGACCTTGCCAACCCCAGGGCGCCACAGGCAAACCACAGCGACTGCGGCCAGCAGAACCAACCACATCCGACCTGACATGGGTCTGCACATGCGTGGCGGGGCTGAGAGAAAGGGCGCCAAGGGGGTCCGGGAAGGAAAAAGGAAGGCCCCTGAGCAGAGGGAGCCCAGCTAGGAAATCAGCCAAGAGCATGACGGACACGAGCAAACACAATGGACACAAAAACCTGGCAGGGGGAGAAAAATGGCAAAGAAAAGCAAGTTGGTGAAAAATAAACGCAGTTCAAAAACACAACAAAACATTTTTTAAAAGTTTATTTTACCTAGAATTAATGACAGGAAAACCCCATAAACGTGGCGTAAAATGTTTAATGCCCCATTGAATGCCAACATTATGCCATTCATCTGTCCTTGCAGGTGTATTATTTCTGGTCCCCGGGATGAAAAGCAAGTTGCCTGCCACATCTTTTATAGTACTTAAAACACATATTTCCAGGGCGCTATTGCCAAAGGCCCGCGTTCTTCCAGAACCCACAATCACTAATCATGTTACTGCCACCGAGTCCAGAAATTGGGATTAATAGTTGGTGGGAGGCTTCGCTTCCATCCTGTGAGTGATCTCTGCTTTAACGACCCTTAGAGTTAGTGATTTCTCCTAAATATTTATTTCTCCCCGAGGGAAAGACTTCTCTAAGAACTTTCTCTCTGCCCTACATAGTCACAATTCTCGATCTGTTTTTCTTCTATTTGTCCACTTAGAGTTTTTGCTGGAATCAATTTTATTAATTTCCTTCTGAAAATTAGCAAGTCAGAGTAAATCACAGGGAGCTTTCTCCTCTTTACCATGGGAATCAGTTCCTTACACTCTCTCAGTTTTTCTTTCAACACTAGGTCACCAAGGCCTAGATTTGCTCTAGTTTTTCTCCAGAATGTCTCTTCAAATAATAATAAAAAAAAAAAGAAACAAACAAAAACAGCCCCGCCAGGGGTTGAGCATTGACCTATGAACGAGGAAAAGATGACACACTGATCTTACCCAAACCAGGAGGTCACGGTTCAATTTCCAGTCAGGGCACATGCCCAGATTGCGGGCTCAATCCCCAGTGTGGGGCATGCAGGAGGCACTCTTTCATTATTGATGTTTCTAACTCTTTCTCCCTCTCCCTTCCTCTCTGAAATCAATAAAAAAATGTATTTTAAATTAAACCACACACACACACACACACACACACCCCAAAAAAAAACCTACAAAAAAACACTATCTTTTAAGAGAAGAGAGACACAGAGAGAGAGATGAGGAAGGTAGGGGGAGGAAAAATTAAAACTAAATTTAAAGTCATTGCAACTTCAACACTGTAATCCACAGCTATGCCTCCATCATTTTTCTAAGTGTCACCCACTAGAAGACTTCTTTCATAATAAAAGGGATCTCTCTGGTCACGCAGGTATTTCTGGGATTGTCCCTTCTTCAAAGAGCCCTTCCTGTTCGAATGATTGGAGTAGCTAGACCACCGTGACAAACACGTTTCAAAGCCGGCAGCAACCACCAGGTCTCTGGTTCCATAGGTTTGGGTAGGTCACTTCCATTTCCTGCCTTGATGAGCTCCCACTGTGCAAAGCGAAGGTGCTGGACCAGATTCCTCTAAGATCCTTTGAAACTGTAATATTCTGTTTGCACACTGTGTCTCAAATCGATGATTGTGATTGGACTTTCTGAGAGTATTCATCAATTACCCAGGGACTCCACCTCCCAATTTAAAAAGGAATACACATAAAATAAAATTTTAAAATAAATGCTTTACTAGCCTAGACTCTGTTTCCCAAACCCCAAACCCAGAGATTCACCTCGAGGCGCTCTGGGGCCTCAGTTGTTCTCGCTGGCCGTGCGGTGGCAGCTGGCTTGTTAACCAACTTTTACTGCTTGTTTTCACAACAACCTTGAGACCCCTTGGAGCAAATAGCAAGGGCAAAGCACATTATCCAATTGGCAGTTAGGAAATCCAGATCTCGGGCTGTGGGCAAGGCTGGCCCCTCTGTTCCAGCCGGTTATGGGAGAGGAGTCACCAGGAGGTTAAGTGACTGATGCAGTTGGACCGAGCAAGCCAACCTCAGCGACAGGATTCTGGACACCGCGGGGCCCTCGCCTCTTCAGTCGGCGGTCCGTCCTCCCAGCCGCACTTCTTCCCTGAACACTTTTTAATCTGGCATGATCCACAAATAAAGGAAATTGTGGTTTCCACGTCATGATCAAGGTTATTTTTCCGCTGTGAATAATAAAAGCAGAGTAACCCATTCGTAGCTTCCAAATGTTCCCCTCCCGGCCGCATTGTTTATTCCTCCAGCTCTCTCGACGGTTTTTATTTCAAGATGTCCGTTTTTTAACGCGTTTGCATAATTCTGCATTTTATTTCAGGATTCTCTGTCATAACCACTCATTCCCCCCCTCCCCTCCCCCCGCACCGGTTAAGTTGTTGAAAAGGAAAGCTGTGTTTGGAGGCCAGTCCAATCCTACAATTTAAAAGCTGGCAGGATCCGTCTTCCTTTTCTCCCCAAGGAGGATTAATTTGCTTCTTTTTTATTCTCAAAGTTTTATGATTCCAAATAAAGGATATAATGGTGCCATTGAGAGTTGGGAAAATGTGGAAGATAAATAGTCTATGTGGGAACCGCTTAAAATGAGAATGGAAGTTTTGGGGAAGGGGGGCCTGGAGACGGCTTTATCCTGTGAGTGTGACCTGTTAATGATAAAGGAAATTTCCTCCTTCTAATGAGTCTTGCTTTTATAGACTGAAGTGAGGGCGAATGGTTCCATGCATGTCATAAATGTAAAGAAGCTGAAATCTTACTCCCAAGAATGTAATATGTTTAATTTTGAAGTTGGGGAGGAGCAGCCGTGTAAATGAATGTTTTTTCTGGGACCTGCAACATGGAGTCTGGGTTTTTCATCTTGATTTCATTGCCTGAATGCTGACATGTTTAAGAAACATGCTAAAATCATCTGCAGGAAATGAATGGACCCAGGGAAGTCATTTGCATACATTCTTTGGGATGAGTTAACCCTAATGAGCTTCCAACTTGTTGGGCAGTCTGCGGGATGACCCATTCATACCACAGCTTCAAGGGCCCAACTCATCATCAAAGGACTGTTCTTAAGAGCCCTTTGGAATTTTACAAAATAAACTGGGCAGACGTTACGAACCTCCGGGAGCTAATGATTGAGGTCAATGCAGGAGGCCTTTATTGACTAACGCCGTGTACAAAGCACCCGCCCTGGAGAAACAGGGCCCGCCAGGCTGGTTCCCACCCTCACGGAGCTTGCAGGCAGTGGGACAGAAAGAACATGCTCCTCATTACTCCTCAGTCACACTTGGAGTCTAGGACCCCAGAAGAGATGCTTTCTGCTGCAGTGTCACAGCACAGCTACATTGGAAGAGTCCCCCAACCGATAAGACACATACACTGATTTCATCGCATCTCACCATTGCTTGCACACTCTTTTGGCTTGCCCTCCTTCCTCCCTGGAATTTAATCCAGTCCCTTAACCTTGACCTTCAGAGTCCTGCATGCTCTTGGCCCTCCCTAGTTCTCTCACCATATCTCCTACGTGGCCCTGAGCTCATACCCTTCCTGCCTCCCGGGCCTCCAGCTGTTTCTCAAGCAATGCAAACCCGATCATGCCCTTGGCTGCCTCTCCGAATATAGCATCTTCCCCCAACCCACTGCCCCCCTTTACCAGTTCAGCTCAGGGCTCCTTCCTCAGTGAGACCCTCCCTACACCACCTGACTGCAATAGGGCCCTCTCTCCACCACCACTCTCTTTCCCATCCCCCTGCCTCACTTCCTTCATAGCATCATTTTTATTCACTGATTTACTCATTTATTATTTGTGTTTGCCCTTGCCCTGGCCCAGAATGTTAACTCCATGAGAACAGGGAGTTTTTGTTGATTCCCTGACCCCAGGGCAATGACAGGCCCTCAGTTAAAATTAGGTGAATGAAGAAATGAATCAATAAATCAATGAATTAATGAGTAAATCAATGAAAGTAAAAGATCAAAGACAGGTCATTTTAGGGGATGGGCAATGGGGAGCCATGAACAAGCCACGGAGGGGAAGTTCTGGAAGGAAGAGCAGCTGGGTGCTTGTGGGAGAGTAAGAGAAACATGGCTCAGTAGGTAGCTGTGGCCTTGAACCTACAAGTAACTCTCCAAGCTTCCAGGCACTGGGCCCCTAAGAACCAAAGGTCAAGACAGTAAAGAATGTGGGATCTCAGCCTAACCTCCATATCCCTCAATATTTACACCCCTGATGAACTGCATGCATCTCATCATTATTTTCCTTAGGCATCTAACAAATGTTTGCTGAAATGCTCTCTCCAGCCACAGATCCCCAGTCTCTAGTGCCGGGTCTTACAATATTCTCACAGGGGAAAGAGACCTTTGACATACATGGAAAGCCCTGAAAAGAACCACTTGTTCCTACGAGTGAGCTAGAGAGGCTATAACTTTCGAACGTGTGGTTTCTATCCTCTGCATCGTGGGGGACAGGCCCATCCCTAAGTGTATCCAGAAATGTCAGCTGTCACATTGGAGGGCAGACATCCAGCCCCGGCCGCCTGGTGAAGGTGGGTATGTTATCAAAAGGCCATCACAGAGCACTTAATGGACCTCCACTCCTAAATAAACACAGTGGGGGGATGGGGGGTGCAGTCGTACATCCTGGTTGTTTGTGTGTTCCTGTCAGGCTAGTCAATTTCATTGGCCTGTGACGTTCCAGTGACTTCCTGGAATATGAGACTGCACAGATCTGCCTTCGTGGGCACTGGTGGCTATACTGGGAATGGCTTAATGAATCGCAAGTCAGGTCCTGTATATAAAGTCCACGTCATCGGGCACTGGCCAGGCCTGGGCTCCGCACGGAAGATTTATCCTCCCTGGGTTAGACCCTGACCCCATGCTCCCTCACCCTCCTTCCACACCAATAACAATGTTATCTTGGTCCCTCAAGGGCCCACGAGGTCTTAGTTGAGGCCCTTTAAAATCTGGAGCCAGGGTCTCCTCCCAAGTGTCCAAATGCCTTTTAATTGCACTGGTCAAAGTGAGGCGCCCCCTTAACTCTTTCAGGGGAAAGCATTACAAAGATAGGCTGGATCAGGAGGAACGTGTGATCACTCTATCCTCAATACCCAAGTCCAAATCCTGGCCAGCCCCAGAGCTCCAAGAGAGGCAATGAGTGAGTCTGTATTCAGGACATCACCCCAGAAGCCATCTCCCAGCCCCCCTGGCTTTTGCAGCTCCCCCTTTACACACACCATATATTGTTTATTTATTTCAGAAAGAGGAGGGGAGAGGGAGAGAGATAGAAATATCAATGATGAGAAAGAATCATTGATCTACTGCCTCCTGCACGCCCCACAGTGGGGATCGAGCCTGCAACTCGGGCATGTGCCCTGACGGGGAATCAAATCCAGGCCTTCTGGTTCATAGGTCTAAGCTCAACCATTGAGCAACAGTGGTTGGGCTACACATGCTTTTGTTGGCTGAAGTCTTTGTGCCCCTCCCCACCTGTTCAATAAAACTACACCTGTTGGGGATTAGCAGCCATTACATCTGAATGCAAACAAATCTGTCCAAATTTAGGTTCTGGGAAGAGTGAATCCATCCACTAACATCCTTCAGTTCCAGAGTGGGTCCAGGAGAACCATTTCAGTGTCCCCTGCTCCTCTTCCTTCTGTCTGTTGCCAAATCCCAATTCCAGCCCCCGGAACAGCTGTAACCACTTCTTAGCAGGTCTCGCCTGGGAGACACGCTCTACAGTGTCCAGTCTCTTCACTTGTGTCCAGCCATCAGTCCTGCAGGAAAGGAGCCTCCGTCCCTATTAAGCTATCTAACTATATCGACCCTCAAGACTTCTCATTTCTGTGGAGACTCGGTACTTAAGGGTTACTTCCTGTATAGTCTCTCCTAAAAGGAGGAAGAGGGGCCCCTTCAAGGGGGAGCCCTGAGTGCCCAGACCTGGGGCTTCACGCCTTGGAGGGACAGATCTTCTTTCCCTTGGTGAGCTCTGCCTGGGATTGCCCTTTCTCTCCATGGAAGACATGCAAATCCCAGCCTAAGAGGTGATATGCCCAAGATTGAGAGTCCTCCCTTCTCTAGAGTTTCTATTCTCTCAGGTTCAGTCAACCATAGTCCAAAACTATTAAATAGGAATTTCCAGAAATAAACAATTCATAAGGTTTAAGTTGTGCCCATTCTAAGTAATGGAATCTTGCATCATCCTGCTCCATCCCATGCCAGACGTGAATCATCTTTGTCCAGTGTACCCAGACTGTATGTGCAGTAGAGTGAGATATTCAGAGAGAAGGAGAGAGAAACCACATTCACGTAACTTCATTACAGTAGATTGGTATAATCGTCCTATTTTATTACTAGTTGTTAATCTCTTACTGGGCCTAATTTCTAAATTAAACTTTTTTGTAGTATGTATGAGTAGGAAAAAGAACATAGTATCTATAGGGCTTGGTGCTATCCATGGTTTAAGGCATCCACTGGGGGTCTGGAACTTACTCCCCATGGATAAGGGGGGATGACTGTAGAAGAAACTTAGGTGCCTGCTCCCACTTTTTTTCTGAAACACAGCCTTCAAGTTCATGTCTCTTTGTCCCTACTTCCAAGAGAGCAGTAGTTTTCTATTTACAGCAAAAGCGCGTGTATGAGCACATAATAAACAACCTCTGGCATCAGCTCCCTCAGGGAGGTAACAGAATGGTGGGGAGTTGGGTGAACTACAAAGCACTTTCCCCTTGGAACTGAGCAGACACCTTCAGTCCCAGCTCATTCATCCCAAATAGAAACATTAAAGAAGCCCAAATCCATTTACAGGAGAAATCTCCTGATTGATAGAAATTAATTTAAATCTAAAAACAAACAAAAAATGATGTGGGTCAGTGTGCAACTACTGCCTCAGACAGATGACACTCAGGTATGAATTTGAGTGAATGTTTCCTAAAATATAATTTATGTTACGGACTTCTTAGGTATTCTAGGTTCCATGGTCCTATACATTTAGAAAACAGTGATCTAAATAATGTGAAACAAATTCCTCATCTCAGTCTTTGATCTTTACTAACATGCAATGTGAATTGCTGAGAGGGACATCTTGGAAGTGAGGTCTCCCGAGTGTCCATGACCATGAAGCCCTCCTTCAGGACTCTCTCACGGGACTGCTGAGCCACAGAACAGGCCTGAGGGTGTTGGCCTAGGATAAGGAGCCTCAGAAGCTGCCCATACTGCTCACATTGCCGGCCACAGCCCAGGGGCACAAAGGAAGGAAGTGTTTCTGGTCCACACACAGCTTAGCCCAGGAATTAAAAAGCGAATCCTACACCTGAGTCATAATTTTTGTTAAAAGTTGTCCACTTCTGATTCTCACTTCAAAAAGACAAGAGCAGTTCATTTTTGAAATGCAAAATATTTGTGTACAAAATATATGGTACAGCCCAACCAGTATGGCTCAGTGGTTTGGCACAGACATATGAACTAGGAGGTTACAGGTTGTGGGCTCGATTTCCAGGTGGGTCATGCAGGAGGCAACCAATCGATGTTTCTCTTTCATCAGTGTTTCTATCTCTCTATCTGTCTCCCTTCCTCTCTCTCTAAAATCAATAAAAACAGTATATACATATACATGTGTGTGTATATATATATACACATGTATATATATATATATATATATATATATATATATATAATGTACAAAATATTTATAATGTAAAAGAGCCTGTTGAAGAGGAAACTCAAGGGAGTCAACAAAACTCCACTTCATTCATATGACATCCCTGAAGTGGGAATCTCTGAAATGGGCTCTGGGGAAAGATTCCATCTGCATAGATGGTGGAAAGCTTCATTTTCCTGAGAGTAGAGAGCAAAACTTGAAACTCTCTCTAAGAAGTGCCAGATGCCATGAAGTAGCTCAGTCTGAGCCCAGTCCCTACAATCAGGAACACGGGGCCTCTGTTTTAAAATTGGCCCTGTCACCATAAATTATTGCCACTCCTTGTTTCCACACAACCTCAAAAGGTTGCTGCTGAGATACAGTGGCATCAGAGCCGCACTGGGCTGAGAGGGACGTATTTTAAAATAACAGATCTAAGAAGAAAGCCCTCAGCATCCTAAGTGAATATATTATTTTAAAGATGAAAATTACTCCTGGAATACCCTGTAAGCCAACACTCTCAATCAACCTTATGGAATACATTCTCCGCAGGTATGAAGACCTGGTCTTGGGTTGGGATAAGTGTGTCCTGCAATCCTATTGGAAGGAGAACTGAAACAAGTGCCACAGAGAACAGGGGACCAAGGGCACCTTTGAAAGTGACTCCAAGATCCCGTCACCAATCCAGGCAAGATTTCAGAGGAGGGAAGATGAATGGCCAGTTTGACCGAGCTCCTCTCAGACCTCCAGTTGGTAAAGATGGGACTCTCACATTTTATACAAACACACTTGTCCCTTGCTCCCCTGAAAGACTGGAGGTTGGGTGGAAAGGTTTTCCACTCGGCATGGCTTTCAATGTAATAATACTTAATACTCCTTTTTGAAACAGTTTCCTCTTTTTCCGAATATTTTCATGGGACTGTAACCCATTTGTACATAAAATTGGTTGAAAGTGACATGTTGAAAAGTCCGGCAAACACTACAGCGCACTCTATTTTCAAGGAATATAAAATCGGGCTCTGTCTGACACCTTGAGTGCGCTTGTGAAAACAGAATGTCACATCTCAAAGGGTTATTCTTGATAGTTTAAAAAAAATAAAATAAGCAGACCTCTCCAGGCAAACAGCCCCTTTGTACTCTGGTTTCCATGGAAACGCTGGCAATTGTACTTTTCATGGCATGGTCTTTTTCACTTGGTTTTCCAAAATCTGGTTTAGGCAGCTGACTTAGTGACCCTCAACATTCAGGAGATCATCTTTGCCAGGGCAGCACAGGACATGGAGCTGGATCTTAAAGACAGTGCCCCTGCTGGAAGCCCAGGAGAAGAGAAGATACATGATGGTGCTCACTCTGTCTGAGCAACACTGTTATAATTATCCATTTTATCCAGTTTCCCGGGTTTGAGAAGTTCTGAATTTAAAAGACCAAAAGTATTATTTAGAAGCTTCCTTACAATTACCCAATAATATGTGTCAATACTCCATCCCCAGAATGCGAAGCTTAACTCCTGTTCCCTTGAAAATGGCTGGACTTAGTGACTCACTCCCAGAGAACAGGCTGTGGAGAGATGAAGGGCAACTTGTAGTGAAGAAGCCTGGTAGACACTACCTTGACCAAAGGATGAAGGTTAATGTCCCCAATGATAAGTCCTGTTGACCTCACCTTCTCCCTGACATGACATAATTAGAAGGATACTTCACCTCTGAAGTATTCTTCTCCAAAACAAAATCCCAATATAATCAAGAGGTGGGGAGGGAAAAGCAGACAAACCCCAATCGAGAACATTCTACAAAACACTTGACCAGTAATCTTCAAAGCTGTCAAGATCAGAGAAAACAAGGTAAGTAAGAGACTATCATGGATCAGAGGAGACTAAGACGACACAGTGACAAAATGAAATCGATTTTCTGGATTCCACACTGTAATATGAAAAAAATATATATGAAAGCTAGTAAATCCCAAGCGAAGTATGCAGTTGCGTGAATAGTATTGTAGCAGTGAGAGTTACTCAGTTTTGACAAATGCATCATGCTCACCCATTAGGGACAGGGAAAATCGATAAGGAGTAAATGGGAGCTCTCTGTGCTATCTTTACAACTTTCCTATAGATGTAAAATTATTTTAAAATTAAAAATTATATCTTAACATAAAATAAATTAGCACATTATTTTAAAATTAAAAATGATATCTTAACATAAAATAAATTAGCACATTCCAAGGCTAAAAAGGAAAGGATCAAATAAAAACTGAAAGTGCCATTCTTTTGTGTAATGAGGGGGACACATTTCAAGATGGCATACTGAGACAGGATTGGAAAAGCAGAAAATAAGGATAAGGCAGAGATAATTTAGACAAAGGTCTAAATTCTAAAGAATAAATTAGAGTTGGAGAAGAATCCAAAACGAAGCCATGATTGGAATCATGATCTTTGAGGAAGTTTTGTAAAAATGCATATTCCTGGGCCCCACATTCTTGATTCTAAATCAATAGATAAGAGGTAGGACTCAGTCGTGCACATTCCTCAGAGATGCCATCACCTCTATGTAGTAAAACACACAAACTCTGAAAGAAGTGGAGTCTCTTTCCACTCCTTGGCTGATAATGGACTTTGACCAACAGAAAACAGTAAAAGTGACTCAACATAACTGTGAAGATTCATTTTATGTGTCAACTTAACTGGGCTTCAGGATGCCCAGATATTTGACCAAAACTTATTCTGTGTGCCCTGGAGGTTTCTGGATGAGATTAACACTGAGTTGTAAAATGAGTAAAGCCGATCACCTTCCCTATGTGGGTGGGACTCATCCAATCAGTTGAAGGCCTGAATAGAACATGAAAGCTGGCTGGACTGCCTTCAAGCTGAGACATAACTTGTTCTTGCCTTCTGACTCGAACTGAAAGGTAGACTCTTCCTGGGTCTGGAGCCTACCAGCCTTCTCATTAAAACTACACCATCAACTCTCTTAGGTCTCCAGCTGCCCAATTGCCAATCTTGGGACTTGTCAACCTCCATGATCACATGGGCCAATTCCTTATAATAAATCTCTTTACATATATAGTGGAACCTCGTTTCTCGAACATTTCCTATCTTGAACAATCCGCTTCTCAATTTGACAACCCTTTCATGCTGATACCTGTATGAACAGTCACACATCTCTTAGGTGACAAAGGATATAATGCATGAATATGAGTCAGTTTACCACAGTTAAAATCTCAGGATATTATGCTGTGAATATTTTTGTGGCTTTTTTGCTTTTGTTGATGCTTATAATTATTGTTAAACGTTCAATTATTGGTATAAACAGTTTTTCCAAACATTTCTTTTCCTTTTTGTTAAATTTTAATTTACATTTAATGTTCTTTTTGTTTTTAAAGTGTTTATTTGTAGGTTAAATAGTGCAATAGACATGCACTATATATAAGAAAGGTTAAAACAGGGAATCATTTGGAGGTCCGGAACGAATTACAGTAAGTTTGAGAAATGAGGTTCCACTGTACACATACCTACATTCTATTGGTTCTGTCTCTGGAGAACCCTAATACAATAACTCACAAGACTAAGCATTAACAGACCTACAGTATCTTTGTTTCTGCATCTGGAGGGCTCCCTCTTGTTACCCAGCTGCCATGCTGTGAGGAAGCCAAAGCAGCTTCATGGACAGGCCGCCATCGAGGAGAGCTGAGGCCCCCATCAGGAGGTCCAGGTAAGCTCACAGCCAACAGCCAGCCCAACTGCCAATCATGAGAGCCAGCCATCCTGATGGCTCCAAGGAAGCCTCCAGCCAGTGGTCCTCCACCCTGGGAAATAGCATGTGAAACAGAAGAACTGCTCAGGTGGGCCTGATTATTTCACAGAATCTTGAGACATGAAAACGGAATTGTTCTCACAGAGACCAACCTAACTCACTCCTGGAAGGATTTGATAAGGAGACACCGAGGGAGACAGAGACAAGAGCAGAACCATGTGGGTGCGCAGCATCCTGTGCTGGGAGAATCTTTTTAAAAATACTGTTTATTTAATTTACTTTGGTTTAAAAAAATACATTACCATTATGTCAGATATGTAAAAATATAGAAAAGCCAGAACTAGATAGGTTATAAACAGTTTTTCCAAACAAAAGACAGCTCTCTTCCCAAGAGGAATTCTGTCACCACCTTTTAAGAAAAAATTAAGTTTCCCACCTCTATTATCCTTTTGAATCTAATAAAGAATGGGCATTTTTTAATGAATCCTTTGTTGATCCCAAGTTCCCATGGGGGGGGAGGTGGGCATGTTAAAGGCCAATATTAATTCTTAGTTTATTAAGGACATCAAAACTTTGTAATCATTTTTGAAAATTTTTAAACTCCATTATTTGCATTTAGATTTAGCATATGTATCTTTATCGTTAAAAGTATTATAGATGTCCCATTTTGGACATGTAGACATTTTAAATATGTTGTTAAATTAGCAAAATTTCTTTACATTTGCAATTCCTTTCATTGTTTCAATGCTCAGAACAGTATTACACATCTGGAGATTGGAGAGTGGTCTACATTCCCTTCCTGTTTTCCAAGGTTGCATAAATTGATGAATACACAGTCCATCTGGAATGTACTGGAAGGTCCCTCTTTCTTTTTTTTCTTTTCTTTTTTTTTTTTTTTTGTCTCTTAGTAGTTTTATTTTTTTATTGTTTAAAGTATTACATAGTTGTACATATATCTCCTTTTTTTCCCCCCATTGACCTTCCCCCAGCCTCCCCTACCCACTGTCGCATGCCCTCCCCCACCAGTGTCTTGTGTCCATTGGTTGTGCTTATATGCATGCATACAAGTCCCTTGGTTTATCTCTTTCTCCCCCTCCCCAACACTCCCCAGCCTGGAAGGCCCCTCTTTCATCCCAGGGAGCATGTCTCCCTGGTTTTTAAGGCCCATTTCAAAGGCCCATTTCTTTGAATCTGGAATGCTGCAAAAAATGATTTAAATCAAATTTTAAAATAACATTGAAAGATAAAAATTACATAATTTATATAAACACCAAGCCTGCTCTATACAGAACAATTTAGAAACTAAAATGACTTCATAAAAATATCGCCCAATCGGCGTGGCTCAGTGGTTGAGTGTTGACCTATGAACAAGGAGGTCACAGTTGGATTCCTGGTCAGGGCACATGTCCAGGTTGTGGGCTCTCAATCTCTCTCTTCCTCTCTGAAATCAATAAAAATATTTTAAAGTAAATATCCATTAAATAAAATATCTGAAAGCCCAAATACTTTTTTAAGTGGGAAGGAAGCCTCTAGTTTACCACATACTAGCTGTGTGACCTTGAACAAGGTCCTTAACTTTCCTGAGCCTTGCTGTCCACCTCTGCAAAATGGTGATAACAATATCTATCTTGAAAAGTGATAATAATACCTATCTTGAAAGAGCAATAGATCAAAAATATATAGAGAATTCATCGCAGGGCCTTGAATATCAGCTACTGAAAATTTAAAGTATAAATTATTTTCTCCTCCCTCCTACTTGGAAGTATGGACAGACTTAAATGCATACACTTACTATGCTCCACTCTCCCTATTAAAATTGGGTCTGTCTCCCCTTCTGGATTAACTACCAGGAATGGCTGCCCTGTGACTTTATTCTTATATCCACAGTTCCCATTGTAGCACCTGTAGGCCCTCAAATCCTGTGTTGACTAAATACATGGCTTTAAAACTTTAAGTAGAAATACTGATAAGTGCAAGAGAACATCATCTACACTAAATACAAAAGAATACTGAATATCAGACTGTGAAGAACACAACTTGCTAAGTTTTAAAGCAATCACTGAACACCCAAAGGGCAAGATGTGCGGAAGTGATCAGGTGAAGCTGAGACATTTGGTTGTAGATAAATGTTTATTACTATGACAATGTTCACAGGCTCCCCCTTGCCTGCCATTGTGTTTTGATGTTGCCCTCTCTGCCCTTCTGAGGAGTGGGCTCAGCCCCACCCACTTCGAGGCTGTAGGGTGCAGAATGGGAGACTGGAGGGAGCAGGATGAGCCCAGAAGATGAGGAGGACTTAGGGAGAGGTTAGAACCAGCTTCAGAGTAGAATCTGGGACTGGTTAGTAGGGGAAGGGGGGATATTCAAACACATTCAAAAGCAGAGAGAATAGTATAATGGTCTCCATGTAACTACAATTATCCACATTTTATGGATTTTATTTTATGTAATCCCACCACTACCCTAGTTTTGGCTGGAGCATTTAAAATCAAACCTCGGATATCATGCCATTCTACTTGCAGATACATGAGGTGCATCTTTACTGATAAGGATATAACATAATCTCTGTGTTATCAAGCCTAATAAAATCAACAAGTTTTATATCAAATAAATCCCATATTCAAAGTTCCTGATTATTTCTAAAATGGGAAAAGGATTCTTTGTCCTGGCTGGGTAGCTCAGTTGGTTGGAGCATTATCCCAATACACCAAGGTTCTGGGTTTGAGCCCTAATCAGAATCAACCAATGAATGTATAAATGGGTGGAACAACAAATTGATGTTTTTCTTCCTCTCTCTCCCTTTCCCTGTCCCTTCCTCTCTCTCTCTCTCTCTGTCACCAAATTAAAAAAAAAAAGGATGCTTTGATGGGAAAGGAATATTTTTGGAGAATGAGACATTTTGAAGAGTTTGAGATATGGAAAAACCAGAAAGCTGTAAAAAGGTAATATGAAACATATTGCTGAAAATTATGTAGAGGGTCTCTTTTAACTCCTTCTAGAGAAATTTGTAAGGACTGAAATTAGTTTTGGGCTATTGTTGTGTACCTCAGGAATAACCCAATCACTGGTGGATTCCATAGGATTGCACGTCAATACAGCAGAAGAGAATTGAGAGACAAATTGCCACTTGCCAAAAGCATTCTTTGTCAAATATAACAAATGTTAATTAGCCATTATAGAAAACAAAATAAATATCATTTAATTCATGGCGGCGGGGGACGGGGCGGGGGGAGGTGGAATATTGAGACCTGTAGTGAGTCAAATGCTGGAAAGTTGAGTTCCAGGCAGGAACTAGGGAAAAGAAGAGAAGCGTCTAGATAAGCAGGAAGAGCCCATGTCCTGAGAAGTCTTCAGGGCCACAAGGGGGAGTTTGAACTTAACCTGAGGAGAACTACAAGCCACTGAGGAACCTTTTCACAGGAGACACAGGAAGAGCTACGAACAGGTGCCTTGGGAAGAAAGGGGAGTAATAGATAAAAACCGAGAGTGCATCCTCAGTCTCATCACTTGGTGGTTCCCTCACTGAATTAAGGGCACTAAGTGAAGCAAGAGCTTACAGGCTAATGAGGAAGGCAGCTGTCAATAAACAAGCACATCAATCAATGCCCTGAAAAAGAGAAGTTCAGGTCTGTCAGTTCCGGGCCTGTCCTAGACCAAAGGGCGAGAAGGGCTTCCCTGAGCTCAGAGTGACCAAGAACCACCGTTCACCAGGCATTTTACAGTTTACTACAATGTGGGCACCGCATCTCATTTTTTTTTTCTTTTACAACAAAAATTAAGGAGTGTGTGATGTTGTGATTTATAATAAAAAGTATATATTGTTTTCATCCCCATTTCTGGCATTAAGTTTCTAAAATCCTGGGAATTTTCTAAGTGATGAGAACCAAAAAAAAAAAGGGGGGGGTCCTTTTGTTTAGTTAGAGAGGTGACTTTTGGGCAGCATCTAAGGGTGGACCCTGGTTGCCAGGAGAACCAACCATGTAATTAGAGGGTTGGACCTTTTATTTTATTATTTTTTAAATATATTTTATTGATTTTTTACAGAGAGGAAGGGAGAGAGATAGAGAGTTAGAAACATTGATGAGAGAGAAACATCTATCAGCTGCCTCCTGCACACCTCCTACTGGGTATGTGCCCGCAACCAAGGTACATGCCCTTGACCGGAATCGAACCTTGGACCTTTCAGTCCACAGGCTGACGCTCTATCCACTGAGCCAAACCGGTTAGGGAGAGGGTTGGACCTTTTATACCCACTCCCCTGACCTCCAGGTGGGGAGCTGTTGGGGGGCAGGGAGAGAGAGACAGATTGGAGGTTGAATCGATTCCCAATGGCCAAGGATTCAATCAATCATGCCTAGGAATGAAGCTTTCACAAAAACCCAAAATGACAGGTATAGC
Source organism: Eptesicus fuscus (assembly GCF_027574615.1). Classification (NCBI taxonomy): domain Eukaryota; kingdom Metazoa; phylum Chordata; class Mammalia; order Chiroptera; family Vespertilionidae; genus Eptesicus; species Eptesicus fuscus. Next base: position 111,697,853 of record NC_072474.1, on the reverse strand, counting down.
CAGCATCCAGAGTGACCCAGAACTCGTGCACCTGCCACCTTGCCAGTCCTCAAACTCTACGAGGATGGGACCGAGGCTCCTTCGTTCGGGAACTCTCCCTGTGTATCTCTTCATCTGATAGTTGATTTGTGTCCTTTAATATCCTTTGTAATAAATCAGTAATCTGGTGAGCAAATGGGCTTTCTAGATTCTATGAGCCACTTATTGAAACCAAGGAAGGGCCCATGACAACTTCTGGTGTATAGATACTCGGTCAGAAGCAGAGGTGACAGCCTGGACTTGCAGTTGACATCTGAAAGGAGGGCAGTCTTGGGGGACTGAGCCTTTTGCCTGAGGAATCCGAGGCTATCTCCAGATAGCTAGTGTCAGAGTGGAGTTGAACTGTAGGATGCCCAGCTGTGTGAGAGAATTGTTGGGTGGTGTGGGAAAATGCCCACACATGCATTGGAATCGGATGCAGAACTTTCAGAGGGGGTGATGGGAGGACCCCTATATGTCTAAAAAAGAATGTTTTCAAAACCAGGTTTTTAAACCACCCTGCTGTGCATTTCTAGTTACTAATCTCCACAGTAATATTGTTGTCATTGAACGGTACCATACTTTTCTATAAATTAGAAAATTCAAGGTTTAAGTCCACCTAGAAACTTTATTTTCCTACTATCAACTAGTAAGTGCCAGGCCTGTCACAATAACAATATTGAAAGTTTGGTCACCATTCAACAAATTCAACCCTGAAGACAAGTAAAATGGGAAAGTCTTCCATATTGAAATAATCTGGCCCCGCTATTCTCATGATTTGAGGTACCAGGTAATTTTCCATGCAGATTTGGCCTGGAAATACAAAGGAAAAGTTCAAACAGGGACACGGTGTCTCTTTGGCCTAACCCTGCGGGGATGTTTGCCTTAACCATACGTTTTTTTATTGTCCAGTTAAGTTTTGAGTAATTCGGCTGATGGGATTTTCAGCCCTGCCCATGGGCTGTGACTCATTCCACCTTCAAATTAACAGCTCTTTTGGAAAATGTTTTTTCATGACTTGGCCAAAACTTTCCATGGCTTAATTTTATCCCTTTCTTCCCAGAGAAAGTCTTTGAACAAGTCCAATGATTGTGCACTTCAGAGCAGCCTTTATTTCCATCCATGGCCAATGCCTGACCAACCCACCAATTTCCCCTTTCCTCAGCACCTCCCTCCATATCTGCTTATCAACCCTTTCTCCATTCACTGCTACAGTAGATTTCCAGTCCAATCTGTAAAATTAAAAGTCATTTGACAAAATGCACAGAACAGCAAGTCAGGATGCCTGCATTCTCCCTGCTCCTCTAAGAACAGTGAGATTTTAGCCAAATTGCTTTCCCTCTTGACTTCTTCATCTGTAAAATAATGAGAACAGACTCAATGACTTTATACTACCTTCTGCCTACAAAACTGAAGAGCTCAATCCATTCAGATCAATGTGAAACTTAGAAACGTTTGTCTATGAAAGTCAAGTAACAGGACTGGCATGGTATAGGGTTGACTGAGAACATGGGGACACAGAGCTACAGGGTCCCGACCACTAAATAAGAAAGATGCATGCACAATGTATTAGTCAGCTATTTCCTCATTAACGCTGCATAACAAGCCAGCCCAAAGGTAAGTGGCTACCATCAATAAGCATGTATTATCACTTGTATGCATGCATATAAGCATAACCAATGGATGCAAGACACTGGCAGGGGGCGGGGAGGGCAAGTGCCAGTGGGTAGGGGAGACCGTGGGGGAGGTCAATGGGGAAAAAAAGGAGACATATGTATTACTATTTGTAATACTTCAATCAATAAAATAAAATTTAAAAAATAAGCATGTATTACCATGCTTGTGGGTCCACAGGTTAGCTGGGGTAACTCCACTTTGTGCCACAGGTAAGCTGGGCTTGTCTTCAGGACACAGGTAAGCTTAAGGCCTACCCCACCTGTCTCTCAACCTCATGAGGCATGCTCTTTTCATGGTGATTACTGGAGCCAAGAACCAAGCCAAACTACATAAGCATGTTTAATATCTCTGCTATGCTCCATCCTCTAGCATTCCACTGACCAACATAGGCCATATAGCCAAGCTCAGAATCAAAGAGGCTAAGAATTATACTCTTCCCACTGTGGGAAGGGGAGAAGGATGAGTATTGCTGAAAAATGATTCAAACCATCACATGCAGCTCTCCTCTTTCCTTTGTGACATTATATATATTTGCACTACACCAGTTTTTGAAATGCATACTTTGGGAGGAGAAACATCTTGCAGGGGGCAGGGCCAGTGAGTGGGTGGTGCCAGGTGAGTCAAGGCAGGTGCCAGCAGGGGCCCCCCTGATTGCCCCACCAGTCATCCCACAGATCAGCCCTGATTGCCGGCCAGGCCTAGTGACTCTACCCATGCACAAATTTCGTGCATCGGGCCTCTAGTTATGTAATAAAAGTGAGAATCTGATGAGTCCCAATTGTGTGCCTGCATGATACCAGGTGCTTTACATTCATTATCTTATTTAATAGAACTATTATTTAAACATCCCAGCTTGATGTTTTACCACACACAGGATACTCTGAACAAAATTAATCCTGAAAAAGTACCGTTCTAATTCAAAATGTTGGTCTAAAAACATTTCTTCATTATTGGACCAATTTAATCAGTATTTACTAAATATCTCTAAGCCTCACTTTTCCCAATAAAGCCTGAATTAAAGTGTTATTATCCACAAGTTTCAGATCAAAGTGAAGATTAGAAAACACAGAGTATTTTCTAAAAGTAAAGTAAAGAAGTAAAAAAGCAGGAATATGAACCACGATATGTCTGACTCCCAAACCCATGAACCAGGCAATGGTGAGAAATTTGCCTTTATTCCTACTTCTTTTCTAAACTCGCCTCCTCCAAAAAGCTTTCCCCAGCCCAGGCAGAATCTATGCACACCCTGCCCATCAGGTCAAGACCAATTAGCTGCCACCCATAGAAGTATGTACTGGAACCAGAGGTCAGTTTTAGCCAGCTGTTATTCTGAGGCTAATCTATCAATGCACCAAGTCGAAGGACAGTAGCCTTGAAGGGAGCCAGCATCTCAGTGCAGGAAATATAAGGGTGTTCATATAAGCGAAAAATCATTGACCAGCTGCCAGGTTAAAAGCTAAGAGGCAGAGAACAGAATAAGAATTTGGGGACAAAAAAATTCAAAAAATATTATCTTTTTCTGTGTGGTTTCTGGAAAATGCCAGAGCTAGATACTTCCACCCCTCTGTTTCCATGGCAATTGGGCAAACTTTTATTTGACCTACCAAGTATTAAAAAAAAAAAAAAAAAAAAAAAACTCCTGTTGATGCCACAGCCACTCCCACTAGCATGTGAGTTACTTGAGAGCCACAATTCTGTCACCATCTCTGTATCACCAGCACCTAATATGATGCTTAGGCCTTCAGGGAAGGGAAAGAAAGAGAAAAAGGCAGCAGGAGAGAGAGGGAGGGAGGGAGGGAAAGGGAGGAAGGAAAAGGGGAGGGAAGGGACGGGAAGCAAGGGGAAGGGAAGGGGAATACATTTCTCAAAGTTAACATGGTTAAAGAAGTCTGGATTTCTGCCACCTTCTAGGCACAGACCAGCTCTTCTCCATTATCTGTCAAGGGTGCCATTGACTACCTTGCTCCACTGACCAAAGCCTAGGCCGAGGTCTTATTGTTATCTTTCCCTCACCCCTCACATCCAGTTCCTCAGCAGAGTCACTGACCTCCCAAGTATAAAGACCCAACCCTCCAACGTCAGCACGTATCCCATCCAAGTTCTCACTGACCTTTATACGATCTTCAGCTGGCCTTCCTGCCTGCTCTCCGGCCTGCCTACAAAAGCCAAAGGGACATTTTTTAAGTGTAAGTCAGAATGTAGTATTATTTTGCTGGTGAAAATCCTCCAACAATATCTCATAAACCTTAGTCCAAAATCGAAGTCCTTACCGTGGCCCACAGGGCTCTATGTGACCTGAACCTGCTTACTCCTCTAATCTTGCCTCCCCCTCTCCACCCGGAATACCAGGCACTGGCCACATTGTCCACATTATATCCCTTGTACATGTTACACTTTTCAACTCCAAGACTTTGAGCCTGATAATCTCTGTCTTTGCATGGCTGTCTTCTTCCTTCAAAGTATCAGCTTCTCAGAGCAGTTTCCCTCATGTCCCTGGTAAAAGTAGTCACACAAACACATCCATACCTGTCACATACATACACACACCACACACAAGATATACATACACCCACTCACATGCATGCAAACACATGTGCCGCTCACACATGTGCACACTCACACACATATACACACCCGCACATTCTCACACATGCACACTCTCACATGTATACATATACACATGCACTCACACAGATATGCACATATGCACTCACACACATATTCACGCCTGCACAGTCTCACACACACTAATGCACACATGCACACTCACACACATGTATACATACATGCACACTCTCACACATGTACAGTTTTAAGCCATCATAAACATAAAGTTAAGAGTCAGCTACACAATTCCAGTCTGATTCCTACTAAAAACGTGATGTTTTATTTGTCCTACAATTTAATTACCCTAATTTTTCAAGTTCTATGCATCAGCCGAAAACTATTTTTGTTTGAAAGGTAGGATAACCTTAGGAAAAAGGGCATTTTTCACATTTCACAGTAGTCTGGAGTTGTGTTTTAAGCCACATATTGAGATTTTATATAGTTCTGTGACCTCTCCCAGAAAGTAGAGCATGATACTCACTGTGACAGCCTGAATCTTACAACAGCTGAGAAATGGGGCTTAAATTGTAGGCACCTGAGAGTTCCCCGAAACTCTGCAATTCTTATAAAGGTTACAGGTCTTCCGGAGCCTGTGAATGGCCCCTCCTAGCTCCCAGGCCCCTGACCCAGCTCCCCGGGCCTGTAAAGCCCATGATGCCGCCACAATAGCTCCCATGGCCAGAAATAAGCTCCACTTCCCGTGGCCATAAAGGTTCAGCCTGACCTTTAATATCAATCAGAGGAACGTGTGCCTGGGAAAGCCCAGGCCTGGGGCCTGATGCGGGGAGCGGATGTGGGGTCTCCAGGACTGCGCCTCCACTTGGCAGCCTGGTCCAGACACATGCACATGCACATGCACACCACCCTGCACGCCTGGTTCACCCACCTGCACGCCTGCATCTGGGGCAGAAACCCCTGATCGCTTCTCTGTCTTCATCTCCGGGGAGGAGATAGGGCCACCTACCCGCCTACGGCGTATGTGAGAATTAACAGGCGCTGGCACACATCGATGGAACAACTATCCTAGGCCTGGACCTTGAGGTTGCAGAGACCTTGCGGAAGCAAAGCCCTCAAGGGAGTAGTTTTAATACACAGGGTAGACAAAAGTAGGTTTATAGTTGTGATATGCAAAACACAGAGTTGATGTTGTATTATTACTTATTTATTAACTATTATAGTATTCATTATTATTAACCTCCTTTTGCCTACCCCTTATTTTGGTATAGAGCCTATGTGATCAGAAGGAGGCATGGCCTAAGGAAGGTGCTGGGTAAATATTCACCTTCCCTAGAGATTCATGAACTCACAGAACCTGCCCAGTGTCCGGGTGAGAGTGTGACCCGACCGACCTGGACAGGGCTGGTATGGAGCCATTGTCCTGGAATAATCATTTCTTTCACCATTAACACTGCACCAGTGAGGACAGCAGGGTATGTGGTCACCTCGGCCAACGTTCTCATTTTGCGGAAGAGGAAACTGCCATTGACAGGGAAAAAGCAACTCACCACAGCTCACACCCACACCCTAACCCCGAGCCTTGGTAAAACCCTGCAGAAATTCTGGAAGCCATGCCTCCCACCATCTCCCAGCACTTCCACCCTAGCCCCTCACCTTGGCCCCACCTCTGTGTGGGATTCCCACAGTCAGAAACGCCCTCTCCGTCTTCTCAAATCCCCTAAACCAGGAGATAAGCTATGTACATGCAAGTGGCAATATCTGTCAGTGAACTGTCAAACAGACTTTTCAGCATAAATGTGCATCCCACAACTTTGTTATCATATGAAGTCCAGCATCAGATATTGAGCAGACACTCCAGTAAAATGAGAGATGGGCCAGTTTGTCTTAGCAGCAAAGCTTGAAGCAAAGCAAGAAGGGATGGGAGAAGTAAGGAAGGAAGGAAGTTATTAACCCTGCAAGGCAGGCATTATCACTTCCAATTCACAGACAAGGAACCAAAGGCCTCCCCAGTTGACCCAATGTGGGAGTCCTCTGATGAGTCCATGTGGCTAGGCTACAGTCCCGTTATTCCACCAACTCTAATTCTTGAAAGGTGTTCTGGAAAGGTGTTCTGTAGACGTGATTAAAGTGCATAATCAGTTGACTTTTGGTAGGGAAATTACCCTCGAAAATCAGTTGAAAGGCTGTAAGAGCAGAGCTGAGGCTTTTTTGAGGACAAGGCACTCTGCCTATGGACTGCAGGGTCACCTCCTGGGTTTCGGACTTGCTTAGCAGCTTCCACAATCACAGAAAAGATTACAACCAATCTCTAATCCTCCTGCTGGTTCTGTTCTGCACTGGAACTGTCACTAATACAGCAAATGGGATGAGATGTCACGTCCATGAACAAATTACTTAAGATTCTGGCTTCTGTCTTGCTAGTGGACTCTTCCCCTTACTGATTGTGATGAGGCAAGCTATCATGTGTGAGATGCCCTATAGAGAAACCCATATGACAAAGAAGTGAAGGTGGCTTCAAGCCAAAAGTCCAGCAGGGAACTGAGGTCCTAAGTTCAACGATCTGCAAAGAACCGCATCCTGCCAACAACCACATGAGCTTGAAAGTAGGATTTTACCCAGTTGGGTTTTCAGATGAGACCCCAGCCCTGGCCAACACTTCAACTACAGCCCCATGAGAGACTCTGAGGATCCAACTAGGTCATGCATGAATTTCTGACCCACACAAACTATTATGTATGTTGCTTTAAAACCACTAACTGATCCCCTGTAACACAGCAGTAGATAGCTAATACACCCCTTCAAAGCACAGTCAACAGCAGAGCCAGAGGGATGGTTCCAGACACAAACCTGATGATGTCCTTCCTCTGATTCAAACCCTTCCTTCAATGTCATAGGAACCAAAAAAGTGGCATTCCTTGAATGTCTACTATGCGTTGATGCTTTCATATGCCATAGCATTTAATTCACATCATGTGACCCAGCAAAATTAGGGTTATTAACCCCCTTTTACAGATAAGAAAACTAGAGGACTGCCCAGCTGGTGTGGCTCAGTGAATCAAGAGGTCGCCAGTTTGATTCCTGGTCAGGGCACATGCCCAGGTTGTGGGCTCAATCCTAAGTAGGGGGTGTGTAGGAGGCAGTTGATTCATGTTGATGTTTCTCTCTCATCGATGTTTCTATCTCTCTATCCCTCTCCCTTCCTCTTTCTCTAAAATCAATAAAGAAACATATTTTAAAAAATAAAACTAGAGGACTGAGTAACTTATTTAACACTACAGAATTAGAAAATGACTGTCAGAACTGGGACCCAAACTGTCTGGCTCCAAAACGCTTCCTGCTGTGTACCATGCCTCCACAAAACCCAAACATCCTGGTGTGGAATTGGGGAGAAAATAACTAGACAGATGGGGCAGATGAAACTGAAGGCCTATGAGAAGGGGCAGTTCAGTGAAATAAGGGCGAGGAGAAAATTGGAATGTTTCTGCACAATGTCTGATCTTCTTGGAAAAAAATGGAAGTTCAACAAAATTAAGCTTGTTTATTATTCATTCCCAGGCCCATAACTCCAGTGGATTTTTAAGTGTTTTAAACTCAAAGGTAAGCCCTAACTGGTTTGGCTCAGTGGACAGAGCATCGGCCTGTGGACTCAAGGGTCCCAGGTTCGATTCCAGTCAAGGGCACGTACCTTGGTTGCAGGCACATCCCCAGTAGGGGGTGCGCAGGAGGCAGCTGATTGATGTTTCTCTCTCATCAATGTTTCTAACTCTCCCTTCCTCCCTGTAAAAAAATCAATAAAATATATATTTTTTAAAAATAGTAAAAAAATAAACTCAAAGGTTAAATTCCAGAGTCTGTGGGCTTCTTGTCATTGGGCTACACTACTGGTCAACCACCTAAAAAAGACTCTCCTAATACAGAAAACTCAGGCCCTTAGCCCACCCCATCTCAGCTAAACATGTCCTCTCGCAGCAAAAGTGCATCCACTCTCACCTCGCCATTCAACACTGGCAAAACGTTAAATCTCCTAGAACTATCCCATTAACCTCATAAATCCCCCACATACCAGAAGCTGCATCCGCCTTTACAAACCAAAAGGGCAGAGGGGAAGAGCTCACAGAAAGCTCACAAGAATGTTGAGGTGTTACAGGCGTGTTCTTAGAGAGGAGCCCTTTGATAAATTGAGCATGAGCGTCTGAGAGAGCGAAGAGCCAAGAAGTCAAGCTCTTCCTCCCCTTAGATTTATGGATCTTCCAGCTCGAGGCAAAAGCATCACTTCGTCAAGATCAAAGCTCAGCGAGGTGAGAAGAAGAGCGAGAAGACCAGAGATTCCCCTGGGATGGAAATATGTCTGTTTTATGTAACATATGTGGCCTGTGTTCTAGCAGGCACACAGCATAGGAAACCTGCTTTAATAGTCCCCATAAAATAAATACTTTCTTTGCATTAAGAATACAAAAAGATGGATGTGCTCCTTACTTGGAATGTATAAAGCAAAGGTTAAAAGTTCCCCCGTGTTTTCTGCTCATGGAAAATAACTTTGACTCATCAGCCCAGAGTCCAGATTTTCACTGGAAGAACAAAACACGGAGACAAGAGTGTTTGCAAGAGTTCAGCTGCCCAGGCTGTTGGGTCCAGGTACTTATTGTGTAAGGGCGTTTCTGGTCGCTGAAGAAAGAGCAGGCTCCAAACACCGACTTAAAAGATAATAACTACACCAGAGCGCCTTAATCATTTGCAGAACTCTGTGATATTCGTTCTTAGAAGACTTGCTGCCCAAATCCCACATGATTCACAGACCCATTGATATTTCCTATTTAATATCTGCTATTTGGTGTGAGGTGATTAACGGAAAGCTATTAGGCAATACTGTGATTATGGAAAAAGAACAAAGGCTGAGAGAAACCAACTACTCAGTTCTAAGAAAAGAAACAACAAAAAGGAAATGAAAATATCAAAGGGCTCTGTGTCCCATGACGCACATTTCAGCCAAGTGCAGAGATGTGCAAAGGGCTGCTCGGTGTTGTCTGACTAACACCTCGTTCCTCAACATTTGCAGAATTTGCAGAGGCTGAATAAGAACATAAAAGGGCATTGTGTCCAATCTGGACCCACCCCTGCTCTTACTCATCTGCAAAATGGGACCAACACTACCTGTATTGTCAAACCCTTCTCCATTTACTAGGTCATCCATTTCTTTCTGCACTTTCACGTACAAGGCACTGGGCACCAAGGTGAATGTACCATGGGCCCTGCCCCCAAGTGGGGGAGGGCTAGTCAAGGAGGGGAGATGAGATATGTACTTGAAAAATAACATTCTCAGTGACAGTGGCACGATCACCAACCAGAAGAAATGGTATTGTGAGCTGCCAAAAATCTAGAAACAAACTAGTAACTTTCTATGTCACAAAAGCAAAGCATGTCTTTTGTGTTCCAAACCCATTCATGCTGCCATCTTCCTTTCCTACTCTTGTTTTCCTTCTGCTAATTTACCTCATTCTTTTTAAGTTCATTCTCCCTAGCAATCCTGTCTAATCTTTGTAAATCCTTTCCTGAGCAGAGAGGGTTGTAAATAAAGCACTGTGGGAGTGCTTGGCCTCAGAGAGGCCTTCAGAATGTGTGCTTGACTGCGGAGGACTGGCATGTGCAGGACGTGCAAACTGCTCACTGCTCTACAACATAAGGAACACACTGCTCACTGCTGATGATGGTGATCTTAGGGCAAACTGTTTCTATTTGCATCAACATGGAATAGAGATGTGTGTGAATCTTCATAGAAGCTCTTACCTAGGTTCCATGCTACAATAAAATAATCCACATACACTCAGGGCTCAGTAAACTGACACCACTCACTGGCTGTCGGGCTCAGCCCCTGGCTGGGGCTCAGCTCTCCTTGTGGTGACCTAGTGCTCACAGGGGAGCCTGCGTCTCTAGACACCTAAGTCCTCTCAGAGCAGAATTCCAGGCCCCAGCTGCAGGCTCTGATCTGCCTTCTGCTCTGAGACAAGGGCGTGACAAGACCTTCTCCCAGGACAAGAGATTGGAGAGGGGGGAACAGATGAGCACATCCCCCGACCACTCCCAAGCGAGTCCACCACACACTGGTCCCTAGGCCTGAAATCTGTCCTTGCTCTGCCTCTCTGACGATTCTTCACCTTCAAAGTCAACATCACACCTTCCGTGAGCCTCCATCCTCTCCTCCTCCAACCTCCCTCACAGAAGCCCTGTGTTTCCCTGGCAATCAATGCCCCCCTGACCAGCTCTTAGAGCAGACACTGCTCAACACCCATCTTCCTGCCCCCGAAGACCCATCCCCAGCACCTAGCATGGTGACGGTGCCCAGAGCTTGCTCTGTGAGTACTTATTAAATCACCCTTTTTTTGGTTCAATTTTCCTTTTCTTTCTTATGACAAATTGGATAGCAAATAACACTAAAGCAGGCACCATCAAATACGTTGCCAGGCAATGAGCAGGAGCACGTGTTGCCTTTAGCTCCGAGTGAGAACAAAGGCCGCAAGCATCACATTTCATTTTTCACGGCAATGAAGACGAAACAGCACAGGGTGGCACCCGTCGGGTCTGAGTTCCAATCCTGCTTCCATGGCTCGGGACTTGTGTGATGCCTCCCCTTAATTCTCTGAACCTCTGTGACTCTGTGTTATCGCCTGTAAAAGCAGGACTATGAAGGCCCTACTCTCAGGACTGCAGGGAAGATTCAGTAAAAGTGCGTATGGAGCACCGAGGCCTGCAACACAGTAGCCACTCTGTCAATGTGGCTTCCTTCCTCCCCCGAAATGAGGAAACCAAACTAATCCCATCTTCCTTTCCAAAATACAGGAAAAGAGAATTGAGCAATGTCGGAGAGAGCGAGCCCGTTGGTATAAAGACCCATTCCTGCCCCTGTGGGTTTCACTGAATAATTCATGTTTGCACCCAAAGCAATTAAGTGGCCAAACCCCACAGACATCCATCTATGCCTCAGACATGGGAATGTATATTGACATTTTAGTGCTTAGGCCTCATAATTCTAAAACTAAATAAGATTGAGCTAATGATGAAAAGCATGCCATTTTTAAAAAGTCAGGTTGTGAATGTTTTTCTTAACAGAGCATTAGTGTGCCTTTCTTTATATTTATACGTGACTTGAACCATCTGCTCCATTTAAAAAAAAAAAAAAAGACATAATGAAAAGAGGTCCCATCGTAATTGGCAGTAAGAAAAATTGCATTCCTCCTGCCCTTTGCATAGGCATAGAGCCATCAAAGTGTTATGCCATAAAATTTAATTTTTGAATTTTGAATGATTTACAGTGGGGCGGAACTTATAAATCAGAACAGCAACCATCGCTATGAATGGAAATGTATGTTTTTCCAAAATGTCCACATTAAATACTTTGCAACACACTAAAAGACCTGCACAGTTCTCCAAAGGCAGCCGTAATTGAAGTTCATCACTCTTGTCTGGACAGAAGGGAACTCACTGACACCTAGGTACCTCCCTCCTTAAAGAGAAGTGATCAGAGGGTCATCATCTCTTCTGATGGCAGACCCCCTGCCATCCCAGCATGGTTCCTAGCTTTCCTGTTAGGCTCCTAAACCTTTTCCAATGTCTTTGATGCAGTTCTGGAAATTGTTAGGATACCTAGAGAATTGCTATGTGATAACCTGTGTACCACCAAATCCCTCCTCTTCCACATCCAAGTTCAACAGCAAGTCCTCTATCCTCAGCCACTTTTGTCCAACCCCCTGCTCTGCTTCCTCCCATCTCTTACCCGGGTCACTGCCACAGCCTCCAATTTCCTGCCTGCCTCCACCGTGGAAGAGTGCAGGAGGCGGCTGCCCAAAACATGAGTCACAGCAGGGCAGTCCCTTTCTTAAAAATGTCCAACACCACCCAGCCAGTGTGGCTCAATGGGTTGAGCATTGTCCCGTGCATCAAGAGGTCACAGTTCAATTCCTGGTCACGGCACATGCCAGGGTTTCAGGCTCAATCCTCAGTAGGGGAAATGCAGGAAGCAAATGATCGATGTTTCTCTCTCATCAATTTGTCTATCTTTCTCTTTCCCTTCTTCTCTCTCTAAACAACCAATAAAAACATAATTTTCCCCCAAAAAAAAAAAATTTCCAGCCTGGAGTGGAGATTGGGGGCAGGCTAGATGGGGTCAATGGGGGGAAAAGAGGACATAGCTAATACTTTCAACAACAAAGCTTTTTTTTTTTTTTAATCTCCAATGCCTTCCCATTGCCTTGAGCAAAACAATCATCCTTCTCTTGGTGGTTTACAGGGCAAGCATGAGAACTGGCCCTGCCCACTCATAGCCCTCAACCAGGCTCTCTTCACTGGTTCTTCCTATCCTGAAACATGTCACTTTGTACAGACTCCATGACTTCATCTAATTTGATATTCTCTACTTGGCTGTATATTACAAAATTTTGGCATTAAAAATATTTTAGATCAAAAGGGGGAAAGAGTCCAGAGCAGTGGTTCTCAAGCTTCCTAATGCCGCGACCCTTTAATACAGTTCCTCATGTTGTGGTGACCCCCAACCATAAAATTATTTTTGTTGCTACTTCATAACTGTAATTTTGCTACTATTATGAATTGTAATGTAAATATATGTGTCTTTTTTCTAAGTCCAATGAAAAGCCCCTGGGAGAATTAAAGTTGGGGAGTAAAGCAATATAATCCAGCTTTGAAAAGTCCACTCGGCCTGCCATGTGGGAATGGACTAGAGGGCCCAGGAAAAGACCAGGTAGGAGGCTATGGCTGAGCTGCTGAGGTCTTGGGATAGGACGGAGCCATAGAAAGGAGAGAAGAGAATTGGGTTCCAGGCCAGAGGTGGGGTTGCCAGGATCAGCAATGGACTGACATGTGGAGATATTGAGAGTGAGGGGAAAACAGGAGCCAAGGATGACTCCCAAGTGTGGAACTATTCACCCAGCTCAGGTCCCGCCATAACGAGCACTTGCTTATTTGAGTGGATGGAAGGACGGAAACGGATGGATGAATAAATAGAATGACAGTGAGAAGTAAAGGCCAGAGCAATGCTGGAGGTGGGGGCAAGCATTTTCTAGGGTCTTTCTATGGATGGCAGCAAGGGGACGTCAGAGCAGGTGGGTTTCAGTGATGCAGCCGAGTCAGACAGACCTGTATTTAAGTCCTAGCTCTGACCCTCACACGCTGAGTATCTTTGTATCACTTTGTTCACCTCTGAACCTCAGTTTCTTCATCTATAAAATGGGGATAATTGTATCAACCTCATAGTCCTGCCTCTGCTGTGCATAGCCTGTGCAGCCGTGGCTGAGCCCCTGAGGCACTCAGCCTCAGTTTCCTCATCTGTAAGATGGAACACATAACTACTACTACCTCTAACAGGATGATTGGACGGCTGAGAAAAAAAATACCACAGATTTCTATAGGGGTGCTTTGCCACCGTTAGGGATAACACAGACTGGGACCCAGCTCCTCCATCAACATGAGTCAGCAAGTCCAGCTGGGGGAGGAGGACCCTCCATGCGGATTCCCCATGAGCAAGCCAACCTCCAGACTTGCCTAGAGGCACAGTCCCTTTTAGCCACGTCCCACGTGGCCATTATTCCTCACTTCACGGTCCCAACAGCCCCAAGGCCATGTCGGCCCCTTGGACACCTGTCAGGCTGCGAACCAGTTTTGGGAGCCCCATGGTCTCCAGAGCAGCCTGCAGGAAGAGGGCTGCGTCGTAGGCACTCCAGCACTAATTGAGGATGATGGGCTGGATAAATGTATTTATAACTGCAGAACCCAGAGCTTTCTGGCTTGCTCCCCAACCTGCTCCAAATGCCCAACCTGCTCCTGAGGCCCGCTGGGCAGGCAGTGGCGGGAAAGGGAGGGACCAGCAAGCAGAAGGCCAGGGGACCAGATATAAACCCCATCCAGGCTTCCTTTCCCAAAGCCAGGAAATACCAGTCAATTTATATCTCATCATCCTCACCCTGCAGGTCTGGTTAAGAGTTTGACCCATGTATTCTTTCCTTTTCCAACATCTTGTCCCGTTCCCTCTTAACGTGATTTACTCTACTTACTCCCGCTGCTGACTTTGGCAGGTTTTCCCCGCTCTGGACCGACCACTGCGTGCGAGGGATCCTGAATGGTTTCCACGGCAGCGAGGGTGCAAGTGTGCTGGCTGCAGGCTCCAGAAAGGGCCCCTCATAGCATAGCGTGGGCTGCAAACCCTCCCTCCCCCGGCCCACCCCTTTGCACTTTCAACACCCGGCGCACTTCGGGGCGCAGCATGAAAAGCCAGGCTAAAAGGGGCTTGTATTTTTACACCGTATTTGACTTCGCTGTTTTATCTGGACGCGAACCTGAGCAGGGAGACAAGGGGGAGCGAGAGGGGCTTTACGAACTTCAAACCAAAATAGACCTTTTAAGCGGGGCCGAGTGAAGTCACTGAATGCACCGTGGAAAATACTTCCCAGGCATTTTATAAATTCTGCACCCACAAGGATGCCTCGGCCAAGTTGGACTCGCAGCGTTCAGATACGCAAGATTTTTTTTCCATGATTTTCCCCACGGCTTAGGGACTTAAGAAAACAATGAGATCGTGTCCCAGAAAGTACATGAGGCCGGCACGTAGCTCACTTCCCTACGAGTGAGCCACACGCATCACAGGCCCTGAGAAGAAAATGACCTTCTCGGAATTCTCGCTCCTCCTCCCTCACCTTCTCTTCTTTCTCCACTTCTTCCTCTTCTCCCTGTTCCATTGACATTCATGGACCAGGTCACCAATGAGCTCTGCCTCCTGGGCTCCTGGTTGTGCGCACGCTGCTCCAGGGGCCCCGTTGTTCGTCTAGAGACCTAACTGAGCGTCTCTCCTGGTTCTCCTGAGAAATCTGCTCAACCCAAAAATGTCGGGCGTTGGAGAGATTTGACCGGTGTGCTGTGTCTGCACCTTCTATCTGCTCTCACAGCCCCGTGGTGCAGGGCACTGCCACTGGGGCCCCCAGCCCCCCACATATGTGTCTTTTCTTTGGGTCTCTGCTCCTCCTTGTTGCACACTCTGCTCTTCTTCAGCCTCTCACTTCTGCCCACCAACGTCCTCTCCCTGCCACAGACCCGCTGAGTGCCACCCCACAGGCTCCCCTATTGCCCCCCATCGCTGACTCCACTGATCACTTCCTCGGCTTCCCTGCCACCAAACTGCCTTCTTTCTCTCTCGGCAACACTGTTGACTCCGCCAGATAAGCATCCTCACTCTGGGACTCATTAGCTGTGTGATCTTAGGCAAATAACTTAAACTTCCTGAGACTCAGTTTTGTCTGCTGCAAAATAGGCATAATATTTCCCTCCTAGAGTTGTATGAAAATGAACCGTAAAAACGTATGAGAAGCCCCTAACACAGTGACCAGAACATTCTAATGGTCCAGGAAACGTAAGTTGTTGGGGTATGACCTTATCACATAAATACTTGAGTCTACCCATATTTTTCTAATATAGCATAAGCTTCTGGATGTCAGGATGAATATACCATCTGCCCTTTGTTTCTCCCAACACCCCAGCCAGAAATGACTGGACACATATGTGCTAAGTCATGCGCCTATTGCTCATACATTTGTGATGGTCAGTGTTATGTGTCAACTCGGCTGGGCTGTAGTCCCCAAATGGTCCACCACACACTAAACGCTGTATTTCTGATAAGGAATTTTGCAGTTGAGACTATAATCAGTTACCTTTAAGTACAGGTGATTAGCCTAAATAATCTGGGTGGGCCTGGTTCAGTCCATTGAAGGATCTTAAGAGCAGAACTGAGATTCCCCGGGGAGAAGAAATGCTGTCTGTGGAACTGTGGAATGCAGTATCAGCTTTTGCCTGAGGGGTGTGTCCTCCCTGATGGCCTGCCCTACAGATTCAGACTTGCCTAGGCAGCCCCCAAGAATAATATGTCAAGTCTTTATTATGTATGTGTGTGTGAGAGTGTGTGTGTGTGTACATACACAGCTGGTTCTTGAATAATGTCTTTTCATTCCATTTCGTTTTAACTTTAATAAGGTGCTGTAGGAACTTCACTCTTATGTTTATATCAATTAGTCTATGGCACAATCGATTTTGTTATATGTCCTTTCACTTAAAGTCGCAGAACCTTTGAACAAGTGATAAGTGTTTAAGTGAGGACTTACTGTACATATCCTACTGGTTACATTCCTCTGGTGGGACCCTGACTGATACCATGTTAGTATGTTTTAATATTACCATTAGGATGTCTATGTAGTATCAGAGATGTGGTGGTTAATTTTATGTGTCAATTTGGCTAAGCCACAGTGCCCAGATATTTGGTCAAAGATTATTCTGGATATTTCTGTGGGATTAACATTTAAATTGGTGGACATTGGGTAATGTAGATTGCCCCTCATAACATGGGTGGTCCCACCCAAATCAGTTGAAGGCCTGACTGGAATCAAGACTGACCTCCTGCCCTGCCCATGTGGCTCAGTTGGTTGGAGCATCGTCCCATGCACCAAAGGGTCATGGGTTTGATTCCAAGTCAGGGCATATACCCAAGTTTTGGGTTCAATCCTCCACCAAGGTGCATACAGGAAGCAACTGATTAATGTTTTATCTCTCACATGGATGTTTCTCTCTCTCTCCCTCTCCTTCCTCTTTCTCTAAAATACATAAAAACACATCCATATCCATATCTTTGGGTGAGGAAACAAAACAAAACAAAAAGACTGACTTCCCTGAGCAAGAGGGAGTTCTGCCAGCAGATGACCTTCAGACTTGAACTGCACTATCAGCCCCTCCCTGGGACTCCAGCCTGCGGCCCACCCTACAGATTTTGGACTTCCCAGTGTCCATGATTATGTGAGCCAATTCCTTAAAATAAATCATTTCTCTACATATTCACACCCCACTGGTCTTGCTTCTCTGCAGAGCCTGACTATCACGGAGTATTAGAAAGGGTATTGTTATTGCAATTGCTGTCACTAGCAGTAGCAGCAACAGTATCAGTACAAGCATTAGCATGGCGTTGTTTCAGTATTAGTATTGGCTTTATTAGGATTGGGATTAGGATGCACAGCCTATTGGACACCTGAAGCTACAGAGTGTCAAAGGGAGGTGACTTTGAAACCTGAATTCTAACCCTGATTTGTGAACTACAAATGCCAGGTCCTTCCCACCACCCCTCCTCTCTCCCAAGTCCAGGGCTCACACCTGGAAGGTAGTCAATAAATATTTATCCAGCCACAGCTAAACAAACTGGAAGATGTGCAAAATCCAATTTCCTGCAGCATGGAAAATGTAAGATGGACATTTCAGAGATGCTCCTTGGAACTCTGAGTAATTTCATGAGTCCTAAGAAAGTCTATTTAAATAGTTTCCACTGAAGCAAAGAAAAGTCCATGGAACCAGAACACGTTATAGATGAGAGTCCTCCCACGCATGTGCTGTAGGTCAAGTATTAAGAAGATAAATGTTCTACGCAGGAAACATCTGAATTATGCATGTTATGGATGGACTTCCCGGTTGGTGAACAATGGTGACCAGCCTGAAGGATGGCTGTTTTCATCCATCAGCAACAAATAGCCACAGGAGGCCCTGCCTGGGACAACAGGGAGGGAGATGCCCCTTCATCTTCTGTCTCATTTTCTCAGTTTGGGGTCTTTTGAGTCAGAAACTTCCCCTTTGTGTCAACAAGGCTTATGTGAATGTTTAATCTATTACACACCATCTGAGGGCCCAGGAGAAAACATTGGGATGATTTTTTTTTTTTTGTCATGACATGACTATATCCAAACTATCAAATTAAATTGAAAATGCAATGTAAAGGCAAAGTATGTCATGATGGATGTTAGCCCTTGTGAGGTCATGAGAGGATACAGCCCAATACCCACTTCCAGTCAGTGGAATGGTATCTACTTGGCCAGCAGCCAGAAGGGGAGGGAGGGAGGGAGGGAGGGAGAGAGGGAGAAAAGGGAGGGAGGGAAGCGAGATGACACTTACATTATGCCCAATCCTTAGCTCAGTGCCTACAAGCATTTCTGTAATGAACACTGTTGATTGAATTTACTGAAGTCTTGCTAGACTTCACATAAAAGACAGCTCCTGCCTCTAAGAGTTCATGGAGGCAAGAGACATAAACTTACATAATTTCAGGCTAGCTCCATTCCCCTGCCTTCCCAAGCCTATAGCATCAATATTTGTTTAGTGCCTTCTGTGTCTTAAGAAAGCACAGTTCCAGGCCAAGGGTATAGAGAGTGAAGCAGACAGAGAGTTCCTGCCCTCAGTGAGCTTGCATTCTAAGGGAGGATGAGGAGACAGAGAGTTAACTCTTAGTCAAATATGTAAGACTAGTGGCCCGGTGCACAAAATTCGTGCTGGGGCAGGGCGGGGAGGGGAGTTGTCCCTCAGCCTGGCCTGCACCCTCTCCAATCTGGGACCCCCTCAGGGGATGTCTGACTACATGGACTATTTGGATTTTGTATTCCACATGGCCCATGTACCATATTTGATTTTACAATTTGAAAAAGTCAAGGACACTGGTTTTCATCTGGAATTTCTGCCTTAACTATACAGTCAATGTCATCTTCTGTTCATAATTTGGATTCACTATCTAATATCAATAATATGTGAGTGTGAGGCAGTCCGCATTTCTGAAATTCAATGACATGAATTTTAGCTATTACTTTACCAAATAAATGGAATTTACATATATCATTTAAAAGAGCATTCAGCTTAATATTAAAAACTCTGGCTACCAAGTCAGGTCTGTTTTCAACTTTTTGCTGGCTTTGTAAATTGTTTGTAATATCTGCCCATTTGGGGTTGCATGTCATGGTTATGAATAAATCAGGCTTGCCTTACTTTGTTACAATTGCCATAGCATCCTGATATCGCTGCCACATATTTCTGGGACTACCCTCAAAAGATGATTGAAGTATTATCATTTTACCAATCGGCACATTGTCATTTTCAGATCTAGATGTGAGATAATCCATCAAACCACTATATTTTTCAACTCTCAACTTAGATTGGTTTGCTTTAATGAAATTTATCTGGTTGGCCTCCATTTTTTAATATGAATCCACAATAAACTGTTGAGTTAATTTTTCTGCATTTAAAATAGGATTGAACGTGTCCTGCACAGAGAGATGAAATCCATAATACTGCATTTGTGTGACTCGTGTCCTTACATTTTGTCTAGTATCATTGTCGATTACACTGTTGTCTCTGAGTCTTAATGCAATATCTGTTCCCCAGCCTTTTTCACCATGTGGAAAAAGAATAGGATATGTCATTGCATCTAATGTAGGAAACAGGATACTGATTTGTTTCATTTTAGTGGCATTCAGATTATTGGGTTCTGGTTTACAATGAATGAGCAAGTCCCTTTCCAAAAGGGGTTCTCCAACTTTGTTTCTGAATATGATGGCAACCTCAGTTACATGGGGAGAATTATATCTACCTGGATCACTGTTATGATCGTATTTAATCGCCATTGTTACTTCCATGGGAGCAATACCTTTTGCTGCTGCTTCAGATTGGGCTTCCTTTTCTACCTCATGTAGCATCTTGTATGATTTTGTTAATTCATGCATGAGGTTGTTGATGTTGATCATGAGTCTTTCTGAGCAGCCCTGGTTTTCTGGCATTGCTAATCTTTTACTTGTCACTTCAGCTGTATCTAAAATATAGAGTTGAGCAAACTTCCGAGAAACACCATCCAAAGGATGTAAAGTTCCAGTACGGTGATAAACTTGTCCGTGTATTCTAAAACAGTATGGCCCATATCCTGATGGTGATGCAATATTTGCACCCATTGAAGCAAAAGCAAAAGAACTACTTATGGAACGAATATTTTCCATAAAATTTTTACTGTCAGAATCTTCATTTGTCATTAATCTTTTTAAATATGCCAGATATTCTGGAAAATGTATATCATTTGGACAAACTTTACCTTTGCTACAACATCGAGTAAATTTTCCATCAGATGGTTTTTCATCAGAGAAATTTAGTGATAGGCAAAATTGACATCTAATAGTCATTCCACCACAACTATGTTCAAGAATTGCATCCTCATGTACTCCATTTTCGCTGAGAAGGCAGTTCCTACCAGTATTAGCAGTACTTGTTGTGTTCTTTAGACATATTCTGTTGTCGCGGCCGCCTTCTTTCAGCTTCAGAGGCACGTTGGTCTTCAGACATTTTCTGTCAATGACACCGGCTTCTTTCGGCTGCAGAGCTACATTGTGTCAATAGTTGCTCTTTAGACATATTCCCACCTCCCTTCTGTCAGGGTCTGGAATGCAGGTGAATGAGAGTCCTGGCTGTCAGGCCACTGAGAGCTGGCTGACCAATGGCTAATTCTGGCTGATTCTATGGGAGATGGCACTCCCTCCTCCCAGCAGTCAGGGTCTGGGCTGGCGCCCACGGGGACATAGTGTCAAGTCCGCCTGTTCCAGGAGACCCAGAGTCAAGTCCCCGCCCACTTGCGTATGCCTCAAAATCCCACAAGATCCAGACCTGCCTGCGCCCATGCAGACGGATGCAGCATCAAGCCGCATGGAGCTGCGGGACCCCCCGTGGAGCCGCCTCTGTGGCACACAGGGCTGAGGGAACCCTGGTGGAAGCCTCACGGAGCAGCAGCTGGGACCCACTCCCCCGGCACAGCCACAGGAACCCAGGCGCACAGAGTGGCCACCAGACCTCCTGCCCCCCACCCCCACAGTGCCACATGAACTGTGGCAGCAGGTGCAGAGCAGCCAGCCCCGCCCCCACTGTGCATGCCGCCATCTTGTGACGGTGTTACAACATGAGGGTTAATTTGCATATTACCTCTTTATTATATAGGATAATTTCCTGTCTTAGCATTGACAAGTGCTAGTGCTGTGAACAAGCTAGCGCATGGGATAGTGCAGTAGGGAGCACAACCCTGAGATGAAAAGTAGGCAGTGTGTTCACTTGGGCCATCTAGAAGGGCTGCCTTAGGTGTCCCTGGGTGATGAGAAGGAGATTTGCCACAGGAAAATCCTGGGATCCAAGCTGAGGGACCAGCAAGTGCAGAGAGCCAGGGCTGAAAAGAAATGGCTGTGTTTAAGAATCCAAAGCAAAGTCAGGGTGACCAAGCCTGAGTTTACAAAAGGCAAAATCAAGGATGAAGGAATCAGAGAAGCAGGCATGGTCAGGTGGGCCAGGGCAAAGAACTGATGTTTCATTTGAATTCCAGCAAACAAATACAGAGTAGGCAGGGCACAATTTAGGAAACAATCAACAGCGCTTTAGCCAACCTAAGTTTGAGATGCCTATAAAACATGCCACCAGAGACATCACCCAGCTGCAGTTGGATACTAAATCTATCGTTCAGGAGAGGGATTCAGACCAGAGACACAAAGGTCAGAGTCACGAACACATGATGTCAGAATCCAGTGTCTGTTCTGAGTTGACTGGCCTTCTTGGCACTGGTCCTGACCAAAAAGTTAACGTTGCTTAAATCAAATAATGAAAGAAATGTTGCCTTTGAGAAGAGTTCCTTGGGCATGGCACTGCCAAATCAGGCACTACTGTCTCAAATAGGAATGGTAGAACTTTTAAGCAGAAACTTGAAAAATGATGAATGTGGTCTTACTGTTAAAGATGTGTGAATTTGACAAAAGGTAAATTTAGAAATCTCAAAATGAATTGTTCCAGTCAGGATAATCTAAGGTTTTGCTGTGATAACAACCAACATCAAAATATCAGTGGTTTAAAGCCACAGAGATACATTGTTTGATTACACTGCATACTCATCAAGAATCAGCAGGGGGCTGTGTTCATCAGAGTCACTCTGGGGATGAGGCTGATGGAGCAGCCACTACCCCAAAGATAGCCAGTTCCAAGTAAGAGAGCTCAGGAGGGTCTTCCAGAGCAACTGAATATGCCATCTTAGAGGGGATACATGTCTATTCCACTGAGGTCACTCCATTCACAAAGGGGCCAGGAAGCCTAATCCTACCTTGTGCCCGTTTTCCAGCATTTCTGCCTCTTGCCACCATTTTTATTGTAGATAACCCTCAAAACTTTCAGATAGGGCAACTGGGAGAAATAATTTGTGCTATCATTTGATTCTCACAACAACCTCACAAACTAGTTCTTATCTTTCCCACTATGCAGATGTGGAAATGGCAGCATGGAGATATCCTGTAGCATGCTGAAGGTCCCACAATGAATAGACTGAAGAAGCAATATTTTAAACCAGGCACAAATACAAAGCCATTCTTATTCTTCCCACAACACACACTACCACTTACAGCCCTACTTTCCCTTTAAAATGAGTTGGCATTTTCACTTTCAATCCACCCTGGCCAAACCCAAGGAGGAGAGGGAATACTTTGCAAAATGTGTTTAATCAGAGAAGAGAACTACATGTAGCAGATGTTGAATGGGTTCAATGTTTTTTGGTCATCTTTGTCTTCTGTGAGTAGATGGAGAAAGGAAGAGGAATAGACCACAGGGCAGATAAGAGGCCTCTGGTATTTCTGGGGAATCTTATGTGTATTTTTAAAGGTTCTACAGGGATTCAAACATGAATAGGCCAGCCCAGTCTGAAACTCATGTTTCATGGAGTTGATTCCTTATGACCCATAAAACTGTTTTCACTTGTCCCTCGTGTTACTTGTAGAAATATGTATCAGAGAGAACAGAAAATGAATACACATTCTCTTTTCAAATGGCCCTAAGAAGTGGTCTGTTATGTTTCTTGCTTAGGAGGGCACATGCAGCTGTGTTTCAAGTCCCTGACATTTGGGACTTGCCTTCATGCAAAACTCTTCATGAGTCTAACTTTCAGGTAGAGCTTGTGAATCAAACAATAAGTCTAGATTTACAATAGCCTCCAAGTCTAGGAAACAGCCACTATGCACACACACACAGACTTCAGAACCAGTCCATCTTACAAAAGGATGGTCCAGAAATTAAATCTCCTAGTTCACAGATTAAGAAACTAAAATAGAGAACTCTTAAGTAGATGGCAAAAGACATTCAGATGGACCTAGAAATCAAGAATATAACTTGCCCCGCTGGCATGGCTCAGTGGTTGAGCATCGACCTATGAACCAGGAGGACATGGTTCGATTTCCCATCAGGGCACATGCCCGGGTTGCAGGCTTGATCCCCAGTGTGGGGCATGCAGGAGGCAGCCAATCAGAGATTCTCTCTCATCACTGATGTTTCTATTTCTCTCTCCCTCTCCCTTCCTCTCTGAACTCAATAAAAATATTTTTAATTTAAAAAATATATAACCCAACCAATGACAATGATTATCATTATCCCTTAGCAACCAATTCAGAAGAAATATTCAAAAGCAGGGAGGGGTATTCCGGTAGAATCAGTAGTACCTGGTCTTTATCTAGTTAACTGTGAAACAATTGAAGAGTTTAAAAAATTATGAAGTGCTTTTATTTTTCTTCAGAGTAACATGGCAAGAATATCAATTGGGAGAAGCAAGCCCCTCAGAGCTTCTTATGTTATCACGCCAATGTCCTAACAGACTCCCCTCGTGATCCTGGCCATGAGTGCCTTACTCAGCCTCCCACCAGGAAAAACAAAGGCAGGGAGAAAAGACCAGAAACAGTATGCGCTCCTGCAAGGAGGCATTTGAGCCGCTCTGAGTGCCTGCGAAGTGAGTGATCCCAGGGACCGAGCACCACAGTCCACTGGAGCCTGTGATGCCTCGTGGCTCCGTCCTGGACCTTGCAGCCAGCAGGCACTTCACACATCCAGCCTGAATCACTGAATCACAGGGAGCTTGGGTCTTGGGGTGAGACATTCCGTCTCCCCAAAATGAAGTGCTCGCTCTCAGGGGAGCCCCCAGCTCTGACCTGCATGTAACTAGATACACTCAGATTTCAGTTCCTAGTTTTGCTGGTGTAACACTTTATACTTTTAACTGTTAGAAATCAAAATACGTAAAAATATATTTAAAGTAATTTTTTTCCTAAAGAATAACTCAAAAGAAACAATGTCCTAAATGAAGGCACTTCTAAATATGTCTTGAGTCTTTTTTCTTCCAAAGGAGAGAAGGATTAACTCTAGCTGCCATAAAAGCGAGTTTAGTAAAGATGCCCAATTAATGGGTCAATTAAAACTAAACATACCTACTATTTATTGTTCTCAGTCCCAGGAACTCTGTCCAGAAATTTATAAACACCCTTTTATTTAACCTTCATGGCAGTGCCATGAGATACTTATTGCCCCCAACTTACAGATGCAATAGACCCTGAGAGGTGAGTGATACACTGGGGCCAGACTAGGGTAAGGGAAGAGAGGCACCCAAGTGTAAAATTTAAGGAGGCACTCATTCTCAGGATTGTACAAGTGCAGGGCCATCACCTGAGTTTGGGTGCCACCTTAAATTTCCATCCTAAGAGCCTCCTCTGTCCCATTTTAGCCATGTCATACACAGCATAGCAGTAGTCCACCTGGGATTCAAACTCAGGTCCATCTGGATCCAAAGACCTCACCCTATCAGCCATCCTAATGCAGACACAAGCAACTCTACCTATAACAGTTTGTCCCAAAAGTCTCCACAACAACATCCCTGAGAGATGAGATCACAGATCACTAAAGGGTGGCTTCAGCCACAGGAACCCAGTAGAATCACATGGAGGTGTAGCAGGTACACACACACACACACACACACACACACACACACACACACACACACCAGCACTCTTCCACTATAACGGAACCATCCCACAATCATGTAATCACAGGGTAACACAATATCCTAAAAGGAAAAACCACTTTGCAACGGTCCCCAATATGAAACATGTGAGCACCCAAAATCTGCTACATCTATTTTCAACATAAGTTATTGATCAATTTGTTCCATGACAGAGAAAACAGTGCATATTTTTCATCAATGTAAAAACCAAAACCAAATTTAGGATGAAATACCCTGGCCAACTCCCCAGCCCCGACTCTACCCTGCTCCTGGCTTCAGCCATAAAACTTCTAATTGCTCAGCAGTGGGGGAATAAAACACAGTTCTGGAGAGCAGTGAGCTTGGCTGCCTTGAAGCTCACCTCCATCTCTATGAGGGTCAGCATCATCTCTATAAAGCACACCGCCATTTCTATGGGCTGTGAGGAGAGAATACTCCCACTTTCCCCTGGCAGAAAGTGCTCTTCCCTGACTGCCTGGTGGTGGGGAGGATGTATGGGAATTCTACAGTGTCTGAGTTTGTCAAAATTACCCCAATTATAAGAGATATTACCCCAAATGGCTCTTTTCCCTTGCTGGCCACGATTTCCCATTGTAATTTTCATTTTCATCTGAAAAGCATTTTTACCAAAAATAAAATGGTATCTATTTAGTTTGAAAATGGGCACCAGCCAGGTGTGGGACATGTGGCCTATTGGTCCTGAGTTAATCTAAGACCCATCTGTCAGAAGCCACTGACCTCAAGACGTTAAAGGTTGTGGGGAGATGGCTGACAGGGGCGTGAGAAGGAACACAGGTTTTGATATGCCCACAGTGTGGTAAGGTTTCCAACAGCCAAGTGCCAAAGAGTTCGCCAGGCAGACAGGAGAGAAAATCGGCCCTTACAGTTCTTAATTTTTTATTTTTTTAATTGATTTTAGAGAGAGAGAGAAACATCAATGATTGATTGGCTGTCTCCTGCATGCCCCTTACTGGAGATTGAGCCCGAAATCCAGGCATGTGCCCTTGATTGGAATCGAACCTGGGACCCTTCAGTCCACTGGCTGATGCTCTATCCACTGAGCCAAACCAGCTAGGGCCATTTCTTAATTGTTTAGCTTAGTTTAAGTAAACAATGAAATCATATTTCAATTAGGGTTTCCATCCCAAGTATGGTATTTTCATCTTCCCAGTAAAGGAACAGAGAGCAGTGGGATTTGCAGGTAAGGTGACGCTTCATCTCTCGAATTCTTACAGGTTCATTATCGGCTTGAAGCTTCTGGAGTCCCCTGGGGGCTAAGCCTTGGTCCCAGCCCAAGATCTGCTGAAGCAGGGACTGCATTTTAACAGGCCATTCCTGGCTAGAGTCTGGGAAGCACTGGAAACTCTAAGATTCGGGATGAGGAGTGCAGAGATAACAAAGTTAGCTCTCATCCCCATCACCAGTGATGGAGTGCCTACAGTGTGCCAAGCAAGAGTTCTTTTCCCAATATTGTCATGAGGGCCTGGTGCAGAGCAGTGCTACATACGTATACCATGAAACTTTCTGTGCCTCCGTTTCCTCACCCGTTAGAATCGAGTAGTACTCGTGTCTTCAGTGTGAGGTTGTGAGGATGAAGCACGAACCCCTATTAAGAATCAAGTACAGTGTTCTACACATAGAGAAGGCTCAGAATGCCTTTGGTCTAGGGCAGTGGTCGGCAAACTCATTAGCCAACAGAGCCAAATATCAACAGTACAACGATTGAAATTTCTTTTGAGAGCCAAATTTTTTAAACTTAAACTTCTTCTAACGCCACTTCTTCAAAATAGACTCGCCCAGGCCGTGGTATTTTGTGGAGGAGCCACACTCAAGGGGCCAAAGAGCCGCATGTGGCTCGCGAGCCGCAGTTTGCCGACCACGGGTCTAGGTGGAGGAACAAAGGTGGCCATATGGGCAAACAGTAGGCCTGCCTCCTCAGGGTGGAGCAAGGAGGGCCCCTCCCCTCTCCACCCCGCTCCCTGCATTTCAGGTGCTGACGGAGGGAGAGATGGCCACCCAACCCACAGAGGCCCAGCGTGCACAGCTGGGGTGAGCCCTGTGAGGAGCTGTCTGTCTCAAGCAGAATGCCCACACTTCCTCCCATGGAATGCAAGGAACAGGGGCAGGTGGGGGAATGAAGACCCTGGAATACACCTGCATGTTCCCTCCCATGAAACCCAGAAAGGCCACTGAGGTTTAAAGGTATCCTCTCTGTAGCCTTTTGTGGCTGAAAATAATGTGAAAAGGGCAGATTTTATTGGCCTTTTGTTACCTGCTGAACTCAAGGTCTTTAGATCTTGTCTACGAGGCCTTTTCTGCCTCCCAGCGGGCGCTACCCCTCCCTCTTTTGCTCCCTGCTGGACCCCACAGGGACTACCCGTCATTCTGTCCCTTCATTGTACTCATTGTTGTTGCGGGTACAAATCTCCTGAGGGTCCTGGACACACACACACACACACACACACACACGTGTGCGAGAAACCCGCCTTTTTCTTCTAGAATTCAGTGTAATTTCTATCCAAGCCCCCATTTCCACCTCAAGCTCCTGTCAGTCAATGTAGGGCTTCCCACCCTCTCTGCCTGGTGTCTCAGGCACAACTGAGATCAACATAGAGCCAAGGCTATTGGAAGGCACGCAGGGCAGGGAGCAACACCTCAGCATCCAGCATGGCCCTGCAGTTGCTCTCGGCAGGACACTCCTGGACCCGTCCCCTGTTCTGCCGTGAGAGGGACTTTCCTCTAAGTCTGTGCTGTTCTGCGTCCACAGAAGTATCTTGTGATTGCTCCGCGGTGCAGGCTCTGGGACCCATCAGAGCGTCCCAGTCCCATCGGCCCAGGTACCCCAGGCAGCCCCTGGCACTTGGCCCAGGAAACCTCCCCTGGAAACGCTCTCCCACGTGCGCAGGTGCGCAGGAGCACACAGCCCTCCGCACCTCGCTTCTCCAGGCGAGGCGCAGCCAGCCAGCCTGCTCGCCAGCCGGGAGAGGGGAGTCTCCCAGACCCCAGACCGGTCACATGGATAATCACTTAAGGCTAATTACTCGCTTGTGTCAGAGAGATGGCCCCCAAACATCTGGTTCTGATAAGCCGCCCCTCCACCCCCAACTCCCGCCTGAAATGTTCTACCAAATGTTGCAGGGGGGAAATACAAGCTGTGCGGCCTCGGCGTGGCTGCTGGTCGGTGACCCAGCTCTCTAGGCTGACGCCCAGGAGCAGATCTGCACCAGCGCAGGAGGTGTGGTGTCAGCGTTCATTTTCCATGCATGGGACTGAGCTCTCCCCCTTCCTCCCTCTCTCTCTCCCCAAGAGAAGAATCCACTCTGAAATCAGGGGCTGTCCCAGAGCTTGGTTGTACTTTTCATGTGATCCTTCCAAGACGCCCTGCTCCGTTCATTCATGGTTTATTCAGTAAACCTTTAGGGTTTAATGCATGCTGCACTAGGCCCAGGATGGCAAACAGGACGCATTTCAGAGGATGTAGGAAAGGGAGCCCTTGTGCACGGTTAGTGGGTCTGTGAATTTGTGTAGTCACCCTGAAAAACAGTATGGAGATTCCTCAGAAAACTAAAACTATATCTACCACACGACCCAGCAACTCCACTTCTGGGTATTTACCCAAAGAAATAATTCAAAATCATATATGCACCCCTATGCTCATTGAAGCATTATATACAAGAGCCAAGATATGGAAGCAAACAGTAGTCCAGGGGAGGGTGTCCCTCAGCCCAGCCTGCATCCTCTCCAATCCGGGACACCTTGGAGGATGTCCGACTGCTGGTTTAGGCCTGATGCCTGCAGGATCTGACGTAAACCAGCAGTCGGACATCCCTCTCACAATCCGGGACCACTGGCTCCTAACTGCTCACCTGCCTGCCTGCCTGATCACCCCTAACCACTCTGCCTGCTGGCCTGATTGCCCCTAACTGCTCTCCCCTGCTAGCCTGATCTCCCTAACTGCTCTCCCCTGCTGGCCTGACCACCCCTAACTGCCTCTGCCTTGGCCCTGCCACCGTGGCTTTGTCTGGAAGGATGTCCGGAAGGTCACCCAGAAGATGTCTGGTTTAATTAGCATATTACCCTTTTATTAGTATAGATGGCTAATATGCAAAGTGTCCCCTTGGGAGTTCGACCAGGAGACCGGGAGTTCGATTGTTCGCTATGATGTGTGCTGACCACCAGGGGGCAGCGCAGAATGAAGGAAGGCCCTGGCCATCAGCCGGCACCTGGGGAAAGGAGGCCCCAGCCTGCAGCCAGGAGGCCATGATTGGCAGCCAGGGCTAGGGACCCTACCCATGCATGAATTTCATGCACTGGACCTAGATAGATAGGTAGATAGATAGATAGATAGATAGATAGATAGATAGATAGATATAGTGGAATATTATTTGGTCATAAAAAAGAATAAAATCGTGCCATTTGCATGATTGGATGGACCTAGAGGGTATCATGCTAAGTGACATAAGTCAGACAGAGAAAGACAAATACTGCATGGTTTTAATTACATGTAACATCTACAAAAACAAAACAAATGAACAAATAAAACAAAACAAAAACAGACTCATGGAAACAGAGACCAAGGGGATGGCTACCAGATGGGAGGGGGTAGGAGAGGGGGGGAGATAGGTAAAGAGGAAAATGTCAATGATATTGTGATAAATTTGCACAGTGATGATTACTAGAATTAGTGAGGTGATCACCTTGTAAGGTATAAAAGTGTTGAATCACTATATTATATGCCTGAAACTAATATAAGTAATATAATACTCTATACAACTATACTCAAATTTTAAAAAATATATATGTCAGAGAAAGTTGAAAATATGACCTATTACAACCCTCTCTTGTTATAGGGTGGCTGGAGAAGGGAGGTAGCACCCACAACCACACAATGACTGCAGTAGTGTAGCCTAGACTAGAACCTAGCATGGATGACCACTCACATCCATGGGGAAACTGAGGCCTGAGACTTACAAGTACAGCAGGCTGAGGATGCCAGATGAGACACACACACGCTTTCTAGCTTCTTCGAAGTTGCCATCAGTCCCCAAGACCAAGGAGAAAACATAAATTTTATTTTGTGCCACCTGTTGTTGTTGCCACAGCAACTCCATTCATATCAGTAAAGAGATCCTTGCTATTCCAAGTAACTTAAAAGTTTTGAGAAACTCCAGGGCATCTACCATGCAGAGATCTGCCTAAGACTTATCGGCATCTGCCCACTAGGCATGGCTTGAAAAGTACCTCAATTTAGAGATGCCTGTGCCTCTTTCCTTCATTTTAATTCTGCATGGCTTCTCTAAATCTATCACAGTCCATCATGTCTACAGCTATTTCCCCCCTGGACCTGAAGTGCTGGCCCTTACCATTATCTTGACTCACATTCTCAACTCCTCTCCTCACACACAATTGAAACAGCCTTCAGCCAATTTCTTAGCTTCCATCCACCACTGTCATTGGAGTGATCTTTATAAAATGCAAATTTAATCAGGATCTATACCCCACCTACCCTGCTTAAGTCCTCATGGCTTCCTATAGCTTGAAATAATTCTGAAGAACTTAATTAGCAAGACCTTCCTTGATCTGGCACCGAATGATCTTCCCAGCCTAATCATCCAGCAATCTCCATGACCCTCCCACAGCCCAAGGATCCAGAGAGACTAAATGCCACACTCTTCTCCACAACCATTACCCTCTTTTGTGTTCCCATACCATTTCGCACACCCAGAAAGCCTTTCCCTCACACCTCCACCAGGAAATCTCAAAGTCACCTTCAACCAATTCAATTGTCACCACATCGGTTAACTATTGACCTAAGAAAGTAAATTGGGACTCCCTCTACTTTTATACTTTACCCAGTTGCTATCACATTGTAAATTGTTTGCTAAACTAAATGGAGAGGTCCTTATGGATACAAACTAGGAATTGTTCATCATTCATTACTTAGGTTCTTGTACAATGAGTTTAATAAATCAATGGCAAGATCTGCATTTTAAATATCTCTATTTCTAATTCCTAACATAGTGCCATGGCATATAGTAAACAATCAAATTATACCAAGAAAGAAAGAAAGAAAGAGAGAGAGAGAGAAAGAAAGAAAGAAAGAAAGAAAGAAAGAAAGAAAAAGAAAGAAAGAAAAGAGCCAGAGACACCCCTAACCCAAGCTCACTTATACTTTCTTCCCTTCATTTCCACCCTCTACCTGCATCTTATGGTGAGCACTTCTACTGTGTATTCACTGGGCCATTTCTTAACGTTAGGGTACTCCAGGTGAAGGGGTTGGAGCAATATTTGCAGTGCGAGGCAGAATTTTTTCCTACATACTCCCATTAAAGCCATCAATAAATTAGATTAGTGGT
The DNA here is from genome assembly GCF_027574615.1 of Eptesicus fuscus. Lineage (NCBI taxonomy): Eukaryota > Metazoa > Chordata > Mammalia > Chiroptera > Vespertilionidae > Eptesicus > Eptesicus fuscus. The sequence continues at coordinate 111,666,563 of NC_072474.1, read as the reverse complement.
TTTGACATTTTTCTGCCTACTTGCTGAGCTAAGCCTCTAAATAGAGGTTCTATAGTCCTTTCTTATAGCCCATCTCAGTGTTTATAAGGTGGTAGAGGTTGTGGGACTTACCTGTCGCTGGGCCAAGGTCAGAGGGAGCAAAGCACGGCTTTATTAGACTTTGGAAAAGTTCCCAATGGGAGACTCCTTCTCACATATATCGCTGTAGCTGGTAAAATACCTTCTAGCGGCTTCTAACCCCGCTGAAAAGGTGGGCCGTGGCCAGTAACCCTCACCTAATATATCAACATAAATCTTACTCCTATCACCTTTTATTCCTTACGCTTTCTCTGCACGGCTGGGCTGCATGAGGTCACTAGGAAATTGGTAGAGTTCCCTTCCCCCAGGACTAAGGAACACACTTCACGTTTCAGTTCCTGCTACTCAGATTCATTACGGTGGGGATTGGGGGTTTATGTGAGTGTTATGGCAGAGTCAGGGGCTCCTGGAACTAGGGGTCTGTTAAAAAATCATCTCTCCTAGTTTCTCATTTTACAACAGAGGAAGCAGGGGGGCTCTAGGGGAATGAGTGCTTTTCTGTCACAAGCAGAAGTAAACTGGCTAAAGAAGCGTGCTGAAACCCGCTACCCACCTGGCTGCTCACTCTGGGCACCAGAATCTTGACTGAAATAGACAATTCTGTTTCCACAGCTTGGGCATCTCTAGGGCATCTCTACAGAATAATGCCTGTGGGAATCTTTTGTTTGTTTGTTTTTTGTTTTGTTTTGTTTTTGTCAATCCTCATCTGAGGATATCTTTTCTCCATTGATTTTTAGAAAGAGTGGAAGGGAGGGAGGCAGGGAGAAAGAGTGAGAGAGAGAGAGAAACATTGATGCAAGAGAGACATATCGATGGTTGCCTCCCCGCATGTGCCCCAGCCAGGGAATCAAACCCACAACCCAGGCAGGTGGTCTGAACTGGGAATCGAACCCGAGACCCTTCAGTGTACAGGCCAGTGATCTAACCATTGAGCAACACTGGCCAGGGCATGCCTGTAGGATTCTTTAACACAGGACCTGACAACAGAGTTGACTCAAAAGCACGGGCCCGATGCTGTAAATTGAAAACTAGTTATATTTTTCTCCAGTAATAAATTAAGCTTGTACTCATACAAAAATAATCAGCTTCTAGTTCTTTGTTGCTGAGAAACAAATGAGTTGTACACTGCAGAGTCAGGAAAGACTCCTTGCTCTTGTCTGCCCTGGACTCTCCGCCTTCTTCCAGGCCATGTTAACCCTCTTAGGGCCCCACATGGTTCTCTTTGCTTGAGATCACCACTTCCTTTCCCGAGTCAAGGTCATATTTTCAGCTCCAGGTCCTGCTTTTCTCTAAGCTTCTTTGCTGTGGCAATAAAAGGCCAGTGTCATACTTGACAACCTTTTACAAAAAGGTTCAATGGGGCACAGGGGTGGGGATTTGCTCCCTTGGCTGGAAGCAGGGTGACTTGATATTTTCTGTGTAATATCCATAGACATTCCCCATAAGTGAGGAAGGTCAGGGGTTTTCCTGATTCACCATGTTGTGCCTCTTCTTCATGGACTACATTAGCAGGGAGGGATGATTCCACAGGGTTTAAACCTCAGCCTAATGAGATTCAGTCCCTTTGAAAAACACATACTCCACTAAGTGATGGACTCACAAGGCACTGAGCTAAAGACAATACTATTATTTCATTGAATTCTCACAACAACCCTATGAGACTGATAGTGTTATCATTACTATCTTACAAATGAAGATGCTAAGCCTTAAAGAGGTTAAGCTGTGCAACATTACACACACATTAAGTGGCAGATTGACATTCATTTGAGGCTACAGCCAAAGCCGAGCATTTAGTCATTGCACCAAATGCTCAGCACCTGTAGTAATGGACAGTGCTGTCCCTCTGTCCTGCATTGATTAGGGAACCTATGTTTTAAAGATAAGACCACTTTCTTAGAAGGCACTCTTTCCTGACTGCCAGTTCAAATACCATCCTCTTTGGAGCTGACCTGTAACTTCACACATCCTTTCATCGCTTCAACCTCTATACCATTTGGCCTTAGTCTTCCAAAGTCTCAACACTTTGGCAGGTTCATCTTTTGGCAAGACTGGAGATGACAGTAGAATGTACAAAGCCCAACAAATTGAATCAGTTAAATAAGGACAGCCTTAAAAATGAGGTTTTCCAGGAAACTACCAGACCAATCAAATAATGATTATGCTTTCTTTTAGTTATTTAGACATGTTTTCCTTCAGCTTTTCAAACATTTTAAATAGCTGATATAAAGTCTTTGTCTAGTAAGTCTAACATGTAGGCTTCATTGGTTTTTAGCAACTGCTTTTCTTTCCTGTGTTAGGGACATACTTTCTTATTTATTTGCATATCTCATACATGGTTGTCAAAATTGAGATTTTAAATAATGTGGCAATTTTGGAATTCAGATTCTTCCCCCAGCCTCCAACCAGAGATTGTTGTTGTTATTGCTGTTTGTTGTTGTTGCTATTGTTTGTTTACCAATTTTACTGAACTAATTCTCTAAACTCTTTATTATTTGGCATGTGCAACACTGAAGTCTGCTTTGTTAGCTTAGTGGTCAGCTAATGATTAGAAAGAGATTTCCTTAAATTCTTGGAACCAAGTCTGCCAGTCTTTGCCAAGGAGTTCTGTTTGAATGCTGATCATGCCTTCAACACTGAGCTATGCAGATAACAACTCTGTCTTAGCTTTTCATTCCCCCTGAGAAGAGCCTCAAAGTCAGCCACAGATGAGAGCTTAGAGCAGGGGTCCTCAAACTTTTTAAACAGGGGTCCAGTTCACTGTCCCTCAGACCGTTGGAGGGCCAGACTATAATTTAAAAAAAAAAACTATGAACAAATTCCTATGCACACTGCACATATCTTATTTTGAAGTAAAAAAACAAAACAAACAAACAAAAAAAACGGCAAAAACACCCACATGTGGCCCGCGGGCCGTAGTTTGAGGATGCCTGGCTTAGAGCCTTCTCAGTTCTTTCCTGAGCATTCACACAGGCCATACATGTGGGCTACTAAGTTCTCAGCTATATGTCAAAGTTCTTCAAAGCCCCATGTGGAGATATTATTCCCCAGCTTTTTTTTTTTTTTTTAAGTTTTTTTGGTTAAACTATTATTTGTCCCAGTTGTTATGCACTCTCTCAGGTAGCCATGATATTAAGCAATTAAAATTCATTGTTTTCAAGAAAAAAAACTTTTCTCACTAGATGAGCTCCAAATCAGTTAAATAAGGACAGCCTTAAAAAATGAGATCTTCTAGGAACTACCAGAGAGATCAAGTAATGGTAATTCTATCAAAATGGGGCTTTGAAAGAGTTCCAGTCCTATTCTTTTTCTCTCTGGTAGATGGCAGGCTGCTAGTTTTCACTGTGATCTTAGGCTGTTAGTTTTCAAGGTTACCATGGAGCTAGAATTAAGGAGATGGATATTGGGAAAATTAAACCTCCAGTGTTCATATCACCTTTTCATACTAATATTCAGCTGTCTTTCTTAAATAAATGCTCCCTGGATTGCTTCAAGCTTTTGAAAGAGTTGATTCTGACAATTTTTGTAAATGGTCTCATTGTGTTTATGGGGGAAAGACTCTTCAGAGGTACTAATTCCATCATTTTCACTGAGGTCCAACCCAGACTCATTTTAAATCAATGTTTCTTTGCTCTTTTTGACCCATTTAAGTTTCTGGCTGCTCTGTTACTGCTCCTTTCCATTCCAGTTTCCTCACTCCCCACTTTCAAGCAAAAGATTTTTTTTTTCCTACCTCAGGTCTTCAAACTATTCCTTCACTCCCACTGTCATTGGGTTTACTTAGGGGTTTTATCCTCTCTCACCCAAATTATCACAACAGTGTCCAAATTGGTCCCTTACAGCGTGTCTTACTCTCTTTGAATACATTCACAACCCCACAGTTAGATTGGTCATTTTAAAAGATAAATCTGACTGTGTCTTCCATCGCTTACGCTCTTCCAAAGATCCACATCACCTCAAGGATAAAGTCCAGTCATTATCATGTCAAGGCATATGAGGCCCTCTTGATTTGACCCTGAATTTCCACTCTGTCCTTGCAGCTTTTACCCGAGTCATCTATAAATATGAAATTGCTTATAAATTCTGCACTCTCTTCTTAGTATTTTTGCCCCTTGTTTTCCTAGCAAATTCATTTATCCACTCAATACATATTTTCTAAACATCTACTATGTGTCAGGCTCTATAGAAGGCATGGGAGGAAAGGGAGTGAACCAGACAGGCAAAGTTCCTCTCCCTTTGGATATTACATCAGAGCAAGAAACTAACTATAATCAAGTAAATTAATAAACAAACTGGATAATTACAGAATGCTTAAACTGCAGTAAGGAGATTAAATGGGGTGATAGTAACAGAAAAAAACACTTTCAATAATACTCTGAAAAGTTCTAAGAAAGAAATATTTGAGCTGAGACCTAAAGGATGACAAGGAGCCAATAGGCATGAGAGGAAAGAGACTCTCCGTACAAAAGCCTTGAAACCAAAATAAAACTCAGATAAAAATTAAAATAGAGAAAAATTGTCCCAGAAACCTCCACACATTCCAATGAACACACACACACATGCGCACACTTAACTTAGGTTCCTCAAGTGAGTAACTGCTGAATGGACCAGCTGACAGATGGGAAATCCTTGCACAGAGCTATGACAAGGGGAAGTCTGTGGGAAAAGCTGGTGTTATTTAGCTGGCCCACCCCTGCTGAGTGAGTCCAAAGTTTCCCTTGGATTCATTCCCACCTGAACTTCCACCCTATGAGCTAAAAGGGCCTTTAACATTCATGTTTTATACAAAGAAAGAGATGAGGATTAAGTAGCAGCTGCTTAGGGCTGGATGTAGAGAAGAAACACATATATGCTTGGTTGTAAAATGACTATATTTTTAAAAGAAACTTAAAACCCTCCATCCATGCTTTTCAGAATTGTGATCCAGTTAAGGAGTGTTGGGTAAGCAAAGTCCTTTAAGGGAAATGGCAAAAGGAATGAGAAAGTGTTCCACAAATAGGGGACGAGGGGTGTTGACTGAGGAGGTGATAGACTCTTGCAACTGAGTATCCAGCCCACAAGCACAGACCCTGAGACTGAGGATTTCTTGTAGAAGTAGAACCACAGCCTGATGGTCCTGGCAAATTCTTCCCAATGCTAGCTAGCACTCTCTGCATTCATGTGTTTAATGAATAACCACTGAGTGCCTACAATGTGCTAACCCCTTCTGCAGGTCAAAAGACACGTGAGTGAACAAATAAAGATACTTTGAGGAATTATATTCTAACTAGAGGCCCGATGCATGAAATTCATGCAAGAGTAGACCTTCTTTCCCCCGGCTGTCAGCACCGGCTCCCCTCTGGTACCCAGGACCCAGGCTTCCCTCCAGCCCCAGGCAGGCACTGGGGACCCTGGCTTCCCTCACAGCCCCGGCTTCATCTGGGAGGTCGTCCAGAAGGTCATCTGGTCTAATTAGTATATTACGCTTTTATTATTATAGATGTGAAAAAAATCAGACGATACGTAAATAAGTAGGTAACACATAGAGTGTGTCCAATGTTAGTAAGGGCTGCAGAAGGAAACTAAAGCAGGAACAGGAATTAAGAAATGCTGAGAGGTTCTGCTTCTAGCCAAGATGGACTAACAGGAACCCGATTTACCCTTCAACTTAAAACAACTGGAAAGAAAATCTGGACAAAATATATAAAACAATGATTTGCAAGTCATTGGATATCAGGTGATGAATGACAGACAACAGACAAGAAACAAACAAAAAATGTGAGCATACTGCCTGTAGAGGTTTCCCCAGCTGCAGTGCAGGGAGAGGAACGCAGGTAGGACCCTGTGTCATTCCCTGACTTGAGAAGCTGGAGCTGAGAGTCTGGGGAGACCAAAGCAGCTAGGAAGGAGTTTTTAGGAAGGAGTACTAGAGAGGACAGAGCTATTCAGAGAGGAAATTCTGGAGACCTTGAAAGGGTCCATTTCTAGTATTTGGCTGAATACTGATCAGCATATGCATGTGAGGAAACTACACAAGGCTGGGAAAAGAACAACTTGTGGTGGAAGTGCCCCCAGTGTTCCAGGTACAGCAAGAAGCCTCATATGGCTAGAATAGTACAGGAGACGAAAGTAAGAGAGAAAATCAGAGAGGTAATGGGGTGAGAGCCGCTCAGGTAGGAGCTTGTAAACCACTGGAAGGACTTTGGGTTTTGCTCTTCGTGAGATGGAGGGCACGAGAGAGTTTTGAACAGAGAGGTGGCATAATCTCCCTTATGTTTTAGTTTAAAAGAATCACCCTGAAACTGAGTGGGGAATAGATTTTAGGGGCAAGGGCAAAGGCAATGGAGCACCTGGAGGCTATTCTTATCATTCAGGCAGGAGCTCATGGTGGTCAGGACCATGGTGTAGTAGTGAAGGTGGTGAAAATATATCAGATTCTGAATGTATTTTGGAAGAACAACAGGATTTGTTAATGGGTTTATTCCAGAAAGTATGATTATCTTTATATTAGGAAATCTTTCCAATAGACTTGGCTTCTGTGTTATTCCTTTTGTTTCATACCACAGATGTCCTAAGCTAACTCAGACCTTTCTCCAAACAAGACCAACCATACTCTCTCTTCTAATATATGTGTATATATTGATTTCAGAGAGGAAGGGAGAGAGAGATAGAAACATCAATGATGAGAAAGAATCATTGATTGGCTGCCACCTGCATGCCTGACACTGGGAATTGAGCCCACAACCCAGGCATGTGCCCTGACCAGGAATTGAACCATGACCTCCTGGTTCATAGGTTGATACTCAACCACTGAGCCATGCCAGTTGGGCCTCTTCTATATTTTCTTTTCATGGGACCAGAGTGTAAAGATCTGAGACTTTGGTTGGGTTTAGATATAGTGAAATAGAAATAATAATTGTCTTTGCCTACTTTAGGCTGAAGCCAAACTAACTTAGAAAAGGTTGGAATTCTATGTGGTCCAGAGTTGACTTTTAGATTGGAATGTGACCTTCTTTGTACTTATTCTTTGTGCAAATTTCCCCTTTAGAAAATTCATTAGGATGGGTGACAAGAACTTGAGATAGGATTCAGTTATTCCTGGTTTCTCTGACAGATTGCCATAGTATTACCCCAGATGCACACATGACTTCCAACAGGATGTTATTAATATAATTCATCACATGAAATAATTCAAAAGCCATTATTATTTATTTTAGATCTTAGTTAAAGTGAATAGAAGACTATTTCTTTAACCTGACAAAGAATATTGATCTTAAAATTAATTGACAAAATCATCCCTCACTATGGTATATCAGAGGAATTCCTATGAAAGTCAAGGATAAAGCAAGAACAATAGGAACCCCTACTTTATTTACCACTAGAGGCCTGATGCACAAAAATTCGTGCACTTGGGGGGTCCTTCAGCCCAGCCTGCACCTTCTCACAGTCCAGGACCTTTTGGGGGATGTCCACTTGCTGGCTTAGGCCCACTCCCCAGGGGATCAGGCCTAAGCTGGCAGTCAGACATCCCTCTGGCAGCTCAGGAGCCCTTGGGGGAAGTCTAACCAATGGCTTAGGCCACCTCCCCACAGGGACATCCTTAGTGCTGCCATGGATCCTGCTGCCACTGCCGCTGCACTGGCCAGCCATGAGCTGGATTCTGGCTGAGCAGTGCTCCCGCTGTGGAAGTGCACTGACCACCAGGGGGCAGCTCCTGCATTGAGCGTCCACCCCCTGGTGGTCAGTGCACATCATAGCGACTGTCGTTAAGGTCAATTTGCATATTACCCTTTTATTATATAGGATTTTTGTATAACTTCTGGATAATACAACAAGATAAAATACCAAAAAAAAATAAAATAAATGTCTTATGTGTCTTATAAATAAAAATCTTTATTTATTTGGAAGGTATATTATTGTATAACTAGAAGACACACCAAAAAAAAAAAAATGAAAAAACCTTCTAACCACTAAGATCCTATATAATAAAAGGCTAATATGCAAATCAACCAAACCACAGAATGATCGGTCACTATGATGTGCACTGACCACCAGAGGGAAGACACTCAATTCAGGAGCTGCCCCCTGGTGGTTAGTGCGCTCCCACAGGGGGAGCACCACTCAGCCAGAAGACGGGCTCATGGCTGGTGAGCGCAGCAGCAGTGGCGGAGCCTCTCCCACCTCCGCGGTAGCGCTAAGAATGTTTGACTGATGGCTTAGGCCCCTGTGGGGAGCAGGCCTAAGCCATCAGTTGGACATCCCCTAAGGGCTCCCGAACTGCAAGAGGGTGCAGGCCAGGCTAAAGGACCCATCCCTGAGTGCACGAACTTCATGCACCGGGCCTCCAGTAGTTCAATAATGCAACTGGTTACAAATTTGGATTTTTAAAAAATTTTTCCTGTATATCTAAAATAACAAATTATAAGGTATAAGATACTTTTATAATTACAAAAATGTTTTAAATTCTGAAAAGAAATTTGCTAGGTTATATTGAAAGTACTTACATGCTATTTATAGAATTTTTACTATATTGACATAATATAGTGTGCAAATTAACACTTTGATCATGGGGGATTCAAAGGAAAAGGGACCATATTAGAGACTGGCAAGTCAGTTGAGAGGCTATTGATAATTCTGGGTATGAACTAGGAGTGTAACAATAGATATGGTATGCCCTGCTGGTGTGGCTCAGTGGTTGAGCATCGATCCATGCAACAAGAGGTTGCTGGTTCAATTCCCAGTCAGGGCACATGCCCAGGTTGTGGGCTTGATCCCCATAAGTTAATTAAAAAAAACATATTAAGATATGTACACATATAATACCTCAATAAAAATATTTTTTAAAAAAATAAATAAATTAATCAAGAAAAAAAAAAGCCCTTTATTTTCTATGTAAGATAACATTAAGTAATACCCAAAAGTTGCCCACACTGGTTTCTCAGCCCTAATGAGCATGTCCTGTTATGATACTTTGGTAACAAAAAACACCAATTCCACTTCCTTAAATTAGGAATATTTGTTATTATCTCACAAAAAGGAAGCCCAGGGGCACTCAAGTGTTGGCACTCAGACAATTAAAATTATTAAGTTTTACTGGAGCAAAAACCTGGTTTGGGGAAGCAGGTGAGACTGGGGTTCCCTGTGCTGCCCATGCCTGGGGAATTAAGTTCCATTCATGGAGGGAAAGGTGGGGAATATATGGGCATTCAGAGGATGAAGAAGATGTCCATCAAGCTGAAGCCAACTCAGACTGAATGATGGGGAGCTCGGGCTAGGGAAGTTCATATAGTCAGAGGGTTGCTTTTGATGGGGGGGGGGGTAGTGTCATGGGGTATTTTTTTAAAATATATTTTATTAATTTTTTATAGAGAGGAAGGGAGAGGGATAGAGAATTAGAGACATCGATGAGAGAGAAACATCAATCAGTTGCCTCCTGCACACCTCCTACTGGGGATGTGCCCACAACCAAGGTACATGCCCTTGACCAGAATCAAACCTGGGACCTTTCAGTCCGTAGGCCGACGCTCTATCCACTGAGCCAAACCGGTTAGGGCATCATGGGGTATTTTTGCTCTGATGAATGACATAAAGATAACCAGATTGCTGAAACTGGTTTGGCTCAGTGGATAGAGCGTCGGCCTTCGGACTCAAGGGTCCCAGGTTCGATTCCGGTCAAGGGCATGTACCTTGGTTACGGGCACATCCCCAGTAGGGGGTGTGCAAGACGCAGCTGATCGATGTTTCTCTCTCATCGATGTTTCTAACTCTCTATCCCTCTCTCTTCCTCTCTGTAAAAAATCAATAAAAATATATTTAAAAAAAAAAAAATAAAGATAACCAGATGGCCTGGAGGACAATGGAACCAGGGCAAGAAGAATTTTTAGAAGTCTCTTGAATGGCTAGACCTGAGGAAAAAGACAAGATTTGTAGCAGAGCCATAAAAATCACAAATATGGTGTATTCAAGGGTAAAAGACTTAGAAAGCTCTTGGAAATGGGCTACATGAGAAAGACAAGAGAAGAAGTCTAAGGTAAAAGCCTCCATCTCTGGGCAAATTAGTCTACCTGTTATTAATGCTGAGGTAACGAGTGCTGTTAATATCACCAGTAAGTGCTTTTCGCCTTCACTACATGTCAAATGTTTTTTAATCCATTAGTCATTTGATTTTCATGACCACCTTAAGACAATGAGGGGATATACCACTAACTCTGTGTTAAAGACAAGGATGCCCTGTCCCAGAATGTATCTGGCTTCCCAACGTGACACAGTTAGTAATGAGACTAGATCACCAGAGCTTGTTGCTCTTAACCCAGGATTCTCTCTCTCTGTGACAGTCCACAGCTCACATGTTGCCTTTCTCTCAGAATGACCCATCAATTTGTTAATTAAAACTATTCCCAGAATTGAATTGGCTCAATATTTCAGGGAGAAGGCCCATTAGGAAGGTCGCTGTGGCTTGGTGCAAGTTTATTTAATAAATATTTTTCTTATTTGGAGGTTTTAATTTTAAGTATGTGGTTTACTCTTTTTGTATGATTATTTGCTCAAAAAAATTTTTAGTCAGCAACACACCTCATAAAAAGTTAATATGTTTCAGAGCTCTTTTTACTGTTTAAAACGGCACAAATCGGGCATTCTTGCATTTTGAAGGTGGCGCCCCTGTAATTGGGCTCTCTCCGAGGAAGGGCCTTCCAAACCCCGTCGTGAAATTGCTCTTTTGAAAGGAAAACAACCCTCGAATGGAGGGTTGTCTCAGACCCTGACTGTACTCACCAGGAGTTCGCACATCAGCCGCTCGGGGTGTCTGGCTTTCCCGGTCACCTGCATATTTCTTTCTTTAGTGTTCAAAGGCCTGCTCTCAAGTGTGCCTTTGGCTTTCAGGGCAGTAGAGCAGGAAAAAGATGACTCAGAAGTCCACCAGCCCTGGGTTTAAATGGCAGCTCTGGCTCTCCTTAGACATGTGACCTTGAACAAATTACCTCATCTCTCCGAGCATCACTTTCCCACCTGGACCACAAAGTGGTTAAGTGTCACCTCACAGGGTTTTTATTGCCTGGAGGTAAGATAGCAAACTGAAAACACTGAGCCCGGAGTCTCCATTGAATATGTATTGCCTAAGAGCCTCTGAAAGAGAAGTTTTGCCGGGAGAGTAATCGCAGGGTTCATAGGTGACTTACTTGGAGAATTAGCACTTAGACCTTGCTCTTTCCCAGGCCCAGAGATTTATACCCATGGGCCCCTACCTGGTCATATTCTACAACCAACTGCTTTGAGCAAAAAGCTGGTCATGGTTTTTCAAAGTTGGAGAGCAACAGCCTTACTTCTTCAATTCTTTCATTCAAAAAAATATGTTTACTGAGCACTTGCTATGTGCCAGCTATCATTCTGGGCATGGAGGATACAGAAATAAAGATGATGGACAAGATTTGTGTTCTTCTGGGCCTTACCTTCTATGGAGGAACACAAACAATAGGTAGACAAGCAAATAAAGAAGAAGCAATACCAGGTAGAGATGGGTGTAATATGGAAAACAGGGTGGTGCATTAGATAGGCTGATCCAAGAAGCCTCCCTGAAGACGTAACCATTAAGCTGAGAAATTTGCTGAATAGAAGGGCTTGCCCATGGGAAAAATCAAGATGAAGAGCCAACACCCTAAAACAGAAATCAGCTTGGGGTTCCATGGAATAGAAAGAACACCAGGGTGGCTGGCAGGGGAGTGTGGCTGGAGTCTGAGTGAGAAGGGATCGAATAGAAATGAATGTGAGAAAGAAAGGAATCAGATTGTGCAGGTCCTTGCAGGCCAGAGGGAAAGGCAGTGTTCTGTTCTAAGGGAATTTGAGCCCATTAGAGGATGCTAACCAGAAAAGTACCACAACTTAAGTTGTTCTACTGCTTACTCAGTCTGCTCCTTGGGAGCAAGGACAGGAATAGAACACCTCTTTGAAGGTATCGCAGAGGTCCAAAAAAAAAGTGATTAGATGATGAAGGTCATGGTGGACATGGACAGAACTGGACACACTGAGAACATATTTTGGAAATGATGAGATGGGAGGTGGGAGTAGTAAAGAGAGAAACCAAGACTATAGAATGTGGGTTTGGTTAAGTGGGTGAATTGTAGTGGGTGCACTGAGAAAGGGACCTGGGAGGGGAATGAAGGGGAGGGGAGAACTGTAAATGTTCTCTGTTGCCTTTATTCACAGACTGGGTCTCAGGGCAGGAGTCAGGACCAGATCTATATATAACCTCTCCATCCGCAGGGCTGAGTGCAGCCTACACACAGCCCAGGTACCTAGTAACTTGTGCTCATGTGACACAGAGAAAAGACCTGGAAATCCCAGGTCTGTTGCTTTATCCTCAAGCCTTTTAATTTCTCTGCACTTCGATTTCTTGCCCTATAACACTGGAGGACAAAGACTTACTTTGCCTCTCCCATGGAATGTTGTCTCAAAATTAGAGTTGTACGTAAAAAGTAACTTGAAACTACAAGTCACTGGGCAAGCATAAGTTTTATGGAAGGGATTATGATCCTACTAGAGGCCTGGTGCACAAATTCATGCACGGGTGGGGTCCCTCGGCCTAGCTGGCTATCAGGCTGGTAGAGACCGTCTCACCCAGTCCCAATTAGGGCTGATCGGGGCCAGCTGGCCACAGGAAGTTGGCTGAGGGAGCACACTGACCACCAGGGGGCAGCTCCTGCATTGAGCATCTGCCCCTTGGTGGTCAGTACACATCATAGCGACTGGTCAACTGGTCGTTCGGTCACTTAGGCTTTTATAAAAATAGGTGTTAGCAGGTTAGCCTCTACCTTGGTCAGTATCTCCATAGTCTAATGGTTAGATGGCTTCTGGTCTCAGCGGGCCTCAGGTGGAAGCCCTTAGACAGGCAGCATGGCTTTCCGAGCCTCAGTTTCTTCGCCTGTACAATGGGAATTATCCTACCTCTCACACAGGGTCACTGAGAGGTTCCAAAATGAAATATGTGAATGCTCCACTCCAGTGCTCACAGGTCGGAGAGTATTCTCAGGGAGAGAAGGGAGATCCGTCACTTTTCCCACAGCTATTTATCTACTGAGAAAGAAGGCACCAAAAAGCTGTATCGAGTTACTGACTCATGAATGTAGGATGGAGAGTTTCATAAAGAGGCCACTGTGAGCACAGTGACGGATTGAGTGTAGGAGACTGTTAGGGCAGAAATCATTTCCACTTACATCTGAAGAGCATTCTGTCGTTTACAAAGGCATTTTTGTAACACACAGAGTGCCTCCCCCAGTTAGCCTTACTCAGGTGTGATGTCTGTGGGCAGAAGCTGCTGGCCCTGTTTGCCCACCTGGAGGTGGACACTTCACTCCAATATTCCTGTAGGGTCTTTATACCTTATGGAATTCGGAATACACTGAGAATAACTGAATCTAGACAACCGACAGAAGAACTAAATGCAGACCCTACACATGGGCTATAGGCTGACCCTGAGGCCTCAGACTCACTCAGACAAACAAATCATGCCCATTGCTAATACGGGAGTCCCCCCCTTATCCACAGTTTCACCTTCCACAGTGCCAGTTACCTGTGGTCAACCACAGTCCGAAAATATTCAATGGGCAATTTCAGAAATAAGCAATTCATATGTTTTAAATTGCACACCTTTCTGAGCAGTGTGATGAGTTCTCGCGACATCCTGCCCAGGACATGAATCATCCTTTTGTTCAGCGTCCACACTGTCTACTCTCCCTGCCCATCAGTCACTTAGCAGCCGTCTGTTATCAAATCGACTATCCCTGTATCCAAAGGCTTGAGTTCTAGCAAATCTTAGTTTACTTAATCATGGCCCCACGGGCAAGAGTAGTGATGCTCAATTTGCCAAAGAGAAGCCATAAGTGAGTGTATGAACAGGAAACATCATGATATATAGAGGGGTCTGGACTATCCTCAGGTCCAGGAATCCACTGGGGGTCTTGAAATGTACACCCCATTGGATAAGGGTGGACTACTGTCTCTTTTGCATATAGTGATTTTCAACTGGTTACTGGTTGAGATATGTGAAGAAAGAGAAGAGGTAATGATATCACAGGGGAACAAACGTTCATTAAAATCTGTCTGGGAGAGGGGTGAGGGGAGAAGGTATATAATAAAGCCTCCTGACACTTATCCTACCAAGTAGAGAATTGCATGAGTGCCTTCTCTCTGATTAGATCTTGTTCAGTGCCTGGACCATTTTTGCCTCCCTGATATGCCATCTGTAGCCCTCCCATTGTCCAGGACAATCTGAGTTTAACCCAGTCTTCATAGTTACTCTGGGACTGAAAGGTCTAATTGATAAGAGTTATCAGCTTCTTATCTACAATTCCATTTCGGTTTTGCCTGTATTGTTATGGTTCTCACTGATGCCCTCCTTATAGCTGGAGTGCAGCTTTTTGTAGCCAAAACTGAAGGCACCCATTATCTTCCTACAGACACCCTGCAGGGGTGCGGCTGCCCATGTCTGTGACCCGAGGGTGCTTCTCCCTGCCCCCCCACTTCCCCCCCACCACCACCACCCCCCCCCCGCTGCTGTGGTACAGCAGTGGGAGGCATAGCATAGAGAGCTCTGATTTTCAGCATTAGTACAAAATTCTCCCACACTGTGCATACATCAACACTGGGTTATTTCCTGCACAAGAGAGGGAGAGGGAGAGAGGGAGAGGGAGAGAGAAGAGAGGGAGGGGGGGGGGGAGGGGAAGGGGATGGGGAGGGGAGGGGGAGGGGAGGGGGAGGGGAGGGGAGGGGAGGGGGAGGGGAGGGGGAGGGGGAGGGGGAGGGGAGGGGAGGGGAGGGGGAGGGGAGGGGGAGGGGGAGGGGGAGGGGAGGGGAGGGGAGGGGGAGGGGAGGGGGAGGGGGAGGGGGAGGGGAGGGGGGAGAGGGAGAGGGAGAGGGAGAGGGAGAGGGAGAGGTTCTGTCTGAAGCAGCCTTTGGCTCTCTTTCTTGTTGACCATTTCCGGCTCACTCATGTGTGGGCTACTCCCACAACAAATACCATATTTGATCCTCCAGATAATACTGTGTAGTGCCAGAACACATAGAGTCATATCAGTTAAAAAGAGGAACAGAATTGGGTCTCATCCTTTTATCTCTTCTATCTCCAAGCTGAGAGAGCCTCCAGTCAGTCACTGAGCCTCTGTCATAAAGCCTCTCTGACCTTCAGTCTCTTCATCTGTATGGAACCCAGATGCTTGCTGTCTCCTCCTCCAGGCTTTGCTATTCCTGCTTTGGCTTCGGCTACAATTTGATGCAGAAATTGACTTCCATGCCAGATTCCATAAGAAATCCCATCACAGCGAGAACTCGTGACTTTTTAGAGATCAGGGGAGCCCTGGGAAGAGGCTCAGACCATGCCATGCACAGCAGCATTCCATTAAGGATCCCTATACTCCAAAGGTCCCACCCAGGATTCTCTCTCAGTGTTTCCCCTCCCCCATGCAACCTCCCAGGCCTCTGGCACCACAAGAGCCAGGGACCTCCTCCTTTCTTCCTGAGACATCTCTGGCCCAGCCATCTTCCCCAGGCCTCATTTAGATGTTCCTCTGAAACCAGACAGTCCCTTCTGGAAGGGAGAGTGGAGGAGACAAGTCTCTCTTCTCCTACAAGAAAAATGGGAAGAGTAATGTGTCCCTCCCTATGCAGGGTTTGAGGACAACCATATGGAGTGGGTGTAAAAATTCTCTGTAGAATGTAAAGTATTAATCAAATGTAAAGGAGTATGATGATGGTGACAGCAGAAATGCGACACTAGAGATAGGAGAACTATCCAGGGCTATCCACGCTCTTCAGCTACAGTGAACAGGGAGAAATGGAGTTGACATCCAGACCCAGCACACACACACACGGACTCACACACACACATGCACGCACACATACACACACACAGGCACACACACACACACACATGCATGCACACATATATACACACATACACAACTGAAACAGTTTCACAAAGCAGCTTCTGCCTTGCTCTGTGCAGTCTACTCTACGTCTTTACTCTCTTCCCTTCTGTCGCATTTTCAAATGCTCATTGTGGCCATGAAATTCTTTTCAAAACCCAGCAGTGAGTCACCAGCCTTGCTTAGAAGAACCCTGACCATCCCACTCTCATTCTCTAAAGAAGAAACCAAGGCCCACTCATTGTTTAAACAGACACTTACTGCTCGTCCACCCACCCACACGATGTACTGAACTTGGGAAGGTGCCCCGAGGACTCCCCGGGCTGGCAGAGGGGCATGAAGAGGCAAGTGTGGGCAGGGACTGCCAAGTTCACACCCCTCCAGGGGAAAGACTAGAATTCATATTGCATGGATTGTTTCTTAACTTACTTGCCTATAGCTTTGTTTAATATATTTTTATCGATTTCATAGATGGAGAGAGAGAGAGAAACATCAATGATGAGAGAGAATCACTGATTAGCTGCCTCCTGCACGCCCCACACTGGGCACTGAGCCCAAAACTCAGGCATGTGTCCTGACCAGAAAACAAATTATGACCTCCTGATTCATAGGTCGATGCTCAATTACTGTGCAACACTGGCCAGGCAGTTGCCTGTAATTTTTTAAATACAAATGTTTCATTGTATTTTTAAATATTTCCATTTGTAGCTGATGAAATATAAAACTTCCACGTAAATTTTCAAAATTTTTGCTCTGTGTACATCAATCTGCATGGGCTGTGGACAAAGCAAACCAGCACAGGGGGGAAAGCTTGGCCTTAAAGGGGCAAGAAATGCAAATTCCTAGCTTTTAAATAAAGTTTTATCACTTAAAGACCTCTCCCATATAACACTGTTTATTTTATTTCAGTGTTGTCAGTAATCCGAAGGCGTTACTCCCAGTTTACAGACAGAAAACTGAGGCCACTCCATCAGTGAGTAGCAGGAAGGCTAAACCCTTGCTGGGCTGTGATGGGAGCTAAGGCGGCAGCCTAGGTCAGGACTGCCTTAGAGGAGGCCTGGGTTTCTCCTGAGGCAATCGTTATGAAACACGACAATCCCTTATAAATTTGAAAATGTTCTCAAGTCATTGTAAAAATCACCTCTACTTTTCAATATATCATAAATTGTCCTCATAAACCTCACTTTCTCATCCCTTTCCTGGCACAGCCTTCTAGTCCAGGGTGGACGCCAGAAAGCAGCGTTCCCAGGCCTCTCCCAGCTTCCAATCTTCGTGCAAGAGCCCGAGAAATAAGCCAAAAGCCCACTGTCTCCACACCCTCCTCCCAGCACGGCCCTGACTCATGGGCCCCACTCCCAGAGTGGGTCTCCTTCTCCGAGCTGTTTATTTATTTCCAGAAATTCTCACAAGGCTAATGACAAGGAAACCTGACATTTGTCTAACAGAGCTTAGACGGGAGAAAATGCAAAGCCCCTGAAGGCACAGTTGGGTGAGTGGGAGCAAGCGGGTTTTAAACCCCAGGTGCAAATCAGAGCAAGAGGTCATTGTGAGAACCAGACAGGAGACGAGTTCAACTGCAGTTGATCTGCACAAGGCCCAGGTCTTTGCAGAAAAATATAAATAAATAGAACATGCACTTCAAGATGTTAGACTTACAGAAGGACTCTCTTTAAATTTCCTTTGTCTGTCATTAACACACACGCACTCACACACACACCATGGCAGACAGAATTTGAGATGCACTTCATCAAGAATAGGCTGTTAAGTCTATAAAGTCATTTGCAAAGCTTTCTCAAGCCCATTACCTGTCCATTGCTTTGCATGTAGAGGTAGCTCCAATCATTATCATTAAAATACTAGGGGCCCAGTGCACAAAGTCATGCACCTTAAAAGGAACTGTGGGCCATGAGGCACAGGGGCGGGTCTCAGCCCAACCTCCAAGCCCCTGCCCAGCCCCTCCTGCCACAGGTCCGGGTCCCCAGCCTGCCAGCAGCCCCGCTCCCGCCACCACCACTCCCACATGCTGAAGGTGCCGGCCCCACCCGCACCCACTGACAGCATGGAGCGATTGGGGCCAGCACCATCAGCAGGTGCAAGTGGTGGCTACTGCCCTGATCGCCCCTCAGGAGCAGGGGGAGGTGGAGAAGCCCTCAGGGGCTATCAGGGCTGGCAGCTGCCACTCCCACCTGCTGATGGTGCTGAGTGATCAGGACCTGCAATGGGTGAGAGCTGTGGCTCCAGCGCTAGCTGCAGGTGTGAGCGGGGCCAGCGCTGGCAGTGGGTGTGAGTGGGGCTGGCGCCGGCAGCAGGTGCAACTGCTGGGCAGGACTGCGGTGTGCGGGAGCAAAGAACATTCAGTAACCACCAGAGGCTTGCTCTGATGACAGCAACCGGCACCCTGCCTTGGTCTGGCACCCCTGCTCACCTGCTCCATCATCCTGCCGTGGCCAATGCCCACCATGTTTCACACACGCCCCCTGGTGGTCAGCACACATCATAGCGACCAGTTGTTCTGGTTGTTCCAGTTGTTCCACCATTCGGTCTATTTGCATATTAGTCTTTTATTATATAGGATTAAATGCAAGATGTAAATGCCAACCATACTCAGCATAGAATGGAAGAGAAGACTAAAGAGGCATGCTTTGCACTATGATAAGAAAATTGTCCTGCAGGAAGTAAGCAGCCATTGAATCACTGGAAGCCAGGGTAGCTACAGGACTCTGCCTGCATTACAAAAGATTGTTCTTGCAACAGAGGGAGGATGGTGAGATGACAGTGATACTAGGTGAAGCTTGGCCAGTTGGGCTGACATTGTAATACTCTAAAAATAAATGATTATTGTCCAGAGAAGGTGAGAGGAGACAATTCTCCATGGGCTTCCTACATCTCTGCATGTCTTGTGCGTGAGGCACTGACCACCTTCTGTTCCAGGCTATCTCTTCAACAGCCTTGGAAGAGATAGTGTCTCCCTGCAGAACAAAGGGAAAGTTTGCTTACAGCTACAAAATAGACATAGTGTCTCCCACAGCCTCCCAGAGCAAAGAACAGGCATGTTTACTGCCTATGTTAAAGATTTGGGTTCCCTAAACTCAGGGTTCCTCTCCTGGAATACAACTCGCTCTATGTGCAAGTGTCATTTGATTATTTTTGTGTTATCTTGCTGACACTCTGGCTACTTGATTGCCATGAGTAATAACTCGTCCTTTGTCTCTGACCCCTGCAACTTGTGTCTTCTACCAGCATCCATGAAACTGTGGCAGACTTGAGTGTTCACTTATAATGAGGGAACAATCTCCTGCTCTTCACAGTTCCTGACACTGGGATATAATTGTTACAGCAGGAATGGCGAGGGAGGAATAGATGTGAAAGAAATTTAAGTTATTTTGGCAGAGAGAGAAGAGAAAGTGTTAAATTTGAAATAAATGCATTCTCCCTCTTCAGTACCCTTCCTCCTTTCCCAAGGACATGTCTGTGAATTCACTCAATTCTTAGTCTTTTGTGGTGCTAAAGGAGGTATGGATTAGAGAAAAGTCTGAAAGTGCAGATGATTACAGGGCTGATCTACATCAGAAAAGGTCCAGAGTAGATCATGAAACAACAGAGAGGAAGAGAAATAAAAGGTCCTTGGGGTTGGGGATAGTAGCAGGCTGGATTGAAAGAGTTTGGGAGCTTTTCAGGAAAAAAAACAAGGCAGCTGTTCAGGTACAGTTAAGATAGATGGCTAGGTATATGATCCATAGATGGTAAGTAGGTAGGAAGAAAGAAAGAAAGAAAGAAAGAAAGAAAGAAAGAAAGAAAGAAAGAAAGAAAGAAGATAGAAAAACCAATAAATAGATAGACAGGTAGATAGAAAAATGATAGGTAGAAAAACAATAGATGATAGATAGATTATTGTCCAGAGAAGGTGAGAGGAGACAATTCTCCATGGGCTTCCTACGTCTCTGCATGTAGGAAGCCCATGGAGAATAGAATGGTAAGTAAAGAGATAGAGAGATAGGTATAGCTATAGATAAAGATAGAGACAAAAAGAGACAAAATGCAAAAAGCATATTTCCAGGGTTACTGTGTATTATGAAAGAGACCTCTCTTTAGTTCTTTACAGGGTTCAGTAAAGGTTAAAACCATTTTAAATTTTTGTTTTGTTTGCCAGGCTGCTGGGGACTTTTTCATAAAGTAAGCCGAGGCTAACTTCAAGGCAAAGCCAACAGGCCAAGATATATGTGGATTACAGGTGCAAGACTCATGAGAAGGTAGTTCATTCAATGTGTCAAATTTAAAGGGAAAAGAAATCTGTGGTAGCACTCAGGCTGCCGACTTGAATGCTTGTTTAATGGGGTGCCATTTATCACACCAGGGAATATGGGTGATGGGGCAGGGGTGAATGTTGTAGGTTTTGATCTTGAACATGTAGAGTTGGGAGTATCTGATGGCCTGGAGTCCATGGCAATGATAGGGCACCTGTGGTAATGGAATTGAACAAGAGGCTGTTGCCAGGGGTGGATCCCTGGAGCAGGCCACAGAGAGCCTGAGAAGGGCCAGGCAGCGGGAGGAAACTGGAAGAAGCTGTGTCAGGAAAGCCAAAGGAAGATCGCATGTCAAGGAAGATGATCAGATGCTGCTGTGAGATCCAGGAAGACAGAGACTGTGATTGCCCGAAACGCTCACTCTTCTCTAAAAAATAAAAATAGCAGTAAGAGGTATAATATAAAAGACTTACTAGTAAAAGAAAAATAACCATCTTCCAAAACAACACATGGAAGAGAAACACAGCAACAAGTGGGAAAGGAAGGGAGGCCAGCAAAGGCAGCAAGGAGTACACAAGGAGATGGAGAGGGGTCCACGCAGTGCGCCCAGGCCAGCATTAGTCTCAGCGCGTGAAACCTGGAGCAGAGCAAGCATCTCCACCCACGAACAGAGGCTGAGGAAACTGTATGGCTCCCCGGGCTGTAGCAGACATCAACCTGCTGTCTGGATCAGCCAGGAGCAGGGGCAGCCACAAGGCCAGTGGGCCCACTGCAGACCATGTGTCCAGCTCTCCTCTCCAGCACAGTCTATCCACCCTGGCCTCCAGGGCTCCCAGCTCTGCCATCTCAGCTCAGGGACACCACCACATGACACCCGGCTTCCCAACCCTGCACGGCTTCCTGAGAAGTTGCCAGGCAGGGATCTGGGAAAGTCATGACTCACCTCGCGTGTGTCCCCGCATCTCTGGGACCACTGCCCTCACCCTCTAGTGCTTGAGGTATGAGAACTGCCTTTCTATGTCCTATCTGGTTTTGTTTTCTCAGAGGTGAGGGTCAATCTGGTTCCTGTTACTCCATCTTGACCGAAAACAGAAATTGCTCCTCTAACTGCAAATGCCATCTGTCTATAAGCCCTTGATTCCCAATTCACACTTCCCACCCCTGCCTCTCGCACACTCTCCAGCTGCCTCCCTGGCATCTTCCTTCAGATGTCTACTCATTACCTCACACTTAGGTGGCCTCGAGGAGGCACCTGTTCCTCCTTCTCCTGCCCAACTCTGCTCTTCTGCTCTGTCTGTAGCAGCTACATGCTCTCATTCATGCAAAGTACTCCTGACCCTTCCCTTTTGCTCACCCATCACTGCCTACTCAACACACGTGCACTTGGAACAATGAACAACTTCTGTCCATCTCTCACAAACTCCATACTGCACTGCATGGTCCTCTTCTGTCCCCATTGTCAGCACCCTGGCAACCAGCAATATCTTTTGCCTCGAACAATGCTGTGGCCTCCACACTGGTCTCTTCTGTTCAGTTGTGTCCCTTGCACACTATGTTCTACTACACAGCAGATGAAGTGATATTTTCAAAACACTCATCTAGCCATGTTACCTTCCTGCATGGATTCTCTGATGTCCTTTCACTGCACTTTGAGTGAAATCTGAGGCCCTTCCCATGGCCTCCAAGTCCCTGTTCCATCTTGCCAGCTCCCTCTCCACCTTTCCCTCTGCTCACCAACTGCTCTGGCTGCCACACCCACTCCTGTCCCAGGGTCTTCCCACCTGCCGTTTCCTCTGCCTGGAAGTCATCTCTCCCCTGGTTGCAGAGCTGGCTGCTCCACCCTCCAGTCTGTCTAACTGTCACCTCTTCGGGGAGGTCTTCATTGTTCACTCCATCCAATGGAGGCCCTGCCCTTGCCCATTCGACACCTCAACCCTTGTCTGTTTCTTTCACAACACTTTTCAGAGTTTACTGTTGCTATTCCTGTTTGTTCACAGTGTCTTGTCTATCTGTCTCACTCGAACATCAGCAGCAGGGGGATAGGAACACTGCCCATCTTGCTCATCATTCTAATCCCAGCTTCCAGCATAGTGCCTAGCTCTGTAAGTGTTAAATCAATCAATCAAAACTCAATGAATAAACAAGAATGTATAATTGCATTCTGAAGGTAGAGAGCTCTGGCTACATTGTGGACCACAATGGAAGTGGGCGAGCCTGGCCGCAGCAGGGCCAGATGAGGGTGAGACAAGGGAGGTAGGTACCTAATGCAGAACATTTAAGGAAGCCCTCATTCTCATGACCATGGATTCAACATGTGAGAGCGAGTGCCTCCTTAAATATGATATTCTAGGTGCCTCCCACACCTCACCCAGGCCCCAGGCCTGAGCAGCAGGGATACCCTTTGGGAGATGATTGAGACAGTTCAGAAAAGAGTTGAACCATGGTAATGGATAGAAGTGGACGATTAGAGACATGAAGGAAACCTAGACCCAGCAGGCCCACTCTCCAGCTCACTTTGCTCAGGTCTCCTCATCCAGTCTGCCTAAAGCACACAGGCTTCCCTTCCCATTTCCTAACCTGCTTCTTTATCATTCTTTCCAAGCTTCCAGGGTTAATTATCCTAGCCACCTGTCACCTCACTAGCCACAAGTGGCATTTTTGGTGAAAAGAACTTTGGAAAAGTTTGAAGCTCACAGAATTCAAGGGCATTATAGCAGAAGAGAAATGAGGAGCCATTTATTCAGTCAAACGAGTCTTGAAGCTGTACCCACAGGATACTGGCATCTTGTGACTAGACAAAGTGTTCCAGCAAAAAAATCCAACAACCACCAAATCTTCCCATTTCAGAGCTAGTGTGGTTTGATGAAGGGAAGTTAAATAAATACATGAAAATCATTTAAGTTATTCCAAAAACCATTCTTCTCAAATATTTAGGATACTGCCTCTTATCTTTATCTCGGTTTAGATGGTATGAGACTTAGCGGAGCATAATAAACACTGTTTTGCTGGGTAAATCTGTATTTCCTGGATCCTGCTAGGAATACTGTGACTTCCACAAGCTCTGTCTCCTAAGCATGATGAGAAATATGACTCCACCTTCCTTGTTTTCCAACATAATAAACTCAGTTCACCATTGAAGTTGACAGCAATATCCAAATTTGGGGACTCCCACTCATCAATGCTGTTCCTGTTTCAATCTGCTCTTTTCTCCATGAAGGCTTGCTTCCCATATCAGTCAGGATGGGCTCAGTTATGCTGCTATAACAAACAATGCCCAAATATAAATTTGAACACACAAGCACACAAAGATTTTATGTGTGTGCACATCTCCAGTTCAGTTAGATGTTGGGGGTGGAGGGAGGGGCGTGTCTCTGTTAATCCTAATCACTCAGTGGTCCAGGTTGATGGACACTTTAGAAACATGTTCCCAAAAGTGGGGAGGGAGTGGGGAAAATCATGCATGAATTTTTTTAGTTTCTGCCCACAAGAGACACATGTCACTTCTGTTCAAATGTCATTGGTCAAAAGCCAGTTATGTAGCAGTAGCTGATTTCCAGAAGGGCAGAGAAGTACACATTTACCATGTGAAGAAGGATTTGGTGGACAACCCTGACTGCCATACACAGTCTATAAGAAGAGAAGGAGGAGGAGGCAGAATCTAGAGGAGGAAAAGAAGAAAAACAAGAAGATTTAAAAACCCTTAGGGATCAGAAGGCTTGCATTTTCTTAAAATGTGTAATCTTGGGTAATTTAGTTAATCTCATGAAGCCTTAATTCTGTCACCTGTAAAATAGAACTAATAGTATCTGCCCTATCCAGTGGTTGTGGAGATTCAATTACATAATCTCTGTAAAGTGTTTCCCCCACTCCTGGCACAAAGTGGACTGCTCAGTAAACAGCCATTGTCAAAGCACTTTCAAGTCCATGGGCACATCTGATCCTCGTGTTCAGCCTGCAACGTCAATGTGGGATTATTATTACCCATAGTTTACAAATATGGCCATAGAGGTTCTAAATCCAGCTGCCCAGGTCTTCAGGCTCTAACACAGTGCTCTCACCTGCATGTCTCTCTCCCTCTCTTTTCTGGGCTTATTTTTAAAAACTCCCTTGTGGCAGGTGAATATTTAGGCATATATCAAAGTGAATGACTGAGAAAAGAATGTAAACGGGTGAATTTGGCCCAGGCCAGAAGATGTAACACCTGTGTTAGCAGAAGTCAGTGGAACGCCTCCGGACAGATTTTTGGAACATTTTTCATACATGTCAATGCAAAACTCACTCGGGCTGTACACAGAAGACAGACGTGTCCAAGGACTTCAGGGGTCCCCGAGTGAGATCATCCCCTCCCAGGAAGGAGGCCCAGGAGACAGGGAATCGTGGCGTTATGGTTTCCATTCAGGGATGCATGCATTGTTGCCTTTGATAAACATTCAACTATCAGTTGTGTAAAAGAATGAGCTGTCCTGAAAGGCAGCTGGAAACAGATACTACAAAAACACCTTTGCCCCTGTGTCTTAGTCTGGGGAGAGGCTGGTGGCTTAGTCCTGAAAGTAAAAGTTAGAGCAAGTCCTATCTTCTAACGAAGTGAACACCTAAAGAGAGCACCCAGACTTTCCTGGTGGACAAATGCAAGCCTTGCTGCCATCTCTTGCCAACTGGAGGGGAGGGTCTCTAGGTCAGGGCCAAGCAGGACATTCAGCTCTGACTCTCCAGCCAGCATCCAGCTGATCCAGAGAGAGGAGTGGATGGGCTGGCTGTTGTCCCAGCAACCTGGACATCTTAGGGAGCAAATGCCACCTCCCTTCCCAGAGCTCTGGAGCTTTCCAGAAACCCATCTCTAGAACTAACTCCTCCTGACCCTGCCTGACAGCTCCCACCCACCCTCTCCTTTTCCTTCAACATCACAACTTCACAGCTGAGACCTTGGTGCATCTCTGATTGTTTCTCACGTATGGGGTTAGAGACTCTCGTCCTTCGTTAGTCACTCACTACCTTTTCATTGATGTTGTTGCCCATAAGGCAAGGGTGGGGAATGTCCGGTCCAAGGGCCATTTAAGGCCCATGAAATCATTTGGTCTGGCCCTGCCAAGGCATTAGGGATGAGTTAATTAATTGTTTGATCAAATAGAGCAGGGTAATTTTTAAGTTGATACTTTTGTATGGCCTGAGAATGATGTTATAAAATATCCAAATGCCCTTGGCAGAAAAACGGTTCCCCATCCCTGCTGTAAGGACTTGCAATCAGACATTCAGGGAAGCCAGTGGGGCTTTAGGCATTAGGAATTACTACAGGAGAAAGATTTGGCATTGAGAAAAGTTCATCCAGCGGAGCACAGGGCCAGGATGAGACCCCCTGGACTCCAACCTGCTTCCACTACTTCCAACCTGACCCCACAGCTCAGTTTCCTCATCTGTGAAAGGGGATCATATTAGTAAGTACCTCCTTCAGTTGTTGTAAGGAGTAAGTAACACATGTACCACACTACAACGGGAGAGTACCGTTAACCTATGGAGTCAGGAAATACCAGCAATCATCCTCATCAGCGTAAATTTGCTCTCCCCACACACTTGGGAAGGCCCGCCATCATTCTCAATTTAGATCGGAACCTCTATGTCCTACAGGAATGTGTTTGCAAACATGGCTCACTGCAAACAGTGCAACATGAATAAGCTACTTCCGAGGACTGCACTGCTGTGACACTGGTGGTCCCGGGCTGAGAGGCTATGGGACAGAATAAGACAAGACCAGAAATGTATCTTCCAGGAACTCTATACGTTTAGTTTGTTAAAATAGCATATAGCACAGTTGTATATGTTTTAATCTAACAAAAAACGAGATTATGATTTCCTTTTCTGCTACATCCCATATTCAATAAAGTCGGGGTTTGGGTCCATGGACATGGCAGGGGTGATAATCATAAGAGCAGAGGATGAAAGCACAGGGTACTGTGCAAAACGCATAACAAAATGTGCCCTGTTAGAGTCGAGAAGATTGTACATATTTCAAGATACAGAATCTGGCCCTAGCTGGTTTGGCTCAGCGGATGGAGCATCAGCCTGCGGACTGAAGGGTCCCAGGTTCAACTCCAGTCAAGGGCACATGCCTTGGTTGCAGGCTCGATCCCCAGTAGAGGATGTGCAGGAGGCAGCTGATCAATGATTCTCTCTCATCATTGATGTTTCTATCTCTCTCTCCCTCTCCCTTCTTCTCTAAAATCAATAAAAATATATTTTTTAAAAAGATATAGAATCTACATTGCTGTTTTTGCAAAAAAAATAAAAATCACAAGAAGACATTTCTGTATTTCTAACACAGGGCTCTTGTTCCTGCATTTTCTTCATGATCTCTAGGCTTCCACTTGAAGCATCCCACCCACCCCCTCTTTACACTCCCTCCTACCTCCCCCAGTCCCCTACCCCTGCAAACAAGCTGGGGAAGGAGGGAGGGAGGGAGGGAGCACAGAGCACATGGGAGAGGGGGGACAGAGTTCACCCTGTGAAAAATCATTAATCATCCTGAGGTCACCAGCCCTGAACATGCTTCCTTCTCAAGCCTGTCCTGTGGGCGATCTGTCTCCTAACAGGTTTTGCAACGCTGAGTTGTAAAGCGTTCCTGATGAATTATTGTTGGCACTCGGTCCAAAGGCTGGAAGGCTGGAGTCCGCGGAAGGAAAAGCAGACCCTCTCTCCTACGTCTGTTGCCCATGGGGCCAGCACGAGGCTTGCATTGTGGCTGCAAGCAGATGGTCCGCAGGCCCCTTGTCCCTGCAGCCCCAAGTCCAGGAAGGGCCTGGCACAATTGGGGTTTATCACTGCACTTCAAAACGGGGACATCTGAGGGCAGGCCACACCCTAAACCATGCCCCATCATAGCACACTTCTGGGTAAAGGCAGGATTCATGCTCCCATTAGACAGTTAAAGAAACTGAGGCCAGAGCTAGGCTATGGCATGTTCAAGGTGACTCAGCTACTTTGTGGCCTAGCCAGGATTAGAACTCAGGTCCCCAAACTACCATCCCTTCCCCTTCTTCTACCCTGCTTGTTCGGGCTACATGGCCCTCCAGTGATGTGAGCTGGCCCTATAGGACCTCAGCCCTCACCTAAGGCGTCTGCCCCAGCCCCCCGGCACATGGGGTGCTCTGCTCCCAGGCCCCCCTGGCTTCCTTCTGGTCAACCAGAGCCAGTGTAAGTAATGCTTCCCTGTCACTGTCCTGTGTGAGGTAGGAAGACAAGCTTTGCTATACCCATTGTATAGATAAGGAAATTAAGGCTCAGAGAGATTTAGTGACTTTTCTTCCTGACCCTAAAATAGGAAGCCAGGATTCCTGCAAGTCACTTGCCATATAACCCTAGGAAGGTCATTTTTGCTCTTTTGGGGCCTCCATCTCCCTACAATGGGGAGATTGTGAACTCAGGGATCTCTAAGATTCTTTTCAGGAATAATATTCTAGGGCGGTGTCTCTCAAATGTGTGCCTAGAACCCCAGTAACTGAGAAGATGGTTATGGGTATTCTGTGGAACCATTCAGGAAACACTGTCCCGTGCTTGGCTTTCAAGGCAGATACTGTGACCCAGTGCAGGTAAGATGTGCCAAGGCCTCATGCAGAGTAAGAAATGGAAAAGGAATGAAGTCCATCCACCCCTGCACTGTGCCCAGCATGTGCTAAGTACTTCCCATGCATCATCTCATTTAGTCTTCAAAACACTGGAAAGTAAGTATTCATCTTACTTCCACTTTACAGCTTGGAAACTAAATGAAACTGGGAAAACTCTGATTATGTGTATGACAGAGGATGGCTACTCAAGAAAAGGACCTCAAGGAATTTGTTCATAAACCTTAAAGGGCTATGGAAAGGTTAATTGTTGTTATTTATTTAATTTGCCATCAACTACAGGGAGTTGTTGCTTCACTTTCACCTTCCCAATCTCAAGCAAATGTATCTATTAGCTGAACCTAAACTGGACCTAGAACTATAGCTGCAAGGGAGTCTGGGAAATGTAGTTATCTTAGCTTTATGTCCTCTGCAATACAGGACGGCACACCAGAGGAGGGTGGGATTGATGCTGAGTGTCAATGACCATATTCATCATACACCCTATGGTGAATTAGGTTACCAGAGTCACTCTCCTCCTGGACTCTGGGGTCTGAGGTGTCAGCTGGGTAAAAGGGGAGAAGGAATTGGTACAGAGATGCATTTGAGGTGTGGAGTGGTGAACAGAGGCCAGAATGAGGACACAAAACTCTTGCCCAATGTTGCAGCAAAAGAGAGATAAAAAGAAAAAAAAATCAGCCCTGATCAGTTTGGCTCAGTGGATAGAGTGTCAGCCTGTGGACTGAAAGGTCCCAGGTTCTATTCTGGTCAAGGGCATGTACCTTGGTTGCAGGCACATCCCCAGTAGGAGGTGTGCAGGAGGCAGCTGATTGATGTTTCTCTCTCATCGATGTTTCTAACTCTCTATCCCTCTCCCTTCCTCTCTGTAATAAAATCAATAAAGTATATTTTAAAAAGAAAAAAATTTTTTTAAAAAATCAAAAGTGGCATTTAGTGAAGAGTTTATTTTCTCAGATTAAAGCAGCCTTGTGGGTTCTACTCCCAGTTTTTCCTATCCTCACCACACCATCTTAGACATCTTCTCTCCTTCACTAAGAAACACTCTCTTATCACTTTCTTTTCCCAACAGTTTGAGGACCCAGTGGGTCACAGCACATCGATGTGAAATCACAGTTGAGGGACCCCAGAGAGACCTCGATCATCTCCCCACCTGTAAAGCCAAGTAGCTTCCCTCACTTGCTTTTTGTACTGTGCTCATTCTACCTGGGAAGTTCTTACATGACATAGTCATTTAAGTATAATTTCAATTCAGAGGGGCAGAATTTCATATCATTTTTGACTGTATAGTGACTTCATTTCTAAAACTGAGTATATTTCACTTTTGGAAGCAAGAAAAAAATAAGTTGAAAATATAGTATCTTGAAAGGGGAGGGAGGAACAAATAGGCAGAGCACAGAGGATTTCTAGTGACAATACTCTGAAATTCCGTAACAGCGGGTACATGTCATTGCACAGTTGTCCAAACCCATAGAACACACCAACTGCAATGTAGTGTATGGATTCGGGGTGAATATGATTTGCCAAAGAAGGCTCCTCAATTTCAACAAATGTACCACTCGGTTGGGGAAAGTTGATCATGGGGGAAATTATACGTGAGGAGGCAATTCTAGAAGATTTCTGTATCTTTCCTTCTATTTTTCTGTGAATCTTAAACTGCTCTAAATAAATAGTCTTAATTTTAGGAAAATGCAATGTCTTGACGAAATAAAATGACAGTACCTACACACTCTTGTACATACATACACACACACACACACACACACACACACACACACACATATGTATCTTCGCACCCACAACTGTGACTCAGCATTTGCAATTATATTGGGGGATCATAGAGTGCTGGAGCATGAATGGACCTGAGAAGTCATACAGCCAGTTGGTATGGAACCACATCCTCGGGCCCCTCCAAATCCACAGAGACATCTCAAGGGCGCTCTGCAGAGGCGACGGGGGTTACTGAGACCTTTCTTCCTGCCTGAACAGAAGGGCTTGGCTTTCAGCGTCATGGTTTTATATTTTGGATTTCCCTTTAAGATTCCATGTTAAAAAGAAATGTCACAAGCCTAGGTGGTTTGGCTCAGTGGATAGAGGGTCGGCCTACGGACTGAAGGGTCCCTGGTTTGATTAGGGTCTAGGGCATATGCCCAGGTTGCGGGCTGGATCTCCAGCAGGGGGCAGCCTATCAATGATTCTCTCTCAGCATTGATGTTTCTATCTCTCCCTGTCTCCCTTCCTCTCTGAAATCAATAAAAATATATTTTTAAAAAAGAAATTTCACCAAAGTAATTTTTTAACTAATAACATTTTTTCACCGTAACACCCACACAAACACACAGGAGCACTGTGAAAACCCGGGAATGAGCTCAAAGCTACCCAGCTTCAGCCATTTTTCAGGTGGGATCACCCAGGCCAACAGAGCTCCAAAGCCCACCTGTGGTCCCACAGAAGCAGCAGAGCAGGGTCTGGATCTGGTGAGAATGTTTTCTCTCCACACACACCCCCTGCGAGAAGCCCTGGCGGAGTGAATGGTCCAGACAGACGTGGCTGGGATCCCGGGGTCAGATCATTGTGGGTGCTGTTTGTTTGCACAATGCAGAGCATTGTTTAAGACCTAAAGCGCAGAGACATCCCCTGGCAAGGCTCTCTGAACCGGGGCCCAGAGCACAGGTTTCAGGCGCTTGTGGTCTGGGATGGAGCAAGCGAAGGAGAAGACAGCGCGCTCTTCCAGGGGCGCGGCGCTCCCCGGCTCCCCGTCACATCCCCTCGCAGTACTGTAAACACAAGTCCTCTGTATGTTTTTAAAATGTGAGAAGAAGCAGGATCCCGCCGCATGTTTTGACATAGCCTGCGGGGAGGGAGAATGGGACGAGCGGATCTCGCCTGTGCAGAATGTAATTGCTTCTCGCGCCTGATGGTTAATCTCAGGCCGGCTGTCCTGTCCGACAGGCCACCACCAAACCACCCACCCCCCGCGGCTCACAGCCGACACCTGGGAGCAGCAGTGGGCTCTGCCACCAGGGTGCCCTGGGACGTGGATCCTAGGTCTCCTCACCTGAAAAATGAGTCTTGGCCTAGATCCTGGTTTCCAAGCTGTGAGAGAGACTCCATTTGGATGGTATTACAGAGTGGGGCGTCCTGGTAAGATTTAGGTTGAAGTTTCTGCTACTAAAAGGAAGTTGGAAATCCACTGGGCTAGATGCTGCTAATACCTCTTTCAGCTCTGAGATATTACAGTTCCAGGTTTATTTCTCTCTTTTTTATTTATCCTCACCCAAGGATATTTTTTCCATTGATTTTTAGAGCGTGGAAGAGAGAGGGAAAGACAGAGAGAAATATCAATGTGAGAGAGACACATCAATTGATTGCTTCCTACACCCACCCTGACCAGGGCCTTGCAACTGAGGTACATGCCCTTGACTGGATTCGAACTTGGGACCCTCTGGTCTACAGGCCGATGCTCTAGCCACTGAGCCAAACCGGCTAGGGCTTATTTCACTTTAAGGTAATAGAAGAAGTTGTGCTTCCACCCAAGAGAGGTCAAGAAAGGCATCCTCAGTCCTTGGAAATTTGGTGAGGATCTCAGGGTGGCTGACCTTGGTCACCCTACTCCCATCCCCTCATACCCACGGGTTTAGTTGCTCCCTCCTCTGCCCCATGTCAGTGCCCCTGCCTTGTACCAATCACACTGCCACACAGCTAATGCGCTGCTTCCCAGCATTCTTGCCACTCCTGCCTCCGACCTTCCATCCATCCTCTGAGCTGCCTGAGGCCCGTGGCTGTGTCTTCTTCCTCACTCAGAGCCCAGTGCCCAGCACAAGGCCTGATAGAGTATTGATGCTCAATAAATGGATGCTAAATTGAATTTCATTCTGAACAACTGCACTTCCTTTCAAACTCAGCTAATTTTTATTTTATTTTTTTTCAGAGGTGGTATTCTTTTTTTTTTTAATCTTTATTGTTGAAAGTATTATATATGTCCCCTATTGTCCTCCATTGACTTCTTCTAGCCTGCCCCCATCCCCATTCCAGGCCTTCACCACCCTGTTGTCTGTGTCCCCGGGTTATGCACATATGCATACAAGTTCTTCCGTTGATCTCTTCTCACCCACCCACCCCTGCCTTCGCTCTGTGATTCAACAGTCTGTTCCATGCTTCTATGTCTCTGGATCTATTCAGCTAACTTTTAAATGTACACAATTTCAAGAACTATATGCTGGCCTGGGATAGAGACAGCATCCACTCAGTCAGTAAGCAGATGCTGAGCATCAGCGCTAAGCCAAGCACTGCTCAAAGACCTGGAGATTCACTGGAGAATGGAACTGATCCCATCTTGCCCTGGAAGGCGTGGCTCAGTTGGTTGAGCATCATCCCATGCCCAAGAGGTCTCCAGTTAGGGTTAGGGATTCCCGGTCAGGGCACGTGCCCTGGTTTCGGACTCTATCCCCAGTAGGGGGCGTGCAGGAGGCAGCCAATCTATGTTCCACTTTCACATCAATGTTTCTCTCTCCCTCTCTCTTCTTCCCTCTCTTAAAAATAAATTTTAAAATATATATATATTTTTTAAAAACGGGTGGTGTCTCTGGTGGAAGGCACTAGAATCACATGATACAACTGAGTCTATAGTGAGGGTTGGCGCCAGCTCTGCTCTGCCATTACAAGTCACATGGCAAAGCTGGAGCTTAACATGTGAAAGCCTCAAGGAAGAAGAAGCCATCAGCATTGGCTACTGAGTGAGAGCCTTCTAGAAGGAAGTACTGAAATACCAAGTGGCACACAGAAGAGGGCACCAGAGAGGACAGACATAAAACCAGAGGGATAGACTGTGTGAATCTGGTCACTGTCACTTGTTTGGTATGTGATAAGACCATGAATTTGGTTGATGATGTGTTGAGTTGGAAGTGATTTGGGAGTCCCAATGGTGGGGTCCAAGTGGCACATGCACAACCAAGTGTGGAGTTCTGGGAAGGGATGTGAGCTCGAAAGAGGGATTTTGGAGTTAAATTTCAGGTGTGTGTTGTGTTTGAAGCCATTGGTGTATATGGCGTCACCCAGGGAGAAAATGCAGAGAGAAGAATGGAGGAGCGGTGAAGGACAGGCGACAGGGAACACTCATGAGAGAGGCCCAGAAGCTGACACCTCTGGGAGATGGGCTATCGCCTCTGTCAGTGGTCGGTGAACTGCGGCTCGTGAGCCACATGCTGCTCGTGAGCCACGGTTTGCCGCTCTGTTGACTAATGAGTTTGCCGACCACTGCTCTAGGACAAGCATGTCAAACTCGCAGCCCACAGACTGCATGTGGCCCACACAAATATTTTTGCAGCCCAGCCAATATAATGATATATAAGGAACATTTTAATAAAAATTTAGTAACTTAATTTTTACAATATCCTGTGATACATAATTATTAATAACATTCGCTAATGACTGATTACTATAATCATGTTCATTCATTTCCCTTATGTGCCTTACATGCAAGCACACCATTTCTCTCCACTAATACTAGCAGCGAATATTTTAGCAGCCAATTGCCACTTCACTAGTCTTAGACTGACTTGTTTGGTGTGTGCAACAGGAAATATTTCACTTTCGAAGAACAAGAAAAATAGGTATATTTGCATTATGCTTACTAATTTGTGCAGATATTCAGTGCCTAGTAAGTTAATGTTGAAGAAAAAATATTAATTTTTATTAAAATGTTGTATTATTTTATGTTAATGATTACTCATTTATTTCAGCCCTTTGTATTCAGCATGTCTCTATTGAAATAAACCTGTTTCTATGAAAATTGAAGCTTTTGGTTTTTTGCAGCCCACATAAACTTAAACCTTGTTTATTTGACCCATGTTAGCCTTTGGGTTTGACATGCTTGCTCTAGGACCTTGCTCAGACAGCTATGGTAGCTCCTATCACACTGCCTGGAGAATCTTTGTTTCCCTCAATATTGTGAACTTTTTGAGAGCAGGCCAAGTTTCAAATCATCTTGCATCTCCAGAGCTAGCCCAGTATTTGACTAAATGAAATCTAGAAACCATGACCTTTGGGAAATAACTGAAGCATCTGGCAGTGTTGTCTTGGAGAAGACAACTAAGGGAACCCAAAAAGGGCTGACCTGTGGGAAAATGCAGAACATCATTATGTTGATTGTTGGAGGGAGGTTATTTCAGTTCAACACTGGAGCTGCCAAATGATGGAATGGGCCTCCTGGTCAAGTAGTGAGGTCTTCAGCACTGGGAGAATGTAAGCAGAGATGGATGACATTCTCCTGGGACTAGGGCATTGGGTGGGAGCCTAACCACACCTCAAAGGTGTACAGCTCAGAGAGTGTGATTCCAACATGGCACCCATGTACCTCCCTCACCTGTGCCTGCTGACTCCATGACTCCAGAAGGGAGGAATGGAGCCCATCCTGAGCAGACAAAGATTCTCCAAATAAGATCTTTGGGGGGTGGGGGAAGCTCATCCTAAGGAACTTCTACACCAGCTGACCCAACCTTTCCCTAGGCATTCTGGGCCCTCAGCATCTGGCCCTCGTTCTAGAGGCACATAGCTACCACTCATCTGTTCCACTCCCAGCCCTGACCTGCCTTTGATGGGAAGCCCTTTGAGAGTAGGGACCAGGCCTCATTTACTCATCAGGCCTATATATCTGAGATGTTCACAGAACTACTGTGAGGATTAAAGGGTTGATATGCATGAAGTGCTTAGAATGGTTCTAGCATAGAGTGGGTTCTCAAAAGAAGTTATCTACTTTTACTATATTAGCTTGTCCTGTACCAGCACAGTACCTGCCAGTGAAGGTTCGCTGAATAAAAGACAAAAGAATAAACTAAATATCAAAGTTGCAATCACTGACTAATCAACAAATATGTATTAACCTCTAATAAGCACCTGATACTCTGCTGGGTACTGAAAAAGACAGAAGTGGGGAAAAATACACGGTTCTTATTTCTGAAGATTTTTGCAATCTGATCATAAAGATAAATATAGTTATTTTTAAGTTAATACATTGAAAACAAAATCCAACACAGGTTTATAAAGTAACAGGTCAGGCCCGGGTGAAGCCACGCGCCCCCTGGGTCTGGGAGAGGCCACGCGCCCCTGGGTCTGGGAGAGGCCACGTGCCCCTGAGTCCGGGTGAAGCCGTGCCCCTGGGTCCAGCCGAGACCAAACCAGAGGGAGTCGGACCTCCGTTACCACCATTGTCCACCATCCAGAGCTGAGGGGTCAGTGCTGACATGTACACATAAGGAACCGGTGGACATTGAAATTGGGTCTCAAAAGAACTGTTGGTCCAGAAAGAAACTCACTAAGACTGATTCATTTGCCTGTCAGCATAACTATTATTGCTCATCTCACATTCGGTTCTTATAAGTATATCTCTAGTGACATATGATCTCGCTCATCTAGGGGAAATGATGAACAACATAGACTGAGGAACAAGAACAGAACCAGAAACAAGGAGGCATCGATCGGACTATCGGGCCTCAGAGGGAGGATAGGGGAGGGTGGGGGGGCGGGGGGAGAGATCAACCAAAGGACTTGTGTGCATGCATATGAGCCTATCCAACGGTTAAGTTCAACAGGGGGTTGGGGCATCCGTGGGGAGGGGTGTGGGATGGGAATGGGGGATGAGGACAAATATGTGACACCTTAATCAATAAAGAAATTAAAAAATAAATAAATAAAATAAATAAAAAATAAATAAATAAAGTAACAGGTCAGGCCCTTCTAACCTGATCTTATTTGATTGAATTCTAAATTGTGAGGGATCGCCAATGAACCCTTGAGGAAAGAAAGGGAAATCACGTGGGCTTCCTCGATGAAAAAGGCTTTGACTTTCTTGAATAACGCTCTTAATATTCTTACTATTTTACATGTTGCCCTGAAATATTCAAACAAGGCATTATGGGGAGATGAGGGAAGGGGACATAAACCCGGGCCATGTGGAGCCTTTTATCAACATTGGTGCATTTAATACCAGCCTTAAAGCTATGAAGCAGGTGTGGCCTTTCTCTGGGCCAATCCCAGAGTCAGTCTTCTCTCTCCTCTCCAGTGCGAGGATTCACAGAACTGCTGCCCTGGAAGAGGAGAGAATCTCAGGGGTCCCGCCCTCTGACCTACCAAGGGCCACGAAACAAAATGGGCTTTGGCTGGTCATGCAGAAAGGATCCCTTGCAGTCAGTCATGGGATTATGTGCAAATTCACCATCAACGTCCTCACAAAAGAAAACATAAGCACCATTGATTACCTTCTAATAACCATTTTATTACACATTTTATATTTATGAAAGGGCATGGAGAGAGGGCTGTTATTATTTCTCTAATGCAAAGCAGATGGGCCTGACAGAGGTAAATGGGACTTTCTGGGCGTGGCCCTGAAAGTTTGTGTTTTCCCGGAAGGTTTTGAGCCAGGGCCAAACCAGACCCAGAAGTTCCCATCCACCCCTGTCTCGACACATGACTTTCATTAACAAAATTGCGTTGCTCTTTTCTGCAAAAAGTGGTACCATTACTCTAATAAAAACATGTCCATTATGGATCAATTGCCACCTACGTGGTAGTGAGGAGGACTCAGAAGCAAGAGGGCAGGAGCTGGTGAGAACAAAGGATCTTGCAGTGGGAGGCCCCAGCCACTGGGCGTCCCTCCCTGGTCAGGCTTGACAGGCATGATATGGATCAAACTTGTACCGGTAGCCAGATCGCACTGGGATGACCACCTACAGACAGAACCTGGCCCTCAGTCTTATGTTCCAATCGTTAACCAGCCCTGCCCACTGCATGCATCTTGTCCATGGAGGCCAACACAGCGCCACCAGCTGCTCTCCCTCTTGACCCAGTCTCTGGGCTCATCTAGACCCACCCACTTTGCTCCTGGCTTTGCCTTCTTGCTCGATCCCAATACCTGCCCCTGCAATTTCCAGCCTCATGTTCACTTTTGAATTCAATGTGGATTTATTGACTTAGCCATGGTCATGGTATGTTCCACCTATGTCTACCCGCTTCTGATCACTCGGGCTGACCCCTGCCTGACTGGTATCCACTCAGAATTTGAGATAATGTGAACTTTTGATGACCTAAGATGTGCCCATCTTGGTGGAGGTGTTTCCCCCTATACCTCTTATTCTCAAGCTTTTTGGTACGCAAGAATTGGCTGGGGAGAGGTTAAAAAAAGAAAGAAAGGAAGAAAAGAAGGAAGGAAGGAAAGAAAGAAGGAAAGAAAGAAAGAAAGAAAGAAAGAAAGAAAGAAAGAAAGAAAGAAAGAAAGAAAGAAAGAAAAAAGAAAGAAAGAAAGAAAGAAAGAAAGGAAGGAAGGAAGAAAGAAAGAAAGAAGGAAGGAAAGGAAGAAAGAAAGAAAGAAAGAAAGAAAGAAAGAAAGAAAGAAAGAAAGAAAGAAAGAGTTCCTGCATCCTATCTTCTGAAACTCTAATTCTGTAGGTCTGCAATGGGCTGAAAATCTGCATTTCTTACAGTAGATGATTCAAATGGAGGAAGAACCTGGGATGCACTGAAAGGCACCACCTTCACTGGCAAGTGATCAGTTGAGGAAATACAGCAAACATTGGCATCTGTACAATGCTCATCCCCTTGCGAGCGTCTTCACATCCATTTGTCCTTTCTGTCCTCTGATTCCCTCTACCATTCAGGACGCTTTCCTCATCTTACAGAGGAGGAAAGTAATGCTCAGCGTGGTGACGTGAATCTCCAAATGCGAGTGCTCAGATCCTACCACGGATCCTGCCTCCAGCCTGAGCCCCTACCCTGATTCCCAGCCACTGAGAACACATTCCCCAGTGCCAGGAACTCAACAAAACCTCTCCTGAATGACTAAGTCCAAGAATAGCCAGTCCTTGAACAGCATCTTCTCTCCCTCCCTGTCTGCCTCTTTATTTTTTTTTTTTTTTTTTTTTTTTTTTATATATAATTTATCTTTATTGTTGAAAATGTTACAGATGTCCCCTTTGTTTGCTTGATTTTATTTCCCATTGACCTCTGCACTCACCCGACTCTATTGCCTGTGTCCATGGGCTATCATGTTAAACTCTTTATGGTCATTGGCTCCACTAATCCTCCAGATGTAAAAGTACAAATAAGGAAATGGGCTCAAAGAGGTTAAATAACATACTTAAAAATGGCTGAATTGCAAATTATTTCTCAATTATGGGAAATTCTATTTTCTTTGTTTTCTTTTTTTTTTTTTTTTTTTTTTTTTTTTAATATTTTTATTGAGGTATTATATGTGTACATATCTTACTATTACCCCCCCCACCCCACACCCACACATGCCCTCCCCCCCCAGAGTTTTGCGTCTATTGTTTATGCTTATATGCATGCATACAAGTCCTTCGTTTGATTTCATAACTCCCCCACCTTTCCCAAACTTTTCCCCTGTACTTTGAAAGTCTGTTTGATGCTTTACTGTCTCTGTATCTATCTTTTTGTTCACCATTTTATAATGTTCTTTACTATCCCTAAATGAGTGAGATCATGTGGTATTTTTCTTTCATTGACTGGCTTATTTCACTTAGCATAATGTTCTCCAATTCCATCCAGGTTGCTGCAAATGATGAGAATTCCTTCTTTTTTATGGCAGCATAGTATTCCATTGTGTAGATGTACCACAGTTTTCCGATCCAGTCATCTGCTGATGGGCACCTAGGCTGTTTCCAAATCTTAGCTATTGTAAATTGTGCTGCTATGAACATAGTGGTGCATATATCCTTTCTGATTGGTGTTTCTAGTTTCTTCGGATATATTCCCAGGAGTGGGATTACTGGGTCAAATGGGAGATCCATTTTCAGTTTTTTGAGGAAACTCCATACTGTTCTCCACAGTGGCTGCACCAGTCTGCATTCCCACCAGCAGTGCACGAGGGTTCCTTTTTCTCCGCATCCTCGCCAACACTTGTTGTTTGTTGATTTGTTGATGATAGCCATTCTGACAGGTGTGAGATGGTACCTCATTGTTGTTTTGATTTGCATCTCTCGGATAATAAGTGACTTTGAACATGTTTTCATGTGTCTCTTGGCCTTCCTTCTGTCTTCTTTTGAAAATATTCTGTTTAGGTCTGTTGCCCATTTTTTTATTGGATCATTTATCTTCCTCTTATTGAGTTGCATAAGCTGCCTGTAGATGTTGGAGATTAAACCTTTATCAGTGATAGCATTTGCAAATATGTTTTCCCATGCAGTGGGCTTTCTTGTTGTTTTGTTGATGGTTTCTTTTGCTGTAAAAAAGCTTTTTATTTTGATGTAGTCCCATTTGTTAATTTTCTCTTTAGCTTCCATTGCCCTAGGGGCAGTGTCAGTGAAGAAGTTCTTGTGGCATATGTCTGAGATTTTGTTGCCTGTGGATTCCTCTAGTATTTTTATGGTTTCCCGTCTTATGTTTAAGTCCTGTATCCATTTTGAATTTATTTTTGTGTATGGTGTAAGTTGGTGATCTAGTTTCATTTTTTTGCATGTATCTGTCCAGTTTTCCCAACACCATTTATTGAAGAGACTGTCTTGACTCCATTGTATGTTCATGCCTCCTTTGTCAAATATTAATTGAGCATAGTGGTTTGGATCGATATCTGGGTTCTCTATTCTGTTCCATTGATCAATATGTCTGTTCTTGTGCCAGTACCAGGCTGTTTTGAGAACAGTGGCTTTGTAATACAGCTTGAAATCAGGTATTGAGATCCCACCTACTTTATTCTTCTTTCTGAGGATTGCTGAGGCTATTCGGGGTCTTTTTTTATTCCAGATGAATTTTTGGAGAGTTCTTTCTAGGTCTGTGAAATATGCTGTTGGTATTTTGATGGGGAGTGCATTGAATCTGTAGATTGCTTTGGGTAGTATGGACATTTTAATAATGTTGATTCTACCAATCCAGGAACATGGTATGTTCTTCCATCTGTTTACCTCTTCCTCTATCTCTTTTTTCAGTGTCCTGTAGTTTTCTGCGTATAGGTCTTTTACCTCCTTAGTTAAGTTTATTCCTAGGTATCTTAATTTTTTTGGTGTGATGGTAAATGGGATTGCTTTTTTAGTCTCTCTTTCTGTAAGTTCATTATTGGTGTATAGAAAAGCCATAGATTTCTTGGCGTTAATTTTGTATCCCGCTACATTGCCGAATTCATTTATTAAGTCTATTAGTTTTTTGATGGAATCTTTTGGGTTTTTTATGTACAATATCATGTCATCTGCAAATAAGGACAGCTTCACTTCTTCTTTTCCAATTTGGATGCCTCTTATTTCTTCTTCTTGCCTAATTGCGATAGCTAATACTTCCAGTACGATGTCAAACAGGAGTGGTGAGAGTGGGCATCCCTGTCTTGTTCCTGTTCTTAGGGGAAATGGTTTTAGTTTTTGCCCATTGAGTATGATGTTTGCTGTGGGTTTATCATAAATAGCTTTTATTATGTTGAGGTATGAGCCTTCTATTCCCACCTTGTTGAGAGTTTTTATCAAGAAAGGGTGTTGGATTTTGTCAAATGCTTTTTCTGCATCTATTGATATGACTATGTGATTTTTATCTCTCAATTTGTTTATGTGATGTATCACGTTTATTGATTTGCGGATATTGTACCATCCTTGCATTCCTGGAATAAATCCTACTTGGTCATGGTGTATGATCTTTCTGATGTACTGCTGGAGCCGATTTGCTAGAATTTTGTTGAGGATTTTGGCATCAATGTTCATGAGGGATATTGGCCTGTAATTCTCTTTCATTGAGTTGTCTTTATCTGGTTTTGGTATTAGGGTGATGCTGGCTTCATAGAAGGAGCCTGGAAGTGTTCCTTCCTCTTGAATTTTTTGGAATAGTCTGAGGAGGATAGGTTTTAGTTCTTCCTTGAAAGTTTGATAAAACTCTCCTGTGAAGCCATCTGGCCCCGGGCTTTTGTTTGCCGGAAGCTTTTTGATGACTGCTTCAATTTCTTCCATAGTTACTGGCATGTTGAGCTGTTTAGAATCTTCCTGATTGAGTTTTGGAAGGTTGTATTTTTCTAGGAATATGTCGATTTCCTCTAGGTTGTCCAGTTTGTTGGAATAGAGTTGTTCGTAGTATTTTGTAACAATCCTTTGTATTTCGTCGGGGTCTGTTGTTATTTCACCTCTTTCATTTCTGATTTTGTTTATTTGGGTCCTCTCTCTTTGCTTCTTGGTGAGCCTGGCTAGAGGTCCATCAATCTTGTTTATCCTTTCAAAGAACCAGCTCTTGGTTTTGTTGATCTTTTGTATTGTTTCTTTGGTCTCTATGTCGTTTATCTCCGCTCTGATCTTTATTATTTCTTTCCTTCTGCTTACACTGGGCTTATCTTGTTGCTCTCTCTCTAACTCTTGGAGTTGTTGGGTTAGGTAATTTATTACCATTGTTTCTTGTTTTTTGAAGTAGGCTTGTAGAGCTATGAACTTCCCTCTCAGGACTGCTTTCATTGTGTCCCATAGATTTTGGCTTGTTGTGTTTTCATTGTCGTTTGTTGCCATGATGTTTTTTATTTCTTCCTTGATGTCTTTGGTAACCCAGTCATGGTTTAATAACATGCTGTTTAGTCTCCAAGTGTTTGATTTCTTTGGGTTGTTTTTATTGTAGTTGATTTCCAGTTTTATGCCACTGTGATCTGA
Source organism: Eptesicus fuscus (assembly GCF_027574615.1). Taxonomy (NCBI): domain Eukaryota; kingdom Metazoa; phylum Chordata; class Mammalia; order Chiroptera; family Vespertilionidae; genus Eptesicus; species Eptesicus fuscus. Next base: position 111,625,128 of record NC_072474.1, on the reverse strand, counting down.
GAAGATACTTGATATGATTTCTATCTTCTTGAATTTGGAGAGACTTTGCCTATGTCCTAACATATGGTCTATCTTTGAAAATGACCCATGTGCACTTGAGAAGAATGTATATTCTGTGGCTTTGGGGTGAAATGTTCTGAAGATGTCGATTAATTCCATCTGTTCTAGTGAGTCATTTAGGATTGATGTTTCTTTGCTGATTTTTTGTTTAGAGGATTTGTCCAATGGTGATAGTGGGGTATTGAAGTCTCCTACTATGATTGTATTACTGTCAATCTCTCCTTTGATATCTTCCAGGAGTTTTTTAATGTATCTTGGTGCTCCTGTATTGGGTGCATATATGTTTACCAGAGTTATTTCTTCTTGTTGGATTTCTCCCTTAAGTATTATGAAGTGGCCTTCATTATCTCTTGTTATGTCTTTCACTTTGAGATCTAATTTGTCAGATATAAGTATTGCAACCCCAGCTTTTTTTTCATTTCCATTTGCCTGGAAAACCTTTTTCCATCCCTTTACTCTCAGTCTGTATGCATCCTTTTTTTTGAGGTGGGTTTCCTGTAGACAGCAGATATCTGGGTTTTGTTTTCTTATCCAGTCTGTTACCCTGTGTCTTTTGATTGGGGCATTCAATCCATTTACATTTAAAGTTATTATTGATAGGTACTTATTTGACGCCATTTTTATTCTATACCCCTGTGTACCTTCTTTGCTTCCTATTTCTTTCTTTCTTTTTTTTTTTTTTACAGCAGACCCTTTAGCATTTCTTTCATTGCTGGTTTGGTGGTGATAAACTCCCTTAGTCCTTTTTTGTCTCTGAAGCTCCTGATTTCACCTTCAATTTTGATTGATAGCCTTGCTGGGTACAGTATTCTTGGATTTAGACCCTTCCTTTGCATGACTTGGTATATTTCATTCCATTCCCTTCTGGCCTGATGAGTTTCTGTTGAGAAATCAGTTGCTAGTCTGATGGGGGTTCCTTTGTATGTAACTGTCTGTCTCTCTCTGGCCGCTTGTAAGATTCTTACTTTGTCGTTGGTGTTTGCCAACTTAACTATAATGTGCCTTGGCGTCGGTCTTTTGGGGTTCATTTTGCTTGGAACTCTGTGAGCTTCTTGGATTTGTGTGGGTTTTTTCTTCCCTATATCAGGGAAGTTTTCTGTTATTATTTCTTCAAACAGGTTTTCTATTCCTTGCTCAGTTTCCTTTCCTTCTGGCACCCCTATTATCCTGATGTTGTTTTGTTTTGTATTGTCCCGAAGTTCCCTTACGCTCTCCTCAATCTTTCTAATTTTTGTTTCTAGAAGCTGTTGTAATTGGGTATTTTTTTCCATCTTGTCTTCTAGCTCACTTATGCGGTCCTCTGCTTCATCTAGTCTACTCTTGATGCTTTCTATTGAGTTCTTTACAGCAGCGATGTCATTTTTCATTTCTTCTTGGTTCTTCTTCATTTCTTCTTGGTTCTTACTCATATTGTCGAATTTGTCTTCCATCCTTTTCAGCCACTTTATGACCATTTCTCTGAATTCTTTCTCTGATAGGTTGTTTGCCTCTAAATCGTTTACTTCCTTTTCTGGTGATGCCTGCTTCTCTTTCCTGTTTGGGCTGTTTCTTTGTCTCCCCATGGTCTCTCTTCTCCGGATGTCTGGTTATATAGATTTCTCTCTCTGGCGTTGATTTAAAGGTATAAAATACAACACAACCAGGCACAACAGACAAGGCACTGAACAGAATTGTATTCACGATATTAATAACCTCCAATAAAGGTAACCACCAGAGAAAGACAAATTAGGGAATAGGAGTGGAAGAGGGAGAGTAAAAAGAAAGAACAACTACGAAGAAAAAAAAAACAACAACAAAGAGTGTGAATCTGAACTTGGGAAAAGAGCAGAAAGAAAGAAAAGAAAAAACAGAAAAGAAAAAGAAAAGAAAAAAAAAGTAAGAGAGACAAGAATGATACTAAGAGAGAAAAGGGGAACAAACTATATATATGGGGAGTAAACTCCACTAGAACAACCACTATTCCCAGCAAATTCCAGCAACACGAGCCTGGAGATTAATACAAACTGCAACAGCAGCTAATATCAAGTGAGGCAAGGGAAAACAAAAGTAAAAAACAAACAAAAACAAAGCAAACAAAAGAACCAACCAAACCAACAAAAAGAATAATCAAAACAATCTCATAAAAAAGCATAAAAATTCAATCTAATCAACATTCAAGCAAACAACAACAAAAGGCCCGAGAGAAAAATAATTTTTTAAAGGTAGCGTAGAGAGAGGTTTGTATGGATTTGGAGCAGGGGGTTGGGAATTAGATATATAAGTAGGGTGAAGTTTTAGCAGGGAGTAAACTGAAAAAGTAGGGAAAATCTAAAGCCAGAAAGGGTTAAGATAACCTGGGGACCAAAAGGGGAAAGGTTAGGAGGAGAGTGATGGCATAATTTTAGCTTTGAGATAGGGTAAAGCGATTGTAAGGGAAAGATGCAAATCGACTGTAGGACACTAATCCAAAAATAAAAAAAAGGGAAAATCTAATGACAGTAAAAAGAAAAAAAAGTAAAATAATAGTAATAATAGTGCTGATTGAAAATAAAAATGTAATAATTAAAAAGGTGAAAATCAAGTGAGGAAAAAGAAAAAAATATTAGTTTCTTAAGTAAAAGATGCAAAAAATGAAAATAAAAAAATATGAGAATAAAAAAATTAAAAAATTGAAAAAAGAATTGAAAATTAAAAAATAGGAAGACTAAAATGTGCAGTAGCGGCTGTCATTCACTTCCTCTATTATTCTGTTTGGTACGCCTTTTTCCCAGTCTGGGCGGTATTTCAGTTCAGCTTCATTCCAGGGCTCCTCAGTGTTGGAAGCCAGTCCTGCTTTTTAAGCCAGCCCTGTCTTAATTTCTCGTATTTATTTTTGATTACACCAGAGACAATTAGCGTTTCAGCCCCTGGGTGGCAGTGTTTCTGAATTGACTTCCGGGCCTCTCTAGCTCTTTTTTTTTTTTTTTTTTTTTCCCCCTTCTATGGCACTCACTACCAGTTTGTGGAGGTGTGCGCCTCAGAGCTGCCTCTCTGATGGTCACACGCAGCTCTGGCCCCAGGTTCCGAAAAAACACCTTCCCCCTGCAGTCTTTCAGGGTTTCCACCTGGGTTTACCTCTGTATTGGGCTTAGCAATCAGAGTCGGAAAGAGCCCAGGTGTGCGGACCGTGGGTCTGTGCCCCAGACTAAGGAGACTGCACTCCTTTGAAACTTCTTAGTCTGACCCTCCTCGTCAGATTAAAATGAGTTGCTTTCAAGAGGTCACTTCTGTTAGCAGCTCAGAAGACCCCCCTCCTCATTCACGGATCACGGCAGTTCCAACTGCCGCTGATTTTTCTAGGCACAGACCTCCCGGCTCCTGCCGGTCCTGCGGCTGCCGCGCTTCCCTCACCCAGCGCTTCCCTCACCCACCGCGGGGATTAGAAACCGCAGCTTATTTCAGACAAAATCTGACCTTTCCGTGGTGCAGTGAAGAGTTTCTTTGAATCCGAGTGTTTGCGCTGATAGGGGACCGGTGGTCTGGTGCTCCCAGCAGTTCAGTGTTTGCAGTTGTCGCAGAAAGTCAGGTTTCCACTAAAATCCTCCTTTCCTTGCAAGATGGCGAGGCGCCCGGCGAGCCCGCAGCTCCAGGAGGGGACCCAGCCCCTGTGGGTGCTGCGCGGTCAGAGGAACACTGCCCAGCACTCCCCTGCCTTCTCCTGGAGTTTAGCTGTCCCTTGGCTTGCCCACATACGCTCCCTCTGCGAGCCTCTGCTGCTCCGACTCTCCGCCCCAGGAACAGACTCCAAACCCGACTCTATTCCGTCGCCATTTTTTCTCCTGATCGGCTGTCTGCCTCTTTAACAAGCACTGACTCTACAGCAAAGCAGATGCACCCAAAAGGATCTGTTCTGAGTCCTTGACCATGGCCGCTCAGGGGTCAGAGACATGGGTCAGACCCCCCTGTATCTTCGCTGGCATCTGAGAGGGGCCCCATGCTGTGCCTGACAACTCTATGCCGATGTGTTGAATGTGATCTGAGGAACGTCATTTGCACTAACATCTGGTTTCTTACCCTAAATGGAATCCTATTCTGGTTGGAAGAATGTTGAGCCACGGAGCAGTGGGCATGGCCCTGTGGTTATGTGAGAAGCTGCCCTGAGGGGAGCCCACTGGGAGCCCAGATACACAATGAGTCGTGTGGCCCCAAGGAAACAGGCTTTGGAGCTGGACAGGGTGTGAACCCTGGCTCTACCCACTTGCCCTTTGGTCGCATTTACCGTCAACTCCTAAGCCTCAGTTTTCTTGTCTGTAACATGGACACAATCATCCCCATAGGTTCCTTGGGAGTATTAAGAGGTCAATTTTTGTAAACAGTTCGCTTCAGAGAGGCACTCAACCAATGGTACTTCTACTAACGTCTGATTTTAAACGTGGATTTAGAAGTATAATCCAAGTAGAGGAAAGAGACTAACACACCAGAAACATGTGAGTCAGACCTTCAGACTAAGCAGCGTGGTCCTCCCCGGAAGAGCGGCTGAGGTTTCCAGCAGAGTCATGGCTGGCGGAGCTCCTGGGAGACGGGGCTCTACCCGGGGCCTCGAGGGTAAGCATGTGGAGCCAGAGAACAGGAGGGGCACTGGCCTGGGCCCAGCAGGACCACGGGGTAGGCAGGACCATTGGAGGAAGCCAGTGTTCTTTCAGTTATGCCCGCTTTGCTACTGAAAAAGTCAAGACCTGGAAGGCAGTATTTTTTCAAAGGAAAGTCAAGACCAAGCATGGGATGTAAAATCAGAATAGTCAGGTCACGAAGGCGACATCCATTTATCTGAGGGCCCTGGATTTACCCTGAGTGTCCTGGCAACCAGAGGGGAAGGGAAACCTGAGGCGGTCCTTTTCTTCCTTCTGTCCAAGATAAAGAAAAACCCCACAATGTACCTCAAAAGATAGTGTCCCCTCCCCCCATGTTGGACTACAAAGGAATTTCTCATTGGAGCTATTTCAAATAGAGCTTTCTATCGTGAACAGGATTCATTACCTATAATGAGGTCTACAAGGTGCTTACTTGGAGGCCCTCTACACAGGATAAAAGCATTACTCAAAACCCGGCAGCACAGAGAGGAGGACAGAGCCTGGGTGCACTTCCTGATGCGTGGCCTTGGGTTGGCAAGGGGGCTGCCCGACCACCTCCTCACTGTGAGCGCCAACGCTGGCCCCGCTGCTGGGCTTTCAGTGGCTTCCCACTGCTCTTCCGAGAAAGTCCAACCTCCTTACTTGGCCCCAGAGGCCAGCAGATCGGGCTCCTGCCCACTCCCCAGGCTTCTTCACACCCACTCAGCACCACCACACTCCACCACACTGGCCCTTGGGAAAGGCGCCAACCTCTCTCCCACCTCCAACCCCTTCCGCTTGCTCACTGTCCAGAAGGCTCCACCCCCAGCTTTTCACATGGTGGCTGCCTCCTTCATCTTCTGGTCTCAACTTACACTCACTTCCTCCCACAGGTCTACCCTGCCCACCCCTCCCTCTACATTGGCCTCTCCTGTCACTCTCCAGCTCCCCGCCATTGTCTGCTCCATGGTGCTGATCACAACCTGTACAGACTTCACCCCCATCTGTGCTCAGTATTGCTGTCTTCCACAGAATGCAGGAAGGCAGGGATCTTGCCTAGTTTTCCTCCATCATACCCCTAGGGCCCAAGACAGCATCTGACACATAGTAGGTGCCCAACACGTATCTGTAGAACAAATGGAAAAAAAGGAGGGCTCTCTAATAAGAGCCCAGAGGTCAGGCTTTCTTACATTGAATCCTGCCTTGGAAGGTCCTCCATTCACAAAGATAAGGAATCCAAAACATTCACTCCAAGGAGAGCCAGCCAGCGTCAGCGCACAGAGAGCTCGCAAGTTGCCATGCAAAAGGTCAGAGTTCTCTCAGATTCGGGGTAGAGTCCAGCTTGTTCTTTGCTGTGCTGCTTGGCAGGGTGGATAGGAAGAAACACATGCAAGGACAGTGGGATTCTCTTCTCCCATCCCTTCCAATCCAGTTCCCAAAGGAAAGTTCTCCCAGTGGGATGAAAACATACCTCTAGCCCCAAAGCACCCTGAGTACTCCATGGCATAACCAAATAAAAAAGAGACACTGTCTGCAGATGAATTTGAAAAATGCCCTGACTTGGCCCTTTTCTGGTCCCAGGGTCCACTGGCATCAACACACAGCTAAAGGCAGCAGCCTCTCTTGAAGTGAGGCTGCCTCCCTGGCCCCCTCACCCCCCGCAAAGAGGAGCAGTAACCAGGGCGAGGCCACCCACCAGCGGCGGCAGCCCGGACTGAACTGAAGGCTTATTATCAGCCTCTAGTCCTCTCTGTTCCCTTTGGTTTCCTCCTTCTTCCCACACTCTTCTACAGCTCCAAAAGGACCACCTGGTCCCAGGCCCAAATTCCTGTGCTTCTGTACAGACACCTGGAGCTAGGAACACAACCTAGAAATTTCCCCAACTGGAGACCGAGGTGGTCGGAGTCTTCATTCCTGGCCTGGCCACGCACAAGCTGTGGGACCTTGAGCGAAACTCCTCCTCACCTTGGTTTAGTCGTCTGTGAAATAAGCAAACTGTTCCCATTCATGTACCACTTTCATGGTTTTGCCACTTCTTCATATTACCTATCCTGTCCTTTCAAATATGAGTATCCAACATTTGCCTTTATCCTTACTCTCTAGTTAAACAACAGTGGCACGGGTGTGCTGTGTATATTTTTTCTAATGGACATTCAAAATATATAGCTATTGAAAAATTCACCCATCTATTACGAAAAGACATCTTGTGTTCCATCGGTCAAACATATGCACCCTTGGGGAGATGCTGGATTCATAAATGGATCCTGAGATAAGTTCCTACAGTGTATGATTCTAAGTGGAACTCCAGGACACAGAGGAGCTGCTTTGGATTCTTGAGGGCACGGCATTGCGGCTGGGATTTCATCCATCCATGGTGATGAGTCCACTCTTTGGTATCCACGGAATCCCAAAAGCTCTGCTGATGGTAATAGGCCCCAAGAGTGAAAGACCTATTCTTAGTATGGCTTGATTTTTCAAGTGTTTGAGCCCCTGTTATGTGTCACGTCTGATGCTAGGTCCTTGTGCAACATAAACAGGAGAAGGCATAGATCTGTCCTCAGGAGGTCTAGCAGGAGACAATCGAGTAGGAGACCGTCTAGCAGGAGACAGAATGTGAACTAAAAGTTCCAGTACAGGCTGAAAACTTTTGAGAGAGGAAACTGACTATTATTCACCTGTCATAGCACCTGGCACACTGCCCCACACACATTAAAGACTTTATTGGCTTATCTGCTGAAGTTCTGTAATGGGATATTTACAAAGTACAGGGATATCATCAAGACAGAGATTCATCCTGCAATGGGGCATCACGGAGGTCTCTGCTAAGCAGGCTTTTGCAAGATGAGGTGTTCTCTAGTGAGGAAGTCCCTCCGGGCAGACAAAATGGCCTGAGCAAAGACCTGGGGGAAGGAGGTGCAGGAGAAGGGCAGAGACCTGTGAGTCATTTAAAAGAGCAGGATAGTGCAACCGATGAGGGCTGGAGAGACACAGGTAAGCTGGCCACATGGGAGGCATGTAATGTAATGAAGAGTGATAAGCGGTGGGCCCTCATAGAGAGAGCTTCCTGGCAACTGTACTTCAGATGGGCAGTGATTACTGAGACCTGGAACCCCTCGAGCACTATCCAAACTGCTCAGAGTCAATGTAACCCAATTCTCAAAAACCAACATCTCATCACCCTTATTATTTGAATTTCAATCTACATAGTCAATACGTTGAATAATGCAGTTAACTGATATGGCCTAATTTGTGTTTTCTACATCCAGTAACTTCAGAATATACTTCCTTTTCAGGTACAAAGGGAACATTAACTAAAATAGATCACTTGCTGGGCCATAAAACAAGTCTCAAAAATTCCAAAGAAATAAAAGCATGAAATCAGAGTATGTACTCTGACTAGATTGGAAATAAATATAAATAAATAACAAAGGAAATCTAGAAAATCCACCACCCACCAAATTTTTGTCAATTATCTCTAGATAATGCACTGGTTTAACAAGAAAACAAAGTGAGAGGGGGAAATAGTTCCATCCGAGTGATAATGAAAAACACAACACATCAACATTTTTAGGATTCAGCTAAAGCAATCATCACAGGGAAATGTATGACATGAAATGTATATGTTAAATGCATTCTCTTTATCAAGATGTAGCTTATGTACTTTTTCCCATTCCCCCTCTCAGTACAGCTATAAACCCTGGACACTGGACATAATACATAACACAACTTAAGAAGACCTGAGAGATGGAAAGGAGAAGGTGGATTGGCGAGACCTCAGGCCCCGGAGAACAAAAGGGCAGTGAGGTTGTTTCTCTTTGCCTGGGTTTCTCTTTGCCTCAGAAACTCCAGACGGGCTGCTGGAGAAGCCACCAGCCCCAAACTCCAAGAGGTGGAGACACAAAGTAGCCAAGGACCTGATCTTTCATTTGCCCTACTTTTTCCTTTTCCCACAGCATCACCTGTCATGCCAGACAACTGACGTATTTATAATGCTAGTAGCCCTGCACATGAATCTGAGCTTTCTGCGGGGCCTGGCCACTCCACGCCCGCTGCCCAGAGGCTCTGCACGGCCCAGAGGCCCATCTGCGGCTGGGTGCAGAATGCTTGCCTCGTCACCACGGTGATGAAGTAAGCATTCTGCCAGGCCGCTCATGCTGCCCACTCTCAACGGCTGCCCCCCAGGGACTGGGGGACTCCAGCGGGGCTGAGAGGACTGGACGCTGCCATCTTGTGGCTATGGGCACCGCCATCTTTGTGATGGAGTGACAGTTAATTTGCATATTGCCCTTTTATTAGATAAGATTGTCTGTTTCCTCCCACTGGGCCAATACAGACTGCCATGGAAACAGAAAGGCGGTAAGTAAGAATCTTAATGTGTTACTCACAGATATGTCACAATGGCTTAGATGTGCACATAACACACAGAAGATGCTCAAGAAATACTTGTCGAATACCAAGTAAATCAGAAATAGATAAAGATTGTAAATACAATAACCATTATGTAAATATGGCAGAGAGAGCCATGCTGGTCCTTTGGCCTTGGCATTCACTCCTCGATTCTTTTCCCTTCCTATTTTGACCTCACACTTACAGAGCCTACATCTTCAAAATCTACATTCTCTGGTTTAAAAAAAAAAAATCACTAACTCTATGGGTGGTAAATGTAGCCCCTCTACCACCTGGTACCCACAAGGATTCAGGGCCCCTCTTAAATGACAGAGCAACTGTTCCCCCCTCCCCAAAAGAACATGAGGTTGAGGGTTGAAGTATGATTCTATGTTGACACTGGCATGGCCTTCACTCTTGCCAAACAGTGATTTGAAAAGCTCTTGTTGCATTTACTACTATTACTATATCATTGATTTTCAGCACCTTTTAAAAAAAGTGGTCAAGAATATGAGGAGTGATTATCAACATGTGGAATTCATTTTTACACTTCTTCCATTGTGTTGCAAAGAAGAATCAATCATCTCAGGTCCCAGTGCATTCTACCGCTAAGGGCCCCGGATGTTTCCTCAGCCTTACAGAATGAAGAGAGCAGCCTTTGTCCTCCAGGAAAAAGTACTGGGGGGCGGGGGGGGGTGAGTACTCCTGATTCTCAGTGCAGAGCACATGCTACAGAAGGTGTGCCTAAAAGAAGCTGCTGAGCTACACAGGGAAGAACAATTAGAAAAGTTGACCGGGCAGGGTTCTGTTTACATTCTGTCATTTCTAATCACCGTTTGAACTCCTGCCTGTGTTTGCTATAGCATTAATGCCTGTCATTGCTGCATTTCCCACTTGGGACCTAGGCTCCGTCTGCATTTCACATGGCAGCAGCAAGAGTTCCCTGTGACTGCCACCCTTTATGGCCTGCCCAGGTCACAGAGACCTTCCATCTCTGGGAATTTCCCTCACCACCCACTGCCCCTGACCACATGTTTACCCATTTGACCCTACATCTCCGGCTGTGGCCACTTGAATCGAAGAAGACACCTGATCCAAGCTCCCTGTTTATGAGCTGGATTCCTGGGACGGTCGATGAGTCTTTACATGTGGTGGCAACTGAGGAGATACATGCTCAAGCCCTTAAAGGGAGTTATCCAATGCCCAATGTAGGAGCAGGCCGTCAGCAAAGAGAGAAACGTGTACAAAGAAACAGAGATGAGGAGGGAGAGGAATGCCCTTTTTCCAGTTCTTGGTTCCATCTCCTCTACCCCCAAAGGCCTCTTGCTCTTGGACAACATGAGCCACCTAACTTTCTTATAATGACTCATTTCTGCTCAAACTGGTTACTTGCAACACATAGAATTAAAGGTTCAAATTACAGCTGAGCAAATGAGGCGACACTGTCCCATATGATCAAAAAGAGGACCCTAGTTAATTTATTGATGAGTTATTTTTTTCCTGGTTTGTATAATAGTCCTAAAAATAGTCCTAAAATTCTTCTTAAGGAATTCTGATTGCAATAGCTTAGTGTAACTGGCCTTGCAGGCTCCCAACTGCCCCTTCTCCAGCTCATCCTGTCCTCTGTGTCTCTCCATTTTTCTAGTTATTTCTTAGATCCAGAATTTGTCCAGTTCTTCAATGACTGGGAAAAAAAAGATCATTTCCTCTGTGAAATCCATCATCTGACAACCATCCACCCTCCTGTCTTATGCCTTTTACCCCCTTTTGTTTGGTCCACTTTCCCCTGGAAAATGAAGGCCTCCCAACCCATGATGCTCTTAACTGTAACCACAATGCAGGAGCTCCCTGGAGCTACACTGACCGATATGGTTGCACTCATCTCAGGTGGCCACTTAAATTGCAGATCATTCAAATTAAACCATTTAGGGAACCAAGATGGTGGCGTAGGTAAATACCTGTACTCAGTGCCTCCCACAACCACCATCAAAATTACAGCTGAAATACAGAAAACCATCATCCAAAACTGCTGGAAAGCTGGCTGAATGGAAGTCCTACAACTAGAAAAGTAAAGAAGAATGCACACTGAGACTGGTAGGAGGTGCAGAGGCACAGAACGGGCTGGTCCAACACCCACGTATGCTGCTTTTTTTAAAAATAGATTTTTATTGATTTCAGAGAGAAAGAGAGGGGAGAGGGAAGGAGAGAGAAAGGGAGAGGGAGAGGGAGAGGGAGAGAGAGAGGGAGAGGGAGAGGGAGAGGGAGAGGGAGAGGGAGAGGGAGAGGGAGAGGGAGAGGGAGAGGGAGAGGGAGAGGGAGGGAGAGAGAGAGAAAGAAAGAAAGAAAGAAAGAAAGAAAGAAAGAAAGAAAGAAAGAAAGAAAGAAAGAAAGAAAGAAAGAAAGAAAAAGGAAGGAAGGAAGGAAGGAAGGAAGGAAGGAAGGAAGAAAGAAAGAAAGAAAGAAAGAAAGAAAGAAAGAAAGAAAGAAAGAAAGAAAGAAAGAAAGGAAAGAAGGAAAGGAAGAAGGAAAGGAAGAAAGATCAAAGATGAGAGAGAATCATTGATCAGCTGCCTACTGTATACCCCCTACTGGGGATTGAGCCCACAACCCAGGCATGTGCCCTTGACTGGAATCGAACCCAGGACCCCTCAATCTGCAGGCCCATGCTCTGTCCATTGAGCCAAACCAGCCAGGGCTGTACCACTTTTTTAATTAGGAGGGAGATCGTCTCTGCAGAGGCTGCCCACGAGGAGCAATGGGTCCCAGCTCCATACCAGAAGCCCAGCCCAGGGTCTCAGAGCTGGGAAAAGAAGTCTCTACAGGCAGTAAGAACTAGGTGCTGTAACAGCCAGTGCATATTGGGGCTCAGTGACACAGAGGCTGCTGGAAACGCAGCTGTTCCTCTTAAAAGGCTGGCCCACAAGCTGAACTTACAAGGTCCTGCTTCCTCTGAGCTCCAGGAGGAAGTGGATTGTCTGGTTTTGGGGCAGCTTTCTCCCAGACTGAGGTGCTCACAGGGATCACTGTTCCTATGCTGGGTCCTCACTGGTCACAGGGCTAACTGGCAGCCATATCTATTTATTCTGCCCTGATGATTCCCTAAGACCCCGCCTCATCCAATTTACATCCCCACTCAAGCTGAAAGCAGCAGCTTTTACATATGAATGGTCTGTCCTTGTTCAGGCTAAAATATCTCAAACAGGCTGCAGCTTGGTCAGGGAGCCCCAAACCTATCAATAAAAGGCCCAAGACCTGGCACCAGCACTAGCCTACCTTGCTTCACAGCTGGGCCTTGTCTGGGCACTTCTAAACCCAATACAAAGAGGAGGAATCTACAGATCCCTCTCTTGCTCCTGCTGGGTGGCCCCAGGAAGTGGCTGACTTTGCACCTCCCTAGAGACCCAAGAGCCAGTGTACCCAGTGGTCAGTGTCAGACCATACCAGATTACAACTCTACACATTCATAAGCAACACACTCAAAGGGCAGACTCAGGGAGCACCAAAAGCCCCACTGAAGCAAGTCCTGCTCCATAAGGGTGTCTCCTGCACAGCAGCTCTCCCATTGTAGTTGCAGCTGGTCCTCACAGCCTATTTGCCTGGAGGTCAATTCTTCCCAGTGACATCAACAGCAATCAAGTCTCAACTACAGCAAGACTGTGCTCAGAGCCCACAAAGGGGTGCACCTAAAGTTCCCAACTCAGCTGACTGATAAGGCCACTCTACCAATTCCAGGGGACATAGCAGCTCTACCCAATACATAGAAACAAACATAGGGAAGCAGCCAAAATGCAGAGACAAAGAAAACATGTCACAAATGAAAGAAAGCAAACTAGTGGATATAGAGTTCAAACCCATGGATATAAGGTTACTCAAGAATCTTCTAGAAACCTCCAAGGGACTTAGTGAGAATTTCAAGGATTTTATTGAGAATGCCAAAAAAAAAAAAAAAATATGGAAAAGGACCAGTCAGAAATTAAGCATACAATGACTGAAATAAAGAATAATATACAGTGATTCAACAGTAGACTAGAAGATCCCAAGAATCAAATCAACTATTTGAAATATGAGGAAGCAGAAAAACACCCAACCAGAAGAGCAAAAAGAATCAAGAATCCAAAAATATGAAGATAGTGTAAGGAGCCTCTGGGACAACTTCAAGCATACCAACATTCACATTATGGGGGTGCCAGAAGAAGAGAGAGAGCAAGGTATTGAAAACCTATTTGAAGAAATAATGACAGAAAACTTCCCCTACTTGGTGAAAGAAATAGACTTACAAACCCAGGAAGCACAGAGAGTCCCAAACAAGAGGAACCCAAAGAGGACCACAACAAGACACATCATAATTAAAATGCCAAGGGCTAAAGACAAAGAGAGAATCTTACAAGCAGCCAGAGAAAAGCAGTTAGTTACCTACAAGGGAATGCCCTTACAACTGTCAGCTAATTTCTCAACAGAAACTATGCAGGCCAGAAGGGAGTGGCAAGAAATATTCAAGGTGATGAATAGCAGGGACCTATAACCAAGATTACTCTATCCAGCAACGCTATCATTTAGAATTGAAGGTCAGATAAAGAACTTCACAGATAAGAAAAAGCTAAAGAAGTTCATCACCTCCAAACCAGTATTATATGAAATGTTGAAGGTTATTCTTTAAGAAGAGGAAGAAGAAGAAAAAGATCGAAAATATGAACAACAAAATGGCAACAAATACATACCTATCAACAATTGAACATAAAAATCAAAATAAACAAATAAGAAATCTAATGAACAGAATAAACTGGTGAATAAAATAGAATCAGAGGTGTAGAAATGGAACAGACTGACAGTTCTCAGAGGGAGGAGGGTGAGGGTGAGGGAAGAGATTAAACAAAAATCTTATATGCATATATGCATTACCACAGACAATAGGGTAGTGAAGGGCTGGGGCAGGGCAGGAACTGGGTGGAAGGGGACAATGGGGTGGGAGAGGAGGGACATATATAATAATCTCAACAATAAAGATTTAAAAAAACAATAAAAAAATTAAACCAAATTAGAAGTACATTCTCTCAGTCACACTGGCCCAAGTTCAAGTGTTCCATGGGAATATGTGGCTAGTTATCCATGTTGGATGGCACAGATACACAACATTTCCAGCAGGAGTTTTTACTGGGCCTAAAGAATCCTTTCTCCCATTTCTACTTCTCCAAGCCTGCTCATTCTTTCAGGTCACAATCAGAAATGCCACAGGCTTTCCTATGAAAGTCAGATAGCCACCTGGTGAAATTCCAGTCTCTCTCATTTCTTCTTCTCTTGGTAATGGCTACAGACCTAAATGTTTGTGTGTGTCCCCAAAAAATGATTCATATGTTGAAATTCTAACCCCAAACTGGAGTTGGAGCTTTTATGAGGTGATTTAGTCATGAGAATGGGGCCTTCATGAATGGGGTTAGTGCCCTTATAAAGAGGCCCAAAAAAAGCTCCCTGCCCCTCCAATCATGTGAGGACACAACAAGACAGCCACCTACAAGAATTGAACACTCACCAGACACTTTGATCTCGGACCTTCCAGCTTCCAGAACTGTGAGAAATAAATTTTTGCCATTTAAGCCACCCAGTCTATGGTATTCTGTTACAGCATCCCAAACTAATTGAGATAAGTAGTAAACATTCAGGCTCTGGATCCCGGCTAGAAATCTCTCTACTGCTGACTAGCTATGTGACTGTGAGCAATTCACTTAACCTGTCTGTGATCAGTTTCTTCCTCTATAAAATAAAGATAAGAACACGATTCCCCTGGTTGCATTATTGTATGCATTAAACTCATTATTCATATATGTATTAATGTATAACACCAATGCAATGCAAAGCTCTCTGCCAACGCCTGGCACAAAGTAAGCTCTCAGGGCGAGCAGCAGTGGCAACCATGCCTATCTGGTGATGTTTTTTAGACTCAAGTCTCACCTGGTCTCCCCTCTAGACTCTCATTCCTTGAATGAAGAATACAAGTCTATTTCATCACTGCACCTCCAACAGTGCCCAGCATAACTCCTGCCACTGAAGTAGATATGCACACCTATTTTCAGTGCATAACTTAGAAAATAATTTAACAAACTAATGCAAAGATGAATATTTATAAGGGAATAAAAGGCTGACTCTAGAGAAAGACTGTACAGAAATAATCAAGATAAATGGCAAGAATCTAAGGATCATCAAAGTTAAGATCTGCCTTCACTGGTTTGGCTCAATGGATAAAGTGTCGGCCTGTGGACTGAAGGGTTCAAGGTTCGATTCCGGTCAGGGCATATGCCCGGGTTGCAGGCTCAGTCCCCAGTAGGAGGTGTGCAGGAGGCCGCCGATCAATGATTCTCTCTCATCATTGATGTTTCTCCTTCTCTCCCTCTCTGAAATCAATAAAAGTATATGAAAAAAAAAAGAAAAAAAGAGCGCAGCCCTGTCACGGGACATGGCCAACATCAACCCAACGAACACAGTTTACACTGCAGTCACAGCTAAGCGGGTCCATGGGATTCTGTGTCCCCAAGCTACCCCCGTGCGGCAGGGAATAGGAAGGGACAGAGAAGCACAGACCGTCAGTGTCCTCATGGCAGGGCCCTGTGTCCCCACGGGGAATGAGCCTTCGGGGGCCGCACGGACTCCCAGCCCCTTAGGAAGCCGGCCTCCCTTATGCACAAGGCGGTCACGGAGAGGCGTGGCAGCAGCAGAAACCGCACCACTCAGCCAGCCGGCCGTCTGTGAGCCTTGTTTAGAGAGGCTCAGAAAGGAAGTCCTCGGCCTAGAATATCCCTGCCCTGGAATCCCTCTGGGCCTCCTCAGGCCTCAGGCCTCAGGCCTCAGCACTGTATAGAGATGGCAAGTGTTTACCCAGAGCCTCCTGCCCCTGGGGCTGGGCCTCCTCCTGCAAGTGGCTTCTCTGCCCGGACCTCAGGCTCCCAGAGCTCATGTCCCAGCTGTCCCCTTGTTTTGCCCAGTCTTTCCTTTTACACATGTATTGCTGCTTCACCTAATTTGCCCACAAGATGGGTGAGGCACATGTCTCCAGAAAGGTTAGCAAAATGGAAACAGCCGGCACTGAGGAAGGAGGGGAAGGAAGGACTTACTCGGTGACCGCCCATGCAGCTTCTGTGGCCGGGCTCAGAGGGAGCCCCCTGTCCCTCGAAGCCCTGGCACCAGGAGACGTCCAGCTGCGGCCCGTGGGAAGCAAGACACAGCCCCTGAGGAAGGTGACTGTGTAGGCAGAGTCACAGTCCCCAAAGCTGTGCATGTTCTCATCGCTGGAATTGTGAAGATCTTTCCTTCTCTGGCAAAAGGGCCTTTGCAGATGGGATCAAGGTAAGGACCCAAAACCGGGGGAGATTGTTCTGGATTATCCAGGTCGGCCACAGGGCTCCTCATAAGTGGATGCGTCAGAGAACGCTGTGTCGGAGTCACGTGAGGAGACTCAAATCTCCACCTCCGTCCTGGCTCGGAAGGGAGAAGGCTGCACAGCAGAATGTGGGCGCCTAGAAGCAGGAAGAGGCGAGGAAAAGGATGCTCCCCCAGAGCCTGTGCAAGGCAGCATAGCCTTGCCAACACCTCGACCTTCGCCCGGTGAGAATAATTCAGATTCCCAGCCTCCAGAACCATAGGGTAATAAACCTGTGTGGTTTTTAGCCACAGGTGTTTCTGTGTTACATTTGTGGTAATTTGTTACAGCAGCCATTGGGAACTAATACAGCCTCTCTCCCCAAATAAGCACACGTCATCCTTTCTCTCCTTCCTCCTCCCCACTCTTGGGATTCAGATACAGAGTCTGGAGGGACTCAGCTGTCTTGTAATCATACAATATCCCTGGGGATGAAGGACTCCCACGCGGGACAGCGCGAGGCCCCTAAGGGCTCTATCCAGGCATCAGCTCTGGCCTTCTTGTCACAGGAGATGAATGAAACACAATGTGTGGGAGCCCCTGTAGTAGAACTTTGGGCCGTGCTGTGCTGGCGCTGACCCAACTAGCTCCTCTGAGGAAATGGTTCAATTTTTAGGAACTCTGAGGTCTAGCTCTTAAGCACAAGCATTATTTAAAAAATTAAGTTCTAGCCCTAGCTCAGTGGTCGGCAAACTGCAGCTCGCGAGCCACATGCGGCTCTTTGGCCCCTTGAGTGTGGCTCTTCCACAAAATACCACGGCCTGGGCGAGTCTATTTTGAAGAAGTGGCATTAGAAGAAGTTTAAGTTTAAAAAATTTGGCTCTCAAAAGAAATTTCAATCATTGTACTGTTGATATTTGGCTCTGTTGACTAATGAGTTTGCCAACCACTGCCCTAGCTGGTTTGGCTCAGTGGATAGAGCATTAGCCTGCAGACTAAAGGATCCCAGGTTCGATTCCAGTCAAGGGCACATGCCTAGGTTGTGGGCGTGATCCCCAGTGAGGGGCATACAGGAGGTAGCCAATCAGTGATTCTCTCTCATTATTGATGTTTCGCTCTCTCCCTCTCCCTTCCTCTCTGAAATCAATAAAAATATATTTTAAAAATTTAAGTTCTATAATCTCACAAAAAATAAATTGTGTTAAAAATAAGGTAATAAATACTCAGAACTCATCAATTCCTAAATATTTTATAAATCTGACCATGCTCCCAGGCTGTACGCATCACCTGTATCTGAAGGTGGCAATACCATGCATCTCTCAACGTGGTGCTGTACACACAGGCTACGCCATGGGAGATGTTGCACATCTTCCCAACCTACATCCAGTCCCATCGCACAGAAGCCTGAGATCAGCCATGGAGGGAGTATTTACACCATGGGAATTGGCAAACACTAAAAATCAGATCCCCAAGGAGTCAACTGTTCATCATGTACTGACCTGCCACTTGCTTTGTGTTTTTGCAGCCAAATACATTCCTAACTAATGTGTTCCTAGTGCTTTTTAATGTGGCTCGCAGTAAGATAAGAGCCACAATTGTCAACTCAAATTATATTTTTCAGGAACTGAATTCGTTTTTGTTTTGTTTTTTAGTAAAGATTTAGGGACCAGGCACTGTGCTAGGCAGTCTTTTTCTTATTCTGCCTCACATAATCCATCCTGCATCCCTGAAAGGTAAATATGATCACCCCATTTCACACATGAGAAAACCAAAGCTCAGGGGAAGTACAGTTTGCCTGTGAGCTGAGACCAGTTAGGGGCCAACCCAGGCATGAGACACCCTTCCATCTGACCCAGAAGTCTGTGCTCATTCTCTAGCAACACAATGTGTTTTGCACAGAGTGGGCACTACATAAATATTTCTTGAATTATTGCAACAAATCTGAACTCTTCCTTCAAGACAGTTGGGGACCCAAGATGCTGGGTTCCTGTGCGAGGCGGCTTTCACACCAGATGTGCAGAAGACGTTGGCACCAGGCGCTCTCTCCTGAACATCAAAGAGAGCCCTGAAACACTTATGGTCAGGAGATTGAGTTTCATGAAAGTATTAAATTTATGTTTTTTCGAACAGCATCACTGGGGGAAGGACCGTGGTTACCACTCTCTCATCTTGAAATAGACACAGAGTAATTTCCTCCTTTGCTGGTTGTCAGCCTGGCTCCCAATCACTTCCCCCAGAGCTGGCAGAATTTCAATGACTCTAAAATTAATCTGTGGGCCAGAGAGTTTGTCCGGTGCCTTGAAATTCTGGGAGCTTTGCTGTGGTCTCAAAGTCAGTGCCTGGGATGGGCAGGTCAGGAGGTCAGAGGTGAAATCCTAATTCTTGGCCCAGTTGGGAAACTTTGGACAATCCTGTGGGCACATTTCTCCTGGGTTTATGAGGAGAAACCCCACAAAATATTCTGAATTAGAGCAATCAGTAACTAACAGAATGGCTAGGCACATACACGGAATTTTTAACATTTATTTGTTCAGCGCTAATTTGAATTCCTAAGGAAGATGGTTATGTAAACAGATAAACAATGTGATGTTTCACTACACGGTGAAAAAGACAAGTACAGGCTGCTAGAGTTGCGCAGAGCCTAAGAGGACTAAGCCCGGGGAGGTGGGGAGGGAGAGATCTTTCCTGAGATAATGATGCTTAGGTTTAAAGAAAACAAAACTTGAAGTGAATAAGGGAGAAATTAGAGTAGGGAATGACAGGCAAGGGAACAATGCACCTATTAAGCCTTTAAGATGGTTGACCTACAAGCAGTTCAGTGCTACAAAGCATTGGGCATGAGGCACAGAATGGTAAGGAAGAGCCAGGCCACAGAGGGAGTTGAGTACCTAGAGGTTGTCCCATAGGTAGTGGAAGGCCACCAGAAGTTTTAACTACAGGGTGACATTGCCACGTTTATGTTTAGGAACCAACCGAAAGTCCCTGAGATCCATGAAAAGGTTATCACAAAAGAATAGTTAGGAGATGAGGGCCAAGGATGGAGCTGTGGTGGGAAGGGAGAGGGTTAGCACTCAGATTCAAAATATTCCTTAAGGGAGTCATAGGACATGGGGGTGAGGTTGGAGCTGGTCTGGGATAACACCCAAGTGTCTGGCTTGGGCGACTGGCTGGATGGTGATCACCAGGCACAGGCACAGGAGCTGGGCTGGAAGGGAGAGGAGCCTCAGGATGGGTTAAGTGTAAGTTGTGTGTCATCCAAGTGGAGATCACCAAGAGAAAATGGACATAGGACTTCAGAGACCATGCTTTATTTATCCTTAAATCTAATCTAGAGCACATCCCGGTGCACAAAAAGCTCTTGACAAGTATCTGTGAGTTGGAAGCCTGAATAAACTTAGAAGAGTTTGAGGTAGAAATAGGGGTTTGGATGGTATTTAGGAACCATCCAAAAGTCGCTAAGGTCCTTGTCATGGGATGTCACCCTGTAGTTAAAACTTCTGGTGGCCCCAATTACCTATGGGACAACCTCCAGATACTCAACTCCCTATGTGGCCTGGCCCTTGCTTACCCTCCAACTATTTTTCTGCCATTTTGTGCCTTACACTTGATGCTTTGTAACACTGAACTGCTTGTAGGTCAACCATCTTAAATGCTTTTAACAACTTCCTGAAAGTTGTTAAAATTGAGAATGAATGAAACTCCAGAGAAAGAGAGTTTCTACAATGACAAGAGGGTCAAGAATGAGATCCTCAGGAGCACCCACAATGAAAGGAATGGAAGAGAGGGAGCAGTGCAGGGAGATAGATGCAGAGGGCACAGAGAGGCTTTAAAGACTGAGACAGGGATAGCACAAAAGCCAAGGGAGTCCAGTGGAGAAGCAAGGCCCTAAAGATACACCCTGGGAAAGGCATGCGGGAGCCACCGGGGGTCTTTGCAAGAGCAAGTCTAGTGGAATGGAAGAGGCAGACAGCAGAATACCCTGAGCTATAACATGGGGTGAAGAGAGGGACACTGGATAGGATAACTGGGGACTCAAGGCAAAGGGGTAATGTTTTAGAACAGGAAGACCTTACCCATGGGTGTTAAAGAGTTGAAAATATAAGAAAGAGATGTGATCATCTACTCTATAGGATCCCACAGGAGGTGCTCAGGCAGGGGACTGGTAACGGAAGTGGAGAGAGTGAGTGATGGGGCTTCACTCTGAGATGGTGAGGAGTGGGAAGAATGGGTGAGGGGCTTCACTCTGAGGGTGAGGAGTGGGGAGAATGGGTGAGGGGCTTCACTCTGAGGGTGAGGAGTGGGGAGAATGGGTGAGGGGCTTCACTCTGAGGGTGAGGAGTGGGGAGAATGGGTGAGGGGCTTCACTCTGAGGGTGAGGAGTGGGGAGAAGGGGTGAGAGGCTTCACTCTGAGATGTGAGGAGATGCAGGCTGGGCACAGAGATCCCCTTGTCAGTGCAGAGATGGGACAGTGCATCATTTACTACAGAAAAAGGCTGGCAAACCCTCTGTGTCCACAAACAGGTAAATGGTTATATAATTACATTATATCTACCCAAGGAAATATTTTTCTCTCATCTATAATAATAAAAGCATAATATGCTAATTAGACCAGACAGCCGGAGGCTGCGAGGGCCAAGCTCCTTGCAGGAATTTCATGCATCGGGCCTCTAGTAAAAGATAATGTTATAAAACTATGTGGCCATATTAAAAAAAATGAGTTAAAATGATGCTAAATTAAAAATATGGTTGATTCCCAATTCAAGAGTGACAATTCTTTTTAAGAAAAACTTCAGAAAAATGTCTAGGACCTTAACACTAACTATGCTTGTGTTAAGGTATGAAGATTTTGTGGGTGCTGCCTAGTACTTTGTCTTTAAAGTGGAACTTATTTAATGATAGCCAAGTTTTTCCATAGACAATAACTCTCATTCTTCTATGTTAAGTTATCCAAGAATTACAGCTCTAGACAGCATTTCCCATCCTATGAGTTACACGTGGTGGGACCATTCCTGCCTCATAATTTACTCCTCACCTTTTCCCTCACAGCCCTTTCCCTGAGGAATCTGCCGGCCGCCACTGGCATGCATACAGGCTTTCAGCTGGCATGTCCAAAGAACTGCTTCCAACCCACAGGGCAGCTTCTGTCCTCACCACAGGGCAGGTGGCCGAGGTGCAAGCCAGCCCTGCAGTCAGCGTAGGTTCCATTGGATACTTTGCCTAAGGTCTCGCCTGATTCTTAAAATGTAATTGAGACAGGGGTTTTAGGGGGAGAACCCAGGTGTTGGGATGAGATGGAACTGAGTCCAAATTGCCAAGTCTTCTTTTTTTAAAAAATATATTTTTATTGATTTCAGAAAGGAAGGGAGAGAGAGATAGAAACATCAATGACGAGAGAGAATCATTGATCGGCCGCCTCCTGCACACCCCACACTGGTATCAAGCCTGCAACCTGGGCATGTGCCCTGACCAGGAATCAAACTGTGACCTCCTGGTTTATAGGTTGACACTCAGCCACTGAGCCATGCCAGCCAGGCGAAGGAGCCTATCTTGAACCTTTGAGTGACATGGGGCATTTTCTGATCTGGTGGCAAAGGGCTGAAACCTACTTTGAATGAGCTTAGGTAAGCATGTGAGTTTCTAATCAGGATGTTAGGTCTCGCTTGAGGACAGGCAGGTATTTGGCCTCCAGGACATACTAGAACCAGGGGTCTGAATGCCATCAAAACACCTCTGTCTCCATCTTGTATTTCTCAGCCACCTTCCATTCCTGCATTCAGCAATCCTAGAGCGGAGACTCAGGGTCAGTTTGGGGCAGGATCTCACTGCGGAGCTGACTGCCTTGGCTAGAGGGCTGAGTCACAGTGGAGGATCCCTGCCTCTGCTTCCATTTGAGGAGGAGGAGAGAGTAGGTTGGCGCCGAGTGTTAATTAGTATTTATTAAGTGTAGGTCTCTGTACCAGGTTCTAGGAGAGAAGAGCAGTTGGGGGAAAGCCAGATTCCTCCCACTCTGGAGGAGACAAGGACATACTCCGGCCCAGGTGGGGCCATGCCATGTTGGGTAGGTGGATAGAATGGAATCACACCTTACACAGGGCTTGGCTTCCAAAGACAGCAGGCAAGGCAAAATGGTCTACAGTCAAATATGATTGCCTAACCTTGAATCCAGCCCAGCACAGCCACATGCTCAGGGCAGAGAGGCATGTGGGGCCCAAACTGACAGTGCAGAGTCCCATTGCCCCTCTCACTAGAGGGGGGATGGGGTGCTCATTAACAGCCTGGCAGGCAGAATCACCTGGGCTACTGATAGCCTTTCCTTCTCATGCACTTTTACCAAGTCTGTGGAGTGAAATCCAGAGAGAGCCAGGATTTGAGTCCAACACCAGGCAGTCTTCCAGAGTGACCTGGTTCACCATTCCCTGAGTCTTTTAAAGATAGAGGTCTGCCCAGCTGGTGTGGCTCAGTGGTTGAATATCAACCTATGAACCAGGAGGTCACGGTTCTATTGCTCCTCAGGGCACATGCCCAGGTAGCTGGCTCGATCCCCAGTAGGGGGTGTGCAGGAGGCAGCCAATCGATATTTTTCTCTCATCAGTGATGTTTCTATCTCTCTCCCACTCTTTTCCCCTCTGAAATCAATAAAAATACATTTAAAAAATACTTTATAAAAAGACAGAGGGTCCCCACCTGCTCCTCCTTGGAAGTCCTGGGTCCCAGTCCAAGAGCAGTGGGTTGGACTGGGTCAGTGGTCGGCAAACTCATTAGTCAACAGAGCCAAATATCAACCGTACAACGATTGAAATTTCTTTTGAGAGCCAAATTTTTTAAACTTAAACTTCTTCTAATGCCACTTCTTCAAAATAGACTCGCCCAGGCCGTGGTATTTTCTGGAAGAGCCACACTCAAGGGGCCAAAGAGCCGCATGTGGCTCGCAAGCCACAGTTTGCCGACCACGGGACTGCGTGAACTGAACCGAGCTGAACCGGGAGGTCATCTGGCTGAGCACAGGGGCCAGTGAGTCCAGGCAGCTGGTAGGATGCCATTCATTTTCCTGGGTTGTATATGCTATAAAGAGCTTATCAAGGAGGTGTTTACAAGTGGGAGCCGTGCCATTTTTAACAGATTAACTGTAACATGTTGGTTCAGTGACCTGACAACCCATTTTCCTGAACTGTTAGTTTACACTTAACTCTTTTCCTGGACAGTAGGCAGATAAAGAGGCCATGGGGTTGACAGGGAGGAGGCTGGCCATGCCCAGGGCTTCCATTAAGCAGTTAAGCATGGGCTCTGCAGGCTCTGATAGACCCTAGAATCCAGCCAGAATCACGCCTCACTCTTTCCTACGCGGTCATCAAAAACCTTCCACCAACCCTGCCTGGGGCTTCCTTCTGGGCAAGTCTGTGTGAGGCTCCAGTCCAAGCAACACAAGGAACTCTGCCACCACTGCTCTGATCGATGATTCTGGTCACTGCCACCTCAGAAAGGCCAAAAGGACCCCAGGCAGCTCCGATTATATTTTCTGATGTGGAATAGGAATATCTGACCTCCAGGGACATTGACTAGCGTGTACTGAGCCCTAGACTGTGTCACCTGTTTCCACTTGTTCTCATTTAACCTTAAAACTACCCCAAGAGGTAGGTAGTACTTTCTTTATTGCTTGGATAAGGAAACTGAGGCTCAGAGAGACTGACTTAACAAAAATGTATGCAATTTACAGGTGATAGACCTGGAGTTCTCACTCGGTTCAGTCACATTTTAACATAGGTCCTTTTGGGATGTCTACCCTATAGCCACACTCCCCTGTCCAGAACTTCATTGGCTCAGATATCCTATGGGCACGTGCTTCAGTGAACACTAGGTTGCTCCCCATCCCAGGGGGTGAAACTTGGAGAGTCTAAACCAATGATTCTCAGCCTTAGATGCTTATCAGAGCTTCTTGGAGTGTGTACACGCACACGCACACACACACACACACATGCAAAAGGCCCCAACTGATCCCAACGATATCAATCTCTAAGGGTAAAACCTAGACATCTGTATTTTAAAGTCTCCCTAATTAATTCTCAGCCAGAGCTGAGAATCACTGGCCTTACCTAACCACTTCCCTTACCACTGGCCTGGGATCAGCATTTCATAAAGTTCTGGCCAACAAAAGGGCTGAAAAGTCGTCGTGGGAGAGGAACTTTGGGAAAGTTCTTCTTTCTTTAAAGGAGACATGAGGATGGGTGGGCCCTCTTTCCTCTTTTTGACCTTTGCATTCTGTGGTATACAGATGTGATGCCTGGAGGTATTGCAGCCATCTTGGTACTATGAGGGAGACAACCTAACAGCCAACGGGCTGAAGGTGACAGAAGAAAGAATCTGGAAACTTGATGGCATCCTTGAGCAATTGAAACTAACCTGGAATCATCTTGCCATGAGAATACTTGTCGTAGGTGACCAGTATTCTTAATTGTTTAGGATACTTTAAGTGAGATATTCTGTGCAGCCAACAGGCACACCCACGAGTGAACTTCACCTGTGTCCTGCCGGGCCTATTTCTACCATGGGCAGAGGCACATCAGCAGGTGAGGCCCACCTGACAGTAAGGCCTACTCTCTGTCTTGCTGCTCAAGGGGCTCCTAACTAAAGTGAGCCCCAGGCATGTCATAAAATGACTAGTTACCATGAGAACTCTTCCAATAATAACTGTGATATTTATTATGCACTTAGTTCATGGCAGGAGCAGTGCAAAGTACTACAAGTACATCACCTCATTCCATCCTGAAAATGACGCAGAGAGATAAGGATTATCATCCGTGTTTTACACACTGGGAAGGTGAGGCTCAGAGAAGTGAAGGGATTTGAGCAAGTTTGCAGAGCTAGTGTGGCTGAGACAGGATGCTAACCTGTCAGAGACTCGAGATTTTTCTTCTTTCCAGGAGACCTCGTGGTTTCATTTCCCCATGACTTATGATGCTCCGCGTGTTCACATACTCGCTGAAGTGCTTAACGATGCGAGTAAAAGGCATTCATCATTGTAATCCCTAATGGAGATAACAGAAATATTAGCAAAGTCTGAAGTGAAAACAGTTCAAGTGAGGCCTAATTTTTTACAAGGCCAAGGAATGATTTACTTTATCACAGCAAAGAATTTTATTTGACAAATGCATACTTTATCATCTCTGGTCTGCTGAAAATGTAAGTTTACATTTTTCCTAGCCATAAAATTTAAATAATTTTGGCTCCAAAAACTTAAAAGAAACCTCCTCCTAGGTTCAGACGTCTCGCTGGAAATTTAAATGCTCACCACGGGGCGAGAATAAACACCATTTCCATTGGGAAGGACAAACTCTAGAGTCACAAAGAGCAGGGTTCAAATCCCGGTCCTGTGTCTTGCTGACTGGGACACTGGACAAGTCATTGTACTTCCCCAGGGCCCAGCTTCCTGATGTGGAAGCTGAGAGCCACCATTCCCACTAAGGCCGGGATGAGGATAACGTAGATGGCCTATGAAACCTGCACAGCAAGGGAGATGTGCTATGAAGCTGGACTGTCATGAGAAATAGGTACCAAGTGCCTACCTGGAGCAGAGTAGCTGCTCAATAAATGATTGACCCCTTCCCTCTGCCTCCCCTCCCCTGGTCCTCATCACCAGCCATCTTCAGCAGTGGGCCTCCAAAGAGAGCACCGAGAGCAAACCAGGCCTGTCCCCTCTGCACAGGGCTGTGGACGGAAGGATGAGACAGCACCCACATCTTGGTTCACTCAGCTTTCTGTCAGCTTTTTACAGCATCATCTCTCCACTCTGACCCTAACACAGGGCCGCTGGCCAATCTGTTAGTGGGCCACCTGCCAATGTAGAAGACAAATTTGAGAAAGTGTCAGAGGACTGGGAGAAGGGACAGAGCAGGGGGTGGAGGTGGGGTGAGAAGAAATGGTTTTAAGTTGACTCAAGAGCCAAGGGTGTTGGGGGAAGTTGGAAAGAGACAATGCCCCGCCCCCAAGTTAGACACAAGTGAGGGGTGTTCCAGGGGCTCTGGGCTGCTGGTGGGAAAAGCAAAAGGCAGGCCTGGGCAGGGCTTACCTACCCAAAACAGGACAGGGGGAGGGCACCATTATTGCTCTACTGGGGTTGGGTAGCCAAAATTGGGCTCCAAGTCACACTCAGAAAAGCAGATAAAAAGACCGATGGTTCACAGACTTGTTTGGAATTGTTCGAAGTGTCTGCGGTCCTTCTCCTCATGATTAGAGTCTCATCCTAGCCCCAGGAAGTTTTCAGGGCAGTCACCATGGTTATCACCCTCATTTACAGACTTGCAAACTGAGGCTTCATCACTGGCAATATGTGTTTGGTCACATAAGGCAGAGGTAGATACAGAGAGTTGAGTTTGTCCAGTTGATCAGCCAGGTGTGGGACACTGACACAGCACCTGGCGAACTCACTGCAGATAAGGAAGCAGAGCCGTGGTGGAGGTGGAGGAGTCTGCCCAAGGCCACATCACTGGTTAGCGGCTAAGACAAGGTCAGTGCCTTGCTTGACAGTCTCCAGGACGAGTGTGGCCCGGCTCACCCAGAGCCTGTTTACAGTTAGCCATGACGACCTACAACACAGATAGGCTCCATTCATTCAATAAACCTTTATTGGGTGCCTCTTCGGTGCCAGGCGCCAGGGAGACAGATAAAAACAACAGGGTTCTGGGCCTCAGAGAGTTCATGGTCTGAGGGGGTGAGGGCTGCAGGGTGGCACGGTGGGGCTCCTAAGGCTGAGTGCTTCCAGCCCTGAGTCTCCAGTGAGGTGTGGTAGGTGGAAAGCTGGGGGCACAAAAGGGCTTGATAAGCTCGGTATACCCGAAAGGGGGAGGGGGGTGCTGGCTGGTGGGGAGGAACTGGGGCTTCTGAGGAAGGGAGAGAAAAACAAGGAAAACAAAAGCTCCTTATATGGAAGGCAGGTTACTTTTGTTTTAATGAGCCACTTGCAGTGCTGTGACTGTATACAACTCAAGTTAGAATAAATGGTGTTGAATGAAAGGTTTCTAAGGTTATTTCCTGGGTGTATAAGAAACAATGTTAAGACCAAAATAGAGGCATCAAAGAAACATCCCTGTGAGCTCCAGTCTCTGTGACCGCAGTGGTCAGATCTGAGGAGAGTCCGTGCCCATCAATACCATGAGTGGGACTAGCAGGTCCATGACCCCACTGCTGTGCCAGACAGACCTACGTTTGTGTCCCTGTCCCATCATACCTGAAAGTAAAACCATGGGCAGGCCCTAGCCGGTTTGGCTCAGTGGATAGAGTGTCGGTCTGCAGACTAAAGGGTCCCAGGTTCAATTCTGGTCAAGGGCACGTGCCTGGGTTGTGGGCTCGATCCCCAGTGGGGGGCGTGCAGGAGGCGGCTGATCAATGATTCTCTCTCATCGTTGATGTTTCTATCTGTCCCTTTCCCATCCTCTCTGAAATAAAAATATTTTAAAAAATAAAATAAAGTTGGCTTTCTCCACTTGGGGGAGGAAGATAAAATTTCTGAGCCATCTTATTAAAAACAAAAAACATGGGCAGGTTATTTAACTGCCCTGAGCCTCTGTTTCCCCATCTGTCAGAGAGAATACAAACGCTGATTGTATTAATCACCAGGAAGCAAATGACCCTGAAACTGAGTGGCGTAAACAGCAGCAATGGTATATCTAACATGGTTTCTGTGGACGGGGAATCGGGGGCCCTTAGGCTCGGTGCTCCTAGCTCGAGGCCTCTGGTGAGGCTGCAGTCCAATAAAAAGCCAGGGGATTTGCGTCCATGCTCCCGCAGAGGAGGGCTAGCATGGGGTGCTGGCAGGATGTGTTCTTCAGGTGGCCCTCTCCATATGGCTACCGAAGTGTCCCCGTGGTGGAGGGCCTGCTCCCCCCAGGAGGAATTTGAGGGACTCACGTGGAGGCTGCAATGCCTCTGACGACCTCACCTGGAAACGCCTAGCCATCTTATCTGCAGAGTCTGTGGGTCACGTGGTTTGCCCTGATTCGATGTAAGAGGGGACAGCGCAAGGTGTAAACAGCAGGGGTGAGGATCCCAGGCTGCCTACCATGTGCATCGAATGTGAGCTGTTTAGAAGAGCTTGGTATCCCTGCCCTGCACCCATCAGCGTGGGGCTGATAAAGGAAAGATGTGACCACTCCCCACCACCAGGCCTCGGGACACAGCCCAGGGACAGTAAGCAGTGGGACTAGTCATCTAGCCAATGGGTTTCTGAGCCCAGAGGAAAGGCAGGTTTCCTAAATGTGCCTCCTCAGGCCCCTCTTTCCCTGGAGGAAGTCCCACAGAGACAAAGAGGTGAGGGACCACTTGCCACAACAAAGAAGTCACCAGCGCTGAAGACACACAGAGGTCTCAGAAGGGGGGATAGGGAAGCAGCAGGAGGATCCTAAACTTCAGGCTGAGGAAGTCATTTTCTTTCCTGGAAAAGGACATGAGGAGCCACTGGGGGTTTGGAACAAGCGTGACTTAATGCAAACCCGCAGATCCAGTTCATTCTGAGGGCTGTGTGTGCAGCCGAATGTGGAGGTGTCCAAGGAGGCAGGCAGTTGGAGCAATCTGCACAGCAGGAAGAGAGGGCAGCCGTGCAGAGAAGAGACCGAGACACCGTGGCCGGAGAGCCCACCCAGGAGCAGTCCGGGGATGCAGATGAGTGAAGGCTTGGGAGGCCTGGCCAGCAGGCTCAGGCCAGAGTGGCTGGCCGAGCTGGTATCTGTGCAGTGCAATGCATCTGCCTCCCTGGGCCTGACCTCCAGCCCTGAGCTGACTTCAGTCTGTGGTGTGGGAGGCCTGAGAACATGCGGCATGACTTGGAAGCAGAACTTTAAAACAAATAGTCTGCCTCTCCTCGTTCCCAGCTCTCGTGTGGAAAACTGAAGCCGAGAAGGGCCAGCCTGAGTGGAATGCATGCGGTTCTGAGCGCAGCCCGAGGCCCTGCTCTGCCGAAAGCCTCTCTTCCCAGGCCGGGCGTCAGGAGGGAGGCTGGTCTCACTCTAGGCTGTCAGTCCAGCCTCGCTGCCCAGTCCAATCTGTTCTGACCACTCCTCAGCCCTGTCTGGGCAGGACTGACCTGCCCTCAGCGTCCGCATGTTGTCTGCAGGATGGACTCTCTCTTGCAGCCTAGGATGCCATAATACCCCACTAACATGTGGGCAGACACTGTCCCTAGGAACTGCGTGTCTCCAGGGCCTCGCTTGAACACTAGGATCCTGCTGTCTATAAAAGTTGGTCAAATCATTTTCTCTTAATTTCAGTAAAAGCCCATGGGAACTTTTTATAAATACAGAATCTCAAATCCGACCTGGGATCTACTGAATCAAGATTGTCCTGGTGATTCACATGCACAAACCAGCTCAGGGAACAGGCTCTTTTTTGCATTATTTGGTTAAGATTACACGAGCTACAAAGCCACTGTTCTCAAAACAGCCTGGTACTGGCACAAGAATAGACATATAGATCAATGGAACAGAATAGAGAATCCAGATATTGACCCAAACCACTATGCTCAATTAATATTTGACAAAGGAGGCATGAACATACAATGGAGTCAAGACAGTCTCTTCAATAAATGATGTTGGGAAAATTGGACAGATACATGCAAAAAAATGAAGCTTGATCACCAACTAACGCCATACACAAAAATAAACTCAAAATGGATACAGGACTTAAACATAAGACGGGAAACCATAAAAATACTAGAGCAATCCACAGGCAGCAAAATCTCAGACATATGCCAAAAGAAATTCTTCACTGACACTGCCCCTAGGGCAATGGAAGCTAAAGAGAAAATTAACAAATGGGACTACATCAAAATAAAAAGCTTTTTCACAGCAAAAGAAACCATCAACAAAACAACAAGAAGGCCTACTGCATGGGAGAACATATTTGCAAATGGCATCACTGATAAAGGTTTAATCTCCAACATCTACAGGCAGCTTATACAACTTAATAAAAGGAAGATAAATGATCCAATAAAAAAATGGGCAACAGACCTAAATAGAATCTTTTCAAAAGAAGACAGAAGGAAGGCCAAGATTCACATGAAAACATGCTCAACATCACTAATTATCCGAGAGATGCAAATCAAAACAACAATGCGGTACCATCTCACACCTGTCAGAATGGCTATCATCAACAAATCAACAAACGACAAGTGTTGGCGAGGATGCGGAGAAAAAGGAACCCTCGTGCACTGCTGGTGGGAATGCAGACTGGTGCAGCCACTGTGGAGAACAGTATGGAGTTTCCTCAAAAAACTGAAAATGGAACTCCCATTTGACCCAGTAATCCCACTCCTGGGAATATATCCGAAGAAACTAGAAACACCAATCAGAAAGGATATATGCACCCCTATGTTCATAGCAGCACAGTTCACCATAGCTAAGATTTGGAAACAGCCTAGGTGCCCGTCAGCAGATGACTGGATCAGAAAACTGTGGTACATCTACACAATGGAATACTATGCTGCCATAAAAAAGAAGGAATTCTCATCATTTGCAGCTACCTGGATGGAATTGGAGAACATTATGTTAAGTGAAATAAGCCAGTCAATGAAAGAAAAATACCACATGATCTCACTCATTTATGGATAATAAAGAACATTATAAACTTGAACAAAAAGACAGATACAGAGACAGTAAAGCATCAAACAGACTTTCAAATTACAGGGGGAAAGTTAGGGAGAGGTGGGGGAGATAGGAGATCAATCAAAGGACTTGTATGCATGCATATAAGCATAACCAACGGATGCAAAACTCTGGGGGGGTGAGGGCATATATGGGAGTGGGGTGGGGGGTGGCAATGGTAAGATATGTACACATATAATACCTTAATAAAAAAAAATTGAAAAAAAAAAAAAGATTACACGAGCTTCTGAGGCGATTCTGTTAACTGATGACTCCAACTCCAGTTCTCTGAAACCCATGTTTTCACACTAACTGCTAAGCCACACCTTCCTACAGTATAGTTTCACTGAGGCAACAGTCTGATTACCTTTCGCTGGGTTATACATGTGCCTAGACTAAGATCTTGAGGACAAAACACAGATCATGATCACCTCTGTCTCTGGTGCCAAGCAAACCCTGATACATAATGGTCTTACGTAAGAAGTAACAAAAAAGAAATCAACCAACCCTGGCCGAAAGGATTAAAAAAAACAACCGAGTCACGCTGTTAAACAGGTCCAGCGGCATGGCGGGCTCTGTGACTGGGTCAGGGGCCGGATTCCCTCCACCTCTCCCTCTGCCTCCCTGGCTCAGCTCTGGGCTTGGGCCTGCCCTCCTCGTGTCCTCAAGGCGGCTGCCAATGTTGCCCAGGGCCAGTCTTTCTCATTCAAGCCCAATAGTCAGTCACCCGGACTGTAGGGGAGAGAAGCTATTGTTCTTCCTTTCTTCTCTTCCCTTTTTCAGCACTGTCAGCAAATGTCCCCTCTGGTTACACTAGCACTAACGGACTTATTCCCTCGTTTCTGAGCCCATCCCTGAGGCCAGGAGTGGCTGAGCAGGAGGGCTCCAGCAGGAAGACGGGGCACTGTTGTTGGGAGCAGTGGCGACCTGGGTGTTGGGGAGGAAGCGGACAGATGTCGACCACAATGCTCCACGGGTCTGCATTTCCATTTCCTTTGAATCTTGCAACTGTTTTTCAGGCTGTCCAACATCACAGCAATCACCAGCATGGGTATGGCCAGAAACGTTTTCTATTTTTACATGACACACAAATTATTATGCTCCGTTACATTGTTTCAGTGATCGACTTTAAAGGGCCCTGGCTTACCTCCTCCTGGAATAATAAAGCAGTCACAGGAGTTCTTTGGGCCACTCCAAAAACCACTCCGCAGTGGTTCGCCACACATAATAGAGGGTGCACTTGAAAGGCAACATCCAATGACCAGTTCTGGCTGAAAACTTTTGTGTTTTTCAAAAGTTCAATAAGCAGCAGAAGTGACCACAATGAGCTTGAAACTCTATAGCATGCTTCAGGAGACAAAGTACCTAAAACTAGCTAGAAAGACGTGTAATTTTTTAAATTAAAAACTGTAGACAGGAGAGGTAACAAAGTAAAATAAGCATGACTCCCACGTTTTTGTTTCAAAATAAAACCCGAGGTATGGGGAAAATTGTAATATGGAATTCAGAAGTCTGCTCTGGCCATATGCTATATTGCATGTTCTCTCTGCCTGCTGTCCTCGAGCCAGAAGGTTCTCAATGCCCAGACAAGTATAGCTGGGAGAGACATAAAATCAATGAGGCCAAAGGCGACGGGGTAAGGGGGCCGTTTCCATCCTCCCCTCAGTGAGCAGAGGGCAAACTTACCCCCACCAGACTCTGGACACCCACTGCTGATCTAGGTGGTCAGTGGTGGGAGACAGTGGGTGGATCAGCATGGCCATCAGCACTTCCCAAAAGAACACCACCACACCCAGGCCTGGTGGAGTCCCAGGAAGGAGGCTGGTTGTGTGATCTTCACTAAAGGAAGGCAACCTGGTCGGCACCCAGCCTCCTCCGTCCCATCTCAGAACTAGTTTGTGTGGATCCTGGCTCTACCTCTGACTCCAGGAGGCACCTGGTGGTACCACGGACTCTCAGATTCGGTGTCCTCGTGTGTAAAATGAGGACAATGCCACCCCTGTCATAGACTGGAAGAAGAAAACACATAGCTCATGTGACCAGTGCCTAGAAATGCCCAGGACAGAGCGATCCTACACAGGCCCCCGCCCCTGGCCAGTTCCATTCGGTGCCCTGACTGTATAAACACACCACAGAAACACCTGGTCCGATCGAAGGCCTTGTGCAAGTTCTCTCTGCCTCCCCAGCATCCCCGTAGCACTCACCTGCAGTCACAGGATGCGCATCAAGTCAAACCTGTGAATGCTGCAATGACTGGACTGAAGAAAGCAGAAAATCCTCGAGTCTTCACATGGATGCAAAACAACACAAAATGAGCAGAAGAGCACGGCTCACCTCTTCCTGAATGGAAAGCCGTGGGCAGTTTAGTTTAACAGTAGACTTAACTGATCACAGCCTTTGCAGCAACCACAGAAACAGACACCTCTCCTACTGGACTGTAAGATCCTTGAGGGCTGAGATCTCTTTCATCCAACTTTGTATTCTCCTCAAGGATAGAGAAAATATATGTTCTCCCTGGAAACTGACCAGCCAGTGTTGGGAAGATGTTGACGAGAAGGATAAACTGAACCACCTTGAAGGGATTATAGCCTTGAAAGGCATATGAAAGGGATGCCTAATTGCTATACAATGAAAAATATAAAAACCAAAGTAGAATAGGATTGGACCCACTGCCTAATGAGTAGAGCAGTCACAATTTCTAAACTTGCTTAAGTTCAAACCACTCCTGACAGGTGCCACCCTGGTCCAGAGACCGGAGATTTCCGTGGGGTCTGGCTCCGTGATTCCATGTCCTCCGGCGAGTTTTTTCTTTCTGAACTTGAGTTTCCTTAGTCACACAGGATATGAAATAACAAGTTTTCTAAAATTTCTTACAGCTGTAAAGTGAGGGTGTCCAAAATCTCTGCACACACTTGTAGTAAGCCTCCCTGTGAGAGGTTCCCTGCCTGGGCACTCCTGAGACCCTTGCCGCCCTGCGCAAGCTTCTGCCCTATGAGACAGTAAACCACAAGGACACGAATGACTGTGACTCAGGCAGGAAGGGGCAATGGCCATCGAGAGGTGCTCGTGGGGAAATTGTGGGCTGAGATCTCTTTCATCCAACTTTGTATTCTCCTCAAGGATAGAGAAAATATATGTTCTCCCTGGAAACTGACCAGCCAGCGTTGGGAAGATGTTGACGAGAAGGATAAACTGAACCACCTTGAAGGGATTATAGCCTTGAAAGGCATATGAAAGGGATGTGGAGATGAGGAGACTGGAGATGAGGAGACTGGAGATGAGGAGACTGTGGAGGGGTGGCATTCCCTTGTTTCAATGTGGCAAATACTAAGCACCCACCAGGCCAGGCACTGCGCCTTAGCTCGGAAAACATGAGACAAGCGTGCCTTGCACAGAGCCTCCCTCATGGTGACCGCAGGCTGGATGGCAGAAGCAGACACTTGGAGGAATGGAGAAGGTTCCAGATGACGGGGGGAGCCTGTGCAGAGAGACAGGAGGGCACAGCATCACACAGCTCACAGGAGGGAGGCTAGGGCTCTCTCTGCACAGAGGTAGAGAGAGGGAGAGAGGAGCACACTGCCGTGGACCCCTGGAAGCTCAGGCCGCAGCGTCTGGGCATGAATCGGTACATGATCACTGATGTTACAGCCAAATACACCTTGGTTCTATAACTAAAAGGAAGATAGCTAAAACAAAATTCGCCCAGAAATAAAGTAATTTAAATAAATTTATTTGCAGGAGAAAAACATCTGAACATCAGGTACAGGTCTGATCCACAATGATCCAACAACAGGCCTAACTTGTCCTGGGGTACCCGGATGCATCCATCCAAGTCCATGCAGCATTGGACCTGAGTATTCCACAATGCACATGACCATGACACAGTGATAAAGTAAAACAGCAATACTCACCACTCTGTGAGCTATAGCTACAATATAAACAGTTTAGGTCCTTTGTTAAAAAAATGGAAAAAATATTTCTATTACAGCTTTATTTCCAGCATTTTCCGTTAGATACAGCTTTATATATTTTCTCTCACGATAGACAGCAAAAGGTCGCCTTCTTAGCATCTGTAGATAAAATATATTACTTGTTAAACGTCTGTACTCTGAAGCATGTTTGCCATGTATGAGTTCAGATAAGAGAATGAAACTGTGCTGTAGCAAAATCCTGGCTGAGGATCAGGACTTGGATAGCTTCCATACTTGTTTTAAAAAATTGCCATCTGGGAAAAAAGAAGTGAAGACATTAAAGAGAACCTATATACTCTCTTTCAATGAGGCAGTCTAACTCCAGAGAATGTGCTTTCCATCTGAATTCCAAGTGTGTGGTCCCGAAGTGGAATTCTCTCCGGTCCAGGAGCTGCCTGCGGCTGGGAGCAGCACACGCAGGGAAAGCGAGCGGGGAGGGAAGGGTTAACTGAGCTACAGAGTTGGCCCCTGATAAACCAGCTCCTCCAGGTCCTTGGCCCACACAAAGGCAGGGCAGCCAGCACACCAACACGGGACCACGCACTCACTGAACTGCACACATAGAGCTTCGAGGAGGGTTCACAGTTCTTGACATGGGTTCCTGGTTGTAGTTTACAATATCTGCCTTCACCACCCTCTGTCATAAAAGAAAACAGAGTCATTATCAGGGCATCAGAACATTCAGAAAGGACTCCTTACAGTATATTTTCATTTTCTGAACTTTGGCGAACCCCTGATGATAGACACCATAAATGAAGCAGGAGCTGATATTAAAAGAACCAACCAGAACAAACTAGTGCAGAGCTGGGGTTGGCGGGCAAGGGAGCTTTCTTATTGTTGGGTTTTGTTTTAAGTATCTAATTGCAAGTCCTTAATTGAGTCTTCCCTGGTTTTATGACATAAGCTTGAGGTTATCACAAGTCTAATAAAAACCTGACAAATTAATATAAAATATTAAACCCTGGTTATAACTTAAAGCAAAGGATTAAAATTAATCATTTATATAGTTTAACTGATAGACAAGAGTTTATTTCAAAGTAAAAAAGTCATTATTTATTAATACTTCCACAAACCACTATCCCCAGCCATAGCTTTTTTTAGAATGTTTACAGCAATTAGTGAGTTAGTGAGAAGAGGTGTGAATGTTAAGTCACCTAGAAAGGAGAAATGTTTTGAGCAACTCAATATTTAAAATGGTGCCAATTTTTAAAACTTTCCTCCCAAATCCCTAACTTACTTCCAAATAGCTCACTAATGGGTTCTGAATAATGACTAACAAAATACAGAATGAGAATTTAGAAAATTACTGCATACTCATATTTTAAAAATAATTTAAACTGAAAGATAGTTTTAATTCTTCCTTCCTTCCCTCTTACCCACATTCAAGGATTATCTTAAATGATAAATTTAGCAATATGCCCTAATATTCATCTCTAGGTAATAATTTACATTAAAACAAATCCTTTACCGTTTTCAATTCTTTTACTAAGTCTGCACACACAAGCAGACAAAGAAGAGTAATTCAAGACAAATTTTAAAAGTACTCTTTCAATTACCAGGCTATTTCAGGAAAAATGGTAAGGAATGAATAATGAAATAACTGCCTCAATTCTCCACTTCACTGAACATGTAATAAACACAACCATAAAGACAAATACGTGTGAAAGTAACTGAAATGTTATTTTAATTTGTTCCCAATTCCTTATTTCATTCGTAAGTCTCTTGGCAAAGGATCAATTTTTCAAAGTTCTAAAACAGGATGTATGCAATATTAATTCCAATAATGTACAATAATCATTTGAACTTCTCTATTCATAAGGGGAAAAGAACAAGATAGCATTCACTAGTTCTCACCACCCTCCTCCCCCAAATTGCAGTAATTTATCGGTTATACCTGCACTACTGTACTGAACAGAGTCTAGTCTGAGCAGAGGTGGAATGTTGATTATCTTCTTCCGGGTACTTCACTATGTCTGCCCTGACAATACGCTGTCAATTCCGTACAACATAAACGAGATGAAGAAGAAAGAAAAAATGGAAAGCATGTTCAATGACTGAAAATAGAAGGGAACACCAAAGGAGAAAAAGGAATATACACATAAATTTAAACATGTCTCAAAAGAAAACAGCAGAATATAGACATATAAAAGGAAGGAAAGCAAGCAAAGATCCAAGAAACATTATTCTTTATAATTCCACTTAATTGTTAAAATAGACATGTCTGCTCCAGACAAGTTTGAGTTTTAGTTTTGATATCACAATTACACATCCTATCTAATAAAAGAGTAGCATGCAAATTGATCATCACTCCATGACACAAGATGGCCACCCCCATGTGGTCAAAGATGGCTGCCCCCATGTGGACACAAGATGGCTGCCACAAGATGGCCTGCAGGGGAAGGCAGTTAGGGGTGACCAGGCCAGCAGTGAGGGCAGTTGGGAGAGACCAGGCCATCAAGGGAGGGCAGTTGGGGGGAACCCAGGCCTGCAGGGGAGGGCAGATGGGGGGAACCAGGCCTGCAGGGAAGGGCAGTTGGGGGAGACCAGGTCAGCAGGGGAGGGCAGTTGGGGGGACCAGGACTGCAGGGGAGGGCAGTTGTGGGGGGGGGGCAAGCCTGCAGGGGAGAGCAGTTGGGGGGACCAGGCCTGCAGGGGAGGGCAGTTGGGGGGAGACCAGGCCTGCAGTGGAGGGCAGTTGGGGGGGGGGGACCAGGCCTGCAGGGGAGGGCAGTTGGGGGGGACCAGGTCTGCAGGGGAGGGCAGTTAGGGGTGACTGGGCCGGCAGAGGAGGGCTGTTGGGGGAGACCAGGTCTGCAGGGGAGGGCAGTTGTGGGCGATCAGGCCAGCAGGGAGGGCAGTTATGGGTGACCGGGCCAGCAGAGGAGGGCAGTTGGGGGCGACCAGGCCTGCAGGGGAGGACAGTTAGGGGCGACTAGGCTGGCAGGAGAGGGCAGTTAGGGGTGACCAGGATGGCAGGGTAGGGCAGTTAGGGGCAATCGGGCTGGCCAGGGAGCAGTTAGGTGTCAATCAGGCTGACAGGGGAGTGGTTAGGGGGTGATCAGGCTGGCAGGCAGAAGCGGTTAGGGGCAATCAGGCAGAGGCAGGCGAGCATTTGGGAGCCAGCAGTCCTGGATTGTGAGAGGGATGTCCGACCGCGCGTTAAGGCCCAATCCCGGTGGTCGGACATCCCTCAAGGGGTCCCAGATTGGAGAGGGTGCAGGCTGGGCTAAAGGACACTCCGCCCCCCCTGTGCACGAATTTCATGCACCGGGCCTCTAGTAATATATATAATTCCCTGTATTCAGAGAACAACCAAGAATTATGGTGCTTTTCTTTTCTAACATGCAGTAAAAGCATTAATTCCGTTTCCTTCCACAAACATTACTGAGGATCTACCCTGTGCCAGTCACTCTGTAATGGAAATGCACAGGTAAGTTACACAGCATCTGTTCACAAGTTGCTGGGGACCCCATGGGAAAAGAAATACATTCACAGATAATTGTCATACAAGGTAAGTGCTGTACTAGTAGACCTATATGCTGTGGTAATAGAGAGGAAGGAGTAATTTTCTTTGAAGGTAAGGAAGAGGATGCGCATATACATATATATATATGTATATATATATATATATATATATATATATATATATATATATATAAAATCAGAGGAAGCCATA
The DNA here is from genome assembly GCF_027574615.1 of Eptesicus fuscus. Classification (NCBI taxonomy): domain Eukaryota; kingdom Metazoa; phylum Chordata; class Mammalia; order Chiroptera; family Vespertilionidae; genus Eptesicus; species Eptesicus fuscus. The sequence continues at coordinate 111,586,491 of NC_072474.1, read as the reverse complement.
TGGGATTTATAAATTTTATATTTAATAACATTTACTATTTGTCAAAGATATTCTTTTGATGCTAATTGCCCCATTCCCCACAACCCTAAAGTCCATGGTCGTCCCATATTTCATATAAAAATAAAAACAAGTTCAAAATGCACTTTTCTGTCACTTAAAAAAACACCTGACATACAGTTTAAGCACAACAGCTATTTTACCAAATATCTAAGAGTTTTGCTAACTAAAGAATCAAAACTAATGTTAGGTTTTTGTTTGCAATAACCCTTAGGATAAAAAGACTACATGTGACAAGTATGACAGAGATAACATGCTCTCCAAATTGTTCAACTTTAAACTATCCTGGTTTTTTCTTTCTTTCACAATTTCAAATATCTTATTTCAAAAAACTCTTATTTCATAACAGCATCTAATAATTAACACATGGAGAAAACCATGTTAATAAGGCTGCTGGTTGCGATGGCACTTATAACGACTGAATGAACTAGGAGTAAATGAGTGGGGTGGGACGGTATACTGGCCTGAGCAGGCTCTGCCCCAGTTCCCAGCAGCAGCCTGAACTTCTGGACAAGACTGCGATTTACTGGGCAAAAGCATTACTAACCGCAATGTGAGGTACTGCGGGGAGGGGTATGTCAGTAAAACACTGAACACCATTATCTGCCCTCCCTGAACCTAATTGTTTCATGACAAACTGTGGGTTACAATAAAGAAAAGGGATTTTCATAATCAGTAAGCAACTCATCAATCCTCCAAAATGTTGGTTTAAACCCTATTCTATAAACACAACCAGGTTACTGACCTACGGTCAAAATATTTGGTCAATGTACTGACTAATATAAATGGCTTGGATATTCAGCATTAATTTTCATCCAATTAATGAAGAACTAAAAAGGCAGCATCTTTTTTTCTTGGGGGCCTTCGTTGTTTGACATAAAGCTTTGTACAAAGTTTCTGAACTGGCAGCCAGAACCAAGGCTTTGCTTTCTAGGAGTAGCAAAACAGAATATCCAGGCCATAAACTTCATGGGAGGCGATTTCACAGGAGTTGGCCTGTTTACAAGTCACTCATTGATGTTTTCAGAGAAAATGTTACATACAAAACATCAACTTTTATTTGAACACCAGCTTAGCCCTTATTAAGTAGAGAATAACTGCAGTGGGTCCTGGAAGTGGAAGTGGTAGCTATCTAGCAGAAAGCAAGAAAACAACCCTGGAGCCGGGGGAGTAAGGTATAAGGAGTAGAGATGGACTCTTGGGAAGACACAAAAGATAAATTTTGTCTACTCTGCAACTGTGTCTTAATACAGATAGTAGTTACATGTTTATCATTGAAAAGCCATAGTTTGTCATGCTAAGGATATAGAGTAAACATACCTTGAAGGCTAAAAACACTTGCCACTATCATTCATTCAAAGACAATCACTATTCTAGGTACTGAAGACATTCAGATAAATAATATAATAGATGATCTCTGTTTTTGAGACGTGTAAGAGTCCAGTATGGAAAACAGACATGTAAAGTATTAAAGAATATCATGACTGCTATACATCCATAATCCTATATAATAAAAGGGTAATATGCAAATTAACTCTAACGGCAGAACGACCACTGGACCAGTCATTATGAGGTGCACTGACCACCTCTTAGTCCCTTTCCCTGGCCAGGGATACGGGGTAGGGTGGCGGGGGATGCAGGCAGCATCAGGGCAAGGCCCCCGCCCCACCGGTCGCCCCACACACAGAGGGCGGGGGTGCAGCCAGCAATTGGGCGGGAACAGCTGAACTCTCGGTCCCTTTCCCCAGCCGTCAGGCATTAATCACCCGATGGTGAATGGGAAACTGGGGGTGGGTGGTGGCAGGGGGCAGGGCCAGCTGCGGGCAGCTGGGGAAGATAGCCCTGATCACTGGCCAGGCCTAGGGACCATACCGGTGCATTAATTTTGTGCACTGGGCCTCTAGTATAAAGTATAACAAGATTATAGATTGCCATTTAAAGCATGGATATAGCAATTTAAAACTATGGTACTCTGGACACTGTAGGAGCTTAAAGACAGCTACTCTTCCTGTTCTTCCACAAAATGTGCCAGTATGTGCTGCCAGTAACATTCATTGCTTTATGCAAGTTACCTTTTTGTTCTTCATGATGGCCTATGCTATAAAAAACAAGGTTTATCTACATGGTCTCTAAAGTCCCATCTAGTTTTGAAACTATATGAAAAAATAAATTTAAAAGGTGAATAGAAAAAGAGAAAGATATGATATGGAAATCCATTAAGCAATGTTCAATATCTGAGGTTTAGAATAGTATGAACAAAGAGGATAAATATGTTCTATAAGGAAGACAGGTGATGTTTAGGATAAAAAAACAAAACACTAGTGCAGTCTTTGTAAACATATTTGAAAAAATGATACAAAAATATGAACATCTAGGTAAGAAGAATCTAAGTTCCTTATGGCTCCTTAAGGAAGGTCAGTATTCAGATAAAGCAAAAAAGAGAAGTATCAGGGGTTAAAGGCATTTGTGCTTAATACGCTAAGTAAGACAGAATTAAAATCTTGAACATGCCTACTATATGCCCCATGCTAGAATCTTTTATATAGAGTATGAAAGTATTCAGAGGTCACATAAAGAATATATATTTTTAGCAAGTTTAGTGAGTATCTCAAACATGAAATTTTTGTTTAGAAAAAACTAATGCATACTTAGTTTAAACCAAACAGAAATTCATAGTTTATTAACTGGGAAGTGAAACTGTCAAGGTTTAAAAATGTATTAAGAATGTATTAAGAACTTTGAACACTGAGTATATATGGCAAAACATCCTTGCAATTCAGACAGAGAGAGATAAGATACAAGACAGTGCGTTTTTGTTTCAGACTACCTAATGCATTATTAAGGAGCTGAATACTAAACTTCCTAGAGAACAGCAGTAGTAAATTTATTTTTTCTCCTAAAGGTTTGACTACTTTGTAAACAAAAAATTCTGAACAATCTCAGAAACTAGGACATTTATTAACAACCCTTTCCAACTTTTACACTATCTTAGAGGAGAATGGTTGGGGCAGGGGAGAAAAGAGAATAAATAAACAATGAAAATAAAACTATCAACTAAATTGGGAATTGTGAGAAATGCAACTAGAGTATATTTAATTGTTTAAATACTTGTCTGTCCATTTGTGCTAGGAGTTCCTTGAGGACAAGGACTTATTCATCTCTGTGGTCCCTGGCCAAAGTAGACCCTCAAAAAATGTTTGCTGTATTCAGAAACTGCATTCCATTTCTTTTCTCTTTCTTACAAAACTTGCACAATGTATTGATAAGTCATTTTATGAATTAAGACTAAAGCCTTATTACAAATATTTTTCACAAACTAAATTACTGTAGCATCAATTTCCACGTGACTGGTGGTGAGTCTACCATCTCCTCTATAAAATGAATGAAAACACTTTCAAACATTACTTCAAATTCCCTCAGGTATCTTTTAAATGGCATAAAACCCACAGAAACCATTCACAAGCATCTCTCTCTCTCTCTCTCTCTCACTCTCCCTCCCTCTCTCTCCCTCCCTCTCTCCCTCCTTTCCTTCTTTCCTTCCTCTTTTTCCATATATATTTTTTGTTTTAATATACACCTTGTATATATAAACAAAAAATATAAAACCTGAACTTCTTTGTCTTTTCCCTGCCTAGTCCTTGACATCCAAATGGCCAACAAGTACATAAAAAAGATGCTCAACATCACTAATCATCAGGGAAATGTAAATTAACACAACAATGAGCTATCACCTCACACAACGGTTAGCTACCATCAGGAACACAAGAGATGTCCTGGCGAGGATGTGCAGAAAAGAGAACCCTTGTTTTGGTGAGAATGTAAAATGGTGCAGCCACTATAAAAAAAACACTATGGAGGCTGCTCTAAAAATTGAATTATCACATGATCCAACAGTTCCATTCCTGGATATTTGTCCAAAAAAAAAAAAGAAAGAAAACACTAATTCAAAAAGATATATGTACCACAATGTTCATTGCAGTGTTTTTTATAACAGCCAAGATATAGAAACAACCTAACCATCCCACAACAAATGAATGGATAAATAAAATGTGGCGCGCGTGCACACACACAACACACACACACACACACACACACACACACACACACACACAGGAATATTATTCAGCCATGAGAAAGGAGGACATTCTGCCACTTGAAACAACATGAATGAACTTAAGTATATTGTGCTAAGTGAAGTAAATCACACAGAGAAAGATAAATACTGCAGGATATCACTTATACGTAAAAAGCCAAACTTGTACAAACAGAGAATAAAATGGTGTTACTGGGGAATGAGGGGAGGGAGGACAGGGTAGACACTGTTAAGGGTACAAACTTACACTGAGTAGTAAAGCCAGAGATATAATGTGCAGTACAGTGAATAATCATTAAACCCGCTAAGAGACTAGAACTTAATTATTCCAACTACTAGACAGAAAGAAATTACTCTTTAAATATAAAGTTCAATATAATCACCTGTGACTGTTCTATTTCTGCTTTGTTTAATTTGATTCCAAGGATTTCAGCAGCAACTTTCTGAAAACACAGGAATACCTACATTCCAAAAATAGGTTTAAATGATTTAAAACAGACATGCTTAAGTTACCTTCAAATAAATTGAACTTTCTAAACAATGATAAACAGCAAGAATTACAAAAATATGATGTACCAAGTTATTCCAAAAATAGCTTTGTCAGAGACAACAAAATTTTAAATGTAATAAATTTTTAAGTGATTAAACCCATAAATTGAAAAAATTCATGAAATTCAATGAATTGGTCTAAACATAAACATTAATCCCTAAAATCTTACATTTTAAAGATTTAACATAAGACAATTACAGCGACCACATTCAAAAAATACTAGCAAAACAAACACCTATAGGTGCTGAAGAAATTGAGAATACATTAGTATACTACCTGGGTTTTTCAATGCCAACTTTAAATTGGTCTTTTGACCTGGGTTTAGTCTATACATTAAAAATCTTCGTTGCTCTCAAGTCAATAAACTCTCCACATCTTTTGAGCAGAACAACTTAGAAATCCTTACTGTATTTTACCAGTTCAGAGTGAAAGAGCAGTACACTCCATTATAAGCAAAAGTCTACAAACACTTTTCTATAAACAGACTTTTCATACACTGTTAGCTTACATTATGATTTTCAGTGCTCCAATCCAGAGTTCACCTGTAAGGTATACCTTGTCTTTGCTTCATAAGTGTACTATCATTTTCTTATCCCTACTTACCTCATGATTACTTACTGAATATTTATCACAATTTTATTAATTTAATTTTGATTTCTAATCAAAAGAGATACATACTCCGAAAGGCTTATGTCATTTGCACCTCAAAAAGTTCACTGATAGTCAATGTTTAAGAAAAAACAGGAAAGTTAGTGTGGTAGAATGGAGAGGAAGAGATTGATTGTACAAGAAAATAAGCAGAGATTACAAATCATATAAGATCTGGTAGGCTATCAGAAGGGCTGTGGCTTTTACTCTGGGTAAAATGGAAACCCTGGGACAGTGGCTTGTTGTAATTTCTATTTTAATAGGTTCAATCTGGCTGCTGTACTGAGTACTCACTAGAAAAGATCAAGGGTACAAAAAAAGAAACCAGCAAAGACACTAATGTCAGAGATGATGAAGGCTTGAAACAAAGTGGTAGCAATGCAGATGGTAAGAAATAACCACCGGGTTCTGGACATATTTTGAAAGTAGAGCCAAGAGGACTTGCTGATAGATAATAGATGTGGGGTGTAAAGAAAAGAGGGTTCAAGAATAACTTCAACATAATTTTGGATTTAGTAATTGATAGAACTGCCATTTACTGAAGTGGGAAGACTGTGAGAGATTTGAAGAGGGAATACCAGCAGCTCAGAATGGACCTGAATTAAACTTGGACTGCCTATCAGACATCTCAGCAGAGGTCTTAGGTGGGCAGTTGAACATTGAGTCTGATCAAAGCCATGGGACTAGATGAAGTCACTAAGGAAATAAGTTTTAGAAAAAGAAATACATAAGTGGGCACTGCTGGCAGGAGCACTAATATTTGTGAGAATCAGAAAAAGAAGACTAGAAGGAATCATCATATGAGATTAGCAGTCATCTCTGAATGCTGAGATAATGGGGATTTATATTCTTTTTAAAATCTTGTATTTTTAAATACCCTAAAATAACCATAAACTTACGTTAAATGAATTACAAAAGTAATATACAGAGAATAAACATGTTACATCTAATCTAGTCTATTTTATATCTTCAATAAGCATTAATTTGTTGCAAAAAATAATGGAAGTCAGTTCCTATGCATATTAATAAATAAACGTAAAACCTCACTTATAGATCCATTTTCATTATTTTACTTACAGAGTCTCCTGTCTTTGCTGAGACAAAGTGGCTACTAAAACCATTTTCCTGGCAAAACCTCAAGTGCTTTTCAGGTTTTACTGTTCGCATATGCTCCAAATCAACTAGAAAGGTGAACAGAAAGAGAGAAAAAATATTAGAGTCAATCAATATACTTTAACATGTTTAAGTTTGACTTATCTTCCACTATTATATCCCAGCTTAGGCACTATCTGTGTAATCTTAGGCAATTTCCTTAACTTTTTTATGCCTGAGTCTCTAAACCTAAAAACTAAGAATAATAAATATACCTATCTTATATAGAGTGTTTGAGAATTAATCCATGTATAGTGCAAATGTCCAGAACTGATAGGTGCTCAAAAAAATGAAAGCTATCATTCTTATTATCTATATAGCTTCAGGAACACTGATGATAAAAAAGATTTTCTTAGTATAATGTGTTTAAACAGAGATTAATTGAAAGATGCATATTTAATTGAAACAGTTTAATTACTTTAATAATTAGAATAGTTCTGCAAGTTTTATAAATATTAATATTCAATAAATATGTAATTAATTTTTGCTAAAAGATATCAATATTTCATAGTGTATTTAATTTATTTAAAGCCATGGTTTAATTTCACAAGGAGACAGCTCAGCTACTTTCCAAACCTAAAGTATGCATTTTGAAAGTAAGGGGTAAGCACTTATTTCCTTGAATACTTGTAGGTTCTTTAAAGCAAAGCACAGTATTCATATCCAATACTGGTTTCATCCGGCACAGTCTATTTTTTCAAATGTGACCCTTTATTGAACAGTTTCTCTTTTTACAACACTAGAAACCCTATAAGGGTGTTGACTCAATGCCGTCAAATTATAAGGCAAATATATTCACAGGATTTAAGGACAACTAGGTTCTTTGAGTCAATATAGGGGGGAAAAAGTTAAACTGATTTCCTGAGGAAGGGACCCAACTGACTTGTAAAAACTTGTAAATTTGCAAATCTAGTGAGCCTACATAATAGTGTCAATTGATTATCAACTAAAAAGTGCTCTCATTTTACATAAAAGGTTTTATTTAAAATTATATTGAAGGTCTTTAGTTTGTAGGCTCAAGAGATCTTTCTCTAGGAGATTTTTTATTTAGTCAGGGATTCTGAGTCCCATTTATATTACTTAGCTTGAATAATATGGAGTTTTTCTTTTCTGACCACAAGTTGCTGTTCCTTAAACTAAGACCTTATTTAAAAGAAAAGGCTTTTTTTTCCTCTCCCTCCACCCTTCCCTACAACTCCCCAACTATCACATAAGTTATCTACAGCATTGGGTAATTTACTATCCAAGCCAACGTTTTCCTAATGAAGATAGCAATAAAAGACCAGTATGTCACTGACCAATTGTGGGGGAGGAAAAAGCATTTATTCAACAATTTATTGACTACCTATTATATACCAAGTACCGTGCTAGGTAGTGAGAACCCACAGATGAAAAAGATATAATCGTTTCTCAAAAAGTCATCCCCAGTATATGAACATAAAAGACCATTAAGGATATAAAAGTTATTTTAAATGAATGAGATTCTGGCAAATGAGACAGTAGAAATTAAAAACAAAACAAACCAAAAAAAACTTCACTACAAAGTTTCCTTTTGTTGTCTTAGAATTTAACATTAAGAGGGCTCATTTACTAGAGTACTAGTAAAATCTTTCTTTTCTTCTATTTTTAAGAATATTCTTAAAATCATTATCCATTACCTACCTATCATACATGTGGTAACACTTACTGCTACAATGATTTAATTTCCTTTATGTCCTTTACAACATATTCTCAGGTGAGGATTAAATATATATATATATGTATATACATATATATAACACCTTGAAAAACATCATTTTTCAAGGTGTTATATATATGTATATACATATATATATATTTAATCCTCACCTGAGAATATGTTGTTTTTTTATTGACTTTAGGGAGAAAGGAAGGGACTGGGTAGGGAGGAAGGGAAGGGAGGAGGTAGGGAGGAAGGGGGGAGAGAGAGAGAGAGAGAGAGAGAGAGAGAGAGAGAAACATCAATAGGTTGCCTCCTGCAGGAGCCCAGACCAGGAATCAAACCCACAACCTTTTGGTGTACAGAATGACACTCCAACCAACCAAGCCACCCTAATAACAGTAATATATGCTCATTTCCCAAATATTCAGAAAAACAATTATGAAAATGAAATTTAAAATTCCATTAATTAAAGACAACTACTGTTAACATTTTGGCATATATCCTTCCAACATCTAAACAATATGAAGGACAAAGGCATTAATATTGTATATACAAGATGTATCGGTTAATAATTTGGATTTTATAATCAAAGAAAACACGATAATTTCAAGAGAAACATCAAAAGTGCTTTATTCAAAGTAATGTCCATCGCTAGCTACACATTTCCCCCATATTTCAGGTAATTTGTGGATACCATCCCAATAGAACTTTTCTTGCTTTGAGGCAAACCATTCAGAGACCCAATTTTCCACTTCTTTGTATGTATTGAAGTGCTGCTCAGAAAGTGTGCCTGCCATTAATCGAAACAAGTGGTAATCTGAAGGAGCAAGGTCTGGTGAATACAGTGGGTGGGTTAATACTTTCCAGGCAAGATCTTTTAACGTGAATTTAACTGGTTTTGAACTGTGTGATGGTGCATCATCATGAAGCAAAATTACTTTGCCATGTCTTCTGGCACATTCTGGTTGTTTTACAATCAGAGCATGGTTCAAATTGATTATTTGTTGTCGGTAGCGATCAGTAGTAACGGTTTCACCTGGTTTTAGAAGCTCATAATACACCACACCTTCCTGATCCCACCAAGCACAGAGCATTGTCTTCTTTCCGAAGCGATTTGGCCTTGCAGTCGATGTTGATGGTTGACCTGGATCAACCCATGATTTTGTGCATTGGGATTCTCAAAATAAATCCACTTTTAATCGCCAGTCACAATTCGATGCAAAAAAGACTTTCATGCTATTGAAGCAGCATTTTACTGATGACTTTTCGGTTTTCCATTTGTCTTTCGTTCAGTTTATGTGGCACCCATTTTCCTTCCTTTAAAATCTTTCCCATTGCTTGTAAACGATTGGAAATTGTTTGCTGAGCAACGTTTTAATCTTTCTGCAAGTTGTTTTTGAGTTTGATACGCATCTTCATCCAATAATGCTTGTAATTGTTGGTATTCAAACTTTTTCAGTTGACCTGGACATTCTTTGTCTTTCACATCGAAATCATCACTTTTAAAGCATTTAAACCAGCGTTCACAAGTATCTGAGATGGAGCATGTTCACCATAAGCTTCCCAAAGTATTCAGCAGAACTTTTCTTCAAAATAATGAATTAAAACTTCCCACAAATGCTCTTTTTTTGGCACGAAATTCGACATTTTTTAAGTGTAAAAATATCTATGATGTTAACACCTTTAGAAAATTTGACACATGAAGTTTTAAAGCTTGTTGTCAATACAACAAAATAGCATACATATCAAATCGCCTATATATCAACATATGTGTAACTCCATCCATTGAAAAAAACCCGCATTATTAACCGGTACACCTAGTATGCCATTTCTTTTACCTCAACCATATTACATCCTGCTTAACAATTTCAATGTATCATTTTACTGATGATTCATTCATTTAACAAATATTTGAGTGTCAGACACTGTCCTGAATGCTGCAGATTTAACAATGAGCTTACATTTTAGTGAAGGGGAAAGGACCAACAAGTAAATTCTATAGTATGGCAAATGCTGATAGATGTAATGAAGAAAGATAAACAGTACATAAGGGGCAGGGGTATTTTAAACAGCTAGGTAAAAAAAACCTTAAGAAGACTCAGGAGCAAGTATATCTGTGAGAAAGTCTTCCAGCAGAGGAAGATGAAGTGCAGAAGTCCTAATGAAGATTATTCTTAGCATACTCAAGGAAAAGCCAGGAGGCCAGAGTGGTTAAAATCAGTTGGCAAGAGAAGGAAACAGCATGAAATGAGGTTTAAAAAACCAGGGTCGCCGAAACCGGTTTGGCTCAGTGGATAGAGCGTTGGCCTGCAGACTCAAGGGTCCCAGGTTCGATTCCGGTCAAGGGCATGTACCTTGGTTGCGGGCACAACCCCAGTGGGGGGTGTGCAGGAGGCAGCTGATTGATGTTTCTCTCTCATCGATGTTTCTAACTCTCTATCCCTCTCTCTTCCTCTCTGTAAAAAATCAATAAAATATATTTAAAAAAACAAAACAAAACAGGGTCATAATGTGCGGTATGTGTCGGCCACTCTAAAAGAGATGGGAAGTTACTGGAGGATTGTGAGGGGGAAAAGTTATAATCTGACTCAGATTATAGAGGCTCTACAGCTGGCTCTCTACAGCAGCAGTTCTCAACCTGTGGGTCGCGACTCACAAGTTGAGAACCACTAGCAGGGTCGCCTTAGACCATCAAAAAACACGGGTATTTACATTATGATTCATAACAGTATCAAAATTACAGTTATGAAGTAGCAACGAAAATAATTTTATGGTTGGGGGTCCCCACAACATGAGGAACTATATTAAAGGGTCGCGGCATTAGAAAGGTTGAGAACCACTGCTATAGAGGGTCAAATGTAAAGCAGAGAAGCCACTGAGGGGGCTATAATCTAAGAGGGAGAGGATGTTATTTAGTACAAGAGTGGTAGCAACAGAGATAGTAAAAAGTGGGACAGACTCTCAAAATATGTTCGGGATAAAAAGTAAATAGAATACGCTAATGGATTTAATGTGGGATTTGAAAAATACCAAAAAGTCATTTGAAAATAATTACCCTGGATTTAAAATGAGACACAGTGTATTGGTAGGTTTTGTTGCAGCCACATTCATTTAGCTGCATGGGTGGATAGAGATTTGCATTAAAGTAGAACTAAGGTTTTTTAAACCACTTACAGTAAATGAAAATAAGGATGGGGAAGTTGAAGACAGTAAGCGCAATGTAGTAATTATATTTATGAAGCAAGGAATCTAAGTTGATTAAGAAGAAGGTTGAGCCCTGGCAATTCTGATATAGTGCAGATGTTAGCTAACCATATGGAGTAATCATTTTGTAGTACATAAGCATATCAAATCAACACACTGTGTACCTTAAACTTATGCAATGTTATATGCCAATTATCTATAATAATAAAAGGATAATATGCTAATTAGACTGAATGTCCTTCCTGACAACGCCGGGCCGGAGGGAAGCCAGCCCGGGTCCCGGGTGCTTGCGGGCAGCCGGAGGGAAGCTGCCTGGGTCCTGGGTGCCAGAGGAAGGCTGGTGCTGGCAGCCGGGGGGAGGAAGGCCTACTCTTGCACGAATTTTCGTGCATCGGGCCTCTAGTATTATCTATAATAATAAAAGTGTAATATGCTAATTAGACTGGACATCCTTCCGGACAGTCTTCCTTCCGGGAAAAGCTGCAGCGGGCAGGGACCTAGGCACAGGTGGTGGGTGGGGGCTGCGGCCAAGGCCCTTGCATGAATTTTGTGCATTGGGCCTCTAGTATATAATAAAGCTGAAAAAAGACTACTAGGTAAAATACACAATACTTTAGGATGTTAAAATGTAGAGTACACAATTATGCATATGGTAAAATTCTTACTTTGTAAGCATATTATATCCTATATAATAAAAGAGAAACATGTAAATTGACCGTACCTCCATGACACCCATCAGCCAATCAGGAGTGAGCATGCAAATTAACCCGACAAATATGGTGGGTTAATTTGCATACACAGGCGCCGGGCAGAGAGCAGAGTGGAAAAGCCGGCATCTTTGGGGGACATGGCTCCCTTGGTCGCTCCTCCCAATCCGCTGGGCAGAGAGCAGAGAGGGAGAGCTGGTGGAAAGTGGAGCGGCTTGGGTCACTTGGCTCTCCAAGCCGCCAGATGGAGAGCAGAGAGGAAGAGCTGGCAGCTTAAGAGGACTTGGCAGAGCGGGAGGCCATGGGACGGAGACAGAGCAGGAAGGGAAAACCAAGAGCACAGGGAGCACCAGGAATTCTGGGAGTAGTTCTGGTGGCAGCCCCAGGACCGGAAGTGGAAGCACAGAGCAAGGGGAGCACCAGGAATGCTGGGAATCGTAGTTCTGGTGGCAGACAGATCTCCTAGACACTAGAGCAGTGATGGCGAACCTATGACACGCATGTCAGCACTGACACGCGTAGCCATTTCTAATGATTAGCGGCCGCATGCCGAGGATGAAACATTTGCTGCTGCTGAGGATGAAACATTTGCGAAAATAATGTTTTTTCCTCAAAGTGACACACTACCTGAGTTATGCTCAGTTTTTTGGCGAAGTTTGACACACCAAGCTCAAAACGTTGCCCATCACTGCACTAGAGCAAAGTGAGCCTGGAGCAAGTTACTGTTGCGGTGGGGGATGGAGGGAAAGCAAAGGTGAGAGACAAGTAAAATCAGAGTGTCTAGGAAAAATTAAAGGGAAGATATCCTAAAACTTCCAGGAAATCTCCACCAATGAAGCAAAGGAAAAAAAAATGCCTCTATTATTCTGTGAGCAACAAACCAAACTGGGTTGGGGTCTCAGATAATTCGCTCCTATGATTACAAAGACAGACAGAAACTCCCGGATTGGAGTGGGCTCCCTAAGGGCTCTCAGATTGGAGAGGGTGCAGGTCTGGCTGAGGGACCCACCCCCCGTGTACGAATCTTCGTGCACCAGGCCCCTAGTATGTAAATATGTGTGTAAATGAAAAATATACTAGAAATTTTAAAATAAATTTTAACAATAAATTGAGAAAAGTAAAATTTTAAAATGAGCTTTTGTTTTAAACTATCCTTTCAAGGATGTTTGCATGGCAAGCAGCATACATACAGCTAATGTCTCCTTCAGATACAAGCTACAAGTTTCTTTATTGACTAGTGTAATAAAAATAATATCTCCCATGTTTACTGCATGTAATATTATTAGATTTAAGATCATTAAAAAATAATAATAATATCTCCCTTGAGAGCAAAAGTCAGAGGTTTACTTCTGACCTATTATAAAAGATTTAGGTTCCCTTAACTCTGGGTTCCTCAGTTGTAATACAGATCACTGCATACACATCATCTATGGAGGTCACATTGCCCAGGTGAAACTTGGGATGCAAAGAGAACCAAGGCAAATATGTAACTCATCCTGCTTGCTATGAGTAATAAAATCCTTCATCTCTGACCCAGGAGTCTCATACATTCTACCAGTATCCATGGAGGTAGTAAGCTAATTGGTTATCTTCAAGCAGGGTGAAATCTAAGATCCTTCACTGTTTTTAACAAGAAGAGAAAGAAAAAAAAAAAGAAAAAAAAAAAAAATAATATATATATATATATATATATATATATATATATATATATATATATAAACGCCTAAGCGACCATTATGACCTGACGACCAGATGACCAGACAACCGACCAGTAGCTATGACATGCACTAACCACAAGGGGGCAGACACTCAATGCAGGAACTGCCCCTTGGTGGTCAGTGCAATCCCAAAGTCAACCTCCCCAGGGCCGGCCAACCTTCTGCACTCCCTCCCCCCACCGGCTAGTTGGGTGGTCAGCGCGCTCCCACAGCCAACCTCCCAGGGCTGGCCAACTTCCCATAGTCCCACCCCCAGCTGGCTGGCCCCAATCAACCCCGATAGTGACTGTGCGAGACAGCCCTGATTGGCTGGGAGGGACCCCACCTATGCACCAATTTGTGCACTGGGCCTCTAATAGACATCTATACTAATAAAAGGGTAATATGCTAATTAGACCGGACGTCCTTCCTGACAAAGCTGGGGGCATGGCCAGCCTTCAAACTGCTCATGACTATTCTCCCAGGCTAGTCCCACCCCCAGCGGGGACTCACACCCCAATCAGGGGTGTGGCTGGCCTGCAAACCACCCCCTGGCCCTTCACCCAGGCCAGTCCCGCCCCCCAGTGGAGACCCCCACCCTGATCTGGGCCTGCAAACCGTCAGTGGCCCCTCGCCCAAGATGCCGGTGGCCCCTCGCCCAGGCCAGCCTGTCCCAGCAGGGACCCCCACTCTGATCAGGGGCGGGGCCAGCCCGTGCCCCAACAACCCCTCCCCCAGTGGGGACCCATCACCCCAATCCAAGGCCCCCTCAGGACAGGCCAGCTGACCCCCACCCATGCACCAGGCCTCTACCCTATATAATAAAAGGGTAATATGCAAATTGACCCTAATGGCAGAACGACCGCTAGACCAATCACTATGAGGTGCACTGACCACCTCTTGGTCCCTTTCCCCGGCTGACAGGCTCCGATTGCCTTATGGCCACTGCTACAGGGGCGGGGAAGGCGAGTGGGCAGGAACAGCCAATCTCTCGGTCCCATCAGGCACAGATCACCCAATGGCAAATGGGGAACCAGAGGTGGGTGGCAGCGGGGGGCGAGGCCGGATGCAGGCAGCTGGGAAAGATGGCCCTGATCGAAGACCAGGCCTAGGGACCATACCCGTGCACAAATTTCGTGCGCTGGGCCTCTAGTATAATGATAAGATGGGCAGACTGGGGAGCTACACTACACTTCCCAGAGTAGCTTGCAATTAGGTGTGACCATGAGACAAACTTCTGACCAATGCAATGAAGAACTAACATGCATCACTACTAGGCTTGAGCCATAAACACCTTCCATGTATAGTAGTCCTTGCTCTTTCCTTTTTTCCTGGTAATCTATGATGTCATCTGCAGAAAATGGCAATTGCAGAAAATTGAAGGAGTTTGGGTTCCTGAAAGGAAGATGAGCCACTATTGATAAGTATTACTTGGTTTTGGTCTTTATGTAAAAGAAGGAAGAAATTTCTACTGTACTAAGATATTGAAACTTTAGGGACTGTTTGTCTAGCATCTAGCATTACCTTAACTAATAGAAAAACAATTTAAAATACAGATCTACATCTACTTGTTAAAAATGAATCTCTTTCTGTTATATACCAAGTCTTGAGTTATTAACTAATGATAACTTGAAATTATAATTAGAAAGGTAATAAAAACCTAACCATTATAGTTGTCTCTGTAATTTGGGTTATGCTATACTCAATCAAATAGTCACAAAATTACATTAAACTTAATTATAAATTGAGAAGAATATTTTGTATTTTTACTTAATAGGAAAAAATGCTTTAAATTTACAATTGTAGAAATGTTATTTTTTCTGCTATAAAAAGGCTCAAGTAATACATAGAAAACAGTATGAAAACAGAAATACATTTTCCCTTGTCAATACATTTTGTTGGAAAATACAAGAAAAGATGCCTGAACAATTATCCAAACATGACCAATCTTGTTTCATCCATATCCCCACTCACAGATTATTTGAATCTTTTATTTTATTTTATTTTATTTCAGAGAAAGGGAGAGGGAGAGATAGAAATATCAGTAACAAGCTTGTTGTTAATACCTTTAATAATTTACTAAATTTGATTTACATGTGTTTAAAATTATGTATATATCTTCACTTCTAAAACACACTTATGCTAATCATGCAAGTCTATGACAACTTCTTTTTAATTTTATTTTTCAATTATAGTTTGCATTCAACATTATTTTGTATTTGTTGCAGGTGTACAGCACAGCAATTAGGCACTGTATACATAGTTAGACTGTATTCCCTGCACTTTATTTTACATCCCTATGACTTATTTTGTATCTACCAATTGGTACTTCTTCACCCAGCCCCAATTCTTCTCCCCTCTGGCAACCATCAGTCTGTTCTTTCTGTCTATGAGTCTGTTTCTGTTTTGTTTGTTCATCTTGTTCTTTAGATTCCACATGTAAGTGAAATCATATATTGTCTTTCTCTGTCTGGCTTATTTAACTTAGCAAAATACCTTCTAGATCCATCCATACTGTCTCAAATAGTAAGATTTCATTCTTTTTATGGCCAAGTAATATTCCATTGTATAATGTACCACTATTTTTTTCATCCATTTGTCTATTGATGGGCACTTGGGTTGTTTCCATATCTTGGATTATAAATAATGAATTCATGCACCAGTGGGGTCCCTAGGCCTGGCCTGCGAGATCAGGCCGAAACCAGCTCTCCGACATCCCCCAAGGGGTCCCGGATTGCGAGAGGGTGAAGGCCAGGCCAAGGGACCCTACTGGTGCATGATTGGGGCCAGGGAGGGACACAGGAGATTGGCCAGCTGGGGACAGACTGCGGGAGGGTTCCAGGGTGTGTCCGGCCCATCTCACTCAGACCCGATCGGCTGGACCCCAGCAGCAAGCCACCCTACCAGTCAGAGCGTCTGCTCCCTGGTGGCCAGTGCATGTCATAGCAAATGATTGACCAGTTGACTATCTGCCCCCTGGTGGTCAGTGCACATCATAGTGAGTGGTTGAGCGGCCTTAGCATATCATTAGCATGCTACACTTTGATTGGCTGAACAGACGACTGAACGACCGGACACTTAGCATATTAGGCTTTTATTATCTAGGACTAGAGGCCCGATGCATGAAATTTGTGCAAGGGGCTTGCACCTCACAGCCCTGGCTTCCAGACAGTTGTCCGGACAGTTATTCTGTTGTTTGGTCTAATTAGCATATTAGCTCTTTATTATATAGGATGCTGCAGTGAACATTGAAGTGCATATATTCTTTCAAATTAGTGTTTTGAGTTTCTTTAGGAATATACCAGAAGTGGAATCACTAGATCATAAGTCAGTTCCATTTTTAATTTTTTAGGAACATCCAGTTTCCATAGTGGCTGCACCAGTCTGCATTCCCACCAAGAATACACAAGGATTCCCTTTTCTTCAAAACCTCAACAACAGTTTTTGTTTGTTGATATATTGATGATAGCCATTCTGACAGATGTGAGATGGTATCTCATTGTGGTTTTAATTTGCATTTCTCTGATGATTAGTGACATTGAGCATCTTTTCATATGTCTATTGGCCATCTGCATGTCCTTTTTGGAGAAGTGTCTACTCAGGTTCTTTCCCCATTTTTTAATTGTTTGGGTTTTTTTTGGTGTTGTCTGAGTTCTTTATAAATTTTGGATATTAACCCCTTTTATCAATATATCATGGCAAATATCTTCTCCCATTCAAGTAAGTTGACTTTTTCTTTTGTTGGTTTCCTATGAAAACTTCTCTTTTTAAGGCCTATTTGTTTACTGGCATTCAGGCATCTTCATTGCATCTATCCATAGCAGGGGTGGGGAATGTACAGCCAGCAGGCTGGAGAAGGCCCTTGAAATCATTTGGTCTGGCCCTGCCAAGGCATCAGGGGAGAGTTAATTAAATGATTGACCAAATATAGTAGGCTAATTTTTAAGTTGATAATTTTGTATGGCCTGCAAATGATGTTATAAATATCCAAATGATCCTCAGCAGAAAAAGGTTCCCCACCCCTAGATATAGTGAACAGAATAGTCTTTAAAAATACAGTACCAACTGTAACAAATAGCTTAAAAACTAGATATATCAAGCATACAATAATCAGGGCTACTTATCAGACTGATGTAAAATTTTGAGTAAAATTTAAAGTTCTTAAAAACATCACAATAATATTGATATTACTTTCTATATTGGCCTGAACTTTATAACATTCCTATCTTCCTGAATATTCATTTTTCAACATGCTATAAGAACATATTCTATGATGAATATGACTTTTTTATTCACATCAGACTGCTTTACTTCATGCTTTTTTAAAAAATGGAAAGTATTATATGGTGCTAATTAATTAAATCATTGTCTATTCCCTGTCAATGGAAAAAGACATAAAAAGTATAAACTATTTGTGCTCCTCAGTCCACTGTATGATGTCAGAAACAGAATATTCTCCGTGAAATGATTGTAAAATATGTCACTGTCTAACTTAAAAAAGTAAAAACAAAATACAAATATAGCACTTGCACAGATTTTCACAGTAATTTTTAGGTTATCAAGGAAACATCTAGAGTGTTGATCTGGTTATACTCAATTCAAACAAACTACTTGTCACATTAACTACCTCCAGGAAGTTACTCCAAACACAAAATAAACTGTTTATGCCCCTACTCAGATAGATAACATGACAGATTGTTATTAGTTGAAGACAGATGAAATACATTAATTTGATTGTGAGCATGTGTTTAATTTTACCCTGCCATGTACACTCTCTAATGCTGTCTTTCTATGATGACATAGTAAATCATACTGTACTAGAAGAATTGCTAATGCAAGAAAATTAAAAATTACCAGAACTTGACTTTGAGTTTGTAGATTTTTTTAACCAACCTTCTTAAAAAACATAACTGCTTTAAAATTACTGGGTCCCACAAAGAGATTTTTTTTTTAAAGGGTGTCATAAAAGAAACAACTTTAATTCTAGTGCAAAAGTTAAAATTTCTATGCAATTTAACATTTTTCCTGCATACTAGTTTTTCTATTTCTTTGTGAACTGTCTCTTCCTTCCTTTTCCATTTTATACTAAGTGTTTATCTTATCAATGTGTAGGGAAAGGACATTTGCCATATTTGTTCTGAATCTTCCCCTCTGGTTAGAATTTTCCTTTTAAATATTTCATTACATGTAGAGACACAGAAATTTAAGATTGTATGAAATCAAATCACTAAGATACTAAATTCATTATTGTTTAAGCTTTGCTTATTTGGTTCTTTTGTCACATGCAGCTGAAAAAACAAACAAACAAAAAGAAACAAAGAAGCGCATAGAACTATAGCCACTTACAAAGTATTTGCTGAATAAAGAAAAATATTTTTAGTCTTTTGAAAAAAATACAAAATACCAACTGTGTCAAAAATAATATATACTCCTTCCTTTCTCAGGAATACAATACAGGACTGAAAATTAATGAACTAGAGTCTCATACCACAATAAGAATATCACAAACATGTGTTAAGTAAAAACAGCAAGACACAAAGGAATGCTAGCATTCATACGAAAATTAAAAATGACTAATTATATATTACTTAGTGAAGCATACAGAGATGATGAAACTAAAAAAACAGTGAGGAAAAGATCAGGACACAAGGTAAGTTACCTCTAAAGGCAGAGAAAGGAGAGATAAAGGCACCGGGTAGAAAGCCTCTGACACAGGAATATCCTTTAAATTACACATATATTTTACATAGTCTTCGGTATATATCTCACTGTATTTAAAAATTCCTATTAAAATTATTATAATAATTTGACAGTCTTCTCTTCAAACCTAATTTTTTTTCATATCATCATAAAGAAGGGTCACAGTTGGAAAAATATTCATGGTTTTTGTAATTTTTCCTAAGGATCTCTATTAATTCTTTTTTTTTTTTACACTGGGTATACTTTTTATTTCTTACTGCTCTACACATATTCTTTTTTTGTTGTTGATTAAGATATTACATGTGTGTCCTTATCCCCCTTTTGTCCCCCTACTCCTCCGCCTCGTGCCCTCACACCCCTGGTGTCTGTGTCCTTTGGTTAGGCTTATATGCATGCATACACGTCCTTTGGTTGATCTCTCTCCCTTGCCCCCAACCTCCCCTGCCTTCCCTCTGAGGTTTGACGGTCTGATCAATGCTTCTCTGTCTCTGGATCTGTTTTTGTTCATCAGTTTATATTGTTCATTATATTCCACAAATGAGTGAGATCTTATCAAATCATACTCTTTTGACCTACTTATATATGCAATGAACCTTGTGGATTTTCACTTCAATTATTTATCACCTGACTGCCAGATCCTCATTTGCTCCTTTGCTTTTGGTAATTTTCCAACAGTTTCATAGATTCTCCACCACGCTACAAGATTTGCCTAATCACTTTGCACTGTATTTCTATTCATATATATCCACAAACTCACCTGTAAGGATTCTGAAGCAATAATGATAAATATTGTTAAGTCTATAGAGTCACCAGACACCAACAACAGTCAGTATCAAGAGGACAGGGAAGGCAGTATGTAAGAATCATATTATTTCTTCAATTTATTTAGTTATAATTAATTAGATTATGTAAATTTCCTCTGGTCATCGATAATAGATAATTATTTGTCCTCTAACTTCAGGCTAAAATGAAATAATTGGTTTAAATAAGGACTAGAGAGTAAGTAGATCTTTCTACATTTGTGGCTATCTGCAAACTTTATTGCTTTCTATAACATTTGTACATAAATCATAAAGATTAGCATTTTCCCACATGCCAAAAGCATAAAGAAATTGGAAAATTAATAAACTGCCTTTCCTTACTTTATATCATGTTTTGGGCTTACTTATTAAGAATTTTATATTGGTAATAGAGGCCCAGTGCACGAAATTCATGCACGGGGGGGGTGAGGGGAGAGGGTGTCCCTCAGCCCAGCCTGCTGCACCCTCTCCAATCTGGGACCCTCGAGGGATTGTCCGACTGCCCTCTCACAATCCAGGACCGCTGGCTCCTAACTGCTCACCTGCCTGCCTTCCTGATTGCCCCTAACCGCTTCTGCCTGCCAGCTTGATCATACCCTAACCACTCTCCTGACAGCCTGATTGATTCCTAACTGCTCCCCTGACAGCCTGTTTGCCCCTAATTGCCCTCCCCTGAAGGCCTGGTCCCCCCACTTGCCCTCCCTTGCAGGCCTGGTTCCTCCCAACTGCCCTTCCCTGATGGCCATCTTGTGGCATCCATCTTGTGTCCACATGGGGGCAGCCATCTTATGTGTTGGAGTGATGGTCAATCTGCATATTACTCTTTTATTAGATAGGAGGATAGAGGCCTGGTGGACGGGTGGAGCCGGCTAGTTTGCCCTGAAGGATGTCCCAGATCAGGGTGGGGGTTCCTTGGGACATGGGGCGGCCTGAGTGAGGGGCCTGTGGTGAGGGGCCTGTTTGCAGGCCGGCCACGCCCCCTGGTGACCCAAGCGGAGGCCCTGGTATCTGGGATTTATTTATCTTCTACAATTGAAACTTTGTAGCCTGGAGTGGAGCCAAGCCTTGTGCTTGCTCCATGGCGGCAGCCATTTCTGTTGGGATTTATGTATCTTCTATAATTGAAACTTTGTAACCTTAAGCGAAGGCCTGGGCCAGCTAGGGTGTGCAGAAAGCTTGGATTCCTCCATTGCCGGGGGCAACCCTAGCCTCCTGCTCTTTCCAGCTCCGTGGCTGCCGCCATTTCTGTTTGGATTTCTGTATCTTCTATCACTGAAACTTTGTAGCCTTGAGAGGAGGCCTAGGCCGACAAGGGCAGGCGGAAAGCTTGGTTTCCTCCATTGCCAGGGAAACGCAAGCCTCCCTCCTGCTCTCTGTGGCCGTAGCCATCTTGGTTGGGTTTATTTGCATATTTGCTCCTGATTGGCTGGTGGGCGTGGCTTGTGGGTGTGGCGGAGTGATAGTTAATTTGCATATTACTCTTTTATTAGATAGGATAGTTCTATATAGGTTTATTTGCAACATTCTGCGTGACAAATATAACAAGGTTCAAGTTCACTTATACCTTTCAAACATAGACTTGCATTAAAAAAAGTATTTGTCTTGCCTAGACAATAGCATAACCTGGGATTTGGCAAAGAACAGAAGCCACAGTAAGAACTGCTTCAAATGGCAATATTATTCTGGCTATTTAATTCTTCTTTATACTTTCCTCTATTTTCCAACTGCCCACAATAACCATAAATTAGATATATTGGGGAGAGGGGAATGACAGAACATGATTTATAATAACAAAAAGTAGGAGGGTTGGGGGGGTGAAGTGGGGGACAACTATTTCCTTCCAACCATTTAAAAATGTTGAAACCAAATAAAAACGACAATGAGGTACCATCTCACACCTGTCAGAATGGCTATCATCAACAAATGGCAAGTGCTGGCGAGGATGCGGAGAAAAAGGAACCCTCTTGCACTGCTGGTGGGAATGCAGACTGGTGCAGCCACTGTGGAGAACAGTATGGAGTTTCCTCAAAAAACTAAAAATGGAACTCTCATCTGACCCAGTGATCCCACTTCTAGGAATATATCCCAAGAAACTAGAAACATCAATCAGAAAGGATATATGCACCCCTATGTTCATAGCAGCACAATTTACAATAGCTAAGATTTGGAAACAGCCTAAGTGCCCATCGGCAGATGAGTGGATTAAAAAATTGTGGTACATCTACACAATGGAATACTATGCTGCTATAAAAAGGAAATAACTCCTACCATTTGCAACAGCATGAATGGAGCTGGAGAGCATTATGGTAAGCAAAATAAGTCAGTCAGAGAAAGAAAAATACCACATAATCTCATTCATTTGTGGATTATAATGAACAGCATAAACTGATGAACAAAAACAGATCCAGAGACAGGGAAACATTGATCAGATGCTCAAACCTCAAGGGAAGGTAGGGGAGGGAGGGGATATGGGGGAGAGATCAACCAAAGGACGTGTATGCATGCATATAAGCCTAACCAATGGACACAGACACCAGGGGGCTGAAGGCATGAACAGAATTGGGAGGGGTGGAACAGGGGGATAAGGACACATATGTAATACCTTAATCAATAAAGAAAAGGAAAAAAATGTTAAAACCATTCTTAGATAGCAAAACATACAAAAAGAGGCCATGGGCCTAGTTTGCTGACCCTTGCTCTACACTACTACTCAAATCACTATGCGTAAAACCTTTAGTGGCTTTCTATAGGTATTTGGAGAAAATGAGAACTCCTTAAAGCATTGTCTCTGATTCTCAGGCCTTCCACCTTGCAGCCTCTATACTCCAACTGTGACAAAAAGTTTTAAATTTCCCTTTATTTCAGACTATCTCCTAACTTATGTGGATTTATTCATTCTTTTACTTCTTCCTGGTCCACTCTTTCTTGCCCTTCTCTGTATGGCACATTCCCACACACCCCTGAAGAGTCTGTTTAAGCATTTACTTCTGCTAGAATAACACTATCATACTGTCCTGCCTCTCCTATCATTGTGCTTGGTACAACAAAGGCATGAATGAACAAATGAATACTTTAAAACATAAGAGAAAACTGAATGTGGGCAAATGTTCTCAAGAATATTAAGAACAGTAAAATTCTCACATGTAGTTATGTTTTTATGGCCATCAAAATGCATTTTAACCAAACTGATTTTAGAAAAGTAAAGAAATTCTCATAAAACAGAAAGCATTTTCTTAATTATAAAATGTCCCTTAGACTTTGATAGTAAACTGTGATGTAACAAACTCTGAGAAGATGGTGCTAGCCCAATATGTCAATAAGCCAAGAAATAAATAGTAAGACAACTGTCAAGAAAATGCTTCCTCTAAAAAAGAATAATAATGGATCAATTTAAAGGCATAAGTACAGATAATTCCTAACAGACAACTCTTGAGAGGAAAATTTCATTCCTAAACCTAAGACTTAAATGTAAAATTTAATCAATTTTATCAATTTGTATTAAAATACAGAATAGTGATCAGTAGTCTTTCATACCTAAAAAAGATGAGATCCTGAAGAGGCCTAGAAAACATTTATGTCCACTCACAAAGAATTTAGTTCAGTCTCAATATATTAGCATATCAAATTATAACTCTATGGATATAAATGGCAGTGTTGGGAAAAGAGCTGGGATAAAGAAGGAAACAAAATTATACAACCATCTTTGGTGTCCAGTTTTAAACCAAAAAATACTTCTTTACAGAAACTAAAATAAACAAAATTCAGTTGATAAGTTTTAACAACACTAACTAGTTTTTTGCTTGTTTTCAGATACCTGCCATTTTGTTTTGTTTTTGTTAAACTGAACTGACCACTCTGTACTTTTTGGCTAATCCCAAACTACAGAAAATTCTAAAATGGGATTTAATAACCACTCTTGACAAGATTTTTAAAACTCCACAATGAGGCATTCATTTTCAAAAGATTCATCTTTCTTGTATAAAAAAATCTCTCTTAATGAAAATGTAAACCCATATATCTGAAAAGTAAATAGCTGGTGTTGGAAGATAAACTGAAAATTTTCTGGCTTAGGAGAAAACAAATGCACATAGCCAAAATCCCAAATCTAAGAATATCTCACTTACAACTAGTAGTCTTTTATGGAAGTGTGTTACTAGAAGATACACTTTAACTTAAAATGCACTCAAATACTGCACATGATGCTCCTAATTCAAAATTAAACCTCAGAAGTATATCTGATGGGTGAAATATGTTCTGTAAAGCTAAAACAATAAACACATGAGTTTATACCCAAAAGAGGCAGAAGAAAGCTGTCAGTCTATATGAAATATATTGTAAGTTCAAGAGACTACAGAAAATTCACTTGAAGACTACAGTTCTTAGATAACTGTTACGTTAATGAATCACCTGATTCTGAGATTGACAAAAATACTTCTTTTACTGACTCCTCCAAGAAAAAAATTTCAATCGGAAAAACTGACACTGTTCCTTCCCATTATATGTCAAAACTACAATTAGCATTTATGAATAAAATTCTGAGATTTCTTAATGAATATTATAATCATGGGAGAACAATAAAAAGAGAAATTCCTAAACTCTGATTGGCCTTCTTCTATAATACTCACTATTTGAAGAACAGAAGAAGACTACACCGTGAGAACTTAGAATGAATAAGCATTATAGCTTTTCAGGTTAGACACTAATAAGAATTTTCCACTCTTTCTTTTATCTGGCAAATCTATCACTTTTCAACTTACTGGGATCTATTATTCATTTAAGTTTGACTCCTGGTTCATTTTTCCCTCTTTATAATACACTGTAAAAGTCATGTATTTTTAAAGTCACGAATTTTGTGCACCGGGCCTCTTGTCAAAAATAAAAAGAAAATGAGTAGACTATTGGGCATCCAATCAGTATAAGTTTTAGGTAGTTCTTCAAAACAAAGCTTCTAAGAAATCTGCATAACAAACAAATATGTGGGCTAAAAACCTTATGTGAAAAAACGTATGTGGGGAAAAGATTGAAAGAATACATATACATATGAACAATATGGTTGGTTCTGTGAGGTAGAACTATTAGTGTTTTATTCTTCATAAGATTTCTGCATTTTTCATATTTTCTAAATTGAATATGTAATGATCATTCTTTATTTTAAGCCCTTAAAAATGTCCACTACCTAATTATAGAATAACTCCCACTATAAATAATGTCTTGAATGCATTACACAAGTGATTTTTTAAAATATACTTTTATTGATTTCAGAGTGGAAGAAAGAGGGAGAGAGACAGAAACATCAATAAAGAGAGAGAATCATTGATTGGCTGCCTCCTGCATGTCCCACACTGGGGATGGAGCCCACAACCGAAGCATGTGCCTTGACCAGGAATCAATCTGTGACTTCCTGGTCCATAGGTGGACACTCAACCACTGAGCCACACCAGCCGGGCACAAATGATACTAGTATAGTTTTAAAAATTCACTAAGCTAATACTCCAATATGAGATAAATATATGGAAATAAAAGAAATATTTTTAAAACAAGTATAGCAATAGTATCTTATACTCTAAGAAGCTACAAAGTTACTCCACTAATATTTTACAATATATTTTGTTAAAATTTAGTAATAATTTTTATCTTCCCCATTAAGAATTCATTCATTAACAATTTGTATTACATTGTCTTTTACAGATAAGTGTCTCAGAAGAAAATAAAGCACTGCAATAAAATCTCATTTTGGGCCAATTCTGTTTATTGCCAACAGAAAAGTCAATCCCAAGTATCAAAATATACTACCTCTGATATTATATAAGCATTCTGAAAAAAAAAGATACAGAAACCAATACCAATAAAGAATCGCATGTCATTGAAACAGCTGTACAAACTTTAAAGTTGCCAAAAAGAAAAGTTTGAGACCTTATTTTATAATTGATCACACTCCATTGCATGATACATCAACAGCATAATGTGAAAATATGTCTGCCTGTTGGTTGTCAAACACTTCTCACTATCCCTTTGCCATTGTACTGATTTAAAATAATGCCTCTGGGGTTTTTGTTACTCTTCAGAGATATTTTATTTGTAAAGTGTATATAAAATTACTGTGCACATTTATTTACATTCCTTCTGAGCATATTTTTCTCTTCACTGTCATCTGATTTATAACAGTTGAATTCTTATTTTTTTATTTTTATTGAATTTATTGGGGGGTAACACTGGTTAATAAAATTATGTAGATTTCAAGTGTATAATTCCATAATACATCATCTGTATATTGTACTGTGTGTTCACCACCCAAAGTCAAGTCTCTTTCTGTCATTATTTATCGCCTTTACCCTCTTCTACCTCCCCCAACCCCCTTTACCTCTGGTAATCACCATACTGTTGTCTGTGGTTTTTTTGTGTGTGTTTTCTTAATCCCTTCACCTTCTGTTTCACCATCTAAATGTAAAAACTTCCTTGGGTTTTTGGTACACTCTCCACCTCACATTTTGTTACACAGGTTTTGTGGTAAAAAGACTTCAACTGTTTTTAAAAGACTGTTATGTCTGTTTAAATGTTTTTAAAGCTAACATCTAATCACAATAAAAGATTTTTTAATCAAAACTATTATTTAAGGTTCAAAATACCACAAG
Source organism: Eptesicus fuscus (assembly GCF_027574615.1). Taxonomy (NCBI): domain Eukaryota; kingdom Metazoa; phylum Chordata; class Mammalia; order Chiroptera; family Vespertilionidae; genus Eptesicus; species Eptesicus fuscus. The sequence goes on along the minus strand of NC_072474.1, from coordinate 111,559,570 downwards.
TATGCCAGATGAAATATTAAAAATGAGAATACAAACCAGCACTAAAGAAAAAATAAGAAGAAGAAAAAGGAGCCAAGAGTAGAAGATAAACAGCAAACTTAAAATGAGATGGCAAAGCATCGACATGTGAACCAGGGTTTGATTCTGGTCAAGCACATGCCTGGGTTGTGGGCTGGATCCCCAGTGTGGGGCATGCAGGAGGCAGCCGATCAATGATTCTCAATCATCATTGCTGTTTCTATCTCTCTCTCCCTCTCCTTTCCTCTCTGAAATCAATAATATATATATATATATATATATATATATATTTAGAGAGTTGTTCCTACCAGCTCATTTATATATATGAGCTGGTAGGAACAACTCTCTAAATATAGATCTAATATTAAAAGTTTTTACTATGAACCCTGGAATAGGTAGTGTGGATCAATTATGGTTCGATCAAGCAGAAGAATCAGGATGGGTGATAAGGCGGAATGATTTATTGCAGGGGTTAGACTTGACATAACTGTGAGAGCAGTTAGAATGGCAGATGTAGGCCCTTGCCTCCTCATCTAGTTTTAAGCCTGCAATCACTCTAGGTCAGCCAGACCAGCAGTTAAAAAGAGAACTGGATAAGGAAAAGAGCAAGGACAAACTGGATCCTGTGAAGGTGAGTGAGAACTGATAAAGACAATGGAAATACACAAGAACAAACTTTAATCTGTGAGGAAATGGCAGTGACAAACTGGAACATCTGTCTCTCACCAACTCCAAACCCAATGCCAAGGGTGACCTATGAGAGAAGCTTGCACCCCTCACTAGGGAGCTGTACAGGCATGGCAAAATATTCAGAGAAGGTGAAGGGGAAAATGTGGCAGGAGCTATCCACACCTAGAAAGTGAGCGAGCAAACCAATGGCACAGTGTAAGAGCTGTCACGGTGCCTGACTCAACACTGACCCTCAAGAGTCAAAAGGCATGCCTGCCACTTCATTTCCTCCTTAAAACATAGTCAAAATGTCTCCTGTGGCCACTGCTAACCAGAACAATACAGGGAAGGAATTTTTAGGAAACATATTTCCAGTTTAGCCAAGTTGACAAAGCACAATGCCTCCACAGCAACAGGTCAGTGCCTCCACATAACCTCAAACTGTGCCAAACGTATAAAGAAAGGAAGGATAGCTGTACATAGTGGTCAAATCCTCAACATCATTCCAAAGTAACCCTTCCAAACTTCTACAATGGACAGGGGATCTCAGTTACTGCCTATCTATGTACCCATACTAGAAGCCTGACTATCAATAAGCCATCAATACTCTGTGGCTGGGGTGAAATATATTGCAATTCCTGAAGTTTGTGCACACATTCAAGGTAAAAACTGCTAAGAAAATTGAATAATGACCTTCATCCTAAATTTTTAAAACCAGCTCAGCTATCCATACTATTCAATCCTATCTTTATATTTAAATAGGAATAAGCAAGAGTCTTAAAATCTTAAAGAATACAAAGCATGAATTTAAGGCTACAGACCCGTTGACCTTCAAGAAAATAGTCAAAAAAGAAATGAAGGACAAAGAAAAACAAAGGCAAGCACCCCAATGCCATATCTCCAATCTCTTCCCACTCTGGCTGGACATTAAAATTAAACACTCTCTGCTAAAAACAATGTCAAGAAAATGAGAAGACAAGACCCAGACTGGCCAGAAATATTTGCAAAAGACATATCTGATAAAGTAGTGTCATCCAAAATATACAAAAAAACTCTTAAAACTGAACATTGAGAAAATAAACAACCCAGCTGAAAAATGGGCCAAAGTCCTTAGCAGACACCTCACCAAAGAAGATATACAGATGGCAAATAGTATTTGAAAAGATGTTCCAATCATGTTATCAGGGAGATGGAAATTAAAACATCCTATATAATCCTATGTAATAAAGAGGTGATATGCAAATTGACCATCACTCCAACACACAAGATGGCCACCCCCATGTGGTCAATGATGGCCACCACAAGATGGCCAGCAGGGGAGGGAAGTTGTGGGCAATCACAGCAGTCCTAGATTGTGAGAGGGATATCCGACTGCCCATTTAGTCCCGATCCCAGTAGGTTCGGGCCTAAACGGGCAGTAGGACATCCCTCAAGGGGTCCCAAATTGGAAAGTGTGCAGGCTGGGCTGAGGGACAAACCCCCCGTGCACGAATTTCATGCACCGGGCCTCTAGTTAAGTACATAAAAAGATACTCAACATAATTAACTAGTAGGCAAATGCAAATCAAAACCACAATGAGATATCACTTCACACACACTAGGATGGACATAATTTTTAAAAAGTAATACAACAGCTGAGGAGAAATTGCAGCCCTCACACATTGCTAGTAGAAATGTCAGGTGATGCAGCTACTCTGGACAATAGGAAAAGTCAGAATTACCTTATGACCCAGCAATTCCATTCCTAGTTATCTTCCCAAAAGAAATAAACCTATGTCCAAGTAAAAACCTGTACACAAATGTTTATAACAGTACTATTCATAATGGCCAAAAATTGGAAACAATCCAAATGCCCATCAACTGATGAATAAATAAACAAAATGTGATAAGACATATCCATACAATGGAATATTATTCAGCCATAAAGATAAATGAAGTGCTGATACCTGTTATAACAAGAATGAACCTTGAAAACTTAAGTGAAAGAAGCCAGAAACAAAAGACCATATATTTCTTGATTCCATTTATATGAAATGTCAATAAGCAGACCCATAGAGACAGAAAGTAGTTTAGTACTTACCAGAGGCTACAAAGGAGGAGAAGGAAGGGAAAGGGGTAATGACTGCTAATGGGTATAGGGTTTCTTTGGGGGGTAATGAAAATGTTCTAGAATTAGGTGGTTACATAACCTAGTGGGTATACTAAAAACTGTATACTTTAAAATGGTGAATTTTTGCCCTAACCAGTTTGGCTCAGTGGATAGAGTGTCGGCCTGCGAACTGAAGGGTCCCAGGTTCGATTCCGGTCAAGGACATGTACCTTGGTTATGGGCACATCCCAAGCAGGGGGTATGCAGGAGGCAGCTGATTGATGTTTCTCTCTCATAATGTTTCTCTCTCATCAATGTTTCTAACTATCTCTCTCGCTTCCTCTCTGTAACAAAAAAAAAAAAAAAAAAAGAATCAATAAAATATAAATAAATAAAATGGTGAATTTTATGCTATATAAAATATATCTTGATAAAAAGATCCCATAACTATAATATCATAAAATTTTAAAAGTGGTCATTAAGTCTCTTGTAATGATAGGAAATATTCTGATTACAATTTTACCAATCTAAATTAATTCATGGATAACAAAGCTTTACTAGGTGTACCAGTTAATAATGCGGATATTTTTCAATAGATAGTTACACATATGTTGATATGTATGCTATTTTGTTGTACTGACAACAAGCTTCAAAACTTCATATGTCAAATTTGCTGAAGGTGTTAACATCATAGACTTTTACACTTAAAAATGTCTAATTTTGTGCCAAAAATAAAGAGCATTTGCAGGAAGTTTTAATTCATTACTTTATTTTATTTATTTTTAATATATTTTTATTGATTTTTTACAGAGAGGAAGGGAGAAGGATAGAGAGTTAGAAACATTGATCAACTGCCTCCTGCACACCCCTTATTGGGATGTGCCCGCAACTAAGGTACATGCCCCCGACCGGAATCGAACCCGGGACCCTTCAGTCTGCAGGCCGAAGCTCTATCCACTGAGCCAAACCAGTTAGGGATCATTACTTTATTTTAAAGAAAAAGTTATCATATACTCAGGAAGCTTATGGTGAACATGCTCTATCTCAAGATACTTGTGAATGCTGGTTTAAACGCTTTAAAAGTGATGATTTCTATGTGAAAGACAAAGAATGTCCAGGTCAACCGAAAAAGTTTGAAGACCAACAATTACAAGCATTATTGGATGAAGATGCGTGTCAAACTCAAAAACAACTTCCAGAAAGATTAAACTGCAATTTCCAATCGTTTACAAGCAATGGGAAAGATTTTAAAGGAAGGAAAATGGGTGCCACATCAACTGAACGAAAGACAAATGGAAAACTGGAAAGTCATCAGTAAAATGCTGCTTCAATGGCACAAAAGAAAGTCTTTTTTGCATCGAATTGTGACTGGTGATGAAAAGTGGATTTATTTTGAGAATCCCAAATGCACAAAATCATGGGTTGATCCAGGTCAACCATCAACATCGACTGCAAGGCCAAATCGCTTTGGAAAGAAGACAATGATCTGGGTTTGGTGTGATCAGGAAGGTGTGGTGTATTATGAGCTTCTAAAACCAGGTGAAACCGTTAATACTGATTGCTACCGACAACAAATAATCAATTTGAACCATGCTCTGATTGTGAAACGACCAGAATGTGCCAGAAGACACGGCAAAGTAATTTTGCTTCATGATAACACACCATCACACACTTCAAAAGCAGTAAAGACGGGTTAAAGATCTTGCCTGGAAATTATTAACCCACACACTGTATTAACCAGACCTTGCTCCTTCAGGTTACCACTTGTTCTGATCGATGGCACACGCACTTTCTGAGCAGCACTTCAAAACATACAAAGAAGTGGAAAATTGGGTCTCTGAATGGTTTGCCTCAAAGCAAGGAAAGTTCTATTGGGACGGTATCCACAAATTACCTGAAAGACGGGGGAAATGTGTACCTAGCGATGGACATTACTTTGAATAAAGCACTTTTGATGTTTCTCTTGAAATTATTGTGTTTTCTTTGATTACAAAATCCACATTATTAACTGGTACACGTAGTACATCATGCATACAAAATTTTTATATCCTCTCCCAACACTAGAATAAGTTTTTCTGCAATACAACACACAATGAATATGCCCTCAAACACAATTATATATGTACAATTCCCTAAGCACTAACTATATAACTGTATCTCTATCTATTTCTCTCCCTCTTTAGAAAGTGTATCAAAATACAAAGTAATGTATATATATGGGTGACCAAAAGTAGGTTTACAGTTTTAATACAAATAAATAATACAATAATTAATAAATAATATAAGAATAAACTGTTTCACATACTCATAACCTTAACCTACTTTTGCCTACCCTTGTATATATGGCTAGATATAGATATTGATATATAGATATAGATATGTAGATATATAACTCACATTAAAGTATATATTTATCATATATTTACTTTATTATTATTAATTATTTGTAATACAGAGCAAACTAATCACATCAAGTGTGACATGACAGCTCTATTGCATTTGAAAATTTTTTGACATTCCTCTTGAAAAAAAAAGTTATTAAAATAAAATACTTGATGATATAGAGACTGATAGGTTATAACAATACTAAGTAAAGCCCCTTATTAAAAATAAAATAAAATTATACTGTAGAATTAAACCCCCCCAAAGAAAGTTACTTTTTATATGTGTCCAATAGATTATCAGGTAGTTCATTTGTACTTCATCATTTTCCAAAAATAATTTAAAGTTGATAGTTCCATATATACATATTTACTAAATTTAAGAAAATTCAATAGAAAAAAGTCAAGTAGTTCAAAAAAAAGATAAAATAAGCTTTTGTAATTAAACCTACCATACTCAGTAAAAAAAGAGAATTCATTTTAATGTTAGGTAGCTCCTAAAAGTCATATGTAATACTATATTTCTGTAAATCAACTCACTTTCACCCTTCCTTTGGCTTTGAAAAAATTTTAAATACTTGGCATAGACTCTATTTAATGAATCAAATAAAGATTCAAGATTTTTGTCAACCTCTCGAAATGCATTTTATCTTAATATGTTACATTTTACCAGAAATTCAGTCCTTCCATTATGTATCCAAACCTTACTTTCAAACACTAAATCTGAGGTCCACATTGTTAATCCTCAGCTGACAATTTTCCCCTCCCATTGATACAACAGAACTAAATTACATATTGACTTTCTTCTGTACTTTTTGTCCACTATGTTAATCTTACTTCTACAACAAAACGTTTCCTCAAGGCTGGGTTCATAATATATGTATCTAGCATGTAGCCATGTGCTAACAGAAAGAATGTATTACTTTATGAATTAAATAATTATATTAAGTTTGCTATTGCCTTTCTATGCTGCTTAATTTTAAGGTATTTCAAATTAGGGAGAACTCAGAACATATCTTTAACACATATAGAATCACAGGTAGATTTGAAAACATCCTAAAGAATCACCTAATTAAGGTTATTAATCACCTAGTCCAGTGGTCGGCAAACTGCAGCTCGAGAGCCACATGCGGCTCTTTGGCCCCTTGAGTGTGGCTCTTCCACAAAATACCACGGCCTGGGCTAGTCTATTTTGAAGAAGTGGCATTAGAAGAAGTTTAAGTTTAAAAAATTTGGCTCTCAAAAGAAATTTCAATCGTTGTACTGTTGATATTTGGCTCTGTTGACTAATGAGTTTGCCGACCACTGGCCTAGCCAATTCTTTAAAAGTAATTGTTAGATAAAATACAGACCACAACATTTATTGTTTTCCCATTATTAACAATATGTATCTTTTACTGTATACAACGGTTAATCTCTCCCATTCCTTAAATGATAATGAGAATATATTTTCATAGTAGCAATTGGTGACATTTCAATAAATCAATGTGCTGCAGTGATACCTAAATAAAAGCTTAGTTCACTATAATGATGCTTCCAGGCTTCCCTAAAGTCAGGTGGTTACTTGCAGTTAATGATCTGTGACATACCACACAAGTAGTCCTAAAAAGACTTATTATCCACTGCATGTGCAACAATATTTGCTTTATGGATGGCTAAATGAATGAAGACATTCAATGTAACTGTAAAAGTAAAATCAAAAGAAAACTTACAAGTAACATGTTTTCTTTAAGTAAAAGGGCTGTGACCATTTTCCATTAATACTTAACCTTTTGCTGGAGCAGTGTAACCACATATCCATAAAGCCCAAGAGCTGTTCTGGGTTAATGCTAATTAACTGCTCCCAATCAAAAGAGCAGTAACTTTCCAAAAATGTGAGATCATCAGCCTCTATTGTTGACATCAAAGCGACATCACAAAGCTTAGTGAACAATAAAAGACAAATATGCTTTACGTAAGTTGAGAGCTTGCCTTGTAATCAAATTTATATATACATAACAAACATGCCAAGAAAAGAATTATTATTATTATGCTATACACAAAATTTACTAATCTCAAACAATACTCTATCTTTCATAGCTGCCAGACAGACTTTGTAAGCATTCATATGTTTATCATTTATAATTTTATTTCATTTACTAGACTCGGCTTTTGTCCACCATATGTATGTCCACTGTGGATTAACTATTCCCTTAGGTACAATTAAGGCCTTTCCATTTGTTGTAAGAAGAGCTAAGTATGAAGGACACGGCCAGAAATAACATTTATACCTCAACCAAAAACAGAAGCACATTCAAACTAAAACGATGGTTTATGCAGCATCTTTTTTTTTATTAGACACATGTCTACAGAGCAAAATAAACTTGAGATAAAAATTCATGGCAACTGTACACCAGCTTTCGCCATTCAGATCGAATATCAAAACTATATCAACTCCATCAATTAAATTTAAATAACTTTTCAGAAAAATATACCTCTAAATTACAAGTGAATTGAAGGTTGGCTTCCAAACATTAATTATAACCATTTTAATCAATATTTATGTATTTCAAAGACATTTCAAAACACTGTTAGTGGTTTTTATTTTTAAATCCTTTAATTAAAAATAGATTGATTTAGCAGTACCTCCTCTGATTACCCATAACTAGAACACATGATTGGAAGACAGAGTGAGGAACACAATAACAACAACTAACACATATAGCACCTATTATATATACTTGACATGGTTCTAGGAGCTTTATATATATTTAATTCTTACAACAACCTCCCTGTAAGGTAGGTGCTATTATTATCCCTACTTTATAGATGAGAAAACTGAGTATAAAGAGGGTAAGTGCCTTATAAGTGAGTCCATATCTGAACCTAAGAAGTCTTACTCAGAAGTCTGTGCTCATACTGTTACTCTATATAAAACATATTAAAATACTACAACAGCCCTGGCCAGGTAGCTCAGTTGATTAGGGTTGTCCCGATATGCCCAGGTTTTAGATTCAATCCCCAGTCAGGGCACATACAAGAATCAACCAATGAATGCATCAATAATTGGAACAACAAATTGAATATCTATCTCTATCTACTTCTCTCTACTTCTCTCTCTCTCTTTCCTCTCTCTCTCTCTCTCTCGCTCTCGCTCTCTCTCTCAAAATTAAACTTTTAATTCCACATTCTTCATCATCTCAGTAAATTGAACTTCAACATTCAAGACGCTTATGCAAAAAATCTTGGCTTTATCTTCTCTCCTCTACTCCACAGCCATTCTATGACAAAATGCATCACCCCTGCCTTCAAAATATATCCAGAAGCCAACCTCGTCTCACTATTTCCACTGCTATCACCCTGCTCCATGCCCCCATTATTTATCACCTGAATTACCCACTATGGTATATTCTCAAAAAAACAAATTGTAGTGATCCTTTCAAGCTAAACCACTTCACTCAGTGGCTTTCCATCACACAGAGTAAACGTCAAAGCCCTTACAATAGCCTACAAAGCTGTTCCTGATTCATCCTCTTCCTAGGTCTGTCCCTCTTTATATCAAACTTTAATTTGAAAAAACTACTCAACCAATTAAACTTGGAATTATATCAAAATGCTCTAAAAGTACAGTAAGAGTTGAAGTATGATACAAGAGAACAGCTTTGAGTGCATACATTAAAATACTCTCTCACTCAGTGTACAGAATACTGATGCCTTTAGTACAAGAATATCAGCATCTTCCAATAAGTAAATTAACATAGCTGTATTTGCCAAATTTACATGTAAAGAAATTAAAAAGCAAAAATAAGAAAGCAATCAAAACCAAAATGTTAGGTCCATCTGAAAAAGACACTTGGGTATAATACTTTGGGATACTATTCCCAGGAAAAAGAACCAAAGTATTAAAACAAATGGACAAGGAGCAGAATGTTTTAATTTAGAATGTATAAACAAAATGAACTTTTCAAATCCTCAGAAGTTTTTGTTTATGCCTTATAAATTTTAAATTCTCTTAAGTAAACTGATAATAATGACTCACTTATTCACTTTGTTATAATATTGTAGAAGTTAATATGAATCCTTCAAAATAAAAATCCAAGTTTCACATTTCTACTCTCCACATAAAATAAGAATTTTGAAGACTCAAAAGAGTCACAGTATAGGCAAGGACTTACATGTAAATTCCCATTAAGTTTTTCAAAATGGACATATAACCACCTCTTATACTCCTCTATTATAGACAAAAAGAACAGTCTTTTTAAAAGCTTTGTGATCATTTTATTGAGCGCATCAGTAAAATTTTCAACTTGAAATTTACTTGTTTTACTAATACATTTCCACTGAGTTCAGAGAACACAACTTACAGGGTACATTAAAATGTAACCTTTGAACCTGGCAGTGTAAAACATCACTTCCTGGGCAGAGATAGTACTCCAAGAACAATCAATCACTGTTAAGAAGAATATACACTCAACATTGTTAATTAGTCTTGATGCACTCTTCTCTATGCCCTCATCTGTCATGAAGATTGTTTAAAAATCTGAGTTATTAGTCTTTATTTGGGAAAGGATCTGGTTAATATCTTTAAGAGTAGAAATCATTCATCCATCCACTCTGTCCCGGAGCATGATAATTCCTACCCCCAATACAAGCTATGGATCACCACCACCCCTCCACTAACTAAGAACCTATAAATCAGGAAGAGGGCAGCTCCTATGCAACCCCTGTTAATTTCTGTTTACAATCTATCCCACTGAGAATGTTAGCTAGTCAGGGGAGAAACTAGCTGATGGACCAGATAATAAAAAAACGTAACAGCTTAAAGACAGAAAATAACAAAATGACAAATTAAAGAGGCATGGGATTATAAAACATGGGTTAAAATTAAAATTATCCTTTAAAAAACCAATATTCCTAAATGTTCATTTCATTTCAATTTGAACCTTTCCTTAAACACTGGAAGGAGGGATGACATTAAAACTGTACATTAGTACAGATCATGATTTTTTAAATAAATGTAAAAATAAACAATTTATAAATATAAAGGCAACATGTAGAATTCTACCATTATGTAAAAGTCACATGTTAGGAAAAAGAAGCAAAATTCTTAATTCTTTTATGTTTATTTACCCTAAAATCATGACAAAATCTATGACATTATCTCAAACATGATCCAGTATTGTATAACTTCGATGCATTTCCAAAGAAACTCTCTCTGACATTATTCACCAGGATGGAATTCAGTAGGCCAATTGGCTCTGAAGGCCATCTAACAGATACCCTGTATCTACATTCGTATTTTTCCTCATTAAGAAAACCATTTTTCCTGATTAACACATCCCAGGCCATAAACACTTCGAATTTCAACAGTCTTCATGAAAAGGCTTTTCTTCATTCATTCAGTATTCATTCATTCAGGCACTGTTCTAAGTGATGAGGTCCTTAGCTTTCACAGAGCTTAGATTTTAGTGGGGAAAGACCGACAAGAAACAAACAAGAAACAGTATCAGATGGCAATGAGACTACACAGATAACACAATCAGAATGTCCTGACAGAAAGGGACTAGATGGCTCCTTTAGATTGAGTGGGTGAAGAAGGCAACTCTGAAGAGAAGACATTTAAAATGAGATCCAAATGACCAAATGGAGGCAGCCAAGCAAAGACCAGAAGAAAAAGCCTTTCAAGCAGAGCAAACCCTAAGGTGCAAATTAACTTGGAGTGTGTTAGAAATAGACATAAAGACTATGTGCCTTATGCATACAGTGGGTAAGGGAACATGTGCTATAGTAGGTGGTCAGGTTTGAGACCACCTAGTGCTCCTGGATAAGTAGCTTGGATTTCATCCTAAGCATGATGAGAAAGCACTAGAGGATTTTAAGCTGCAGAGTCATATATTATGATTTCCCACTTGGGAACTGGATTGTAGAACAAAGCTAGGAGCAGGAAGACCAATATTAGGCTGACTACTGCAGCAGTTCACATGAGAGGCAGTGGTGGTATGTTAGGCCACGGCCAGGGTCCACCTGTAATAAGCCCCTAAGTGGACATTAACTGAAAACCCTAGGCTCTTCAGTGTAGGCTCTGATCAAACGAGAGTGCCCCGATGCTAGGAGAGCAAGAACTTCAAGGCCAGGAAACCAAGTATTAGGCCTGGTGGCCTTGGCTCTCTGAATTGCATAAGTTACCCCAGCTGGTAATATAATTGTTTCTGGGTGCTTATGTGACTGCATCTGTAACCTGTCAGACATCTCATTCCACATGGGGCTGTAGTCATCATCAAACTTCAATGAACTTCCCATAAAATATATGGAATAAGTAAATGACTTACCCTCATTCTCATTTTGAAGCTTACTTACCAAAAATTTATTTTTATCTCACTAGGGAAAAGTAGGAGCTTCAGTGAAGATTTGGACAAAACTGATTTATTAATCTCAACTACCAAACAGAGCAAAAAGGCAGTCAAAATTTTTAGAAAACCTGAATATGGCAGGAAAAAAAAAGATCAAAATTAAGACCTAGGTTAGCAAGTCCAATCACTCCTTAAGCCAGTGATGGGCAACCTTTTGAGTTTGGTGTGTCAAACTTCGCCAAAAAACTGAGCAGAACTCGGGTAGTGTGTCACTTTGAGGAAAAAACATTATTCCGCGATATTTATAGTTTAAATAACATAAATGTATAATTGCTATATATAATTGTATTTAATAAACCAAAAACTAAATATTTAACTTATCTGCTTAGTGACTTCTTTGTTCATCTGTCAGTCGGTTTCTTTTGTTGGTCTTGATATTATTTAGCTTGTGTGGGGTGCCATGAACTAAGATAAGTGAGCGGGAGGGGGAATTCTTTAACTAACCTGCCTATTAGTGACTTTTTTGTTGCTGAATTTCATTGGCTAAATCTTCAATTGAAGGTTGGTATTTTGTACACTTCAGGCCCAAGCAAGCGCTACTAACTTCATCTGTCAATCTGTTTCTTTTGTTGGTTTTGATATTATTTAACACTGAGAATAAGGCCCCACAAAAGTATGTAGAGGGAAAAATTGTGAGTAAAGCCATTGCTATATTTTTCAGGGTGCTAAAAGTGTCTGGTAGTCGGTTCCAGGCACTCCAAATTTCCTGTTCGTAGTGGCACTCCTCTTGATTCTCCAAGTGGCACCTTTCCAGATTCTCAAGCTTTGACCTCAAGTCGACAAACACTTGAGCCCAGATACTGTCTTGAAATTCTGCAAGTTGCATCTCCAAATCATCAATTTGCATCCATTGGAAACCATTTAATTCCAAACTGCTGTAGACTACTACATCAGGATACTTATTTTCATGGTCTGTTCTAGACTTCTAAATTGACTAAATCTATCACTAAACTGGTCAGGTAATGAGTCTAAAACATGCTGGTACTTCATATGCAAGAGTTCCATTTCATTTGGTACAGCTGCACTGGCCTTCTCAAAATACTTTGTTATTCGAGGAAAATAACTTACAAGTTTTAGTTTCTACATCTCGCTTGAAAATTTTAACTTTACTTTCAAAAGCTTTTATGTATCCAAACATAACGTCAATACTTTTGCCAAAACATTGTAACTTTAAGTTCAGTTCATTAATATGAACAGAGAGATCTGTAAAAAACATCAGGGTGTTGACCCACTAATCATCATTAAGCTGAGGAAAGTTTCCCAGATCCTTATCATCAAGGAATACCTTAATTTCTTCAAAGCACTCCACAAAGCGCTCAAGAACTTTGCCTCAGCTCAGCCATCTTACATTATTGTACATCAGCAGTCCACTGTAGGTGGAATCAACCTCCAGTAAAAGTGCCGAAAATTCTCGCTTGTGACGGGGGCGAGCAGCTATTAAATTAACTATTTTTGTAACAACTGACATTAAGTCGTTTAAGTCAGTGAATCCTGCCTTGGCACATAAAGCCTCCTGATGGATAATACAATGAAAAGGCACAATCGGATGTCCAATAGCTTCTGTAAACAATTTGACAAATCCGACTTTTTTCCCCACCATATTTGGTGCCCCATCTGTCCTCACAGACACAACTTTAAAGATATCAATGCTTAAGTCACGAAATGTTTGTATAACAACCTTACATATTTCGCTTCCTGATTTACTTGTTGACACTGATACTAACTTTATCAACTCTTCTCTCATTGTGAGACCATCAGAATATCGACCAATAATGGCCAACTGAGCATGTGATGTGACATCAGTAGTTTCATCAAGAGAGATCGAAAAATATTTACACTTCCTTATGTCTCTCTTTAATTGATGTTGTACGTTTGTGTTCAGTCTCATTATTCGGTCTTTTATGATATTTCTACTGAGTAGTAACTCAGATATTCTCTTAATAATTGCATCTTTATTCTGCATATCGTGAAATAGAACTGGTGCACATCTTAGGAGAGTTTCCTTAATAAATTCTCCCTCACTGAGCACTTTTCCATGCTGAGCTATAGAGTGAGCAATGCTCAAACTTGCAGATGTTAAATTTGTAGAGCCTTTCATAAATTTAAGGATGGAATTAGATTGGCTCTTATAAAGGTGTAGCTGCCTGGAAATGTATTCCTTCCTTTCATCCTCACTTTTTTCCAAGAGCTGGGAATGATTAGTTTCAAAATGTCTATTTATATTCCACGTTCTGCTTACTACCGTTTCAGTACATAGAATGCAAAATGATCTGCCATTTTTTTCTATATAGCCATACATCTCGGTCCATGTCTCTTGAAAGGGTCGGCCACTGCTACTACCACTTCCTTTACTTAACCTTAGTTTTTTATTTTTTGGGTTTTCCATCAGAGGGGCAGTGACAGAAGATAGAATTATAGATAGCTTGTTAGGCCTGCAGGCAATTAGGGGTTAACTAGCCTAACTAACCACAAAATGGTGCATATAACTGTCTTTTAGGAAAGGGCAGGGTTAATAAGCAGAAATAGGGGTGAATAAGGATGCACAACAGTAATAGTGGTGAAATGGAGTCTGCACTATGGAGCAAGATGGTGTTCCCTATGTGAATTAAAATGGCTGCCGCTATTTCTAATGGCGGGAAACGGCACCCATAGTACACCACAAACCCTAGCCTCTCCCAGCCTCCCCCTCACTTATCTCAGTAATGATGGATTAGAAATCCATGACACCCCATAACAGTAGATAATGGTTGCTGTGGTTAACTGTTATTTGGTTACTGGTAATGACAGGGACCCCAGAGATGCGTCCCCTGCTGCGTTCCGCTGCTCCCTGCTCTGCTGGCGGAAGTGAGGGCAAAGATCCCGGCTTAACCGGAAGTCCCAGAACTAGACGCTCTGTGCCGGACTTCTGTTGTTTTGGCCTACAGACCTCCAGCACAGAGTGTATAATAGGGGAGGATGAAACATTTGCGAATGTTTCATCCTCAGGAGCAGTGTCTAATAGGGGAGGATGAAACATCGTAAATGTTTCATCCTCAGGAGCAGCAAATGTTTCATCCTCAGCATGTGGCCGCCTCAGCAGCCGCGGGTCATCAGAAATGGCTACGTGTGTCATAGGTTTGCCATCACTACCTTAAGCACTCTCTCCAGCTCAACCTTTGTGCAAATTCGCAATGACTAGCTGCATACACTTAGCTGGCATTGGAGAAAGTTTATAAAACTTCTATTTCAGCTCTACTAATTTATAATTTGTGATTATTCAAATTGAAGCTATAGTTAATGCTTTTATTTTTTGTTTTATTTTGTTGCTGTTTCTTATGGGCCAACTCTTATTTTACTTTGTATTTATTGTTTAAAATATTACAAGTAGTAGTACATGTCTCCTTTTTCCCCCATTGACCTCCCCCCCCCACCTCTCCTAACCCCCGCAACCCTCCCCTGCCTTCCGAATGTAGTTTAACAGTCTGTTCGATGCTTCCTTGTCTCTGTATCTATTTTTATTCATTAGTTTATGTTGTTCATTATATTCCACAAATGAGTGAGATCATGTGACATTTATCTTTCTCTGACTGGCTTATTTCACTTAGCAGAGTGGTCAGCAAATACATTAGTCAACAGAGCCAAATATCAACGATTGAAATTTCTTTTGAGAGCCAAATTTTTTAAACTTAAACTTCTTCTAATGCCACTTTTTCAAAATATAGACTCGCCCAGGCCGTGGTATTTTGTGGAAGAGCCACACTCAAGGGGCCAAAGAGCCGCATGTGGCTTGCGAGCCGCCATTTGCCAACCACGGGCTTAGCATAATGCTCACCAGCTCCATACATGCTGTTGCAAATGGTAAGATTTCCTTTTTTTATAGCAGCGTATTATTCCATTGTGTAGATGTACCACAGTTTTCTAATCCACTCATCTGCTGATGGGTACTTAGGCTGTTTCCGAATCTCAGCCATTGTAAATTGTGCTGCTATGAACATAGGGGTGCATATATCCTTTCTGATTGGTGTTTCTAGTTTCTTGGGATATATTCCTAGAAGTGGGATCACTGGGTCAAATGGCAGTTCCATTTTTAATTTTTTGAGGAAATGCCATACTGTTTTTCACAGTGGCTGCAAGTCTGTATTCCCACCAGCAGTGCAGGAGTGTTCCTTTTTCTCTGCATCCTCTCCAGCACTTGTCGTTTGTTGATTGTTGATGATAGCCATTCTGACAGGTGTAAGTTGGTACCTCCATGTTGATTTGATTTGCATCTTTTAGATGATTAGTGACTTTGAGCATGTTTTCATATGTCTCTTGGCCTCTGTATGTCCTCTTTCAAAAAGTGTCTATTTAGGTCCTTTGCCCATTTTTTATTGGATTGTTTATCTTCCTTTTGTTAAGTTTGTATGAGTTCCCTGTAAATGTTGGAGATTAAACCCTTATCAGAGATAATATTGGCAAATATGTTCTCCCATGCAGTGGACTTTCTTGTTGTTTTGTTGATGGTTTCTTATGCTGTGCAGAAGCTTTTTATTTTGATGCAATCCCATTTGTTTATTTTCTCCTTAGTTTCCATTGCCCTAGGAGCTGTATCAGTAAAGATATTGCTATGACAAATGTCTGCTATGTTGCTGCCTATGGCTTCTTCTAGGATTTTTATGGTTTCCCATCTTATATTTAAGTCCTTTATCCATTTTGAGTGTATTTTTGTGTATGGTGTAAGTTGGTGATCTAGTGTCATTTTTTTGCATGTATCTGTTCAATTTTCCCAACACCATATATTGAAGAAACTGTCTTGACTCCATTTTATGCTCTTGCCTCCTTGGTCAAATATTAATTGAGCATAATGGCTTGTGTCAATTTCTGGTTCTCTGTTCTGTTCCATTGGTCTATATATATTCTTGTGGCAGTACCAGGCAGTTTTGAGAACAGTGGCTTTGTAATATAGCTTGGTATCTGGTATTGTGATCCCTCCAACTTTGTTCTTCTTTCTCAAGATTACTGCAGCTATTCGGGGTCTTTTTTTATTCCAGATGAATTTTTGCAGAGTTTGTTCTAGGTCTTTGAAGTATGCCATTGGTATTTTAATGGGGATTGCATTGAATTTATAGATTGCTTTGGATAGTATGGACATTTTAATGATCTTGATTCTACCAATCCAAGAACATGGTATATTCTTCCATTTGTTTATGTGTTCCTGTATCTCTTTTTTCAGCATCCTGTAATTTTCTGAGTATAGGTCCTTTATTTCCTTGGTTAAATTTATTCCTAGGTATCTTAATATTTTTGTTACAATAGTAAATGGGATTGTATTTTTAGTTTCTCTTTCTGTGAGTTCATTATTGGTGTATAAAAAAGTCATAGACTTTTGGGTGTTAATTTTGTATCCTGCTACACTGCCAAATTCATTTATTAAGTCTATTAGTTTTTTTATGAAGTCTTTAGGGTTTTCTATGTACAATATTATATCATCTACGAATAATGACAATTTTACCTTTTCTTTTCCAATTTGGATGCCTTTCAATATGTCAACATAGTTAATGCTTTTAAAAGGCTACTATGATTAAGAATAATAATATTATTGAGCACTTACATTGGATAAGGCCACATGCTAAGTGTTTTTCATGTAATATCTCGTTTAATCTTTAAACCAACTTTATCAGACAGAAACTATTACCCTTATTTCCAGAAGAGTAAATGGAGGCTTAGAAATATAAAGTAGCTTTTCTGATTGTCACAGTGCTGTAAAGGGAAGAAACTGGGCTTGAAAACAAAATCTGTCAAAATCAAATTTCTGTGATCTTAACCACACTCAATACTTCATTTAAAATCTTAATTAGTAAAAAGAACATTAATCTCTTAAAGCTTTTCAGAATATAGAATGAAATAAAGTCAATAAATTTGCTTTAAACATTATATACTTTTAAGTTATCATATACTGAAATAACTTACTAATTACCAATTCTGTCTATGTCATTAAAGCAAGTCCCTTCCTCTTCTGGCTACTTTATTAACCTACTCTAGTTACTCTTTATATTAAACCTAATAAAACTCAAAAGTTTTTACAAAAACAAACCCATAATTCACCATTACCTAAGACTATCTTCAACCCTCAGCCTCAATTTCTGAGTTTACCATATTTTAATAAAAAGTAAATGATTTTATATCTTTCTAATCATAAGGTCTTACTATGGAACAAATTCACACATGCCTGTGAATGCGCACACACGCACAAACATACACTTTGTGTGGAAATTTTCTATGCTTCTACTGAACTTTGGCCAAAAGCTGCCAATATATTCAGGGCCTACACCTATTTCTCTTCAACATATGCTTTCTATTAAAGTTGCAAAGAATAGGACACAATGATGAATTTTAAATTGCACATTTAGGCAGAAGATGACTTGTGTAGATAATTGGAATAATATAGTTTCAGATGTCTTCCCATCATGTTTCTTTCTCTTTGCCTTTAACCAGTAGGTGAAGTCTTTGCTTTTTAATATAATTTTATGACCAAAAAGGAAAATGAATGCATATTACCATACAAATGAAACATCGATTTAGAAACACAAATTATAAGCTCTTTCATTACATGATCATATGAAATAATATTCAGGAAAATGTTCACCTATAATCTCTTCATTTTACATATATAACATTCTGTGTGACTGTATACTCTATTATATGATCTCATTCTGAAGGAGAGTATTATAAATACAAAAAAGGGGTTAGAGCTAAGCCAAAAGTTCTTTTGATTTTTATGCTATGAAATCTCAAACATAACACTGTGGTCATTTTTTGCATAAATTTATATAACGCTGAATGGCACAACCAAGCACAGTTCAATAGCCTATCTAGTCTGATATCCTGCCTCTGACAGCGACCAATGCTGGATGCCTCACAGGAGAGCATAAACACATAATGTATATAATTATGTACCACTACGCCATTACTCCAGATGGTGGTTAGATGATATCCTGAAAGAAATGAAAACAAATCAGAACCCCTATCCTCCTTCCCTACTCTACAATTTCCCAAAAGTTAATGGGAAACCTCAAATAAAGCACACATTTAACCATAAAATAAGCCAATGCTTTGGTAACATAATGACCAAGCAATTATCTCCTAAAATGAAAAGTCCAGCTTAGAAATGGAATCTTAGCTCATCAAAACTCATGATTTGTAAAGGGGGATTTCAATGAATTGAAAAGTATTTAATTCACTCAATTATAATTATATACAAAATAGATGAGCAAATTTTACTAAACCTTTAAAATAAAACTGTATCTTTTATCCAACCCATACATCTTGTGATATGTAATACTGTTTCCTAAAAACAATATAAAATTTGTATTTTTAACTCTTCAGAGAAATGATATTCACACCTGTTTTACAACGGTTTTAAAATAAGGCTTGGATTTATTACATGTTCATCTAAGTGTGCAAAACCACATAATGAAGAAATCTTGGTTTAGTCTTTCAGGAAGTACTATTTCCTAACCAATTACAGACAAAAAAAAATGCACTCTACTATTAAAGACTTTTGGCAAAGATAATTCTCTTCCTAAGTATACTTGGATATTGATTTAACAATGCTTGTAGGCAGGAAACAGTTTCTGACCTAAATCTTTCATGGTATAATTTTTATTCATTTCTCTTTTTCTGTCCTCAAATAAGTTGTAAAAGATTAGGTCATATCATAATATTTTATATACTTGAAAATCCTTTGTAGGGACTCCTTTTCCAAGTAACTGCATTGGAGGATGATGAACCAAGTAACAGTCTTGTGCTGCACTGTCTTACCATTTTTATATGCTGTATATCATAACCCAAAAGACGAATCTCAAAAATTATTTACCCATCATTTTTACCGAGCACTACTATTTCCCCATAATAACACACTTTCTCAAAAAAAAAATTATTTATATTTCAGAGCCTAAAAAATTCAGAAAGGAACTTTATGGGAGCAAAAAACAATACACACAAAATTCCACACAGACACTGCTTCCTTCCCTAGAATAGGGGATCATTTAATGAAATGTATCTCCCAAAATCTCTGGGGCAGAGTGAGGCTGCAGAGCAATATCATAAAATCTGCAGCTGTGTTGCTGTTCTTAATAGGCCGCGCTGTTTCCTTAGACCTCAGGAAGCCAAAACACACAGTCAGAGCAGAACTTACCTTAACAGGAATTGGCCAAAGCAGCACAGCAGTTAAGATAGATCAGCATCAAAACTGTTATTGAAAAGACTATACACATCTTTAGGAATTTTCTCTTTAAGCAATTTGCTTACTCCAGGAAAGCTGTATCTACTTATGTTTCCAAACATCAACATTTTTAGAAATAAAAACAATAGGATAGGCAAATAAACTTTACTATATATTAATAAGCATTATTAACTTACTTTTATTGCCCACCAAGGCAATCAGTGGCTGAGTTTCCGACTCCTCACTCACTTTCTTCACCACAGTATACCAGTCTTCTAAATTCTCGAAGCTTTGATAATTTGTAATGTCATATACCAAGAGGACTCCCTGTCACAAAAGAGTTACAGAATATTTGTAATACACTACTTGAAAATAATATTAATATTAAATACTCTAAGTAATGCTTCAGATATACCTAGAATCGTGTAAAAATACAAATGTGGACTATTCTATATATAAACTTACTTTGATTTAGCTATTAGTAGACAAATAATACTGAATCTTTTCATTCAAGATAAACCCAAGCCAGTAAAGCAAGCTAAATAATAATTTTATCAAGTTATATGTGGTTTCCAAATAAGATATCTGGGATATGCTTGGTAAGTTACAATCAATGTAAGAAAATATGACATAGAAAAAGCTGCAAGGTCTACAATCCTGTCTGTTACTTTCATGAGGTCAAATATTTAAACCTTTCAATAAAAAAAAACCATCTGCTGCTGCTCTTTTTAAATATTTTTTAAATGGAGAGTCCATGACATCCCTTGATAGTCCATTTCAGTGTTTTAACACAATTTTCTTTAAATGAAATAAATTGATTTCCTCTTTTGGTCCTCTGTGCATTTGGAGAACAACATATGAGTATCCTCCTTGTAATAACCCTTCATGTACTTGAAGATAGTTAAGAAACTCCTTTACTGTCTCCTTTCCAGAATAAACAAACTCAATTCCTAAACTTGCCTCAAAGGACCTATTTTCTATCCCTTTAATCATAGTTGTTGGTTCTTCCCAGGACACTCTCCATACAATTTTTTGACATCCTCTTTAAAATGAGCAATGTAAAACTAGATATGATTCTGTAATAAGAGCGTGAACAAAGCCAAATATAACAGAGGGATTGCTTCCTGCCTCTTATATATCATATTCCTTTTAATATATCCCATTATTTTGTGGGGGAGGGAGAAGTATGTACACACAAAAATAACAGTGCCAGATTCTTGATTCTCATCCAGCTTGTGGTCAAACACTTAATACAAAGCTCTGCATACAACATAAGTCTGGACCGTAATAGCATTTACGTCTCCTTCTTCTTAGGTTATAATCATAAATATTGACTACTTTTTTGCACCTATAATGTACTAGACATCTCTAGATCTTTTCATTAATCATCAGAACAAGCATGCAAAGCTGGTGTTATTATTCTCATTTTACTAATAAAAAGAGGTTAAAATAACCAAGGTCACACAGCTAGTTAAGTAATTGAGCCAGAATTTGAATCAAAGACTGAATAAATATAAAGTTCACTCGTTCATTCCACAAACATTTGTCTGCCAACTATATGCCTAGCACTGTGCTGGGTGCTAGGGATATAAATTCCAAACCTCCAGGAACCCACAGTCTTGCATCAAAGCCAAGCACATACTAGTAAACAGACAAGTATACCAACACAGGAATCATGGCCTGTGATATCTTGGTAAATATTAATAGATTGGCTCAGGGGATGGTACTGGTGAGCGTCAAAAGAGGGTTGTTTGTAGCATTTGCCAATTTCTGTGGTGCAAATACTGCTGTGTGGCCATTTTCAAGTTATCAAAGTCACTTCACTGATCACAGAGCATGGTAGGACATCACTATATAGCACCTCCACCACACAGGTACACTAAACAGAAATAATCTCCAAAGCATAGATAATAAAAATATATAGCAAAATAGCCCTAGCTGGTTTGGCTCAGTGGATAGAGCGTCGGCCTGCAGACTGAAAGGTCCCAGGTTCAATTCCAGTCAAGGGCACATGCCTGGGTTGTGGGCTCGGTCTCCAGTAGGTGGCATGCAGGAGGCAGCCAATCAATGATTCTCTGTCATCGTGGATGTTTCTATCTCTCTCTCTCCCTCTTCCTTCCTCTCTGAAATCAATAAAAATATATTTTTAAAAAAATACACATAGCAAAATAATTAGTAAGTGTGCATTTTGAGCATATATTTGTTTTTTATATAATTTATAAGTTTATTTATAATTTTTAACCATAAATGTATTCAACTGGTTCACAAAAACTCCTGAACTTAACAATAACTCTCCCAAACTGGTTCTAACATACTGCTATTATGGTCTTCCAGTATCATGCTCTTTTATTAAACTACACTGGCCTCCAAGTCACTTATTCTCTCTGAACCTTAGGTTATTTGCCTCTGAAATTAAATAATTGAGTTAAATAAAATCCTTTCCAGTTTAAATATTCTATAATCATTATGCAATATCACTTGCCTGATTCATTTTAGTAACTTAGACACCTATTTCTGTCTTCCCAAATGCACTGAAATAATGCCCAACACAGAATTATCCTATATAATAAAAGGCTAATATGCAAATCAACCAAATGGCAGAATGACCGGTCGCTATAATGCACACTGACCACCAGGGGACAGACGCTCAACGCAGGAGCTGCCCCCTGGTCAGTGCGCTGGGGGAGCGCTCCCACAACTGCTCAGCCAGAAGCCAGGCTCAGAGCTGGTAAGCGGTGGCAGGAGACAGCTGTCAGCAGGACATCCCCTGAGGGCTCCTGGACTGTGAGAGGGCACAAGCCGAGCTGAGGGACCGCACCTCCGCGCCCCACCCCTACCCAGTGCACAAATGCCATGCACTGGGCCTCTAGCTTGAAATAATGAGCATAATCCCACTTTTCTTATTAAGAATAAAGCCCAGCCAAAACCGGTTTGGCTCAGTGGATAGAGCGTCGGTCTGCGGACTGAAAGGTCCCAGGTTCGATTCCGGTCAAGGGCATGTACATTGGTTGCAGGCACATCCCCGGTAGGGGGTGTGCAAGAGGCAGCTGGTCGATGTTTCTCTCTCATCGATGTTTCTAGCTCTCTATCCCTCTCCGTTCCTCTCTGTAAAAAATCAATAAAATATATTAAAAAAAAAAAACAGAATAAAGCCCAGAACTGACCTCTGAAGAAAGCTAATCTTCAATCTACTGACTCCGCCTCCAGCTGTCATGACTGATAAAACAGGTGGTAAAAGAGCTCTGCCATGGAAGTCAAATAATTGGTAGGTTGCAGTCCTGGCCCTACTATCTACTGCTTTTGGGCAATGCGTCTATCATCACCTTTATAATACTTGCCATGCCTAAGTGACTAAGTAAAGTAATAAAAATAGACTTATTTTAAAACTAACATAAACAATTGCTGGAAATTATTTTTATTATTCTGAGTGAAAAAGAATCACAGTTTCAAAGCAACTTCAAGGTAGTTTTTACACTCATAAATTGAGCCTTGACCTAGGATGACTCTTAAATCTTAAGAGTTGGGGAACCATTCTAATTAATATATGCAAAACTTCATCTCAACATGGGTCAATATTTGAACATGATAGAATACATGCAAATAAACATGGCTACAATCTCTTAATAATCAGTACTAGACAGAGCTATGGAATAACAAATACCATTGATCTAGACCAGGGTTCTATGGCCCACAGGTCAAATCCAGTCCACACCCCATATTTTCACTTATTTATTTTTTTTAATATATTTTTATTGATTTCAGAGAAGGGAGAGAGAGAGAAACATCAATGATGAGAGAGAATCATTGATTGGCTGCCTCCTGCACACCCTCCACCAGAGACCGAGCCTGCAACCCAGGATGTGCCCTTGACTGGAATTGAACCTGGGACCCTTCAGTCTGCAGGCCGTCATTCTATCCACTGAGCCAAACCAGCTAGGGCCTCATCTTTTTAAACAAACTTCTAATGAAATATACTCATATTCATTGTTACCAATAACTGCTTTTGCACTACAACTGCAGAGATGAGTAGCTGCAGCAGAGACAGTATGGCCTGCAGAATCTAAAATAGTTTCTATCTGGCTCTTTAAGGAAAAGTTTACCAATTCCTGATATGGATCAATGTATCCTGTATTTCTCAGTCAGCAATACCAATAAATCTTCCAGGACTCAAGAAAGATAGAAGGATAAGCCTTTTTCATTAATCTAGCTATCTATCAACTCAAATCTATCTGTTCATATTCCCCATTCTCAACAGCATTTAATGTAAAAACTATGATTTTATCTCTGCTCCTAAGATGACAATTTTGTACCAGTTTTGACCTTCACCTGTATGGTGAAAATTGAGAAGGGAAGACAAGAAAACCAAAAACACTAAAATACAAAAGAAATTCCAAGCCAGATGGGTACTAGATTTATCGGGTGATCACTTCATAAAGTACTTAAAGGTCTAACCACTATGTTGTACACCTGAAACTAATGTAATACTGTATATCAACTGTAATTAAAAAATAACTTTTTAAAAAATAAAGGGGGAAAAAAAGAAATTCCAGGACTTTCAGTTTCACCTCCAACATGTAAAGAGCTTGGAAGTTGTCACATTTGTCCTACAATCAGAAAAAAAAAAAAGAAAAAAAAAGCTAAACAAACTGAAAATAAATTACTTTTCTTGGATATAACAGAGCTGAGTTTGGCAGGTAATTTCTACCCTGAAATCTGGAGAGAGAAGTAAATTCAGAGAGTCATAACCCAAATCTTCTTACCTAGAGCAGAAACCATCAGAGCCAGTAAATGGTAGAAACATTTAAATGATAAATTTGATAAACTGCTGAAGGTTGAGTATGATCCAGCTTGAAAATGAGAAATTCCTGGGAGAGTGAATTTACCTCCAAGAAGCCCACCAGATCCTCGTAAAGAATCAAGAAAGATTGCTTCCTGGCTCTGGCATGGGAAGGGAGAAAGTAACCATTGTAAAATATGCACAGAGCATTACCCATAAAAAGAGGCATCCTCACCAAAAGGCTTTAAAAAAAAAGAGAGAGAAAAGGCTTAATCAGAGTCTTACATGATGACATGGAAGAAGGCCAATTCCTAATTCCAACCCCCTCTATCACCCTGTATCACCTAAGTGGGAAGAGCTAAGAAACACCTGTGAAGGCCACAGCCCAGCGTCACAGGCCACCAAAAGGCCATGACTTAATCATAAGAGAACAGAATGTTTCCTCTCCCTTATACTTTACCAAACACCAACACAGGTGCTAGTAGTGGATTACAGCTGAAAAAGCTATAAGACACAAACTTCAACTAAGAAAGAATTATTTAAGACACCCAGAAAAAAGGAGAGAAAAACTCAAAGACATAGAGGAATTTGATGTCTCTGGCACCTATAGCTTCAGTTAACATTAAATTCAGACTAACTCCTGGCCATGTTAACATAAAACCTCACAATAAAGGCCTATTAGACTGAGTTCTTATTACTCAATACATCATGTCTAGCTTTCAACAAAAAATTAGAACACTAAAAGGCAGTTTGAAAAGAAAAAGCAATCATTAGAATCAAACTCAGATATAATAGAGTTGGAATTATCAGACCAAGAATTTATTTTTTTACTTTTTATTTTTAAAATATATTTGTATTGATTTCAGAGAGGAAGAGAGAGGGAGAGAGAAACATCTATGATGAGAGAGAATCACTGATCGGATGCCTCCTGCACACCCCCTACTGGGGATCGAGCCTGCAAACCAAGCATGTGCCCTTGACCGGAATGGAACCTGTGACCCTTCAGTCCACATGCAGGCCAACACTCTACCCACTGAGCCAAACCAACTAGGGCGTCAGACCAAGGTTAAAATAACTATGATTAATATGTTAAAAATTCTAATAAAAAGGTAAACAACATAGGTGAGTAACATAAACGAAGAGATGTAAACTCTAAAGAATAAGAAAAAGGAGCCCTGGCTGGGTGGGTCATTTGGTTGGAGCACAGTCCTGTACAACAAAAGGTTCTGGGCTCATTTGCCAGTAGTGGGTGTGCAGGAGGCAGCTGGTCAATCTTTTGTTCTCACATTGATGTTTTTCTCTTTCCCTCTCCATTCCTCTCTCCCTCTCCATTCCTCTCTCTCTAAAAAAAAAAAAACAAAACAACCATAATGTCCAGCCGGTGTGGCTCAGTGGTTAAGCATTGACCCAGAAACCAAGAGGTCACTGGTTCAATTTCTGATCAGGGCATATGCCCAGGTTTCGGGCTTGATCCCCCAGTAGGGGGCATGCAGGAGGCCACTGATCCATGAAGTTTCTCTCTCACCAATGTCTCTCTCTTTCTCTACCCTTCCCTTTCACTCTCTCTAAAAATCAATGGAAAAAATATTCAGGTGAAAATTAACAAAACAATAAAACAAAAGAGAAAATCTTGAAAGAAGCTGGGAGGGAGGGAGAGAATAAACCTTATCTATAGAAAAACAAGGATAAGAATTAGAGAATTTCTTATCGAAAATCATGTAAATAAGAATGAAATATTTTAAGTGTTAAAAAAATCTAGAATTCTATATGTAAAATTATCCTTCATAAGTGAGGGTGAAATAAAGACTTTCTCAAATAAACAAAAACTAATGGAATTCACAACCAGCAGACCTGCCCTGGAAAAAATGTTAAAAGAGGTTCTTCAGAGAGAAGGAAATGATATTATGAGTAAGAAATTCAGTTCTCCATAAAGAAAGGTAAAGTACCAGAGAAGAAACAAGTGTTTATTGTTTAAACTAATCAGAGTAATAATATATTTAGTGATTTTAGCATATTGACCAGCAAAATGATGACAGCAATGCCATAAGGAATGGGAGATGAATTCAGATTATCTATACTAATAAAAGGGTAATATGCTAATTAGACCAGGTCGACCGGACATCTTCTGGACGTCCAACTTCCTTCCGGACAGTTAGGGGGTGACCAGACTGGCAGGGGGGCAGTTAGGGGTGACCAGGCTGGCAAGCAGAGGCAGTTAGAGGTCATCAGGCCAGCAGATAGAGTGGTTAGGGGTGATCAGGCAGCCGGCAAGAGAGTGGTTAGGAGGCAATCAAGCTGGCAGGGGAGCAGTTAGGGGTTGGCCAGGCCAGCAGGGGGGCAGTTAGGGGGCGGCCAGGCCGGCATGGGAGCAGTTAGGGGTGGCCAGGCTGGCAAGGGGGCAATTAGGGGGCGACCAGGCCAGCAGGGGACCAGTTAGGGGGTGATCAAGCCGGTAAGCAGAGGCAGTTAGGGGTGATCAGGCAGGCAGGTAGAGTGGCTAGGGGTGATCAGGCAGGCAGGCAGAGGAGCAGTTAGGAGGCAACCAAGCTGGCAGGGGGGCAGTTATGGGGTGACCAGGACTGCACAAGGGCGGTTAGGGGGCAACCAGGCTGGCAGGGGACCAGTTAGGGGGTGATCAGGCCAGCAAGCAGAGGCAGTTAGGGGCAATCAGGCAGGCAGGTAGAGTGGTTAGGGGAGATCAGGCAGGCAGGCAGGCAGGCGAGCGGTTAGGAGCCAGTGGTCCTGGATTGCAAGAGGGATGTCCGTCTGCCAATTTAGGCCCCATCCCTGGGGTCCCAGATTGGAGAGGGTGCAGGTCGGGCTGAGGGACCCACCCCTGCCATACACCCATTTTGTGCACCGAGCCTCTAGTTCTTTTATAAGGTATCTGAACTAAATGTAAAACAATATAGTGTTATATGAAAGTACACTTAGATTAGTTAAAACTGTATATTGCAAACTCTAGAGAAATATTTTTAAGTATAATTAACAGGCTAAGAAAGAAGATAAAAAGAAAAGTTTTAAAAAAGATAAGGGGGGTGGGAATGGCTGGGGGAAGGTCAAAGGGGAAAAAAGGAGACTTATGTAATACTTTAAACAATAAAGAATTTAAATTAAAAAAAAGAAGATAAAAGTAGAACCAGAAAAGACCAAAAGCAAGGAATAGAAAACAAACATGATATGATAGATATTAACCCAACTATATCAATAATCACTTTAAATGTGAATGATCTAAATATACTAATTAAAAAGACAGAGATTATCAGAGCATTTTAAAACCAAGACTCAACTTATATGTTGCCTACAGGAAACTCACTTTACATATAAAGACAGAGATTAAAAGTAAGGAAATACACAGGCAGCTTATACAACTTAATAAAAGGAAGATAAATGATCCAATAAAAAAATGGGCAACGGACCTAAATAGAATCTTTTCAAAAGAAGACAGAAGGCCAAGAGACACATGAAAACATGCTCAACATCACTAATTATCCAAGAGATGCAAATCAAAACAACAATGCGGTACCATCTCACAACTGTCAGAATGGCTGTCATCAACAAATCAAAAAACGACAAGTGTTGGCGAGGATGCGGAGAAAAAGGAACCCTCTTGCACTGCTGGTGGGAATGCAGACTGGTGCAGCCACTGTGGAGAACAGTATGGAGTTTCCTCAAAAAACTGAAAATGGAACTCCCATTTGACCCAGTAATCCCACTCCTAGGAATATATCCAAAGAAACTAGAAACACCAATCAGAAAGGATATATGCACCCCTATGTTCACAGCAGCACAATTTACAATAGCTAAGATTTGGAAGCAGCCTAGGTGCCCATCAGCAGATGACTGGATCAGAAAACTATGGTACATCTACACAATGGAATATTATGCTGCCATAAAAAAGAAGGAATTCTTACCATTTGCAGCAACCTGGATGGAATTGGAGAACATTATGCTGAGTGAAATAAGCCAGTCAATGAAAGAAAAATACCACATGATCTCACTCATTTATGGATAATAAAGAACATTATAAACTTGAACAAAAAGATAGATACAGAGGCAGTAAAGCATCAAACAGTCTGTCAAAGTATAGCAGGAAGGTTAGGGAGAGGTGGGGAAGATAAGAGATCAACCAAAGGACTTGTATGTATGCATATAAACATAACCAATGGATGCAAAACTCTGGGGGGTGAGGGCATATATGGGAGTGGGGTGGGGGGGGCAATGGTAAGATATGTACACATATAATACCTTAATAAAAAAAATTGAAGAAGAAAAAAAAAAAAGTAAGGAAATACAGAAATACCATGTTAACATTAATAAAAAGAAAGCTACAGTCACTGTATTAATTTCAGACAAATCAGACTTCAGAATAAAGAAAACTATTTAAAGTATAAAGGTTGGTATCATAATAAAGGGGTCAATTTTCCAAGAAGACGTAACAATCTTTCATGTACATATACCTAATAACAGAGTATCAAAATACCTGAGACCAAACGGATAGAACTATAAGAAATTCCAAATCCTCAGATCCAGTAATATAATTGGAGACTTCAACACCCCTTTTTCATTAATTGATACATAAAGCAGAAAACCAGTAAGTTGAACCAAATAGCACTAACAATCAGCATCATCTAATTGACATTTACAGAACAGTTTGTCCAACAACATTAGAATTTACACTCTTCTCAAGTTCACATGAGACACTCACCAAGATAGACTACACCAAGCATGTCAAACTCAAAGGCTAACACGGGCCAAATAAACAAGGTTTAAGTTTATGTGGGCCACAAAAAAACAAAAGCTTCAATTTTCATAGAAACATGGGTTTACTTTGATAGAGACATGCTAAATACAAAGGGCTGAAATAAATAAGTAATCACTAACATAAAATAATAGAACATTTTAATAAAAATTAATATTTTTCTTGAACATTAACTTACCAGACACTGAATAACTGCACAAATTAATAAGAATAACGCAAATAAACCTGTTTTTCTTGTTCTCCAAAAGTGAAATATTTCCTGTTGCGCACACCAAACAAGTCAGTGCAAGACTAATGACGTGGCAATCGGCTGCTAAAATATTCGCTGCTAGAAATGGTATGCCTGTGCGTAAGGCGCATAAGGGAAATGAATGCAACACGATTACAGTAATCAGTCATTAGTGAACATTATAGTTCATTATTAATAACTAGTGGCCCAGTGCACAAATTTGTGCACATTGAAAGGAAATTAATTAGAAGAAATATTTTAATATTTCTACTTGCCCTTTCGCTATAATAGAAGTGTCAATCAAATTCACGATCGACAATGACAGATCGAAACACACACGTGTAATTGGTGCCAGCAAGAGCTTTATATGTATCAAGCATGCATGAATCAACTTAGCTTCTTATATATATAGAATAAACTTGCTTAATTAGATATGCATTCTTATGTAGCTAAACTTTTTCCAGCCCAGTGAAGCACCCCAATTTCTCTTTCAGGTAACTGTCAGCAACACAGCAGTAAATATTAACACGAAGCAGATTATTATTGTAGATCACACAGGGAGAACAGAGGGTAAAATATTTAACTGCAGCAGTGTTTAACTATATTCTGCGCAGTGACAAAACCTGAAGTCATTTTCAAGGTCCACCATTTCTTACTTCTTTTCAGTCGGGTCAAGTTTCTAAGCTTTCTAAATCTCCATTTTCAGGCTAATGAAAACAAAGTAGGACTTCACCGAGTATCCTTATCTACCTACTCCAGGACTTCTGTGAGGATCAAATGAGATGAGGAATGGGAAAACGCTTCACAGACATTTGGTTAAAGTGTGAAATATTTGTACCTGGCTATAAAGCAAGTCGTGTTCCTGGGCTGAAGAAACTGCAAGGAGGCTAGTCGTCACTAGGGAGAGGAAGCTGGGCATTGCTATGTAATGACATTATGCAGCGCCCACAGCGACCTTTTCCAGGCTGGGCTAGGCTGTGGGCCACATTTTGCGCCAGGGCATCTCAGCAGTGTGGGCTGTGATTTGGTGGGCTGTTGCTCTGGGTTGGTGGCGGGGCCTGTGTCCCACTTGGGGGAAGCCAAGTGTTGCTTTGTGGGTGCCAGGTCCGAGGTGCCGTTTCTCTGTGTGTGTCACAGCAGCTCCTGCATTGAGCATCTGCCCCCTGGTGGTCAGTGTGCATCATAGCAACAGTTGGACTGTCAGACACTTAGCATATTAGCCTTTTATATATGTAGAGTATGTATAACAGGATGATGTAAAAATTAAGTTACAAGTTTTTTTATTAAAACGTTTCTTACATACCGTTATATGTGGCTGGGCCAGAAAAATATTCGTTGTGGGCTGAGTTTGACATGCTTGGGCCATAAAATATACCTTAGCAAATTTATAAGATTAGAAATTATACAAAGCATGTTAGTAGACAGACTATAATGGAATTAAATTAGAAATCAGCAATTAGAAAGATAGCTGGAAAACTCAAAATATTTGGAGATTAAACAACATACTTCAAAATAACACATGGGTAAAAAAAAAAAGTCTCAAGAGAAGTTAAAAAATACCTTAAACTAATAAAATCACAACCTATCAAAACTTTTGAAATAGAGCAATAACAATGCTGACAGGAAAGTGTATAGCACTGAATATATGTATATATTAGAAAAGAAGAAATATCAATAGCCTGAGCCGCCACTTTAGAAACTACGGAAGAAGAGCAACTTAAGCCTAATGCAAGCAGAAAAACTAAATAATAAAAATTACCTAGAGATCAATAAAACTGAAAAGAGGAAAACAATAAATAAAATGAACAAAATCAAAAGTTGGTAACTCTCTAGCCAAGTTAACCAAAAAGGGAGGGATAGAGAAGAGGCAAATTAATAAGATCCCATAGACCTTAAAAGGATAAAAAAGGACTACAAGCAACTCTATGGCTAAAATTTGACAACTTAAATGAAATGGACCAATTCTTTGAAAGACAAACTACCAAAATCATATAAGCAGACACTGACTCCCAGGACTCTGCCCACCAGCTTCAGCACACCACAGCCAGACCTCTAAGTACTCACCTCTTTGGGAGTTTATACAAGCACCTCAAAGCCCCTCTCACCACATGGATCAATCCAGACCTCTTCTGATTCCTTCCAGAATTCTATCAGAATCTTCTCAGCCAAAAGAAGTTACAATACAACACCCTCACAAAACACATCTTGGTAACAACTAAAATCTGAAAAGCATCTACTGGGGATACTGGAAATAGTTTTCTTGGTAATCTTGTAGATATCGAAACCCATCACCATGTGTCATGTCCCTGGTACCCTCTTTTACCACCCATCTACCCGCCATTCATCCTTTTCCTATGTCATTGTCCCCTTACTACCCTGTGCTTCCTCTTCCCAATTTGCCCTATAAGTGCTCCTCTTCTTCCCAAATATTTCTGCCATGACTTTTGGAAATCAGATTTCAAGTTTAATAAATCCTGCTATATTTTCAAATTTTTCACAATAACTTCCTCCATTTTCTATATCTTAACATCTCTTTCTCCCCTGCAATTCCCTTCTCTTTGTAAACCTCAAGACATTTAGTAAATATTATATAAAATTACTTCATATAGTATTTTGTTTTCATCTATTTTACTTATCATATCTAATAAGCATGATGAGTCAGTAAATCAAATGGATGCCATTTTCAAAGGAATAATTGGTAGGAATAATTGAAGAAACAAACACTGGTGGCAACACAACAGTCTTAGAAGGTATTTCATAGATTTATTTCTAAATTTTATAAGGCACCGCACACACACACAATTTAACCTTCCCTAAAATGAAAAGTTCCCTATTCTCAAAATGCAGGTGATTTTTCTCCCTGATTTGTATGACAAATAATGTACTTTAGTTTTTAATTATATATAGAAATAAGTCATATAGATTATACAATAGTCATAACAACATATACCTTGAAATAAGTACAATCTGTAAGAAGAAATGGTAAAGCAAGAGACGTCTGCAAATAAAATTAGATACAAGTTAGCAAACATCTAACTAAAAATTTCATAATAAAAGATAGCAGAGGGGCTCAGGGAATCCCACTTTCAGATGTGATCTCTCCTCAGTTGTCAGACCGACACCAAATCCTTTTGTTGGTGGTTAACAGGCTGGCTCACTGGCACACAATAGTAGTTATGTTTAACTCACAAATGACTATACTTCATTGAGCTGATGCTCAGTAGAGCAGTGTTTGCAAACCACTTAGATTCCAGGATGGAAAGAGCTACAAAAATGAAACATGCAGTCCTTCTCTGAGGTTTGTTATTAGCCTCTGTTAGCCACAGGTTACAGGGCACTAAACACTACGCACTGTGTGTTTGCTCGTAACCACTATGAAAAATAGCCTATAACATCTTTCTGAAGACTCCTAGAAAAATTTAAGGCAATTCTAAATCTGGGAATTTAACTGGGATATACTTCAATTCTTAGAACAGTTCTTGTCAAAATATCTCACTAATTCTTTCTTGGGTGTCAATTCAATTTTGTTTCACACAACACTATTCAACAGACTATTTATTGTAAAGTTTAATGCTACTGATGCGGGGGGAGTGAAGAGGATAAAATAATCAGTTTTATTTGAAACTAAGTCAATTTCTATACAATAAATAAGCTTCTTCATGGATGTTTTAAAAAGCTTTTTAAAAAACAAATTCACTAACTTAATAGCTCCGATGGTTTTAAGATAACTCTTTTTATACCCAATACATAAACTAGAGAATCTAAAATAAAATCCTCTAATAATACATTAAACTGATGTCCTCAAAACAGCTCATCAAAACATTATTTATGAAGAGTTCTATCCTGTAATGTGTGTACTAAAATACAAAGTACTCATGAGATAGGTAATAGATAGCATCAACAACTCTAGAAACAGTATTGATCCACTTTGAAGAATAATTATATGATATAATATAAAGTTGTTAACTATATTAAAATGCTATTTGAAAGCATTGTTCTTGAAAAATAACATTTCCCCCAATTTATGGTAGTGAATTGTAGTCAGAGCTTCTCTGACCTGGATAAAAAAATTACACATATTTTAACAAGAAACTACTAGTAAATGCATTTCATATATTTTACATAGCATTTAATTTAGAATCTCTGGAAAGAAGAGAAAATTTATTTCATTATCATTAATTTATGACAATTCATTTTATCATCTCAGAATTACTAGTTTCCTGAGATACTTTCATGAAAATGTTAATGAAACTCTCAGAAATATTGTGTTATATTGTTGTTTAATAAAACATGGTATATGCTTACATTCACAGAAATTGTAAAATATAAATAAGACACCATCAAAGAGAAAAAAAAAACCCTTCAAAATAGAAATCTTACATAACAAGTTCTAAAAAATATATAACATTCTCTTCCTCCCAAGATATGAGGTGAATTAGAAGAGAATAGAGAAATAGTACTAACCTCAAGTACTCTCAAAAAAGATGGAAATTTCTGAAATTTCTACAAATTTGCCCACAATGCCTACTAATTGTAAGCAGGTATGTAATAGTATAAAACATACACTGTACAAAAGGTGATTTGAGGGGATGTCATACATTATGAATGTACTAAATGCCACTAATTATATACTTTAAAATGGTTAATTCTATATTATGTAAATTTCACATTAATACTAATTTTTATATAACACCACAATTTTATAACATTAACAAACTTTACATAATTTAAGTATATCAAATAATAATTTGTAATGACTTGACATATGGTAAAATTAAAAGATTCCAATACATGAGTGTAATATTCCCCCAAGTTTTAAATAAATTAATTAATTGAATTTGATATTATTTATGCTGAGATGCATAAAATCTTCCTGTTCTCCACTAACTCTAGTTACATCTATAAAACATAAAAAGATCCTATTTGACACTCAGAATCAAATATCATAAGAAGCTTGACTAATCTAATTTTCTTTTCTTTTTTAAATCCAATATGTGTCCTTGAAGATAGATCTTAATGGTGCAAAGTGGAAAAAGATTTTTATTTTCAAATCCCATTTTACCAACTATATGAAACAAGGACTGTTGATTTCCACATATCTCTGTTCAGCAATTTTTCTTTAGCTTAATATCCACTTTAAACATAATCAGTTTAAAACAAAAAATTAAACAACAATAAAGACAGAAACCAAAACCTGAGATGCACTTTTCAAGGGAAAAATAAACATGCATAAAATATCAAGTCATATGGTCACAAGAGAAAATGTTAAGGGAGCAGGAAGGCTTGTCAGGAGACAAAGAATAATCTATCTATCTATATATAAAAGCCTAAGCGACCATTTGACTGTTCAACCGTTCGACCTGTTGTTATGGTGCGCACTGACCACCAGAGGGCAGACGCTCAGTGCATAAGCTGCCCCCTGGTGGTCAGTGCACTCCCACAGCGGGAGCACCCGCTGACAGCCAGGCGCCAGATGCCGGGCTCACGGCTGGCGAGCGCAGCTGCAGTGGCACAAGACACTCCCCCTGCGCACCCCCTCTCCCCCAGCCCATCTGGACCAGGACCGGGATTGGGACCGGCATCAGAACTGACTGGGCGCAAGCCCACAGCCGCTTCTCAGTCATGGGCATACCAGTATCACCCCAGGATGGGTGTGCAGAGACCGCAGCGGAGCAGCAGCAAGCCTACTCAGCGGCGGCAGCAGGCAGAGCGGGGCCGGGATGAGCAGTAGCGGCGTGATGCCCAGCCCAGGTTTGGGCTCCTCCCCAGACGCCTGCCGCTTCACACACTACTACATCACTCAGGGGATGCTGGACTGCCAGTTTCGGCCCAATCCCCGCAGGACACGCTGAGGGAGCCCACCCATGCACAAATCTGCGCACCAGGCCTCTAGTGTAGAAGAAAAGGCAAAGAAGAAAGAGTTCTAAGAACCCAATCAATGTATCAATCATATAAAAAGCAAAAGTAGGGCCTTTACACATGATCAGAACAGTCTGAGCCTCATTTATGTTGAAAAATAATTCAGAAAATCTTTTTCATCAAAAATTAAAGTAATGGTACTTAACAATCATCAAACTTCATGAAGAAGAGTGCTTAACATTATCTGTCTTCATTTTCTAGATTCATTTCTTATAAGCAACGTAGTTCTACATAACCAAGTTCTGATTCTCCCACTAAAAACATCAAACTCCCCCCAATGCCCAAGACAATGTGAAAGAGACACACTTATTAAAAGGGGAAGAAAAAGCAAAAATTAATAGCATGTCCATAATTAACTTTTTAAAGTATACTACTACCATACACATTCCCTATTTGTACAATAATTTAAAAACATGTCTATATAAGCTCATGTTGCCAAATAATTTTTGTTACATAATATATACATTTTCTTCTGAAAAGACATCATTATCATGTTAAAATATTGTATGTACTTCATATATATAATTAGGCATACTTAGTTTTCTAATATATTGATATACCTATTAAATCTGGAGAACTATAAATATTTAGCAGACTAGTTCATAGCACAAAAATATAGACATACAAATATGCTTTTTGTCCTTATAATTTAAATGAAATTAAATTTTCCCTTTCTGTATTTTTCATTCATTCAGCTTATATATTTTGAAAGTTGTCACTATTATGAAGTCAGCTAATAAATATCCAAGTATCAATTATCACTACATTTATTCAACTGCTGATAATAATATCTTGTAATATAAGTAGCATATGAAAGCTATTAAGAGTTCCTTGATTCAAATCACTCCAAACAATTTGGGAAGGATGAAACCAAAGGATTAACACAAATATAAATTTAGTCTCTTTACATATCAGATAGAAATCATGTCCAAAAAAAGTGTGTGTGAGTACCCAGTTAAGTGTGTTTGTGAGAAGAGTATTTTCGGTATCAGAATAATCACAGAATTCCTGTCATACCTGGGCTCCATAGATATATTTATCCAACATCTTGCCTCCTATTGTCTGCCCTCCTATATCCCAAACTTGAAGTGTAACGTTCAAGTTTCCTAAAACATAAAATAGGAAAATAAAAATAAGAATACAAAAAAGTTAAGTAACAATGTAACAACTGAATCCAGTTTCACAGAACATTAAATCACAATCATAAACTCTGAACCTAATTTGCCTTTTATTCTGCAGAGTCATATAGTCAGATATTTGGAATTATAAAGTAACGTTATCAAAAGAAATCATAGTGGAAATTTAGGCTTATACTTTTACCCCATTTCCATGGAACTACATTTATAATTACCTTCAAAACAAAAGAAAATAAAGAAAGCATTACTTCATAAATTTCTTAAATCTTAAAAAATTTTTCTTGAACAGAAAGTAGAACAATATAGTATTTGTACCTGGGGTAAGAAATATACTTTAAAAATAAAATTTGAATTTTATATACTAATCTACCCTATTGCACATAATGAATTTTACTGTTAAGTTCCATACTCTAAGGTTCTAAAGCGCACAGAATGATAACCGACAACAAAACGAATCCATAGTTTCAACTTGAATAAATGTTTTAAATTTGAATGTCAGCTATTATATGCAATAGTAAACATAATAAAAATTACATGTTTTCAATTTAACTTATCAAATACAAACATGATTAGCCTTTTCAGAAGTGAGGTAGGATACATACCGCATGTATCACTAAATATGCCTGTTCAAAGCATTTCCATTGAAACAAATTATATGTGCTTCAAAGCCCTCATAAAATCGGCTTTATAATGCTTTTTCCATGCACAAACATTATAAAAATACAAAGCAATCTTTAAAATTTTGTTGTTCATTTTGAAAATCATTGATAAGCTACTCTCTCTAAGCAATACAATTAACGACTAGAAAAAGACCATGCTCAATATGCTTTTTAGTTTAACATTTCAAACTATTTCTTCTAATAAAATTATGCAGTTTTCTCCAAAGGTAGACAAAATCTCAGTATCTTCAAAATGAGTTCCCTCACGAAAAATGTATCTTTCTGAAAGATGTGCAAATCAGGAAAACTCAAAATAAAAACTTAGAAACTAAAAAAATGGTCTCACCTCAAACACCAAAAAAAAGAAGAGAAAAGGACTATAAAATAGTATATGAATTTTTATACCAATGTAAAACATTAAAATCAGAAAATGTTAGTCAAACCACTCAACTTTGCAACTGAAAGGAAAGCACAACACTGGACTAACCAGCCAAGTTTTGCCCTTAACCCTAAGTTTTGTTGGGTGTTGGGTATGCATTACAATCTTTCCATTATTTGGATGTAGGTCTGTTCCATCTGCCAACATGCAGAGGATTTACATGAGGAACTTCCATTAGCATTAATGAGAGCTACTGAAGTTTATCACCCGTCATCATTCCCACATACACTCACTCTCAACGTTCAGAGTAATGACAGAAATGTTTTTAAGCTCTATGAATACGAAAACCAAAATGTCACAGACTAAGACTTGTCCAACAACTTGTAAAAATGTAATTTCTTAAAAATCTAAATTTTTCAAAATTCAAAGCTGAAATCATTCCCCTATACTGCTGTCTCAAATTAAGCAGGTAGGGCTAGCCATCATTAGAATTATATCAAATAATTTCAGAAGCCCTTAGATAAACAGGCAGTACTCCATTCATTTTATTTGGAAAAACTCTTTACAATCAGTATCTAACAATATTAATATTTTTACAGTAGGATTTGGAGCAACACTTAATAAAATACATCTACTCCCATTTTTTTCAAGGACAGAAAAACCTATCACTTAACTTCATATGAAGATATATGAAGCCTTTTTCCTTTAAGTTCTGATATTCAGGTCCTATCTGAATTAAGTGTTGAATACTTCAACTATAACTTTAGGAATATGATCTTCATGACATGTTTTCAAATTCTGAGGACAATCACCTGAAGATTCTAAATCATTTATTCAACTGTCTCCATCTAAGAGGTTTATACTGCATTTATGTGTTGAGGGTATTTTTTAAATCTATACCTTTCCAAATAAGCACTCTTTTGTGGTTGGCTTGTTTTTTTTAATATACATATTCTAGTGCTTCAGAAATAAAAACAGCTATGCATTAATGATAACCAATTAATATACAATGTTAGCAAAAGAACAAAGCGAAAAAGAAAACTTCTACTACCATAACCTCAACAAATATTAACTTTTAGTTATTTCATATACCTAGAAATAAAATTTTAATCACATTTGAATTTGAGACTTATTAACACATAAAAATGAAATCACATAAATATGGAATTCAAATCAACATCACTTTAGTTCTTGCACACATAGACATGAAGTCTCCCAGTATATTTTCAAAATAGCATACCTATGAAGCTATATAAATAACTAATATTTAAATAACTAATATTGCAAAATTTTTAAAAATCAGGAATCTAATGTAATTTTCTAACTAATAAAAAAAACATTAAGAAAACTGCCAGCAATCTAATCCAAAATGCAAAATTGTACAAAATTCCTGCTCCTTTGTAAGCAAAGACATTTAACTAGAGAAAAAAAAATAAAATAAATGAGGTGACAAAATACAGGTAAGTTTCTTTTGGTATGAATCAAAGCCACAAAGAGGATTCAACAGTGACCTTATAAAAGTACACTTGGTGCCTTGGTTAACCTTACTTAAAGTGCTGCATAGTCAAGATGGAACTAAAAACACAAGTCTGCCCACTTCTTGTACTAAAGACTTAGAAATCCTTTTCACAGTAGAACGCTGTTTACTGGACTGTACCCACAAGCTTCCTGAAAGTATTTTGACTAAGGCTCTTAAGAAGCTCTATCAGCAGAATCTCTGACTAACAGATAGACTATTTTAAGCAGTAAAATCTGCACAGTGGTTGCATCCAGACTATACAGAATACCAGATCATGAAATACACTAAAATGGATGAGTATTTGCAAAGTAATGACCTTGAAAACGTACATGAAGAGAATGTGAATAGATGGACAGGCAGTATTACACCACTAACAATCTTAATGGACATAAGAGTTACTGGATTACTAATAAATACTAGATTTGATTACTATGCTTCTTTACTATAAATCCCATAATGCTACCTGCAATGTTTTAGCAAATTATATAAATATTGATCATACTACATTTAACAGTTATAATGAATTAAAATTAAGGTAATGTATATTAAGGATATAATATGACTTTTTATATTTCTTAATTTACCTATTAATTATATACATTAAAACTATTTTTTCCTACTGAAATTTCTACCATAATTTTAAGTTCATTAAGTACCATAAAACCAATTGCTTTTTCCAAAAAAAAGAAAAGAAAGAAAGAAATTTCTGGAACTCTGCCCATCAAAATAAAACTGAATCAGAAAAATTAAAATATACATTCATTGATTACACATTTCCTAACATCATTTTTTAACCTAAGTACTTTCTAACTCTAAAATATTAAACTATAATTTTAATTTCAAAAATACCAAATATTTTTGCATAGTAATCAAAATTTAAAAATTGGTTAGCATTGTGCAACAGATCAGAAATCATCACATCTACCAAATATGTAAAATGTCCAAAATTAGTCTTAAAATGTTTTTAATGTTTGAATTGGTACTTGCTCCTTTATTTAAACCTCTGAACTAAAAAACTGGAAAAATTAAACAATATTAATGATACAGAAAGATGGTGCTTTTGCTAATTAGCATCAAAAGAACATAGTCAATAACTAAGTACATACCCGGATTCCCTGTGTACAACTGGCACTTCTGAAAAAACTGCAGTTAAAGTACGTTTTCAGCATGTATATTATGTGATAGTGCATGTATTCTGCTAGTTACTGCTGTAAATATTATGAATGTAGCAGAAACCTACCCATAAGAATGAGAATGATGAAAATAAAATGAGATTTTTGATTTTGAATACATTAAAAGAAAATACAAGTGAAACTAAATATGCATGTTTCTCACTTAAACCTCTTGTTGAAAAATAACTCCATTAACAGAATATTAGAATTCTTTTCTCATACTATGTCTTCTAATTTCTTTTTCTAAGTACAGACCACCACAAAATATAAGAGCCTATTACTAGTAAGATTTGCAGAATACCTGCAATTACCAAGAGTTTTCATTAGCTGTTCCAGAACTCTCATGGAGAGCTATCTGAGAGATGGGGTGTTTGAGAGATTAAAATATTTTCATAATATTAGATTTTATTAAACCCTTTCCACTATCACTCATATCCTAGCATAGGATTCTATCACTACACTTGCAACCGTTTTTATTCAAATGGGTTTCCTCAGAGAGGAGAGGGATACACTAGTTTATAAGGCTAATCAAGATAAACTGCTTTTAATAAAATACTTTAAACATATAATTTAACCATCACAGTGAATGGACAGAAAATTTTAAAGCCCCAATTGTTCAGTAACTAACTTAAAACAGAAACCACTCTTTTTTTGTTATTATTTCCCTGTATTTCCCACAAAATGTGCTGCAACTGGCATCTAAATAGTTTCTTTGCATGGTGAACTGAAACATCTTGAATGCTCAAACTGTATTTTTATGAGTGCCTAGGGACCCTAAATTTTAGTGGTCTATTAAATGCCAGCAATTTCATGCTGCCTTGCATAAAACAGCATTCACATATTAGAGCACAGAAGTTCCATAGCTACATTATACTTCTGGTCCAACTTTCTCTCAAACAAAAAACCGAAGCAGAGGCTAATCAAAATAATATTTTTAAAAAATAATCCTTTCCAGTCTTTTCCATTTACTTTATATATTATCTGTTGATAATAGCATAGCATTTGATTTTTTTTAATGTTTTAGAATTTTATAAGCAACTATTGTTTATCCTTGAAAAATCTGTAGTAGTCAAAAATAGTAGGAGAGTAGAGAAGTATTCCTATATAAACTTTATTCTCACACCATGGACAATGTCTTCATGGTAGATGCTGATGAAAATTAATCTCCCTAAGATAAACTGACTGATTACACATATTTTCATGTAGAAGCAGCCCCAAAATTTATTTTACACATTTCTGCCTATATCTCTTATTATAAAATATGCACAATTTTCTATGTTAAATTTTTAGTCTCTTACCTGGCAATGTTATCCTCCTCAAAAAGAAATCCAGTCCTATAGTTTGTTTGTACTGTTTCCCAAAAGTTTCTTGAGCAAAACACGTAGCTAAGGAGGTCTAAAAAATTAATGTGCATAATATCAAAATTAATGTCTTTGTTTTAGAAATTTAACATCACATCACTACTAAATCTTATTAAGTAATATTAATATTCATACTCCCATTAATCCAACAACTTTAAGCTGTTCTAATCAGTTTCAAGAGGAAGAGGAACTTAACACTCCACCAGGTAAACTCCACTTGCCAACAGCTATGAGTGGAGACAACAAACTGCTAGATCTCTTTAAATCTGGATTGTCAAGCTCCTTTCCCTAGCTGGAAATTAGAATTTGAAATGTATCAACAGAGAAAACTAAAGCATCATGATAAAAGATCTGAATCTTATATATCCATATATATCAGTTCAATTCAAATTTCAGAGAACTCTTGAGTTTCATTTCTGAGGTTAAATATTTCGAGTAGTTTGTGCCCTCAGCCAATAATAAAAAATGATTAAGGAGGGAAAAGACTGTTTATGTAATTTCTTTTCTTCTCCCCCTCCCCACAAGTATCATTAAATATCTAATTTGTCTCTATATAAAAGCTGTTAAATAAAAATAATTCTATAGAATAACTCTGATAATATATAGCCCTTAAATTAAAAAGTTAATAGTTTTAAATTAACATTAAGCAGGCAAAAATAAGTATTTTCCACCCATGAACCTTAAAAGTCATAAGAATATTATAACCAGAACAAATATATACAGTATCTACATTATTTTAAAAGTTGTATTCAAAATTCTAAGGCTTTACCATTTCTTATCAAAGCAAAAGAATAATTAATCATTTTGGTAACAAATGAAATAAGTCAACTTGCAAGCTTCTTAAACATCTTAAATGTACTATTTATTTGTAAACTTTCCCAAATAGGAGAGAAAGACAGCTTCATGAAGATTTTGTGCACTTCAAGACTCCCAAAGTTAAGGAAAAATAGCACTTTAGTTTTAAGAGTTAAAATTAGATGTCAACTCCTAAATATTTAAAATTAAGATAAAATTTCCTAGATAGCACATTATAATTATGACATAAGTACAGCAGTGCAAAAGAAATCCTAATCAATTTCAATTCCTTTAAACAAAACAACCTAAAATTCCTTTTGACACAAGAAACATATTTTTCACAGAAATGGCAATTTGCATGCCTAACTCCAATTCCTTTATAATAGTAAAATACTCAGCATTCGTAATAAATTTCAAAGACACTTGGTCAAATATTTACTGAGCACTACGAGAAAGATGTTCTGCTAGACAATGAGAAATAAACTCACTACACCAAAATGAAATTTTATTTGGCTTCCCTGAAGCATATAACAATTCCATTAAAACTGAGAAATCAGAATTAAAAAGGTAAAGTACTCCTTTTTAAACCCTTTTTTCACTTAAGACTTATTTATGCCATTGAACTTGTTTAATTCAGAACACAAGTCATCTGTGAAGAAGCTCAAGAGTTCTAGAGAAAAATAACTATCATCACTACTGCTACAGATATTTCAAAATGTTTAATACATGGATGGCTGAAATAGTATTTTAAGTCAAAGAAAAAAGTCAGAGCATATGTAACATCAGCATAATGTCTTTTAAGGTAATTTTTCACTTTATGATTCTCAAAGTTCAGTATTTTTATACTGAAATATTAAGTTCAGTATTTTTATTAATATTCAGAACAATTCTAAGGTTGTTTTCTTGGAAACTTCTACCCTCACACTTTTGAGGCAAAGTTAGGGTTTCAAGTGAAACGAAGTATAATCTATCAAGAGTACCGGTCATTGGGCACACAAAGTATTAGAATGGATTCTTATTTCATCTCCGGACACCTTATTATAATCACTATAAAATTAAACAGGATCAACCAAATCAATGGGAGGCACTTCCTCTTCAATTATGTAGTTTTTGTACTATTTTTCAGACCCAATAATTTCTCACACATCATTGTATAAATATCAGTCTTAAACAATTATAAAGTGAGCAACCATCTACCATATCTGAAATATTTCATCTCATTCTGTGGGGGTTTTGTTTGTTTTATGGTTTGGTGAACATTTTGCCAACAATTTTTAACCACACTACACTTACTAATACTGAAAAGACATCATAAAGAATGTTTTGCCTTAAAAAATCTTTAAAAATATGCTATGAAATCAAAAGTATGAATCAAAACAGGAAAGAGGTAGAAACATGTGTTACTAGGGGGAGGAGCTAAATTTCTCTTGGAGAGACTGTTGGTGGTGATCTCAGTCTATTGCTTCTCTCAGTATGTATCAAAATGCCCTGAGTTAGTACTAGCAGATAAACTCATGCTAGAAAAAATGGCCAGGAGTTAAAGCAGGATACAAATTAGAATGAAAGAGAAGCTGAGTTCATAAAAGAAAAGGAAGTAGAATGGCAATGTTGGTAGCTGCCAATAAATTGAGAAATGAATAGGGTAAGGAGAAAAAAACTTGATACATGAATAATGATAAAAGGTTAGGTTTCTGATGCTTGTATCTGAAAACTTTGGACCAAAAAACTCTTACGGTTTAAAAATAGATGACTCAAGAT
The DNA here is from genome assembly GCF_027574615.1 of Eptesicus fuscus. NCBI lineage: Eukaryota > Metazoa > Chordata > Mammalia > Chiroptera > Vespertilionidae > Eptesicus > Eptesicus fuscus. The sequence continues at coordinate 111,515,376 of NC_072474.1, read as the reverse complement.
GTTGAAAAGAAGTCAAAACACCATAATGAATATCACTGTTATCCTTTGAAGCAGAATGATAGTCCTTCCACATTACAGAAGGGAGAAAATATGCTTTGTTCTACACAGAATTTTAGACAGAGATGAAAAACCATAATTATTCACACTAAATTAACAAGAAGAGGAACACATGTATGACAGGCTAAATGAAAAACCTAAATACAGAATTATGAACAAATTTCAACTGAGGAATACACCTATGATAACAAATACTGGGAGAAATAAAAGTTTAAAGAATTATGATAGAATGTAGGATAATGGGCAATTTTTGTCTTTACAAGTGTATTAGTGTTATAGATTGTCATTACAATTTTAAACAGGAAATAAATGATTTGACTGTAAAAATATAATGAAAAATTACAAGGCTTTCAAAAGAATATGAAGAATGAGAAAACTAAAATGTAACCTAGATTTTTATTGAATAACGGTGTTAGAAACAATGCTAATTGGTTTCAATTCATACATTCAAAAAGTTGTTGGAAGTGTACCAAAATTCCTATAATACTTTACAACGAAAAGTGGTCCCAAGTTCTTCTCTGCCCCCCAAAATGCTTAAGAGTTAGCACAGCATGTTTAGTTGTTTTTCCTCAGCAATAAAAATCAGTAACAAAATACAGAAGGCAAGAAAGAAATTAACAGAATTCTCCAAATTCTGCACATGAATGACACGTTTCCCAAAGGGCCCCAGGAACCCAAATCTCAGGACCAAAGACACGGAAACCAGGGTCCAAACTTTGCCGGGGGGACACGGAACTGTGAGGACGAAAATGGGAAGCTGGCGCTCATCACCTGAAGGCTCTGGCTGGGCAAAGGGAGGGGAGAAGAAAGGAGACCAACTTGAGCGGTATTCCCAGAAACGGTGTTGGCGCCTGGGGCGGAAGCGACAGGTGTGACGGCACCCGGCTGAGACCCTCGGTTTAACTGGGGGAAGGGGGGCTGGGGGAGGGGAGGGGAGGGGGGTCACAGATCCCATTGAGATCCTACGGACCGAGCTCTCCAAAGAGCAAATACCGGGCGATGTTTGTTCCATGTCAGCAGCTCCACAGCGTTGGGTTAAAACCCCCCGCCTGGCCTCGGACGTCTGTCTGGGGACTGGCCGCCGACTATTCCCACGCACTCGCTCCCATTCATTCAACCAACCCTCGCGGGAAGGCTCGACTTCCGGGCAAGGACCCCCTCGGTCACGCTCCCTGTTCTACCCTCAGCATCCAGCCCCTCGTAGGAGCGCCACAGGTATTTGAGGGATGAATGCTCGAGCGGAGAGGTGCTGTCCCGGAGACAGAGGGACAGGCAGGATGCTGTGCAACAGCAACTAGCGTTTATTGAGTGCACACGGCGTTCTGACAGCTTGGGTGGCTTTTCACATGGAATGTGCGCTTGCACACTGCAGGCTTGGAGGCGACCCCTGTGCATACACCGCCTCCCCCCCTCCCACCCCCATCCCTTACAGAGGAAGGAGGACCAGGTAAGCAATTTGCCCCCCCGAGGACCTGACCAGTCAGTGATTCTGGGGGATCATAGTCCAGAGCCACGCTCGTGGGAGCCCCCAGGGAAGTGGAGGCATCAGATACGGGAGGGAGAGGGCTGGGAGGGGGGATGGGGAGGGACAGCGAAGTGTGACCTGAACCAAGTAAAGAGATGAGCCGCCCTGGCAGATCCTTGCCAATCATCACAGAGAGGCTGGACAGCTTCCCGGGGAGGCGATGCCGGCGGGGTCTTGAAGGACAAGTAGGAGTTGGCGCTGCTGCATCGGGGGAGTTGAGAAGCGGCCTTTTTAAATAGATATCATTTCAGGGGAAGGTGGAAAGCTCTCGCCAGCCATTACCGAGCGCCTGCTTCGCGCCCGGCCCCAGGCCCCGACCTGGCGGGCCCGGGCCCGAGGCCCCCCGGGCGGCGGGGAGGAGCTGGGGTTCCAGGGCCGCGCCAGGGGCCTACAGGCGAGGACAGCGAGCCCGCCCAGGACTGACCTTCCCGGAGGTGCCGTCCCCCAGCACGACGATTTTCAGTTGCCGGTCCTGGCTCTCCTCCTCAGAGTCCGACATGCTGTCCCGGGAACCAGGCCTGCCTCCCTCCACCCCCCGAGGTCCAGGAAGGAAGGGCAGGAGCGGGGTCCGGGGCCGGGGAAAGGAGGAAGGGCGGCTGTGGGAGCAGAACCCCCCGCCCGGGTGCCTGAGCCACCACCGGAGAAATCCGCGCAAATCACTCGCCGGGCGCCATCTTGCCCGCCCTGCCGCCCCCACCCCCCTCGGCGCGGCCACGCCCCCTTCGCGCGACGTCGGACGCGCCCCCCCAGCGTCTGCTCCAACCTGCGCCTTCCGAGCCCCCCGGCCGGGCCGGCCCATTCGCGGGCTTGGAAGGGGGGAGACGTTCGAGGCGAGCAGGCCAGACGCGGCGCTGCCCACGCAGGGACAATAGGCGAGTGGAGGGGAGTGTATCACTCAAACTAGGCAGGAAAATGGAAACTGAGTAGCTCGCCGATGTTCTATCAAATTCTCTTGTATCCATCAGCCCCGGAGAAGAGCCCTGAGACGAATGGTTTGGCCCGAGGGCGGGGTGACGCCTGGGCTGCGCGCCGTGGTTGCCATGGAAGCCAGGCGGAGGGACGGAGCCTGTCTCCGGGCGCCCTGGACACGGGTTGTCTGGGGGACCGCGCAGGGGCGAGGCCCTGCAGCTGGAACAGCAGAATCGGATGGTTCGTTGATCAGTCCCAAACCCTAAAGCAGCAGTTGTCAAAGCATGGGCCGGGGAACCCTGGGAGGAGAGGGGGCAGATAAAATCAAAACTGTTTTCATAGTAATACACTTTTTTTTTTTTTTGCCTTTTTCATATTCATTCTCTCGCAGGTATACAGAGTTTCCAGAGGATAGATGAGGTGCATGACATCACTCTGGCAGCTAAGGGAACCTGTGCTTATTATTCTGTTTCAAACATTTCTTAGTATTAATATCAAGGCAGTAGTGATAGCTAAACTTAAATAGACAAACGTTCTTTGGGATTCACAGTAATCCTTAAGAGTGTCAGGGGCCCTGGGCCCAAAATTTGGGGAACTGCTCTCCAGTAGAGTAGGTAAAAGACATCACAAAATTTTTTTATAAAATGAGATAAAATCCACAATAATTCTGGCCTACTATGTTTGTCTCATTGTTAATTACTTTGACATGTACACTCCTCATAGGAACCCCAAAAAGAATAGGTAGAATTATCCCATTTGACAGATGAAGAAGCTTAAGTCACAATAAGCTGAGCTCAGAGGCAATGTCCTTCATAGAATGAGATTCGAATGGGAAAGCGGTACAGTGTAAGAAGTGCCCAGCCTGGAGGCTGTCCTGGAATTCTGATCACAGACTGCACTTGAGCCATAGTTTCCTTATTTATAAAATAGAGGCATGGTCCTACCTCCTTCACAGGGTTGAGAATTAAATGTAATAATCAATGTAAAGTCACACAGCACAACACCTGGCATATAGTAAGCACTCATTATTAACCAATGTGATTACCACCCTCATCATCTGTCCTGTGATAAAATGCCTCTGCTGTCTAGGTTACCTCTTCCTCTGTAGATAGGGCTGGTCCATAATAACAGCTACCTAGTTAATAGTCTTCCTCTACTCCCAACCACTAACTTTCTACATCACTAGGTGTGTAGAAAGTTTTCAGTCTTCCTCTACTCCCAACCACTAACTTTCTACATCACTAGGTGTGTTCGTAAGAATTAGAAGAAAAAAATGCATGTGAAAGGGCTTTGCAAACTGCTTGGTAAATGTTAGTTTTGGGAATCTGTATCTAATAAGGATAGATTTAACCCCTTTTTGTCCATAAGGGGAGTTAATGTGACAGAAACTTGCTTTTCCACTCTTCCTTAATGAAAATGGTTGTGTGGCCCAGTACTGACCAATGAGCTGGAAGAGTGTGGGGCACGGATACAGTGTTTGGACAGGTTCAAGCCTTGGACTGATGAGAGGGCACAGTCCTCTCGTGGCCACATGCAAATCCCAGCTTGGAAGGCAGAGCCCTCCCAGCACAATGATAGTCAACAGCTATAGTTGTAAGCTTGAACCTATGGTCCGAACACGTGGCCCCACATGCCTGAGTGATATAGGCTACCAAGTTTGATCTGGTGCATGTAATTGAGGAGGATCAAAACCCACCAGAAGGTTGTAAACATCTTGACCACACCCTTACTGTGCCTCGTGGCATCGGCTATAAAATAAAGGCACAGCTCGTAGTCTGTGGCGCTTTGTCTCCCCATCAGGGAAGCAGCGTCCCACCGAGACCCAGCTTTCCTTCTCGTGTCTGTCTTTTCTAAGCCTTTCAGCCGCCCCCACTCAGGTTCACCCTTGGCCGTGCCGGCGCGGCACAGAAGAGGGTGTCCTTTGGGAGAAATCTGGGAAAGATGTTCCTCTCTGGTAGGAAAGGAAGAAGAAAAGGAAAAGAAAAAGGAGATCTGCAGAAGGAAAGATCTCCCCCTCCCTTCCTTTGCTGTCATTATTTGAGTGAGGACATCATATTTGGAACAGCTCAGTTTTAGGCTTCTTCTTATGGAGAATAATACTAAGGCTCTTAGTGATGTATTCCAGTACTTGAAGACAAAAAAATTCCCAAATGGCAAAACTATTTTGGCCAAAAACTAGATTTAGCTAAAGTCATAAGACTGATTTTCATGTGTAGCTTAATATGAAGGGAAATATAGAGGAAAACTTTGCTTTTTCCAGTCATTAATTTCCCAAACAATGGCCTTCATCCCTGTGACATGAAGTAAAAAGCCAATTGCATCAAGTTAGTGACCACGTTTTACATATCTATGGCAAGATTCCAGGGTGAAAATTAGATTTGAAGACTTGGAGCCATATTTGTAAATTAAAAAGAAATAAATATTCCTCTGTGTGGAGTACCTTGCTGGCTGGCATTGAAAGCTTCCGGTATGCTGCTTTACCATGCTAAAGAGAAACAGAGCTGATCCACAGAAAACAAAGGTGTCTCTGTGGATCCTCCGTAAAATGCCCAGGCAGGGCCATAAACTAGGGGAATCTTCTCCCATCTTCCTAAACCTAATAACTTAAAATGTTTAGAGAAGAATTCTAGAAACAAGAAATCAGGGTTCTTTAGATATGAAGGAGTGAAAGTAATTACACAAGATAAACCCGACTGCTATCTGTAAAACCAACTTCCCACCTAATTTTAAAATATCTTTTCTGGCATCTGTAACATATGAAAATCCAATTTTTGTTGGAATACCTCCAGATTCAAGGAGTTTATTCCCTCATGAAGCAACTTGGAAGATGGCCTGGTTATTAGAATATTCTTTCGGAGATGAGCTGAAGTCTCCCACTGTAAATTTCAACTAATAATATTGGCTGTCTTCTGGAGTAAAACAGAACCTCCCCATTCTAAAAGAAGGTTTACAAAATGATTCACTATATTAATGATTGATTTGACAAATATTAAGTGAATGCCTACCGTGTGCCAAAAATTATTGTACAATTCTTCTGAGTAATGAGGACACACAAGTAGCAAAGCATACAAGGCTCTGCTCCCATGGAACTTGCAATCTGGTGGAGAGGTGTAGTAGACTAAATAATGATTGCCCAAAGATATCAGGTCCTAATTCCTGAAACCTGTAAGTGTTACCTTATTTGGAAAAAGCACCCTTCAGGTGTGATTAAATTCAGGTTCTTGAGATGGAGAGATTATCCTGAATTATCAGGGTAGGTCCTAAATGCAATCATATGTATCCTTAGTGAGAGAGGAGGAGATTTGACCCAATGTGACCACAAAGCCAGAGACTGGAGTGATGCAGCCACAAGCCAAAGAATGCTGGCAGCCACTAGAAACTGGAAGAAGCAAGGAAGGAATTTGTCCCCTCGAGCCTCCAGGAAGAGCACAGCCCTGTCAACATCTGGACTTCAGTCTCATGGACACTGATTTAGGGCTTCTGCCCTCCAAAACTGTGAAAGAATAAATGTATGTTCTCTTAATCCACCAAGTTTATGGTAATTTGTTACAGTGGCCACAGGAAACTAATACAAGAAGAAACACAGAAATTTTATAAATCAAACATACAGATTTCAGATCAAAAATAGAAAACTGATGATAGATGAGATAAACACTAAAAATACCTGAACATTTTTGTCCAAACACTAAATAAATGGAGAGATATCCGATGTCCATACGTAGAAACATAATATTGTAAAATGTAGCAATTCTACCAAAAAATCTATGAAGTCAATGCAATTCTAATAAAATTTTTCATGAAATTTGAAATAATGCATACAGAAGGCAAAGATCCAAGAATAGTGAAGGTATTCCAGGAAAAGAAGGGCAAAGAACTTGCTATACCAGATATCAAGACTTTGCATAAAGTTATAATAATTAAGATATAGTGTATTTATTGTTTCAGGAATAGATGCAAATGGACCATTATAACAAAGAGCCTTGAAATGGTCTCCCATATACATGGAACTTTGGTGTATAACAGAGCATATATGATAGTAAATAAAAGGGGGAAAGAAGCATAGCTGGAAACCACATAGAAAAAAGAAATGAAATTGGAATTCTACATTTGATCACACACATACATACACACACACACTCATACATACATACACACATGCAAGAAAAATTTCTAGTGGAATTACGAGTCTTTTATTTTAATTACAAATCTAAATGTAAAAAACAAAATTTAAATTATTTGTGATGACTATTTTTCTTATCTTGGGATACACAAAGATTTCTTGAACAAAGTACAAAGAATTAATCATAAAGGACAATATTAAAAATTGCACTTCCCTAAACCGGTTTGGCTCAATGGCTAGAGCATCGGCCTGCAGACTGGAGGGCCCTGGGTTCGATTCCGGTCAAGGGCACATGCCCAGGTTGCGGGCTTGATCCCCAATGGGGGATGTGCAAGAGGCAGCCGATCAGGGATTCTCTCTCATCATTGATGTTTCAATCTCTCTCTCCCTCTCCCTTCCTCTATGAAATCAATAAAAATATATATGTCAAAATTGCATTAAAATTAAAAGCTACTCCACCAAAAGATACCACACACAGAGAGAGAAGGTTGGGCATTATAACATCTGTTATTTAAACCACCCCATATTTCATTATGACAGCCCAAACTAACTAAAACAGATTTTGAGCACAATTCAGTCCATAGCAATATCTAAAAGAAAATAAGTGTACTTGCCTAATTTTTTAAGTATTGAAAAAGATATTAGAATTTCCATATTTTCTAAAGTATTATAAGTGACTATAATTAAAACTGTGGAACAGGCTCTGAAATAGATATATGGATTCCTTCAAAAGAATTTTTCATTGATTTGAGAGAGAGAGAGAGACATCAATTTGTTGTTCTACTTGTTTATGCATTCATTGATTGATTCTTATACGTGCCCTGACTGGGGATTAAACCTACAACCTTGGCACATTGGGACCACACTCTAACCAACTGAACTACCCAGCCAGGGCCAGGAGAAGGTTTCTTAAAGAAGACACAAAAGAAACCAACCTTTAAGGTTAAAGTTGATTAAATGAGTTACAATAAAATTTTAAAGTTCTTCTTATCAAAAGATATCTTTAAGAAAATAAAATCCTCACAGTGGACGAAGTTACTTTCAATACATATAACTCACAAGGGACTTGTATTTAGAATTGGAAAATATACCTATTTAAATAAAAAACAAACACAACCTAATAGAATATTGAACGTGAGGCTTGAATGGACATTTCACAAAATAGCCAATAACATTAAAAAGTTCTTAATTCCATTAGTAATTCCATTAGTAACTAGGTTAATGCAAAGGAAAACTATAATGAGATACCACTACATCCCCACCAGAGTGGCTAAAACGACAAAGACTGACATTGCCAAGAGTTGGAGATGTGGAGCCTGTAAACTTTCCATGCACTGCTGGTAGGAGTATACATTTCTGTAACCACCTCAGAAACCTGTTTAGCATCATCTACTGGAGCTGGATAAATGCTCTGTAGTCCAATAATTTTATTTCTTAGTATCTGTCCAACCAAGATACAATCAAAGACATGCACAAGAATGTTCCCAGCAGCAGTATTCATAGCTCTTCAAGACTGAGATCAATCCAAATGTCCATCAGCAGTTGAAACGTGGTATATTCACAAAATGGGATATTATGCAGCAATGAAAATGAATGAATTGCTACATGTTACAATATGGAAGGCTCTCATCAATAAAATGTGGAATGAAAGAAGCCAGACACAAATGAGTACATCTTCTACGATTCCATTTATATAAAGTTCCACCCCAAAACCCTTTAGTATTAGAACTCAAAATGATTGTTACCTCTGAGGAGGAGGAAGAGGATAGTAATGAAGAGCAGGGCACAAGAGAAGCTTTCAGAATATAGTTATTGTACTATGTTATTACTTGGGTGCTGGTCATATGGTATGTCTACTTTCTGTATGTTATTCATAAAGTAAAATTATAAATATATACATACATGGTTGATAGAAAGTGCATAATAAAATTAAATCTAGAAGAATATAAGCCACATTATTAATAGCCATTAATAGCAATGAGATTATAGAGAACTATTACTTTCCATGTTACATATTCCTATATTGTATAAAGTTTTTACAGTGAGAATAAATGTGTGTTTTAATCAGGAAGTAAAACATGAAAAGTACATCAATAACAACAAAAGACTAAATGGCTACCTAAAGTTATTTTTATAGTGGGCAGATGAGAACTTTATCGTGGGATAAGTAGACTCCACAAATACAGAAAACCTGTTCGTTTCACAATCAAGGAGAAACCTTTCTTTGAAAAGGGGCGGGGGGGGGGGGAGGGCGGGGAAAGCAACTTACTTGTAACAGAACCCCAGGCTGGTGTGTGAGCTGCAATTTCCCAGCTGCCCACAGTTCTGCCTCATTGCTTGGGGATGTGTTTCATTGATTCCTAAAGCATAGCTCCAGACAAAACCAAAAATTTGTAAAGCAGGAGAATTCTCAAATCACCTCGACAGCTGTGAAAACCAGACCTATCACAACTTACCAGTGAGTCTGGCATGGTTAAATAAGGTAATAAGAAATGTTTGGGGGGGAAATGGAAGTAATGGTACAAGTGCAAAATATTATTTGAAACTTGATAATGGTACTTTTGGGATGTGAATTTCCCTGACCATTAAGAACTAGCATAGAGAACTCAGTGATTTTAAGAAAACTATGGAGTTCTAGATTCTATGGCTTGGCAGTGGCATTAATGTTCTCCAAGACATATTATCCTTTACTGTGATCCCTCTGAAACCTGATTTTACACAACTCTCCTCTATGGCATAACTGCTTTGCGTGTGGTGGACCTTAGCTGTGTCACTTGGGTTTCCGGTTCATCTATGTTGTTAAAATTAGGTTTAAGACATTCAGACAAGTGAGATGTTATACTAAAGTGTTAACTTTGGGATAGCATTCCCCAGGCACAAGTTCTTTGGGACACTAGTCCCATGAATTGCTGTTCAAATAAAGCTTGGAAACAGATATAGCTCCCCTGCTTTTGGAAAGTGACAATGCACTTGAGCATATCACACTCTGGGGCAGTAAACAATCTCTTTGGATGTTTTTAACCCAAAATTTCCCAAACTGCTTTAACCAAAGTAATATTTACTGATCTCCTATAGAACTAATGTTGCATGAAACATTCTTTCAGAAACCCTACTTCAAAACTAAAGCATTCCAGGAACAAAAGAAATCTTAAAAGTAGTTAAGGAACAGATTTCCAGTACTTAACTGCTCATTATAAAAAGGTTCATATGCAAAAGGTCTCAATTTCTCCTTCCATAAATGGAGAGTTCAAGTTTATAATCCACAAGTGTTTTGTTTCAGAATGTATTTGAAGCTTTCTCAGAGCCTTTGTCATCATTATTAAAATACGTTATTATCATAAGAACATGAAGAGCTGCTCAAGCATAGTTTTACTTGAAGCAGCAGCCTAGTTCAAGTAAATGTAAATTTCATTTGTAGTCATGTTTATGACCTTAGACGAGTAATTTAAATTCTGAGTTTTAGTTCCTTCATCTACAAAATAGAGATTATAGTAATACTAGTAGCCCTGCACACAAATTCCTGTGCCAGTAGCTCACCAGTAGCTTGCTGCCGCCCTCCTGTAGCTCCCCCCACCCTCTCTGCGTCCTGCCCCCCTCATAGCTTGCTGCCTTGCCCCCTCCTGTAGCTCTCCGCTGCCCACTTGTAGCTCGCTGCCCCACCCTCCTGCTGGTCCGTGATCCAGTGGTTATGTGGTCGGTCATTACGCTTCATGGTGTAATGACCATTTGCATATTACATCTTTATTATACAGGATTATATAGGATAATCTCCACAGGGTTGTTATGGTTCTTATCAATAATACATACACAGTGCTTGGTACAACACCAAATGTTTGTTAGAGTCTATTATTAAAGTGCCTCATTTTTATATCAAGTAAGCACATTAGAATATAAATATTCCAATGAATTTTTCCTATAAAGCAGTCACCATGGCAAGCTGTACAGTTAAGCCAGTGATGCTAGTATTTTTAAAATATCTTTTCTGGAAGGTAAGTGAAGGGAAAGAGAGTAAGCTTTCTGACTAAACGATAAATTAAAATTTGGTGTGCTGTGTGAGAAATATTTTCCTTAAAAAAAAATACTGAATTCAATAAAACATATAAGCCCTGCATATACAAACCTGATTAATACTACAGGCTGTGTGATGGTTAATTTTCAAAAACTGAAGTTTCCGTGAGAAGAAGAAATTCTACTTCAAGACGGCAACATAGAAACCTGTCTGAGTTTCCAGCCAGCTGGTCTACCCTTCAAATTTCAGAGGCACCGGTCTCCCATAACCACGGGAGCCAATTCAATAAAACCAGTCTCACTCTGTCTCCATGTCTCTATCCCTCTCTGTCTCTATACACATAGACACACTCATACATAGACACATGCACATGCACATGCACACACACAAGCTAGTGTTTCTTTTTCTCTGGAGAACCCTTATATATACTGTGAGAGAAAAAAAGATGAATTATGATTCTGTGGGACCAGTATTTATGCTATCTTTGCAAATAAAAAGAATTTACCAATTTCTCTTTTTTTTTTTAATGCTCATTATGAACCAGACTCTTTATGAGTAACTTGGATATACATTATCTAATTTCATCATAATGATCCAACAATTTAAAAAGTAGTAGATCTTAAATTATTATAAATTACAGTTTATGCATTGCTTTACAGAACACCCTTAAAAAAGGGAGGTAGAAGTATCTAAAAACCAAGGCAGGGTGTGGGAACATTTATAGTACTTTCAATAATAAAGATAAATGTTTTTAAGGAAGTAAAGAAAATGTGAAAATGAAAAAAAATAAGTAAAAAAAAAGAAAACACTCTGAAAATCCATTAACATTTACTCAGAAAACATTTTGAGTTGTCTTGGGCTAAGCCAAGGTAGTTTTTTCCCAAAGAAAGTTTAATTTTGATATAGTGAAATGAAGCACACCTTTCTCTGATGACTCAGCCCTCCACTATCCTGTAGCATATACATGAAAATTACTTAAGGATGGATGCTGGGGAAGTGTGGAGTACAATGAGAGTCATAAAACATGAGTTTAATTTCAGCTCTAATTACTACTTGGAGGCCTTAAGTAAGTCTCTTAGCCTCAGTTTCATTACCTAGAATATGGAAATAAGAGTAAGCAACCCACAAGAGTACCGTGAAGATCAAATTAAATACCATTATTTTAAAGAATTCTGTAAACTATACAAGAATGTGCAAGTACTTGTTGTTTTTGCTAATTTGATCTTCCTAGATATTGCTTTTTCTTTTGTCCTACAGTTTACTTATTATAGCAAAGATAGACTTGAAAAAAGACTAAATTTCTGATACTAGCAGTTTTGCAAACTATATAAAGTTCTCCCAACATAAAACTAAAGACTTTCAAAAATTAATACTCTGATATTTTTTTAATGGAACTTTTAGAGATGAAAATTACAGCCCAGTCGGCGTGGCTCAGGAGGTTATAGTTCGATTCCTGGTCGGGGCATATGCCTCGGTTGCTGGCTTAACCCCCACTGTGGGGCATGCAGGAGGCAGCCAATCAATGATTCTCTCTCATCATTGATGTTTCTATCTCTCTCTTCCTCTCCTCTCTATCTGAAATAAATAAAAATATATATTTTTTAAATAAATGAAAATTGCAGTCATTGAAATTAAAATCCCTCTGAGTGGATTAAATAGTACATTTGAAAAAGTTTAGTAACTGCAAGATAGGTAAAATGAAATTACCCAGAACGCAACACAAATACAGGTTGTTCAAAACAAAACAAAAAAAACTATGTACACTAACAGCTGATAGATGAATTTTTAAAGTGAAATGTATTTTAATAAACACTGCCTTTATAATTATTCAAATTGTGTGCATACATTTTGGGGGATGCCCTATATATCAGGAGAATTTTTTAATGAGAGGAATTAAGAAACATGGAGAATAAGATGAGAAAGTGTAGCATACAACTAGAGTTGGAGGAAGAAAGGCGAGATAAGTTGCAGAAGAAGCAGTGTTCTGCGAGGTAAATCTGAATGATTTTTTAAACTAATGAAAGGAATGAAAAGACAGAGAAAGCACAGTTTTCTAAATAAATTAATAGAAAGTGATGCCTAGATTCATTGTGGGAACACTTCATAACCTGCCAATGACAAAAAAAAAAAAAAAAACACTATGTTCTTTATATCGTATCTTGTATATGCTAATCACAGACTGAAATTAGTGTCTTTTCTTATAATCAGGAAAGTGCAAAATAATAACCTGCCATAGGATACATTTCATTGTTATTTTTAAAGCATTTGGAGTTTGTGTGTGTGTGTGTGTGTGTGTGTGTGTGTGTGTGTGTGTGTGTGTGTGTGTTTTGTTTTTCTCCCTCTCTTTTTTCTCTCTCTGTATCAGGCCAATTCATTATGTGCTAGAACTCATACCACGAAGCATGCTGCCAACTATTTATGTTCTTTCCTTACTTAGGTAAAGTAAATCCCATACTTTCTCAGTGGGGTTAAGGTCAAGACTCGGAGGGAGCCACTCCTTCCTAATTAGTTCCCCAGACTCCTCTCTTTTTTCCCCCTTTAAATGGCCACCACAGTCTAGGAAAATGTGTGTAGTCACAATCCTCCTGATAAATGAATCCTTGATCAAGCAGCTGGTTTCCAGAAGGGACTCCTTGCTGTGCTGCAATTAGGTTGAAGCTGAACTCCAGTAGTTCAGGTCACAGCTGAGCACCGACGGGGAAAATACCTGTCTCTGAGCTCCACCATATGATGTGCTCACCTGAGAGATGCCTGCGCCTGCCCTCCACAGCCCTCACCCCTAATATCAACTTTCTTGTTAGTCAATGAGAAAATATACTTCCTGGTATGAATGCATGTGAAGGTGACTCCCCATGGGGTAGGGGTTGCCTGCTTTCAGAGAGTAATGGCAATTTAATACCCATCCTAGAAATCTTGAAAGTCATTTTCTACTTAGATAATTCACTTAATTTCTGAGCAATTGAGGAGGCATCTATTGACAGTTAGTGGCACCATATCTGTTTCAGACTTTGCAGGTAAAACCATTCTAAAGGGAAATATTTGTAAAATACAAAGTTCTATCTCAGACTAAGAAAAGTAATACATGGAAAATTAGAAAAGGCTACATCTTAAATACTACAAACAATGGCACTTTAACACACAGACACACAAATGCACACAATTTGTACCAGAGCACATGCGGAATATAAAGTTTTCAGAATCTTCTGTAATTATTTTAGGTGTATCTTCCCTCCTGGTTCTTCTAGAACAATAACAAATATGTCCTCATGTTCGATGTGGAAGTGCAGTCCTTCAGCATTTGGTACTGTCAATAATGTCATGTCAGCTCTGAAGTTGATTTGTGTTTTTGCCAAGAGACCATGTTAGCTTCCCGGCTATGAGTGCCTCTAATAAGAAACATACCTTTCCATGAGACAACTTTACCTTAATTTCAGGAAAAAGATTTCCATATATACAGAAAATCGTGTCCAAGATAGGAGAGATATTACAGATTATTTTCAGGGTAACAAAATGATTTAGCACCATTAGAGCTACTCAAAGACAACGTTAAAGAATACAATTTAGGCAGAAAAGATGATCCCATATGTACTGACACATAAGATAAGCAAAGAAAGTGATAAATATGTGGGTAAACAAAAATATATAAGAATACATATGATAATATGTGGTGTTTAAAAGAGTAAAATTAAAATACATAACAATAATAAAATAGAATTCAGGGAAAGGAAAGTATAAGTGGAGTAGAATGGCTTAAAGCCATGATGAAGCAGGGCTTATCCCAGGAATGTAAGGTTGGTTTGACACTACAAAATTAAATAATGCAATATACTACACGTAAAAAATAAAAATTATGACCATCTCAGTAGATGGAAGAAAAAATAAAATTCCACATTTTTTCATGTTTTTAAAAAAAATCCTTTCAGCAAACTAGAAGTTGAAAGAAATTTCCTGATCTGATAAAGAAATTTACAAAGAAAAAATGATTAAAGAATATATACCCAGTGAGTATTTTTTTTAAAAAAAAAAAAGTAAGAACTTTACAAAGAACCTACAGAAAATATTATCCACAGTGTTAAAATGTTGGCAGTTTCCCATCTGAGGTTGGGAAGAGGATTCCCACTATCACTGATAACTATTCATTGATGTATTAACACCATAACTTAAGAAAATTAAGTAATAATTTTCAAATAATCAAAAATGAAGAAACAAAACCGTCATTATCTAAAGTTGATATAATTACGTACATTGAAAATCTAAAAGAATCATTGGTAAATTAACTCCCAGAGGCCATCTGCATTCTTTGTCATGTGGCTCCCTCCATCTTCAAAACCAACAACCAAGTATGTCTCTTGACCAAATCCTTCTTGTGTTTCAAATCTCTTTCATTAGGAAGAGCCCAGTCAGGTTTAAGGGTTCATCTAATTAGGCCAGGTCCACCCAGGATAATCTATTCTTAAAGTCAACTGCACCACACATAACCTAGCCTCGTCATTGGAGTGACTCTCCTATCACAGTTACATAAAGGTGTGTATACCAAGGGGTAGAGATCATGGGGACCATTTTAGAAATCTGCCTACCACACTAACTAATTGGCCTCAATTATTTAGAATTAAGCTAGAATGTTGAGTGTTCTACATTTTATTTATCTATATTTTAACGCATATTATGTACTAGACCTTTTTAAGAGGTGACATACGTTGGCTTATTTAATATCTTAACAACTTAACCTACTCTGAAGTTTACACATTATCCCTAGTTTACACACAAAAATATTAAATTTCAGATTAATAATATAATTTTTCTAGGGTTCCCCAGATATAATCAGGGGAGTAGAGATTCAAACCAGGCCCAGTGTTTTGAACAAAATCTTCCAAACCTCACTAACAGAGTGTGATCACTTCTAATAACAAATGTATCTTTTTTATACTTTTCCACAAAATTTTAAGATATAGAATACAAGACACTTTAATGTTTAGTTTAATTTTTAGTGCCCCACTACATTCATTTTACAACCCACTGAGTTGGGACCCACTGTTGCAACAACTGTTACTGCATAACAAATCACCACAAACCAGTGGCATAAACAGCAACCACTTTATTATGTTCGGGGATTCTGTAGGTCAGGAATTTAGGCAAAGCTCAGCAGGGTGGCATGTCTCTGTTGTGCAATGTCTGGACCACAGATGGGGAGACTCAAATGATGGAATGATGCAAATGCATTCAGTCTGGAATAATCTGGAGGCTCCCTCACTCAATGTCTGAATCCTGCACTAGGATGACTTGAAGACTTGGCTCAACTGGGACTATGAACAGGAACACCGACCTGTAGCCTCTCAGTGTGTCTTGGGCTTCTCACTGCATCGTGGATGTGCTCCCAGAGAGAGCATCTGGAGAAGGGGTGACCAGAAAGAATGCAGCATCCAAGATGTAGGCAGGTGAGAGATGCTGTAGAGGTTCTTCTGATGGAGCCTGTAAGTCATGTGAGCGTCACTTCTGCTGTATTCTTTTGGTTATAGCAAGTCACTAAAGCTGGCCTGGATTCCGGGGGAGGGGAATCATACTCCATCTATCCATGGAAAGGGACAAGGGCATATTGCAGAAGAGTACCTGGGGTGAGAGATATTGTTGCATCCCTCTTTGAAGATAGCTAAGATCTGCTACATCCACAGTTTGAAAAGCATTTCTCTATTGACTTATGAAACATGTATTTACATGCAATCTTTTTGGGGTTGAATTATACCCCAAAAAAGAGCTATGTTAGAGTCCTAACCCCGGGCTCTTATTTGGATATATGGTCTTTGCAGATTAATCAGGTGAAGATGAGGTCATTGTGGTGGAACTTTCCAATGTAACCGGTACTCTTAAAGAAGAGGAGAATGAAAAAGAGAGGAAAATGCCATGTGAAGACACAGAGACACACAGAGAAGAAGTCCCATATGGAGGTGGAGGCAGAGATTGGAGTGGTACTGCCACCAGCCAAATAATGCCTAGAGCCACCAGGAGCTGGAGAAGGCAAGGAAGGATTCTTCCCTAGACCCTTCAGCGGGAATGTGGCTCTGAAGACACTTTGATTTTTTTAATTTTCTCCTCCAGAACCATAAGAAAATAAATGTTTGGAGTTTTAAGCCACTCAGTTTGTGGTACTTTGCTGTGGCAGCCCTGAGAAACTAATACACAATCCCTCTATTTTTTTTTTTTGCACCATTGTACAATTTGCTTTTTTTCATTTATATGTGCTCATATTTCGTCATATTTAAAATATATGATTTTTATTTTATCATCCTTCATAACATTTTCTTTATCTGAAGACATAAATATTGTTATCAATTCATTTTAACCTGATGAATACAGGAATAATTTCTTTACGTGTCCAGTTCTTACCTCTATGGGTCTCCTTGGGATTTTGTTAAATGGTCTTTCCTTAACAAGCTTCTCCTTCCCACTCTAATCATGACTAATCAAGTCTGTATGGCTGCGAGTAACAAAATCAAGCTACTTTCCTATCCCACTTTGGAGAAATCTTCATTATTTAACCCACTATGGAAGGTAGTATTGAAGTTCCTCAAAAAATTAGGAATAGGGTTATCATATGACCCAGCAACCCCTCTTCTCAGTATCTTCCCATAAAATTTGAAAACATTTACTCGCAAAGATATATGCATCCATATATTCATTGCAGCATTATTCACGACGGCCAAGAGATGGAAACAATCAAAATGTCCTTCAGCTTGGCCGGAATGGCTCAGTAGTTGAGCGTCAACCTATGAACCAGGAGGTCACAGTATAATTCCTGGTCAGGGCACACGCCTGGGTTTCAGGCTCGATCCCAAGTATGGGTCATGCAGGAGGCAGCCAATCAATGATTCTCTCATCATTAATGTTTCTCTCTCCCCATCCCTCTCTCTTCCTCTCTAAAATAAATTAAAATAGTTTGTAAAGTGTCCTTCAATAGACAATTAGATAAAGAAGATGTAATACATATATACAATGGAATACTGCTCAGCCATAAGAGCAGATGAAATACTGCCATTTGTGACAACATAGATGGATCTTGAGAATATCATGCTAAGTGAAATAAGTCAGTCAGAAGAAGTTAAGAGCCATATCATTTCATTCATATATAGGATATAAAACTAAAAGCAACAAATCAACATGAAAAATAAGCAAACAAAAATCAGACACAGACAGCAATATGGTGGTTACCAGAGGAAAAGGTATTGCGGGGTTAGTAAAGGATAAAGAGGGTAAAATATATGGTGATGGAAGAAGATTTAACTTTGAATGGTGGGCATACAATGCAATATACAGATTATGTATCATAGAACTGTACACTTGAAACCTATATAATTTTATTAATCATTGTCACCCCAAAAATTTTAATTTAAATAAATAAAAAACAATCAATAAACAGAACATTTTCTATGTGCATATGGGATTTGGGCATTGTGTACTGTACTTATTTAGTGTTACAAAGGGGTGAGGTCAGCATGAAATAACTTTGTTTTTGTTTTGTTTTTTAAATACATTTCTATTGATTTCAGAGAGGAAAGGAGAGGGAGAGAGAAATAGAAACATCAATGATGAAAGTAAATCATTGATTGGCTGCCTCCTGCACATCCACTACTGGGGATGGAGCCCACAACCCCGGCATGTGCCCTTGACCAGAATCAAACCTGGGACCCTTCAGTCCACAGGCCAACACTCTATCCACTGAGCCAAACCGGACAGGGCCAGATAACTTTGAATGTTATAAGTATAAATTTTTCTCTGAGGCAAAACACCTCTGTCTAAGATTGAAGAAATGTATCTACAGTAAATGCTCACTGAACTTAAATTAATTAATGTTTCAAAATTCATCCTACCTCTTTTTCCCCTGGTTCTCTCCCTTTTGTCTCTTTCTTCTAGGCATCACCCAGCCACCCTGGCTTCTGTTTGCTTCTTCCTGATTTCCCTAGAACTTTAGATTCCCCTCCCTCTGTGCTCTGTGCTCTTGGCGCCAGCCTATGTCAGCATGTTGGGGTTGAGTGTGGCAGGGAGGGTGAGGAGGCTGGGGAAGGGGGGAGCATCACACTTACCATTGCTTCACCCCTAAAAGATGGTCCTATACCTAAAAGGAAATCGGTTGACTAAAATTTCTCCATCCTAAGACATCTGTTTATTTATTTACCCTTGATGTTTATCCTCTTTCTTCTCAAAGACAGTTGGAGGCAGCTCCCCTCATCTCTACACCTTCATCTTCACTCCTTCTTCCCTTTCTGCACCTTTACCTCCAGGAGGAGTTACGTGCAAGGCTAGCCTTAAATGCTCAGACTTAGTCCTGATGCCTACAGGAATTATGGATCCATTTGATACTCATTTCTGAACTTCATTTCTTGCCCTGCCTCTCAACCTCTAACTTTACATTTGAGGAAGATAATGGGAAAACATATGGTGTCTTGAATTGGATTCCCTAGTAAGAGACTCTGAGCGGGAGAATTGCGTGCAGCAGGTTTGCTGGGGTGACTCTTTAGAGTTGTCCCAGATTGAAACAAGGGACCTGGGTCTTTGTGTCCCTGCATCAACCAGTCATTAACCATGAGACACTCTGGGAGAGGGGGTATAGCCTTAGCCAAAGCAGTTTCCTGCAGCCAAGGGCAGTTCTCAATGGGGGATGTAGCTGTGAGCTGTGGGAAGCTGATGCCCAGCCTCTGAGGATGAGAACATTTACCATGAAGGCAGGATCTGGCAGAGCATCAGAACAGCCACTGTATGAGGTATTGCAGGAAGGTCAGTAACCTAAAAACCAGGGCTTTGGTCCTGTCTTTGCCAAAACTGTGTGTCCTTAGACAAATTGCTTTATCTGTATGGACCCTGGTGGCCTCAATTATAACATAAGAGGATTGCAGCATAGTTCACAGGCATTTGCTCTGGAGCAATAATCCCACATACACATAAAGAGGGACAAGGGAAGTGGTTATAATAATGAAACATTCACCCTAGCTGGTTTGGCTCAGTGGATAGAGCCTTGGTCTGCGGACTGAAAGGTCCCAGGTTTAATTCCTATCAAGGACATGTACCTCAGTAGCAGGTTCCCGGCCCTGGTAGGGTGCATGTGGGAGGCAACCAATCAACATGTCTCTCTCACATCTGTGTTTCTGTCTCTCCCTCTCCCTTCCACTCTCCCTGAAAATCAATGGAAAAAATATCCTCGGGTGAAGATTAAGAAAATAAAAATAATAATAATGAAACATTCAACACCTGAGAGGTGCTTAATAACATTGATTTACAAGCCCCGATTTAAAATAATTAAGTATATCTGTATATACTAGTTTGGAAAGCTCTGTAAGTAACATTATAAGGCGGGAGAAGGGGAAAGCAGGTTGCATGAGAGGTATATTTGAAATAAATCACACAGAACAAAATTTATGTACAAAAATGTCTGGAAGGTCCAACACCAAAGTAACATCAGTGATTACCACGGGGAAGGTTCTAGAATTGAGGCAGAGTAGGGTACAGGAGGAAGGACAGTGAATTCTTTTATGTTATATAACATGTATTTTTAATAGTCACATACTAGTTTTGGAGTTTGAAATAAAAAGAGAAAAAAAAGTATGAAGTAGAATAATGTAAGGTGACTAAATGTGAGCTCTGAGATTCCAGGTCTGAAATTTCAGGATTTTAAGGCCACTCTGCTGTTTTTCTTCTCCCTCCCTCCCTTGGACAGCCATCCACCAAAATACCAGTAATCCTAACAATCCTAACAGGACAGGAGTTGACCTTGGCAGCAGATCTAGCCAGAAGTGATAGAGGGAAGGTGAGAAACCAGAAATAGAAATAATCTTAACAGTGACTGCCTCTCAAACTTAAACGAATTAGGTAAAGGAACCTTAAAAACCACTTGACTGATATGTCCTCTAAACTTAACTCTGGTTTGGATTCAATCGATGTAGCAGTAGCAAGAGGTATTAAGATTGGAACAGCTTCAAATATATGTTAGCTGATCCACACAGGTCTTGGAGAAAAGAACTTTGACTTTTAATACAAAAAGGAAAGTTAGCCCCCAAAATGCGATGACTAACTTGGTAATAATAATAATCTTTAAATATGTGTAAATTCTTGTCATAAGGCATTCCTGATTGCCACCATTTAAAAAATAAGCTGTTAAAACACTGCAGTTAAAGTAAGTGTTGCATGTCACCCCTAATGTACCCTAACAGTGGAATATTTTGAAGAAAGATTCTGTGCATGCACCAAATAATATTTATAACTTATAAATGCTAAAGGCCTCTAACACTTATGCAGGCACAGTGTTGAAATTCACCCTTAACCACTTTGCTCAGGTATGGAACGTTGTAACACTCTCCAGAAATCCAGCCAAAGAAGGAATGACTGTCTCCATCTGCCAGAATGGGAATGTTTAGGGGATAAGGCTCCTGAAAGTGAAGAAAAGGGTCAGACCCAATTAAAACTGCAAAGGAAACTTCGAAAGAACGAATGCCATTAGCCCAGGCTGGAATGTGGCCAAAACACAAGGCAATACTTCAACTCTTAGAAAAAGTGCCAGGGGGACATTTAATAGCTGCAGGTGGCCAACTGCTTTCTCCTAAGTCTCATCAGAAAAGTCATTTATAGCAACAATATTCACTGAGGTAAAGTAATATTACCTGACAAATTGCATATTCAATTACGATGTTTCAACCCTGACATTTGTCAGGTATCTATTGAAACTGCTTCTCTCTAGGACAATAAATAGAGAAAGGAAATGCTTCTGTGGTTCAGCAAGCTTAGGGCACAGGCAACAATTGCTATTTAAACCTAGCGTTGGGTTTTCCTTAAATGAAAAACCAATGATCATTTTGTCCAATAAACTGAGCCTGGATATATGTATGTTCTTAATTTTCCTTCCATACTTTAGAAGTTTTAGGAAAACCTTACCAAGGTTTTATTCCCCACAATATTTTCTCACCATATGCTTATTTTATATGACTTCAATTTGATACGCTCCCCAATCTCCATGAGAATAAGCCTGACTAGCTTAAAAATGCACTTTTAATATCAATTCATATTACCAAGTATTATATAATACACTCTCTTATTTCTTCATTTATTTTAATTTTTTTTTTTTACTTTTTAAAAAAATTTCCAGTTTTATTGAGAAATATTTAACATATATCGCTGTATCAGTTTGAGATACAGCATGATGGTTTGATTTACATATAATGTGAAGGGATTACTGCAATAAGTTCAGCTAATGTGTGTCTTCACATATACTAGATACAGTAAAAATGAAAGAAAAAAAAGGGAAAAAATTTCTCCTTGAGAACTCATAGGATTATCTGTCTTAACCAATTTTTTATATCATGCAGCTATAGTTGTCATGTTGTACATGACATCCCTAGTTCTTATTTATCTTATAACTGGAAGTTTGTACTTTTTGAACACCTTCCTCTAATTTCCCATCTCTCCCCAACTCCACCTCTGGTAACCACAAGTCCCACCTGTTTTTCTGTGTGTGTGTTTTTTCTATAAGTTTGGTTGTTGTTGTGGGTTTGTTTGTTTTTAAGATCCCACATATAAGTGAGATCATACAGTATTTGTCTTTCTCTGACTTACTTCACTTAGCATAATGCCTTTGAGGGCTATCCATGTTGTCATAAATGGTTCGATTTCCTTGCTTCTTTTATGGCTGAATAATATTCCATTATACATACCACAACTTCTTTATTCATTCATCCACTTAGGTTGGACACTTAGGTTGTTTCCAATGTTTTTATTTTTATCTCTTTCATTTATTTAGTTCCTTTTTAATCTCTGTTTCTCTCGTTCCCTCCTCTTTCTCCCTCTCTCCCCTAGGGTTGTAAGAGAAACACTTTGTGAACTGTGATACGAAGGTGATGGAAAATGCAGGCCTGTTAAGTGACATAACACATCCATTCTTGAATCCTGCAAAGGATATTATGTGAGTAAATGCACAGAGTGAAACCTAAAAAGGGTTCGTTTTAAAATGTTGAATGCTTGAGAGCTCTGCTTTTACCTGCTGTGATTTAAAAGGCTAGAGGCCTCATTTTGAGCCACTAAAATTCAAAGTGACAGAAACCTACAAATTTTTACTGCTGTGCATTTAATAAAATTTACATTTACAAGCTGTCAGTTTGAAATGTGGAATAACTGGACCTTTCGCATTCAGAGGAGCAGACTTGGTTGTATTGGGGGTTCATTACTACCTACTTACATGTTCCTTAAAGACTCAGAATAATCCTTCAATCTACGACTTTTGATATCTCTTAATTCAACCCTGCACAAAAACGCCATTGAGTTTGCAGCAAGGTCAACAAAAGGAATTTATTGTGCTCCCATAAAGCAAGGCGTAATTAAGAGCCCCCTTTCTGCCTTTTTTAATGTGCTAATACGAGAACATTAGAACCAAGGAACGCCAATTGCTAGGTGTCTGCAGCAGCTGCCTCGGTTTTGGGTAATTTACTTACTCAATTATGTCGACTCTCTTAAATCCACACACTGGTGGGTGGTAAGGGAGAGGGATAATAAAAAAACATAGAGTAGGAAACGCCTTTAATGCATGTTTTATATGCATCTTGGGTAACATTTTCTTGTTTGTTTGCTTTTGAGAGCAAGAATTAAAGATTGTAACTTTAGGAAACGCAGTACAGGGCTAAACGTGCATGGGTTTAAGACACCTCTAAAAATTACGAGATGTCTAATAATCCTATGATTATGTGGTCTGTTCTGAAAAAGAATATTAAACCAAGTGTTTGACTCAGTATTACAAAAACAGATTATCTAATGGCTTCCAAGGGGGAAATATGAGAAGGACCGTTCATAAAGTTCCTTAATAGTAATAAATTATACACACTTCCTCATTCTGCATGTAAACGGAAAGACAAAGAGAAACTCTGAGACGGTGGATGTGTTCTCACAACGTTAGAAGGGCCACACGTCAATAAAATCTCTTCAAATTGTTTGTTATCAATATGAACCTGACATCCTTTTCAAGCAAGCACCAGAAAAATGCTCATGACATTTGCAAAATATCTAATATTTCTTAGTATTTAAAGAAGCTTTGGGTGGGGGTGGCCAATGGGGAAAAAAAGGAGACATATGTAATACTATACGTAATACCTTAAAGAATGAAGAATTTTTAAAAAAGAAGAAGCTTTGAATGCCAATCCCAAAGTCTTAATTTTTAGAATGCATTTGTTTTGTATGCTAGTCAAAATGCAAACTGTGGGGCAAGGCCCAACGTGGACAGCTCATCTTGATTTACCTTGCCATTATTCAAATATGAAAAATTAAATTGTTGAACAAAATGCAAATTACTGACTTAGACTTGAAAATTCAAATGACCCCATTTCAGATTTCATTTAAATTATCTCTATAATTGTGGCATTCACATAAAAAGGCACACTGAAAAATGTTGGTATAAGTTGAGACTTGGAGAAGAAAGAGGTTAAGCAATTTTTTTTCAAATGTCAGAATTAATGTAGTGTTCATCATCCATCTTTTTTTCATTTGAAGTCCCACAAAATGTCTTTCACAAATCAAATAATCTCCATTTTGCCACTCAAAAATTGCAAAATAATTTACAAATATCAACCTATGAATTCAATATCCAAACACTTGGAAAATTCTTATCCTCTCTTAGACAAGGTGATATAGTTAAAAAATAATAGAGAGCAAAAAAATACCCTACCCTACTTTGTATAATTACATTTTAGTTACTATATTTGAAATAATTTTCATCTTTTGCCCCGAAGAGAAAATTTTTTTCATTTTGGTCTCAAGGGAATTAAAGGTATAAAATATTGTATTATACCAAATTAAGTCCCACGCAATGTTATGTTCAGTAACACAGGTCCCTTTCTAAGTTTTCAAAAGCAATTTATGCCTCATTTTTCTTTTTAGTTGCCAGAAGTGAATTAAATAGTTTGGAAGGGAGCCTATGAAATTTTGTTTTTAAAATGAAAAGTGAAACCTGAAAATGGCTGAGAGGCTACAAAATGACCGAAAAATGTAAAAGCCATCTTTTCTCCTTTTTTATTTTTCTAATAACGAAGTCACTGAATGAGAGGGACCCTACTGAGTTTTCACTGTAGAGATCACTGAACCAGCTTCTATCTGAATTCTGCATATTCACGACATCTACCTCGAGCTCCTGGAGGCTCTGTAAGTCTGTATTCTGAAAGAGTACACCCTGCTCAAAAAACATAGACAAACATACTATCTATAACGGAGGAAAATAATTCCCCTTCTCCAAAAAATGACACTCTAATAATGTTATGGTAAACACAGCAGTGATATAGCTAAGATAACACATGCCAGTGACTTGCCTTCTACACTTTAGCATTAAAAGAGAGGATCTCTCACCCTCATCCATCAGTCCAGAGCAAGCTCAGGCTAAATGTGAATGCTTCCAAGCTCACCCTTTCTCCCACACTTAGTTTCAATGTCTGTTTACACACTAGGTTTATTGGTCTAATATATGCATTGGATATATCAGGCCTACATTCATTCACTGCTTGCCTTCAAGATAATCAAACTCTAAGTAACTAAAATAACACCAATATTAATATAATTGTATTTACCAACCTTCCGCTACACCCTCCTGCCTGACATGAGTATCAGAATTACAAGTCAGCCAGGCCTGAACAGCAATCTTCAAGAAAATTGCTTTAAATTGGCCTTCATTAGCACTCACAGCACTGAAAAACAACTCCAAGTGCAAGCCTTATGGAAGGTAAGCCAGTAGCAATAGCTGCCTATTAAAAAGGCAGCCCATTAACCTGCTCAAGCAGTATGCACTGCATTCTATAAATACTATTCAATAAAGAATCTTCAACCGTGGAATAATCCTGCTATTTCTAAATATCAGGACTCTGATGACCACATTTAAAATTCCACCCTTCAAAAATGACATATATGTTAATTCCAGTTTACTTTTTTTCCAATTTTAGGGAATTGGAGATTGTAATTGAACTTTAAAATTTACTTTACATAATGCTGTCTCCTGGGTTGTTAAACATTGGTACCACACAGTAACAAAGAATAAAGGGACTAAAACGTTCATAGGAAACTCAAGCTTATTTAGATACCAACACCAAGAAGAAACTGTGTTTCCAAGTGAAGAAAAAAATTCCTCTGTTTCAAAGCTTTGCTTTGAAGAGCATGCTCTTTCTTGACATCTGCATAGTAAAAGGGAGTTTAATTTCCTTGGTCAACTATCCTTTCTGAAAATCCTGTATTGGCAGACTTGGAAATGGAAGGAATTTTTCCTGGGGATTAATTTGCAGCTCTTCTTAACACTCAAAATGCTGAAGCTCTTCAGTACACAAGCCAGGGAATTTGCCCCTTGGACTTACACTTTTTAGCAAATAAATGTTAAAGAGAAATGTTTTCGACAGAAAAATGCCCCATGAAATGTCTCAGACGTACCAAATTGTCTGATATGGACTTGAGATAACAGGAACTCCCCCCACTGGGCTCCCTCGGGTTTATAGCTTGAATGAGTGCCAGCATTTCACCCTTTATATTGGCATTTCCATTTCTGAACCTCACCACTGGTTTTGCTCCAAAACATAACATTTCAAAACAGAACAGTAAAGTAAAACATTTTAGGACTAGCAAGTAAGACCACCTTCTTGAGTGCCAGGTAATTTTTCTCAAAGTCTAAGTTCATAGCCAATTCTTCCATTTCAACTTGAACCATTTAATTTAGTAAACATTTTTTTTAATTCAAGTTTCTGTGAATTCATGTCTGTTCAGTGAAATGTGGCTATTCATGTCAATAGAGGGATACAGCTAAGAGTGGTGGCTCACATTTGGATATTCAAGTCCGTGGATCCCGGTTCCACTCTTTACTATCTATATGGCTGTGAAGAAGTTGCTTAGACTCTGGATGCCTCCGTTTTAGTGAGGATAACATCAAAGATTTTCATAGCAGCAAATGAAATAATGTTTGCAAGGCATATGTAGCATGGTGCCTAGATTGTGAGAAGCCCTCAGTAATGGTAGCTGTTATCTCCATGTTTGATTTGACCATTTAAAAAAAAATTAAATGAAATAGTTTTAGATCAAAATGGCTGGTCCCATCTTTTAAAGCTTTATCAATGTTCAGTTTAAATGTCAATTGATTTACCGTAGACTGCCTACATTCACCAGGTAAAATGTGAACATCTGAACCATTCATATAACATTCTCCCTAACCCCACCCTCCCAAAAAAGTCAGGGGTTTTTTCCTCCAAAATATCTGGACATCTGTTCCTGTAAACAGGACATCAAGTGACAAGTGGCATTTTTTACTTTCCTTCAAAGTCCTTTGCTTTGTGATATTTTCCTTCTTATGCAAACGGCATAAGAAGGAAAACATACTTTAAACATTTATTTCAAGATTTATCCTGAAGCTGACTTTAATTTTTTTTTTTTTCCAAAATAGTCCACTGGCAAGTAGCACTCTCAAGCCTTGCTCTTTATTCTAATTACAGACTCAGACAAGTTACTTTTTTGCTCGATAATTAATCTTTAAAATAAAAAAAAGAAGCTAAGGAAATATATATGATAAGTGGACATACAGTTTTTTTTACCACTTCTCTTGAATACATAAGCAATTTTTCAATATAGGTGATATAAATTAATTCTCTTACATTGCAACACCCATCAGGACTCAGGATTATTTATTGCTATGCCAATCTACCCCTTCTTTACCGAGATACCCACTTCTAGGGATCTAATTATCCTATTAAAATTATTTCCAACTTTATGATTAAGAATAAAGGCACATAGAAATCCAAGAGAAAAGCCACAGGTGGCTGATTGCGTGGGTGAGAATGATTTCCAACTCCTTCGCACTAAGGAGAGAACTGAACTGGGTGCTCTGCGTAAGGAGCAGGACAGCTTTCATTTAGGTTTCGTATTTGGGAGACTAAGTTAGGGGGACAGTCTAGGCTAACGCATGGCAGAAATGTACCTCCCATGTAATGACGGACCTAAGGTGTGATCTCTGGAAAGACTGGTTGAAGAAAGGCACGAGGGGTCAGGAGCTTCCTTCTGTCCTGGGCCAGGGTCACTGTAGAATGCAGTTAATGTCAGGCATATAGGACAATACAGATGTGGCCGGTGTACGCGTCACTGCACCATTTCTCCTTCCCTCCCTCCATCCCCGGGGGTGAGGACTCTAGAAGTCATTGGGAGTTCAGGGCATGTGAGCCTGTGTATAGCAAGCCCATGCAGCCTAACTAGGCCCATAAAAGTCAGGAAATGAACAAGTTCAAGTTCTCATAGTGTGTTAATGTGCCCACAAATGTACCTACTTTATACATTTAACAGCTCATGTAGTAATGAAAAATGCTATGTTCAACATGTAGCCTCATGTGCAAGGTGGGGTAATTAATATGCCTATATGTGCTGCTTAATTGTTTCATTCCCTGTATTTTTGGTTCATGTAACACTCTGCAAACTTTTACATAAATAGTTTATATTTTATATAAAATTCCACGTAAAAGAAACCAAGGGGGAATGACGAATAAGGGAAAATTCTAATGGTATTCTTGTTCAATTTCATTAGCTCGATATTCTGCCCTCTACACTCCCTCCCCCCAATAAACTGCTAATATATTGACACAAAACTTTCAATCACAGCATGGTCACTCAGCAAGTGGATAGCTGGCTTAGCAAAAGAAAATGGAGCATTTTGAATCCGTGGCAATTAACGTTTTACATTTTCAGTTATTTCTCAGCCAAAGCCACCTTTGTAAAACAGCCAGATATCAAGTTTGAAGTCCAAACATGTTTGAATTGTCAGTTTGAAAACTGGGGGAGCCTGGCATAAAGAGCTGGATTTTAAAGTTTATGCTGTTACTAGTGAGGTCTGGGTTTGTGTTGTTTTTCTAGGAGAACCCAAAGGCTGTTGAAGATGTTTTTTCCATCGATTTTTCTTAAGCGTTTAAGCTAAGGGGGCGGGGGCGGGGGGGGGGCGCGGAGGTGGAGAGATGGAAGGACAGGGTTTTCTTTGGGGGAAGGAAATTAGAAGTCGCCGCAAATAATTCACCTGGATAGGCAAAGGCGAGCAAACACTGTCTGTTTGTGGATCCCTGACAACTTCATTGCCTACCACCCCAGGGAGGGGCTGAGCCTCTCGCTCCATTTCAAACGCGCTGGGAAGCGTTTGGGGAAGGGAACTGGGGAGGAGCACGTTCCAGGTGGGGGTTCAGCTTGGCCCTCGCCAGCGGCCCCCGCAGGTGGCTCTCCTTGGCAGCGAGGCCCGGCGCACACCGCCTGCTTGGGCAGCCTGACTTGACCCCCGCCAAAGCTGGCAGGAAGCGACGCCCCCGTTCCCGGCGAGATTTCGGGGGCCCAGTTTGCTCCTGTGCTTCGGGGCAAACCGCTGCAAGACCCGAGTTAGGATCAGTTCGACCCCCCACACTGTCCAGCTGCGGAACCGCGTCCCACCCACCCACCCACCCCGAAGCTGGCAGAGGCCTCGTCGCTGGAGCGGGTGTCTGCGGGGCGCTCGCCAATCGCTCGGAGCCCCAGCAAAGCCACCGCGCGTGGCCGCTCTCTCCCCTGCGGGGATCTGGGACCCGGGGGCTGCCTGGGACCCAGCAGGGCGCGCACCGTGAGACTCGACGGGGCGAAAGCTACTCAGAGGCCCAAGGGACGCGGGGAACTGGAGCCCAAGGCGGTGGTTGCATCGACGCTGCAGGCTGCATCGCCGGGCAGCCTCGCTGGAGGAAGTGCCGGTCTCAGGCCTGGCTCTCCCCCGCTGACCTGTCACCTCCACGGGGGCAGTGCTCGGCCGTCCCTGCGTCCCGGTGCCCCTCACACGCACGGCGGCTCCCAGCCCAGGCGGATCCAGCCAAGGCCAGACTCCACTCCCCGCCCGCCCGCCCCGCGGCTCCCGGCTCTCCCTGTGAGGTCCCTGCACCACGTGCACCAGGACCACCCGAGGGTGGAAATGGGGCTCCCGGGCCCCACCCTCGCCCCGCCGAAACCGAGCACACTCCCCGCCAAAGGTGGCGCGCGCTGACGCGGGAGGTGTGCTGGGCCCTGGCACCAACCGCAGCGTTTTCCTTCGGGAAGCGCCTTCGCCCCTCTGGAGCTCCGCAGCGAGGGGGACAGGATCAGCCCGTCTTACTGTAGGACCTGCAGCCTGCGGAGGGTGGGGTGCCGAGGTCGGGCCGGAGGCGGCCTGCGCGGCCGGGGCTCTCCCTGCACCCGCGTGGCGTCCAGCAGGGCGCTGCGCGGCTGAGGTTTGGAAAGCGTCAATGATCCGGCTCCCGCGTGCTCGAACCGACTCCCCTCCACCTGCTCCCCGCACACACACGCTTGGATTGCTGGGGTTCCAGCAGCAGGGAGAGCGCGCCCAGCGCCCCCAGCTTCACCTTCGGGACTCCTTGGGACATAGAAGGGGAAGGGGGCAGGGCGGGGGGCACTGCTTGGCTGGGGCGCCTCGGCCAGGGGACCCCCTCGAGGGCCTGGGCTGCACCGGGCAACCCCACACCGTGCCTGCGGCCACTCTCCCACCCCCCACCCCCCCCACCCGCGCCGGGCCCTCCAGCCACCCCACCCCCTCACTGGATTCCGACCTAGTCCTCTGCCCAGGCGCTGGGGGTGGGTGGGTGGGAACCAGGGCTGCCGCTGGGCTCCGCCCCAGCCCCCTCCGTCCCGCACCCATGGCTCGTGCGCCTTAGCCTCCGGCACCCTGGATGGGCTCGTTGTTTGGGGGGGTTGTTTGGGGGAGGACGGCGCGTCGGTGGTAATGGGGTGACCTTCCGACTGGAGCGCTCAGGAAATAAAACTAAGTCAGCGTCCTCTGCCCGGGAGGCCGAGAGCCCTAATTCACGGACTCTCATGCTCTGCTTGGGGCCAGAAACCCCCGGCAGGGGCACTGCTTGGCTGGGGCGCCTCGGCCAGGGGACCCCCTCAAGCAGAGTGGTATCTAGCTAGTGGCCTGCACCGCGCTCACCATCACCGAGGCCACCTGGGTCGCGGGGGGGGGGGGGCGGGGGGAGGGGGGAAGAGAAGTCACCCCAAATGAGGCCCGGTTCCCTCCCTGACGGGTTGGCCAGCAATCCCATCCGCTCAGCACTGACAACACGAGGATAACGGCACCTCCCTCTTCCCACAAACACCGAGCGAGGCCCACCCGAGGGCAGGCAACCTGTGGGCCCCAGGAGCAGCCGAGAGCCGCACGGAGGCGGACGCGCGGTTAGAGACTCGAGCTGTCCAGGTTCGAATCCGTGTTCCGCCGTTTGGGTAACCGAAGGACCACAAAAAAAAAAAAAATGAGTGCTTGTGCCTCGGTTCCCTTATCTGTAAAATGGGGTAATAGGGAGGTCTCCCACCCAGAACGGATGCGACAACTAATCTGCTGAGCCTGAACAGCTTGTCTGGAGGCTGCCCCCTGCAGAGAGCTGAGCAGTCTCTCTCCTTACCCCGCTTCGGAGCGCAGCCCGAGGTCCCCCTTCCTGCCAACCGCCTTTCCGCGCACGTCGGAGGGAAAGGCCGCAGGGAGGAGCCCGCAGCTGGGCGCCGGGGCGGAGGCCGGCCCTGGCCAACCCGACGGGAAAGTCGAAGCACAGAGACCCCTCTCGCTCTCCCAGGCCTCGGGTCCCGGCTGGGCGTGGAAGTGACCGGGTACCACGGGCAGAACGGGCAGGAGGAGCCGCCAGAACACGCTGTGAGTGCGGCCGCCGCCCCGTCTCCACGCCCTTCCTGCGCGGGCTCTGGGCACCGAGAAGCTGGGCAGCCAGCACCCAGAGACCCCAGCCTCACCGTTTCCGAAGTGAACCCCTAAGATAGCCTCAGATCTGAGGGAAATGTCCACTGGAAAGGGTGTCTCCGCTTCCGGATGCTTTTCGGTGACAGGGACCAAAGCGGCACCGCAGGCTTTTCCAGAGCTCTTCTGGGAAGGCTTAAAAATGAACCTGAGCCTTCTTGTGAATGCGTCCCAGAAGGTCCCGCTCAGGCCCTTTTATTGCAGGCTTTTATGATCGGGCTTAATAATAGGGACGTCCATTTCTCCAGCACTGTGTGCTAGGCACATCGCCAAGCCTTTTCCACGCTCTAGTCCTACATGGACACCAGAGCTGCAGAAGCCAGCGAATCTTTTCGTGCCTCCCGGGCCCACCGTAAGGGGCACATAAGATGTAAGCAATGCAATATGGATCTCTGATCGCCACTGTCTTACGGACAGGAGTGTGTAAGCACATTTGAATGCCGCCCGTGCAGGCATTTTATGAGGACTAAGTAGCAAGTGCCCCCTTCAGTCAGACTGTAATGCACGGCATTTTGCCCTTTATGAGTGGGCCGGGCAGCAGAAGGCAGCTAAAGCACCATGGCCTACAGTCTTGCTTCCCGTGGATCATAAGAACACACCAAGTCTAGAGCTGTTCTGCCAGAATAGCTTTAAGACACACTTCCAGCTGCCCCCAGACCCCAGACCCCTTCCTATTGGGAAATTCTGGAGTCTTGGCCGCTAAATGGATACTGTTATCCTCCTTGGAGAGCTGGCAGCTCATTCAAACGGGGTGTGACTGGTGCAAGGCCACCCAACTCAGACTTGAACTCATACCCTCCCTAAAGTCCTTGTCCTTGAGCAATCAAAGGCAGTTAGCAGAGCACTGACCAATTATGTCATCTCCTCCTATCCTGGCAGCTTCTGAATGGCAGTTTATGTACTAAGAAGGAATAAAAGCTAACATTATTGAACTCTTACCGAATGTCCGACACTGAAAAAAATGATTTACATCTATCTTTCTAAAATCATCTACACAAGAAGAAACCAAGGCTCAAACAGATTAAGTATCTATTGGTTCAAGGTCACCTGGCTGGTTAGTGGCAGAGCTGAAATTGACACACAGCCCCCTGACTGGAGAGGCCAGCCTCCAAACTGCCCTTCTAGGCAACACCTAACGCAAAGCATCTCTTTGCATGGCTCCATCAGTGTACGGTGGCCTCTGTAGGTTTGTTTGTCTAAATTCAGGCAAAGACTGAAATTTCTTCCTTTGGAGCCAGGGTGTCTTTGAAAATAGCTATCATGTATTGATGGCTTATATGCCAAGCACCAGTCATTGGCCACTTATTATGTGCCAGGCACTCCTCTAGGCCAGTTCTAAATCATTTCATGCTCAGCCAAACCCTATGAGGTAGGTTGTATTGCTAACCCCCGTTCACAGATGAGCCAGCTCATGAGGCCTGATGTCATGCAAGCAGTAAAAAGCAGACTTAGGTTTGACTCCCAGGCAGTCTGGCTGTAAATGATTCTCTCCTCGTTTCGAAATAGAAGATCCCCTTGCTCAGAAGCCTCTGTGCCAATATCTACCAAGTGTTTTTCCTGCCAATTTACTTATAGGGAGGAGTGTCCTTCCTATTGGATGGAGTTTCTCTGCTGACCTAATGCTTCAAGCAGCATAAAAAAAGGAGAGAGAGAGTACCCCCATGTTTGGCCTCAGTGTCCAAGTTGGTAAAAAAGAATAGTCAACACATCTCTTGTTGTTCGAGACTTGTGGATTGTGTCTAGATCCTGAATGCCAGGAAGCCCAGAAGGACTCCTCCACCTGGGCATGCCCTTATGGAAAGGGGAGGGCCCACTACCTCCATGGTCTTTGCTAACTCTGGTGGTTACAAAGCGCTTTCACAAGCATCCCACCATCTGTGCCTTCTGTGAAAGAAGGTGGTGGAGGGAATCCATTTTTCTTTGACTTAATAAGTAACCAAAACATAGAATTGCTGCAGGCTGACCCACTTTGGCTTCAAGCCAGCCAAGGATATGAGCCAAACAGGCTCCTAGTTTGTCCTGATAGTTCATTGTCTTCAGTCGCCCTCCAATGTATTTGTGCCTGAACATTTCTTTTTAATCTACAAAGGCTGGCTCTGGGGATAGGGTGGGCCAGTGTAACAGAGAAGCCAGCTGCTTTAGCATTTACACTAGTTGGTACATCTCGGCCTCATCCTCTGCCCATCCCTCCCTGGGTGTCCCCAAAGATACCGAGTTGGAAACAGCAATGGGAGCTGAGGCAGTGGCTGAGTTGGTCCCCAGCAGACCTTGGGGAAAAGTGCGGGGAAAGGCAGAGACCACTTGAGGCATGGTGCAGAAGACAGAGTGGTAGGGATGGCACAGTGTGGGGTAGCGCTTGGCTTTCAGACTTTAGTGTGTGATTTTTCAGCTTCTGGGTGGGTGCCTGGTCTCCCTGACCCTCTGGGTCACAGCTGTTGCTTCACAAGAGGAACACACTTTAGAGCAGCGAGAACCGCTGCAATCTCAGGGGACCCCTAGCAGAATGGACTTTGCAGGGAGCGCCCCGGGC
Organism: Eptesicus fuscus; assembly: GCF_027574615.1. Taxonomy (NCBI): domain Eukaryota; kingdom Metazoa; phylum Chordata; class Mammalia; order Chiroptera; family Vespertilionidae; genus Eptesicus; species Eptesicus fuscus. The sequence goes on along the minus strand of NC_072474.1, from coordinate 111,481,459 downwards.
TTATCCAAGACCTTGGCTCAGGGCAACTGATACGCTCCAGTGACTCACCTGCACCTTTTGGGGAAGGTCGAAGACCGTGGCTTCCTTGCCTGATTGTGGGTGTTCCTTAGCACCTGCAGTGCACTATAGCCCTAGTTAAGGTTGGCACCTTCCTGGTGCCTGGACAGGAGGCCTCTCTACCCATCTCTCAACCATTTTTGAAGGTGGACTTTTTCACCCAGGAGATGAATCAGGCCCTGTGACAGGTGACTAAGGCAGGATTAGTAAATTCTGAGCAGACATTCGGCCGGTGTGCCTTCATGTTCCCCAGAACAAAGTGCACCAGTCAATATTGGGACCCTCACACCTCTGAAATGCATGACTGCCACCGTGAACCCTGGTGGAGGCATTATAGCTCCTCACTTCTCTATCCTCAGGGCCTTGCCCACACCCAACCTGAAGGAAGGGTGGTGAGGGGCAGGCGGATGGCAGGAAGTGCACAGAGGAAGTGACTCTTGAAGCAAACTGGAGACTGTTGGCTAACTATGGGGTTCCATGGGTCAGCCCCTGCAGTGGACAAACCTAGGACAATTTCCTCCCAGCTAAAGTGAGGGTAATAACCCACAGGGATGGTGCTGAATGTGAGACATCACCATGAATTGTGTGAACTTAGAAACCTGTTAAATTCATGGGTGCTGGGCCTGACTCCTTTCTCTACCAGCGCTGTGATCTTGGGCCAAGGGCTCAACCTCTCTGTGCCTCAACTTCTCCCTCTGCCCTTAGCCCACACAGCTGTCAGTGTTCTAAAAAGCTTCACCTCCCTCATGGTTGAGGCCTGCCAATCAAAGAACAAGCCAGGTCTCCCTTTCCGGGGCGGAGGGACACAGCGGTCTCACTGCTGGGAACTCCAGGAATGGTTCTGACAAAAACGTACCCTCCCGTGACCACCCGGGAGACCTCAGACAAGCTGCCCTCCCCTCTGTGGTCTCATCTGTAAAATAAGTCCCTGCAAATGCGTCCATCTCAGGCCCATTCCAAAGCTCGGTTTTTGTCACTGGTGTCCCAAGGGAGGAGAGGCCGGAAGGCTGAGGAGCCAGCAGAGTCGGGTCCACCCCTATGGCCCCCTTGGGGTGAGAGCACCACCCGGCAAGATCGCTTTGCCACTGCCTTCGGGAGGGAGGACTGCGGGGCCCAGAGCTCCCCCTGCCACATATGGTCTGTGGATTTAGGTGTCAAAAACCGGAGAATTAGAAATGGTAATTTTCCGTCATTATGGCTGAAACGCGATCTGTCACAACAACTGGAACATGTCTCCTCGCTATCGAAAATAATGTTCGTGATTAGGAATCATTACATACGTCAAGCCGAGTCCATTAAGTTGTAGGGAGAAATTAGCCTTGACGGGTGGAATCAAACTACAAATATACAGGCCTCGCCTTCTGGAGGCTGAGCTTCGGCCCCAGGGAGGAGGCCTGCCAGAGCCGGGTGTTTTCTTAATACGGAACCGCCCAGAGAATTAATTCCCCCTTTCTCACTCCCCCTGGGGTCCCTCCTCCCTTCTCCACCGCCAAGCCCCCGCCCTAGGAGTGGGAGTGGGGCACGGAGGTGTCCCAGGCAAGTAGCTGGAAACTTTGAAGTCCTTCAGGCCCAGGGGCGATTTCCCTGCTCGCCACTTGCAAGCTGTGTGACCCTGCCCTAGTCACTTGACCCTCCTGAACTTTGCTCCCTCGTCTATAAAGGAGAGATAATCCCATCCACTTTGTGGGGTTCTCCGGGGGATTAAATGAGATCAAATACGGTCCTCGCGGAGCACTAGCGGCTCTTGGAACCTCTGCGACCCGTTTCCCTTCCAGGAGCTCCTGTCTCTGCCCTGGGGACTCTGGTGAAGGGTCTGCAGTGTGTGTTTGGGGCACAGGGGGAGGTGGGAAGTGGTGCTGAGAAGCTCTTGCCAATGAGGCCCTGAAAATGGAAGTCAGAATCTCTGAAAATCAGGGAGGGGTGAGCTCTGAGCCACCCATGTGCCTTGATTGAACCTTCCCCCCCACTCTTCTCAAGGAAAAGGTGTGAAAAGGGGCGCTGAGCTCTCCATCCTGCCCCCCAACCCCCAGCCACCAGCCGACAATAGGAACCACTCTGTTAGTCACCAAGGATGGGTAACCGGTGTATCGGTATGTCGGTAAATGGGGCCTGGATTAAAAAGCCTCCCTTTACCGGCTGCTGCCTGAGTACCCCCTGAAGGTGAAAAGGCAGTTTGCTATCCCCCCCATGCCTCCTCAGTAGGGCATTTGGGGGGAACTCTCCACCTCCACAGACAGTGAAAAGATATGGGGTGTGAGTCTGGGAAGGCTGGCTCCAGTTCAGCCTCGTACCCTTATCACCTCCTGAGAGCGTGTTGGGTGCCAGGCATCTGCTCCTAAGGGCTCTGTCTACCTCACCTCCTTTATCTCACAGCAAACCTACGACCTGGCTCCATTCTTCCAACTGGGGACACCGAGCGCTAGAGATTAGGGAACTCACCCCAAAACCACGAAGCTGCGAAGAAGCAAGAACCTGCCTCCAGAGCCTCAACTTGACGCTGCCATTTGGACCGGCACAGCCACAGCCAACCAACCCCCCTCTATCTGGTTCTCCTTCCTCCTTCGCTGCTGGAGCGCAAATCCCGCCTCTCCGGGTGGAGGTGAAAATGAAATGAGCTAAGGACCTGACACATGTAGCTCGGGCGAGCCCACTCTCTCCGAGCCTCATTTTTCTCCCCTGTAAATGGGACCTCACTGCCCGGCTCCGCGGTGGGGAGCCAGGCAGACGTGTGGGCAGCGCTGAGCAGTGTGGAGCCAGACAGTCTCGTTGGAACCCCAGCAACAGCCGCAGCCTAGGGGTCGATCCCCAACGTGGAGTAATAGCAATTGAGCTGCGGAGAGGCATGAATGACATTATTCACGTAAAGCACTCAGGGAAGCAGATGAAACGCTAAATTAGGCGCTGGTCACCAGGATAGTGATTGGCAAGCGCAGGCTGGGAGGGCTGCTTGGAGGCAGAACAAGAAGCTGCCCCGGCCCTGGCCCCCTCCGGAAACTTCTCGGGGTTTCTAGCGGCTCCAGGCACTAGTGATGGGGAACGAGGGCGCCTGGTCCTGGGGCTGCGCCTCTTAGACGCTCCCGCTCGCTGGCTGGCCGGGCGGAGAGGGAGACGGAGGGGTCCGCACTCAGAGCCCTAAGCCTGACCACAGCCCCCACGCGCATTCAGAGCAGGGAAGGCTCTGAAAGGGACCAACTGGCACACATAGGCAGCCCAGCCCGCTGGAGGCGTGAGGGAATGGGGAGGTAGCCAGGCGGCCCCGGTGATCAGCACGCACTGACAGCGCTCTTACAAACATGCGGCATGGGCAATGGGCATCGAGTGACCCTGCTTGGCTATCCCCATAAATAACACCCTGCGCTCCTCCTCGCTATTCCACCTCCCGCTTTATTTTCCTCCTGGGACTTTAATATATATGATTTCAGTGAGGAAGGGAGAGGGAGAGAAAGATGGAAACAGCAATGATGAGAGAGACTCATTGATGTCCGCTGCAATCCGGGCAGCTGCAAGCCGGGCTGCTGCCCTTGACCTTCAGTCCCCAGGCCAACGCTCTACCCACGGGGCCAAACTGGCTAGGGCCCTTCTGGCATTTTCATTCCCATCTCCCATTAGACCACAAACTCCACCAGGGCAGAGCTTCTCTCCTCGTATCCCTGGCGCAAAGAATAGGCGCCTACCAAATACTGCTGAACCGTTGAACCAATAAATGAATAAATCAGGAAAGAAAGCAGGAAAGAGAAGGTCAGATAGCGGTTCTACAACAACAAAAAAAGTATTCTCTTAAAAAAAAAGGTCTCCTAGGTGTATAATGGCCCTGGGCTCTCTTGAGGACTTCCCTGAGTGAGCACCTGTGAGGGCTGGGTCCCCACTCACACTGCCTACACTGGCGCTGTCCTCTCCAGTGTGTTTTGGAGGTTCATTCTCCTTCCGGCTGAATCTGAAGGAAAATGATTTCAAGGAGGAAATGATTTCAGCCTCCCACAAACAGGAGGACGAGCTTAATGGGGAGTATCTCACCATTGTCAGCAGCATTGTGTGAACGACTGTAAATCTAATACGTGATAGGCACCTTAGGAAAGAATTATTTAAATCTAATACATGATAGGCATCTTAGGAAAGAATTATTTAATTATTTTGGTTGTTGTTTTTTAATATTTGTATTGGTTTCAGAGAGGAAGGGAGTGGGAGAGAGAGACAGAAGCATCAATGAGCAGAGAGGATCATTGATTAGCTGCCTCCTACATGCCCCACACTGGGGGTCAAGCTTGCAACTGGGTCATGAGCCCTGACCAGAAATCAAACCATGATCTCCTGGTTCATAGGTCAATGCTCAACCATTGAGCCACACAGGCTGGGCATGTTTTGGTTGTATTTACAATCCCTGTCCACCCCTTACCATCTCTAGAGATAAAAAAAAAAATATTAATGGTAAGTATTCTTCTTTAACTTTGAAAAACTTATGGTCAGTTAGGCTGTGTGCACTACTGCTGGAAGCGCAAGGTTCTCAGACTATCCCGTCTTTGTTGGGGGATAATTATCTATGTTTTCAGCACAGCAGCTCCTGTGAGGTCTTCCTGAATGGCCTGGTTTCAAATCCACGCTCTGTCCCTGGGGGCCTTTCAGAGGAAAGCTCTTACTGCCTTCCCTCCTGGAGAATCAAAACCACCCTCCCCGGGCTCAGCTTCCCCAGCTGAGCCTCCTGGGGAACCAGCAGCGTCTGCGCTCCTGGGACCTCTCAGGGGACCAGAACTACTTGCCATGAGATTCAATGGAAGTGGCCTGGAGAATCCGTTCTGAGAACATAAAACGCTGCACAGTAAGAATATTTCCTCCCCAGATATCTGAGTGCTCACTGTGTACCAGCCCCTGAGCTGAGGACCCAAGAGCTGGGGCTGCGCTGGAAAAAAAGGCTGATTCAACTAGCAGCACTACCTTTAGCCCCTGATCCCAACCCCATCCCAACGCCATCCCAACGCCAGGGCACTGGGGCATGAGCGGGGCTCACCCCGAGGCTTTGGGGGAGGCTGCTCTGGAAGGGCAGCTGAGACACAGGCCTCCTAACTGCAGTCCCTCCACAAGACTACCTGCCAGTACCTCTCTAAGGGGGTCTCCACCCATCCCGCCCAGTCTCTGCACTCTTAGAGCCAGGGGCCCTCTCCAATCTATCCAGTCAACCACCCCCCCCCACCCCACCACCACCCACACTCATACATAAACCCAAAGGAAACATTTTTTTTACAACCCTTAGCTGACCAGGCATTATGCGCATTTTCATATGATCAAGTATGAGATGGGGAGACATTTTGTGGAGTTTGTTTGCAGCGAAACCCGCTGCCTGGGTGCCAGAAGGAATCCTAAATCCGAGGCTGGAGAACTTGACCCCGGACAAGCCGGGCTCTCTCCCCAGGACAGGCGCCCACGCAGAGAACAGACCTGGGGAGGTGCTGGAGAGCTCCGCTGGCCTGCTGCCCTCCACTAGCTTCGCATCCGCCTGCGGTGACCAACTCCGAGCCCGGGTGGCAGTAAGAAGGGCGCTGTGGAGGGGACGGGCAAGGGCACAGCTGAAAGATCGGCCCTGTCTTCCCCGAGGTCCTAAGCCTAAGGCCAGACCTGCGCGAAAGCAGGGTGTCGGGTGGTGGGACTTTTCATCGAAACTGGGGGTTGGCGGGGGAAGTGGGAGGATCGACTCAGAGAAAGCCTGAGACCTGTAAGCAGAGGAGTTAGCCAGGCGAGGTCTTCCCGTTAGCCCACGTTCCCTCCCATCTCCACCCCCCATCTTTCTCTAGAGTGTGTGTCTCTAGCTTACTCTTCCACAGTCCGGGGGCCCAAGCTCCCCTGTAAAGTGAAGGAGGGCCAGCGTCCTGGGCCTTCGAGGGGAGCGGGGAGCCTCGGAAGTCAGGGATTTCCGGAGGTCCCCGCGGTCCAGGACCGGCGGGGCAGGCATGCGGGCCAAGGCCAGAGGAATCCCGGTGATACCTGCGCGGGGAGGAATGCCAATCCCATCGCCCGTTGCAAAAGCAGCAGCAAACACGCGGTCAGGCAGGACGAACCCTCAGACCTGCGAGTCCTTGGACGCTATGGGGGCAATTCCGGGGCCATATCCAAGGTCACTGGAGCTCCTTGGCGACCTCTGACCCCCCCCTCCCCACAGCCCTGTATCTTCCTTGGCTGGCTGCAATCTCGAGGACCGCGAGCAGCTAGGTGAGGACGGGGGGAACGCGGTGGTCCTGATTTGGCACACCGTGGGCATTGCTCCTTCATCCCTGCCCGCTCCCCGCCCCCCCAACCTCCCCGGGCGGAAGGCGGCGGCACCCGCGCACGTGTGTGCCTGTAGGTGCGTAAAAATCCCCGCCCGCACAGCTCGCCGGGCAGTGCACCGAGGGAGGCCTTGGCGCGCACAAGGGGAGTCATTCAAAAATGTTAATAAGCTTATTAAAATAAGCCGCTTTACTAGCTCTTGTTTTACGGCGCGCTGCCCACCCTTGCTTTCTGGTGTACCCCGGGAGAGAAAGCACCGTGGCATTAGGGGTATTTTTATTTCTTCTTCTTAACGCGTTTTCATCCCAGGACAAGGGCCCGTCGGGAGCTCAGCGCGGCCACAGAGGCCGATTGGCTTCAAGTCTCCTCCCTCCCAAGGGCGGTGGGGGGGAGAAGTCGTCGAGGAGGGGAAACTGGATTTTCCAAAAACAGCTGGCCACCCAGAGGAGACAGCGGAGAGCCCAAAGATAAACCTTGGGGAGGCCTGGTTCGGCCACTTGAGAGACCCAAATCCTTTTAAAAAATACCCGCTCCCCCCAGCCAGTTTGGCTCAGTGGATGGAGCCTCGGCCGACACACCAAAGAGTCCCAGGTTCGATTCCGGTCAAGGGCACGTTCCTTGGCTGTGGGCTCCTCTCCAGCCCCGGCCCTGACCATGCAGGAGATAACCAATGGATGTGCTTCTTTCACATCGATGTTTCTCTCTGTCTTTCCCTCTCTCTTCCACTCTCCCTAAAAATCAATGAAAAAATATCCTCCGCTTGAGGATTAACAACAAGTAGATAAAATACCCCCCCCCCAAAAAAACCTGCTCATTATTTAAAGCAGAAACGGTTTTGTCCTTTATCTCCACTCCACGCCAGAGGTGGTATGGGCTCCAAACACCACCCAGGAGCCTTCAAAGCCGCCTCACCGTGTTTTTCTTTGATTGTTTTAAATAGGGATACAGAGAAGAGAAGTTAATTACCTAAGATTCATCAAGTCAGGGACAGAGCTGCCCCCTGGGGCTGTGGGCTCCAGGCCCGAGGCAGAATCACTCCCTGGATCTGTAAGGCCGGTGAACACCATTTGACCACTTCCCACCCAGGTAGGCGCTGGGACGCAGGACTACATCGAAGGGAACGCTGCTCTGCCCGGAGGCCTGAGTGTGGCGACGGAGCGGGGGTGGGGGGGGGGGTGGGGATAGGAGCCTGGGCCGGGACTGAAAGGACTCTCCGAGAAGCTCCCCTGCGCGGGATGCTCAGGCCAGAAGCTAAGCTGGCGATTGCAGAAACAGTGGGATGACGCAGGCGCTCGCTGGAGAGCTTTCGGCCTCTTCGGGGACCAAGCGCCCTTGACTCCGCAAGGTTCCAGCACCCTAACCGGCACTGTGGGCGAGGCACCGAGGGAGGAAACCAGAGTGCATGTGGGAGGGAGGGGGAGTGGATGAGAGTGTGAGCCTTAGGCCGGGACGGCGTATTACTCCCCGCACACTCACGAAAGCGTGGAAGAAACTTTGGAGCGAGCTTACCTCGTGGGAGGCTCCAGGGACGGTGATGCCCGGGCTTCCGCAGCTGTTGAGTATTCCCTTTGAACAAGACTTCCCAACAGGAGCAGAGCGCCTTAACCCTTCCTTGCTCGCTATTCTGGGCTTGGAGGATTCTGGTTCAGCTCCGGGTCTGCCAGAAGCCGGCTCAGAGCAAAAAGCTGCAATAGTCATAGCGCCCCAGGTGGGGTGTAGGGCTGCAAGGCCCTTTGCCCAGTTCTCACATGTGTGAATTGCCCCCAAATGGACCTTTGTCATTTCCTTCATAGAAGGCAGGGCCTTATATACACACCCAACAGGTTTGAACGAAGCTCACGGTTCAACATAACCTGGAACGCCACGGACTAGCCCTGCTTGCAGGGCCCTGGGAATCAATCTTTTTTATGAATGCTTTGAACAACCCCATTTCTGTTGAATAACTTCTATGTGCAACTACAGAAAAAACACACACCTTAATTTATTACATGATGTAGCCATTTACAATATAGCACTTTTTTTTGCACCCCTGCTTTGTTATTTCTTCATCATTAAAGCAGATTTATCAGGAGAATGGAAACCTGGCCGAGGCCCAGCGTCTCCACACCTGAGGACCCTGCACTGAGCACACAGCAGGACACCTGGGAACCTCTGTCAGAGGCGGGAGTTCAAGGAAGATCATTTCTCATCAGCCAAATCAGCGCTGCCCAGAAGTTCATAATAACAACAACAATAATAACGGCAACAATAATAGTAAGTCCATATGGGTTGTGTAGTGCCAAAGGGTTTTCAAAGCACACCCACACTTTGTGATCCAACCATCCCAGAGCCAAGCTTGGGGGAGGCCTGCTCTCACAGCCCACCCACCCTATCACCTCAGCTCCTAGGCTTCTGAGCTTTGAAGGACCCTGACTCAGCCTCTGAATGGCCTGTGACTTTGGGGCAAGTCACATCGCCTGTGTGAGCTTCAGCTTGCCCATCTTTGGAATGGCGGTCTAGTTCAAGTACTGAGGTGGCCTTAGCAAACTGGTGCGGGCAGACGCACGAAGTATAATGTCCCAAACCAATGGAGTTATCGCCGTTGTTACCGATGTTGTTCTGTATTCTTTGGCTGCTCCTCCGGGCCTCCCTCGGATTAGAGCCTCTTTGCCTGCTTCCTTCTTTCTCAGGGGGTGGTGGCCGTGGCCTCTCCAGCAACCATAAGCCACCAGCCAGTGCAACAACCTGCCCCACCGCCCTCAGCGCTCTCCTACCTACAAAGTGCTGTCAAGCATTTGCTGGGCCCCGCAGTCCCCACGCAGCTCTGTGTGCTTCCCAGCTCTGATGGTTAGCTGCGGGAGGTTGGTGGCCTGCAAGATTGAAACCCTGTGGCACCTAGGCCCTGGCACTGGTGGGCCTGCTCCCCAACTCTCCCTTCTGCCCAGGAGCTCCCCCACCAGCTTTTGGGGCTCTGGGGAAATATCTAATCCTCCTTGCTGCTTGGGCTCTGTCGAAAATGGCAAGAGTCCTTCTGGAAAGCGAAGTGAACTCTGTGGACTTGTGGAAGGCCGGGTTCTGCCTTTTCCGGGCGAACCCTGACGGGAGGTAACATGGGTGAAATGTGGGCCTGCCTGGGACTGAGCTGGGGGGGGGGCGCGGTTGGGGAGTCCCAGTCACTGCACCCCCGCACCTCGGGAGTGTGCAGGTCTTGGATGAGATCCTACCTCGGTGAAAGGCTACTGTGGCTACCATCACTGCCAGTTCCCCTCCCCAGACATCACTTCTCCCCAACCTCTTTGAGCTGGGGATGCCACTACCACAACCCCACATGTCAGAGGTGTGGGGAGGCACATTTGAGTCCTCCCTCGGACCCTCTCCAATGAACAGAGTCGCTGTCACCTCTCCCCCTTTACTAGAGTGGCCTGGGAGACAGTTATTTTCAGAATGGACTGCACCCCCTGCTTGGCGGATACTCTTGGGGGTCTGAGAGTGGGACTTGCTAGAATGGGAATCAACTTGGGATGGCCAAGGCCAAGATCCACAGGCTTTGGGGCGGGAAGGAAATTTGAGTTACACACACACACACACACACACACACACACACACATAACACCAGCGACATTGGCAGTCCAGAATGAGATTCATGGGCTGGGCCTGGAGCCTTGGGACCGATTTTAGGGCGAGTCACAGCCTGTCTGCCCCCTTTCCCAGCCATTCCTTCTGCCTTAGTTTACCCTCCTCAGTGTGTGGGTCCCCAGTGGGCCCCCAAGGCCAGCTCTGAGATTCGGGGAAGGGCCAAAGGGGACTGAGAAAGATGAAGTGTTCATTTGCCCCCAGGGCTCGGGTAACAACGCTCTGCTCCCCCAGGCCCAGAGCAGACCCGAGACCAGCGCCCAGCTCTGCAGCCGGGCCAGAATTCCCTGCGCTGGGCAGTCAGGGAGCAGGACCAATTGTTCCTCATCCTCTAAAAAAGGGCCTGGGCGTGAGTGCCGAAGGAAAGGAAATGAAAATAGTTACGCTACACATTTCCAACAGGAGCCGCGTCTGCAGCGCAGGGCCCAGAAAAGGCGCCCGTCCTGGGTGGCAGTGCAGTGGGAAATCCTCAGAGGCCAGCTGGACCCCGGGGGCTGCCTGGGGCTCCTGGATCTCAGGGCGCTCCCGCCAACGCTGGCCATGGGGCGGTTCAGAGAGAAACTGCAACAATCCGGGTCAGATTGAATCCGTTTGAGTCATTTTCCCCGGAAGTCTCTAGCCAGCCCAGAAGAATGGGCCCTGGCAGGGAGCCGGAGAGAGGGCGAGAGGGGTAGGGGCGCTGCCTGGCCTCCCCAGTTCTCACGACTCCAAATCCGCAAGGATCGAGCACAAACCACCCGCTTAGGACGCAGCTACAACCAACTGCCGGTTTCAGAAAAGGAAAAATCACCTCCCTCCCCGCAAATCAGTAGTGGCGACCTCTGGAGAGAGGAAGGGAGGAGATTCTAACGTTATCGGAAATGTTCTTTCTACAAAAAAAAAAAAAAAAAAAAAAAAAAAAAAAAAAAATTTGCATGCATGAGCAGGAAACTAAAATTGCACCCTTACACGTGTCAAAAAGAAACAAAATGACTGCAGGAGCCAGTTGGAAGGTAGCTGGGCTTAGGGACGAGGGTGTGCACTTCCCGAGAGCCTTTGCCTTTCCCTTCGCGTTTCTCTGTTTCCAGAAGCGGGGACCGTTTCTTAAAGGCTCGTGGCCACGCTCCGCTCCGCCCGGTCCCTGGGGCTGCAGACGCCAGGCCTCCGCCTTCAGGGTGTCAAGGCCGGGGGTCGCGCGGCGGGGCGAGGTCGCGGACGGAGGAGGAGGGCGGGCCGGCCCCTTGGCTCCAGGTGAAATTGAAAGCAGCGGGGCCTGGGGTCGGCGTTTCCCGGCTCGGGCCTCGGCGCCTGCACTGCGCGTTAACCCTTCCTGGCTCGCCCCGGGCCAGCGTGAGCGAGGGCGGCGGTGCGCGTTTTGCTCGGGTGGATCCGTGGCATCCTGGCGCTCATTCCTCTATAGAATCAGGTAACAACGAACCCTGAACCCTCGCCCAGCCCATCCTCTGCTCCCATTTTAGGTTTCGGTGCGGATCGACTGGCGCAGGGCCCTGGAGGAGTGGAAGCGCCTTTTGCACCCCGCTGAGGTCAGAGCGCAAATGACCCTCCCGGGAGACGCCTGATGACAGCCTCGCTCGCCCCTCATCGTTTCGGAGTCTCAGCGAGGGTTTTTGCTGGCCTATTCTCCAAACAAAATAAAACCAGAATCACGTAGAAAAATACGCGGAAAATGGAAAGCACAGAAGATGTAGGCAGGTGGAGGGGTCGGCAAGTTAGGACGAGGGATGGGAATGGGCGGCCGGTTCAGCTATGGACTCTTCCTGGACTCTGAAACGAACGCTCACGAGGAAAAAGGGAATCCTAGGGATCCGCTCCTGATTAGTGGGGTTCATCTTGGGCCCCGGCAAAGTCCCGCGGAAGTCGAGATTCCCTGAGCTGCGCAGATTTACACCCCTGCTGGGGAGGGGGGGGGGCGCAGCAAGGGTGCTCCCAGGAGGGGCAGGCAGCCTGGGTCCAGGACTGAAAAGAGGTTGGGAAATTGAACCCCAGCTATTTCCATGGCACTGGCTTCCCCAAAGCCGGGCGGAGAGTGGCTCAGAGAAAACAAGGCGTCCAGGAGGGCATGTTAAATGGAAAGTTTATAAATTAAAGGGAAAAATACAGCGAATAGAGCTTCCCAACTTGGCAAATCTTTTAAAAGTTAATAGTCCGGTTGAGTGCACAGTGCCCTTCAGGAGGCGAAAAGCGGCGAGGTTGACAGGATCACCTGTCTTAGGGGCAGGGGTGGGGACGGGCGAATCCTGGGTCGGGACACAGCGGTGGCGGAGAGTGGACAGGAGAGACAAAGGGCCCAGCGGCTGGCAAACTGCGAAGGACACCATGGAAAGGCTGGTCAGGGATATTCACATTGAATACAAAAATAACCGTCATTTGAATACAAACAACTGAAAAGTGCTACAAGTTTGAAACCCCTTTAAAACAAATAAAAAGAAATAGAAGAAACATCTCTGCGAAGGGCTACCAGGCTCGTTGTCTCCTTGTTCTGGGACGCCCGGGAGCTTCCCAGCGTCTTGCGGGCCTGGCCTGGAAGAGGAAAGATGAGGGGGAGGCGGAGGGGGAAGAGGGTGCCCTGTGCTCGGAGGCTTCCCGCCTTACATTCAGCACTCAATAGGGCGCCCTCACCCACGGTCTGACGCCAGGGAGGGAGGGGCCAGAAAAGCAAACCCTTCACGGTTCAAACCAACCCCTGGCCTGGGGTTTCTTAGGGGCTGCTTGGGTTTCGCACCCCCTTTATTACAAATGCAATTTCCAAAAAGAATAGATATGTAGATACACATAGATTGGTAGCATGGATACCATGAACTAGTGTGGCCTAGCGCACGAAGCTCCCGGCAGGCCTGAACTTCAGGGGATTCAGGCTATGTGGTCTCCAGGAGTTCTCTCCGCTCCGGGGAAACGCCGTCCCCAGGCAGATACAATCCAAATCCAACGCTGTCGCGATAATAAATAATGTCTAAGGGCTTCCAGGCAGGTTGGGGCGGTGGAGGGGGGGGGGGCGGCAGAGCCCCTAGGCCACTGGGTGCCTCTGTTCAAATTGGAAAAAAGGCGCCCCCTCCGGGCAGACTCAGTCCCATCGCCGGGGCGCACGTCCTGGAGAGCAGAGCCAGGGCTGGATTTGATCCTCCACTTGCCCCCCTCGGGTGGGCGCCCCTGTACAAAGCACAACCTGCACGGCCGTCCGCTGCCGGCCGTCTGGAGCTGGGGAGCCGGGGTCCCTCGCTGCCTCGCCCCAGGCCGGCTCACTGGGTGCCCGCGGCGGCCGCGCACGTGGACAGCGCCCAGCCCGGGAGGCAGTAGTACGGGTAGTAGTAGGAGGGCTGCAGCGGCAGCAGCGAGGGCGGCCGCAGCACCTCGCCGGGCAGGTACTGTCTCTGGTCGTCGCGCACCAGCACCTTCACCGCCACCTTCTTGGCTGCGGGCGCGGAGGCCAGCAGGTCGGCAGCCATCTGCCGGCGCTTGGTCTTGTAGCGACGGTTCTGGAACCAGATCTTCACCTGCGTCTCCGTGAGCTTCAGCGACGCGGCCAGGTCGGCGCGCTCGGGCCCCGACAGGTAGCGCTGGTGGTTGAAGCGGCGCTCCAGCTCGAAGACCTGCGCGTGGGAGAAGGCGGCCCGCGAGCGCTTCTTGCGCGGCTTCGGCGCCACGGGCTCCTCCTCCTCCTCCTCCGCGCCGCCCGCCGGCCCGCCGCCGCCGCCGCCGCCGCCGCCCACCGCCTCGCTGCACAGCGCGGGCACGCGGGCGCCTTCCGGGCCCACACCGTCGTCCTCCGCCCTCGGGCTGCGGTCGCCTTCGGACCCCAGAGGAAACAGAAACAAGAGACCGTCAGCGAAGCCGAGGAGTGAGGTTGGGCCTCAACTGCGGGGTGGGGAACGGAAATGTCTTGCGCTCCCACCAGGGCGGTGGGGAGGGCCTACGAGCCCGGGTTTTTGGAGACAGTCTCGGAACCACGTCCCACTCACTTCCCGCATCTAGGCCTGTCGGGGCGGCCAAGGGACTCCGCCGCTGTGTCAACGCTGTGCGGGCGGCCCAGATCCAGCTCTCTGCCCTGTCTGGGCCCCAGGCTGCCCTCGGTAACGCGGGGCACTGAGTCTGGTTACCCTCCAAAGCCTTCTCGACGCTGAGAGCCGAGCCCTGGGGTTCTAGATTTACGTTTCCCTCTTTGGATTCACCCGCCTCCCCACACTCACGCTCACACATACACATGTGTTGGCTGCGCGTCAAGGGAAGGTGTGGGGACAGATTCTGGGGACAGAGGGATTCAGAGTCTTCCGCCTCCAACCACCAGAATTGCCGCGAGAGGTGTCAATGGGCTGCCCCCAGGCCTTGGGCGGACTTCTCCCTCTCTCTTCGCAAGGAAATTAGACAGAGGCTGGGGACTGGGGGTGACAAGAGCAGGATGTCCCTGCCTGGAGTCCTTGGATTCACGTCTGACTCCAGTTCCTCGGTCTCTCCCGTGCGCTCTGGCCACAGCACCCAGCAGAGAGGCCCGGCGCTCTGGCCACAGCACCCAGCAGAGAGGTCTGGCGCTCTGGCCACAGCACCCAGGAGAGAGGCCCGGCGCTCTGGCCACAGCACCCAGCAGAGAGGTCCGGAGCTCTGGCCACAGCACCCAGCAGAGAGGTCCGGAGCTCTGCCCACAGCACCCAGGAGAGAGGTCCGGAGCTCTGGCCACAGCACCCAGCAGAGAGGTCTGGCGCTCTGGCCACAGCACCCAGGAGAGAGACCCAGCACTCTGGCCACAGCACCCAGCAGAGAGGTCCAGCGCTCTGGCCTCTGGCAGACAGGACAGACTTTGCCTGGGACCAGAACGAGGCCTACAGCAGCGTCTACCAGACGGCGGGGCAGGCGTGGGGGTCTTTCTGAACCAATGACTTGCCAGGAGCTGAGGAGGCCCCTCTCCCTGCTGCGTCTGGGGTGACCTGCATGAGCCCCTCTGCCTCCAGCTGGCTGCTGGGTTTGCCTCAAGCTCTTGGGTCCTCAGCCCAGAACAGCTTTCCAGGCCCTGGGGTCTGGGAAGCTAAACAAACCCTTCTCTCCAAGCCCGGGCTCAGCAGATCCCGTCCTCTGGCCCGCTAGGAGGTGTCCCTCGCTACCTGTCCTTGAGCTGCAGGGCCTGGCCCTGGGACCTCCAGCCTGGAGTGTCTCTGCTCTCTGGGTGAGGGCCAGGGCACTGGCTATCCTAGATCTCTGGGCCTCTCGCTCTTCCCCCTTCCAACTGATTTGGGGATTTGGAGACAGACACGGCCTGCCGAAGGCACTCAAGATGAACTCAAATCCAGTGGTTCCCTCCAGCCCTGTCCGGAGGACAACTCAGGCCTCGCCCCAGGACACAGGGCTCTGAGGACACTCTCGGTTTTCTCGGGCTTACTTACCGGAGGGTTAGAGCAGCCCGCGCCAGAGCGCAGAGCTTGGGGTCCCCATCGGCCCCTGGGCCCCAGGGCAGGGTGCTCGCGGCAGGCCCACCCCACTCGGCAAGGTTGACCTCCTTGCCCAGCCCCTCAGCCCGGCCCCCTTCCCCGGGAAGCCTCAGCGAACCTGAGACGCTGGCGGACATCTCGCTGTCGCTCCGGCCCACGGCTTCCTCCTCCAGGTCCTTGGCGGCGGGCAGCTCGCAGACCGGCTGGATGAGGCCCAGGGTCCCTCCCGCACGGCCGGCCCGACTGGCCCTAGGCGCGTCCGCGCAGCGCCGCCCGCCCTCGTTGTCCTCGCTCAGCGCCGAGTCCGAGTCCCAGCCGCCCGGGCTCTCCGCGGTCCGCCCCGCAGCCATTCTGGTCCCGGCAGGCGACGCCAGCAGAGAGTCCTCGGCGCCCCCCAGCGCGCCCGCGTCGTTCTCCCCAAAGAGCCGCCAGCAGCAGACAGCAGGCGCCCCAGCCACTGCTACCGGTGTGCCCCCGGGGACCCGGCGCCCCTCCGGCGCGGGTAGTCCGCCGCGCTCCTCTTTCTTGTTGAGGATCGCCTGGATGGAGAAGGGCGTCAAGGTGTTGGCGCCGCGCACAGCCATCTGCGCCGCGGGCCGGAGCGGCCGGCCGGCCGGGCGGCCGAGGAGCGGGGCAGCTCCGAGCTGGACGGAACGCGCGGGGCGCCGCGGCGCGAGTGAGCCCGGCGCGCGCGAGGCCCCTGCAGCCCACTCCTGCGCGGTCCAGTAGCCCGCGCCCTGCTCTGGCCTGGGATCAGCGCCGACCCTCACCCCTACTTCCGAGTTTCACCCCGCCCGGAGACCCCCTCCCTCCCAATCCAGAGTCAGACGCCCTTCTTTCGCAGCTCAGCTGAATTATCTCATCGCCTAGCGCTCCGAGGGGCGGGCCGGGGTCGGCCCCTCGGAGGGCATTGGGGGGAGGATCCGCGGGGGCCCCTCGGCGGCTGCAGTCCCCTCCTAAGCGCCTCCGGAGCGCACGACCCAGAGTCACTTTTTCTTTGAGCCTCCGTCTCTTCCCCGCCTGCAGGATTTCGCTCCTGGCTCGTCCTCTCCCTTCCCCGCTGGGCCCGCGCTTCCGGAGCCCACCCCCGGCGGCAGCGGTGGCGGCGGCCGCGGGATTCCGAGAGGCGCGGGGCACCTTTTTACCCCCTGCCTGGGTTTTATCTGTTTCTTCTCTCTTTCCTTCCCCTGCGTTCCTTCGGACCCCCCTCCCGCCCGGGTGTCATTCCTCACCGCTGAGTGACAGCCGCAGGCCACGCCCCTGCACTGGGCGGTCCTGGGCGCTCCCGGCAGCGCATTGGCTGGCTCCGGCTGGGAGACGTTCACTGAAACAGACAAAACTGGGCGCGTTGCAAGTAGAAAGTCAGGGTCTGACTTAACCCCTTTCCTCCCAAGTCTGTTTCGCGAAGCATCTTCCTGCAGCTAGGAGGCCGCAGACCCCGCTGCTCGAGGAACCGCGGGTCTTACCTTGGTGGATGCACCCACCTTTTCCCGCGCTTTTATGCAACACCGTGTTTAGTTGAGTCAAAGTCTAGGCGGAAATCCAAGATAACGCAGTTCCATACATCGCGCGCATAGTTTCTGTCCGCTAGAAAAAATTGCTTCTTTCGCCCCTTTAGACGTTCGCGACTCTTCACTGCTAATTCTTTTCGCTAAAATAATCAGTTCATGAAAATCATTCTATTATTTTTCTTTCCCGGCCGTATTTTATTTGATTCGATTGCTGTAGAGGAATTGAAAAGGAAAAAAAAATAGTACAGTTAGAATTAAAATCAGGCGAGAAATTGGAAGGCATGTTTAGGAGAGTTTCTGGAAATTGCGTGATTATTCCCTGCACTGTCAATGCTGAATTTAATTGGAGTTAAATTTTGCACCAGGAAGAAGAAGAAGAAGAAGAAGAAGAAGAAGAAGAAGAAGAAGAAGAAGAAGAAGAAGAAGAAGAAGAAGAAGAAGAAAGAAAAGAAAGAAAGACCCTTTCTATTTGTTCTTTAAATATTCTGTTACTTGTGAGTTAAATGAGATTAGAAGATATGTATTTGTTTAAAAGAATTTCTAGGAATTACCATAGTAATGATCCTGAACTGGCATTACATGCTCTTAAAATAAAATAAGTAACACATTGTTTTCTGTACAAGAAGGAGCCGAGTGAAGAAACACAAATATTGTGGGTATATCAAAACATTTGTTACTAATTTTTGTTGTTTATTTTTAAATAAAAAAAATTTGCACCGGTAAAATGCTTTACTGTCTTCCATAAATTTTGCCAGAGGTTTAACTTAACACCAAATACACAACTGGAGCCATTAAATACATTTAAGGAACTGTGATTTTAATTTAGTGAGGTGAGGGGTCTGGTGTTTTTGGTGTCACGAACATAAATAACATTGCCCTTGTTGCTTTCTTTCTGGTGGCTCTCCGTGGGTGCCGCAGGATGGAACACACCCACTGTCCACCGCTTTCAGGCTCAGCGGGGGCTCTGCAGCATCTCCACTTCCCAGCGCGTCAGCCACAGGATGCTTTTTGCATCCCAGACACACTACAGTGAGGATCCTGTCCTGCATACGGTGGGGAAAAACCTCACGCTTGCAGAGGTCATTGCCCTTTGTAGCTCTTTACGAGGGCATCAGGTTTGGAGAGAAAGGTAGTTTAAATGTGGTGTCAGGATCCGGCAAGTGGAAAACAGAATGTCTCCTGGGCTTCAAAAGAAAGCGTGTCCTTGCCTTCCTCTCGCGACCTTTATTTATCCTCTAAATCACCCCTCCCCCACCGCCCTAAGCAATGTGTTGCTATTCTCTGGGGTCCGACCGAGGAGGAGGTGGACCCAGGTTGCCCAGAGGGTGAGAGATGGCGGGTGTGACCTGGGTGTCGCAGACAGCTATCCTTTTGCGGGGTTAGGACTTGGTGTGGACACATAATACGGACACTCAGGCAGGCAGAGACGTTTTGGGGGTTGAATAACTGAGTCTGAGAGTAAGTGTGGGGGCTATCCAAAGACTTACTTAGCAGCCCTCCATTTTTTAAAGGCACCCCCCCACACACACACCCCAAATCCAAGTAGGATATACCCCTTGCCACAGGCTCGGGCAGCGGCGTTCAGAGCGTGGACAGCTGTGGTTCGGGGACTTTGTGGGCTCGGGGTGTAAGGTTGGCGGCCTTCCGAGTCTGCAGGAGGCGCACAGCCCGGGAGCTCTGTCCTCGCGGGCGGGCGCGGGCAGGGGATCGTTCGGTCTGGTGTTCGGCCGCGGGCGGGCCGGGAGGTGGGTGTTGGCCGAGGGTAAACACCAGGGTCTGGAAGCGGCTGGGTGGAGAATGCAAAGGCTTTGGGGGACGGTGAGCGAAGGTGGTCGGATGCACAGAGATTTCTTTCCCCGGGTGCGCGCAGCGGAAAGGCCGGCGCGTGGGTGGGGAGGGTGTGCGTGGCGTGTCTCAGCAGGTCAGCGCTTAACGCACGCAGGTCCGGAGATCGACCGGGATCGGGAAGCGTCCGCGCCGGCGGGCGGGCACCCGGCTTGCAGCTCCCCGCGGGCGATCTGCTCCGGCGGAGCTCCCGGACCCGCGGCTGCAGGACGGCGCCTGGAGGGCGGTCGGCGCCGCGCTCAGGCCTGGGAATCCGCGGAACCGGAGGTGGGGACGCCGAGTCACCCACCCGTCTTCAGGAGGCGACCGGCTCGCCCCGCGCGGTGCCTTCCTCCGCCCGGCTCTTCCCTTACCTCCCCCAGCTCCCCTCTCCCTCCTCCCGCAGCTGGGTTCCTGCGCGCCCCCTACTTGCCCCAGAACAGCCCAGGTCCCAGGCGCTGCTTGGCGGTGAGGTTTCCCCGGGCCGCGTGCGGAGGACGGGATGGGGGTGTGAGAGCCGAGGGGACGGAGATGGGGAAACGCCGGCTCTCGGGCCCGGCCCGCCCGTGGCCACCGCGCGCTGTGCCCCTGCCGCCCATCACCCGAGCCCTCAGCCGTCCTTCGCCTTCCGGGGAGGAGTTGCCTTCGGTGCCCGCGTTGGACCGAGGGCACACGCCAGGGGCTGCGCTGCAATGGGGGACCGCGCTGGACTTCTCTGTGACGCTGATGACCTTGACTGAAGACATTGGCCTTTCCTGGGCCGCAGTTTCTAGTCTTTTAAACCGAGGGCTTGGACCTGGTGCCCTCCGAGGCCGAGGCCGCCGCTGAACTGCTGGAGCTGGTGTGTGTGTGTGTGTGTGTGTGTGTGTGTGTGTGTGTGTGGCTCAGGTGCAGGCTCTCGGGCCAGAGCCGGGCAGAGGCTGCACCGGGGATCACCTGGTCCCCACCAGCAGGCTCGTAGGGTGCTCCAAGCATCCCAAGTGCCAAGCAACTGGCCACCTTCTCGCCAGCAAACACCAACCAATTCCTGAGTTCCTAAGTCCTCCGTCTCCAGACGCCAGGGTTTTTCACACACGTGGTCCAGGTATATCTGACTGCACAGGGAAGCATCGCCATGGGTCAGGGTAGTTTTCTATTTAAACAAATGCTGTTCACCAGCAATGTTGCAGGAGCCCCAGCCTGTTGCTTTATTTATTTATTATTTTTAAAATGTATTTTTATTGATTTCAGAGAGGAAGGGAGAGGGAGAGAGAGAGATAGAAACATCAACAATGAGAGTCATTGATCGGCTGCCTCCCGGACACCCCACACTGGGGACAGAGTCTGTAACCAGAGCAAGTGCCCTGACCAGGAATCGAACTATGATCTCCTGGTTCACAGGTTGACACTCAACCACTGAGCCACCATGGCCAGGCCTATTGTTTTATTTAATCGACACAACCTTGAGGGTGTAGTGAGTAGAAAACATTATTATCCCCACTTTACAGATGAGGAAACTGAGAGTCACGTAGTTTAAATGACTTGACCAGCAGTAAATGGCTAAATCAGGATTCAAAACGGTCTAATGTCAATCCTGTTGGGTGTTCTGACCAGTTTTTCTATGAACCTTCAGGTTTATTCTCATTAAATGTTTCTTATTGTCTTTCTGACCCATTTCAATGGACTCCTTCATCAGAAAAGGAGCCTGGAACTTAAGGAAATCAAAGAAAGAATTCGGGCAGGCAAACATAATGATTTTTCTGTTTTGTGCATTTAAAAATAAAGGACGCCAGAAGCCCATGGTTCTGGACATAAAACTTGTTATGTGGAAAGAAAGAAGCACCATTATTATTATAATCAATAAAATGAACCATGTGTAAAGGGAAACAGTTCGTTGGGTTCGGAAATATGCGGACCTGGCTCTGCTGGAGGATGCAGTGATAACGACCTCACGGAAGACGTTTCCTCTTTGGAGCTTTGGTTTTCTTACCTGTAAAAAGCCCGTGTTGGAGGTGACTTCTCACGTTTAGAAAGCGCAGTGCGGCCTCGCGAACCCGCCTGGGTACAGTGGAGGACGAGCGCCACCTAGCGGGAACCCTTGCGGGATGTGTGGCGTACGGAGCTACTGAAACACCGAAAAGAAAATGTTGGTTTCACAAAACGGAATGTTTTTGCTGTTAATTGTCTCCACAGTCTCACGTTATGAGCAACCTAATAACGGAGATGTTCCTTTATGACTCATGCAGACACAGCCCGATCCCCACTGAAAACTCACCTCACTCAAGGGCAGGGATAGGTAGGGGATCGGCTGTAGAATGGAGGTAGTTGCAGAGACCTGACCTAACACATCATCCTTGATTCCTCTCTGCGGGCTGCTCGGGATGCCTCTGTGAGTGCTCTGACTGGATGCTAATTTAGGGCACATGTAGTCTGTATGCTTAATTGGAGTCATGGGAAGGTTTTTCAGAAACTAATTTCTTCATGAGACTAATTGGGGTATTTCACCCTAATCATCAGAAAGTTCAGGCATTACAAACAAGATCCGTTGTTGTTGTTGTTTTTTAATATATTTTATTGATTTTTTTTTTTACAGAGAGGAAGGGAGAGGGACAGAGAGCTAGAAACATCGACCAGCTGCCTCCTGCACACCCCCTACCGGGGATGTGCCCGCAACCAAGGTACATGCCCTTGTCCGGAATCGAACCTGGGACCTTTCAGTCCGCAGGCCAACGCTCTATCCACTGAGCCAAACCGGTTTCGGCTGTCCCTCTGGTTTTATTTTCTAATTTGGGTTGTAGATGGTGCTATTTCATTTTTTGCTTTTGTGGGACAAGGTTAGGAGAAAGTTTCAGTGGATAAACATGAAGATGATATGTCTGATTGCTTGTGTTGAGTTTGAGATGCTTATAAAAATTTTTTTAAAGTCTTCTGATTTTATTACCTTTCTGAGTCTAAGTAACTATACCGGGGACTCTCAAGGTGTTATTCCAGGTTCTTCTTGCAAAATTTCCCAACTCATTTCCCTTTCTCCATTCTCTCCCTTTCACTCATTTAATATTCAACAGATTTTTCCTCAGATGCTATTCTAGGCTCAGGGGTTCAAGGTTCCCTAAGACATTACTCTCCATAGGCTAACATTTCAGTGGTGGAATGCCATCAATAAATAAATGCTTGCCCAACTGGTTGAGTATCGACCTATGAACCAGGAGGTCATGGTTCAATTCTCAGTCAGGGCACATGTTTGGGTTGCAGGCTCAGTCCCAGTGCGGGGCGTGTAGGAGGCAGCCGATGGATGATTCTCTCTCATCATTGATATTTCTGTCTCTCTCTCCCCCTCTCCCTTCCTCTCTGAAATCAATAAAAATATATTTAAAAACTTTCTCTTTAAAAAAAGAGAGAAATAACAAAACATCAGACGATGTAAGTGCTATAAAAAATTAAAGCACAGTGTTTGGGAGAGGTGATTTGGGGCTACTTTTGATGGAGTGAGATGGGAAGCAGAAGGAATATAGAGGAAGAGATTTTTATACAGAAGGAAGAACTAGGACAAAGGACACGTAGTGGGAACAATTAGAGTGTGCTCAAGGACCCAAGGGGATGCTCCTGGGGCTAGAATGGGCAGAGTGGCAAGAGTTGGGGTCCCAGAGGCAACTGGAGGCCAGACTGTGCAGCCTTCATAAGCCACAGAAAGGAGAAGCCATAGGAAGATTCTAAGCAAGGAGTTAACTGAATATGATCTGCATCTTAAAAGATCATCATCTGGCTGAGGTGCAGAAAGGCTGTGGGGGTTGCAAAAAGAGAATTGTGGAAATCTGTTAGAAGTTACTGAGTCCAAGCCAGAGATGATGGTGGCTTCTATTAGGTGGTGCTGAAGATGGAGGGAAGGGCCGGGCGTGGCACTGATTTGGGTGGTATTTATCATTTATGTTTTTTAAATTGTGGTAAAATATACACAACATAAACTTTACTCCTTTGAGCCCTTTTGAGTATGCTGTTCAGTGTCGTGAAGTACATTCACTGTGTTGTGCAACCATCACCACCATCCCTCTGCAGAACTTTTCTTGTAAGAGCAAAACACGTTAAACTGCACCCATGAAAAGATGACAGTGCTGGCTGGAGTGGGAGCCCGAGTATCAGGGATGTTAGTTGGAAAGAGAGTGGTCATAGCTTTGGGAACTTAGTCAAGACTTCAGAGGTGCTGCCCTAGCCAGTTTGGCTCAGTGGATAGAGTGTCAGCCTGCAGACTGAAGGGTCCCAGGTTCGATTCTGGTCAAGGGCACATGCCCAGGTTGCGGGCTCGATCCCCAGTAGGGGGCGTGCAGGAGACAGTCAAACAATGATTCTCTCTCATCATTAATGTTTTTCTCTCTCTCTACCTCTCTCCCTTCCTCTCTGAAATCAATAAGAATATAAATAAATAAATAAATAAATAAATAAATAAATAAATAAATAAATACACTGCCTTAAAAAAAAAAAAAAAGACTTCAGAGATGCTCAGGTTATCCGTGACACCCAGGTCCAGGGTGATGGCCATGTGTGGGGGCCTTGATTACTGGAGGTGCCCTTCTGCCTTATTCTCCCAATTCCTCAAACAGCCCAGCGAACCTATGATATTCCTGTGAACACCTCCCCCCACACCCTTGGCTCCTGTTTCTCCTACCTACGTGCCATCTGTGCTGTTCCTCACTGTGGAGATCCCACCGACCCACAGGTCTGGCAAAGGACATGGAAATAAGAAAATATACTATTTTTAAAAGATACTGTTCTTCACAGCCAGGCTCAGCTCACGCATTCCTTCAGTTCGGTGTCCTTCTGAGACTCTCTCACCCCACCTGCTGCGACCTTTCCCCCTGGAATCTGGGAAGCCCATAGTCCTCTTTGTCTTTAATTAGATCAATTCATGGGGCAAGTTGCCACCTGGTGATGATAGACAAAGATGCATCCTTGGAAAGTCTTAGCATAGCACTTCATACACTACACCCATTCATGGACCTTTACGCACAGCTTGCCATCTCTGCATATCCACCTAGATCACTCTTTACTTAATACCTTTATGTAAATGTTT
The DNA here is from genome assembly GCF_027574615.1 of Eptesicus fuscus. Taxonomy (NCBI): domain Eukaryota; kingdom Metazoa; phylum Chordata; class Mammalia; order Chiroptera; family Vespertilionidae; genus Eptesicus; species Eptesicus fuscus. Next base: position 111,457,742 of record NC_072474.1, on the reverse strand, counting down.
GTAACCTAGACCACCAACTTACACCATACACAAAAATAAACTCAAAATGGATAAAGGACTTAAACGTAAGACGAGAAACTATGAAAATCTTAGAGGAATCTACAGAGAGCAAAATCTCAGACATATGCCAAAGCAATATCTTCACTGATATAGCTTCTAGGGCAATGGAAACTAAAGAGAAAATAAACAAATGGGACTACATCAAAATAAAAAGCTTCTGCACAGCAAAAGAAACTATCAACAAAACAACAAGAAAGCCCACTGCATGGGAGAACATATTTGCCAATGTTACGTCTGATAAGTGTTTAATCTCAAACATTTACAGGGAACTCATACAACTTAACAAAAGGAAGATAAACAATCCAATAAAAAAATGGGCAATGGACCTAAATAGATACTTTTTGAAAGAGGACATACAGAAGGCCAAGAGACATATGAAAACATGCTCAAAGTCACTAATCATCCGAGAGATGCAAATCAAAACAATAATGAGGTACCATCTCATACCTGTCAGAATGGCTATCATCAACAAATCAACAAATGACAAGTGCTGGTGAGGATGCGGAGAAAAAGGAACCCTCTTGCACTGCTGGTGGGAATGCAGACTGGTGCAGCCACTGTGGAGAACAGTATGGAGTTTCCTCAAAAAGCTAAAAATGGAACTCCCATTTGACCCAGTGATCCCACTTCTAGGAATATATCCCAAGAAACTAGAAACACCAATCAGAAAGGATATACGCACCCCTATGTTCACAGCAGCATAATTCACAATAGCTAAGATTTGGAAACAGCCTAAGTGCCCATCAGCAGATGAGTGGATTAGAAAACTGTGGTACACCTACACAATGGAATATTATGCTGCTGTGAAAAAGAAGGAACTCTTATCATTTGCAACAGCATGGATGGACTTGGAGAGCATTGTGCTAAGCAAAATAAGTCAGTCAGAGAAAGATAAATATCACATGATCTCACTCATAAACTGATGAACAAAAACAGATCCAGAGACAGAGAAGCATTGATCAGACCATCAAACCTCAGAGGGAAGGCAGGGGAGGGGTGGGGGAAGAGGGAGAGATCAACCAAAGGACATGTATGCATGCATATAAGCCTAACCCAGTGGTCAGCAAACTCATTAGTCAACAGAGCCAAATATCAACAGTACAACGATTGAAATTTCTTTTTTTTTCTTGTTTTTTTTTTTTTTGCAACCCCTTTCTTAACTTCACTCCAATTAAGAAGCTATGTTTATCATCTTTATAATCCATCTCCCCCATTACAGTGTAAATTGTTAATGGGTGTAGAACCATGACTTAACAGATATTCCACTCCAGCCATTTTTTGAATAAAACAGATCTTTCACTGAATAGAAATCTACTAAACAAATAGTTAAAATGCCACCCCCTAATTTGAGGGCATAAGTGATTCTAACAAATGTATAGGTCAATCTGATGCATGTCACTAACCTGGTGACTGACTATGCCATAGGGGGACCACAGTCAGAGAATAAGGGTAGCAGTTGCTCTTCGAGGACTCTAGCACACTAAGGCAATAGCAAATACCCAAGCGTGACTCTAGCCTCGATTGAAATTTCTTTTGAGAGCCAAATTTTTTAAACTTAAACTTCTTCTAACGCCGCTTCTTCAAAATAGACTTGCCCAGGCCATGGTATTTTCTGGAAGAGCCACACTCAAGGGGCCAAAGAGCCGCATGTGGCTCGCGAGCCGCATTTTGCCGACCACAGGCCTAACTAATGGACACAGACACTAGCGGGGTGAGGGCACGAGGAGGGGAAGGGAGGGGCAATGGAGGGATAAGGACACGTATGTAATACCTTAATCAATAAAAAATAAAAAAGAACAAAAAATGATTGTTGGTGAGCTTGAAACACCATATTTTCAAAAGAACTGTTGTATAAATACACAAGAATAATATAATTATATTTATATGTAAATATATAAACAAATGGAGCACCCCTCACTATATATAATCTTACCCATATAATATATATTTTTTAAATTTAGATTTTTTTATTGATTTCAGAGAGGAAAGGAGAGGGAGAGAGAGAAACCAAGATGGCGGCATAAGGTATACACCTGTATTTGCTGCCTCTCACAACCACACCAAAACTACAACTAAAAGACAAAACGACTATCACCCAGAACCATGGGAAACCTGACTGAGTAGAAGTTCTACAACTAGAAGGAAAGAAAAAAGCTCATTGAGACTGTGTAAGAGGTGCAGAGCTGCGAAAAAGCAGAGGTACGGAGGTGCGCGAATAGGGCTGGCGTCTGGGTTCACTGTTTTTTTCAATCGGGAAGGAGATACAAGCTCCCGACTGCTCTGAACTCCAGTTTCCAGCGAGACTCTGGGGACCCAGACTCCTACAGGAAGAAACTGGACTGTCTGGCATTGGGTCAGAAAGTGAGGGTGGCTTTCTCACAGAGGTGCGTGCAGGAATCATTGTTTACTGTGCTGGGACGCAGGACGCGGGGACAAGGAAATGTGGAGACCCGTAAACACGGAGACACAGAGACTGCTGACTGGCAGCCATCACTGGTTGCCACGCCCTAGTGATCCCTGAGACGCCGCCCCACCCAATTTACAAACCCACCCAAGCTGTGCCCAGCAGCTTTTGCATATGAATGGCCTGCCCTTTCGCAGCTTACCTAACAAACTGCAGCTGGGACAGACAGCTCCAAAACTTCCACACCCCAAACAAAGAGGAGAAATCTGCAGATCTCCCTGTAGTTCCTGCTGGGTGGCCTCAGATAGTAGCTGACTTGCACCTCCTTGAAGATCCAGGAGCCAATGTACCTAGTGGTCAGTGTGAGATGACACCAGATTTCAACTCTTCACATCCATAAGTGACACACTCAAGAGGCAGACTCAATGAGCACCAAAGCCCCAACTGAAGCAAGTCCTGCCCCATAAGGGTGTCTCCAGCACAGCAGTTCTTCCATTATAGACACAGCTGATCCTCATAGCCAATTGGCCTGGAGGTCAATTCCTCCCAGTGTACCAACAGCAATCAAGGCTTGACTACAACAAGACTGTACACCCAACCCACAAACGGGTGCACCAAGAGTGTCCACCTCAGGTGATTGGGGAGGCTGAGCCACTGGGCCCTATAGTTCACCTACCACACAAAGCCACTCCATCAACACAGGGAAGCAGCCAAAATGCTGAGACAAAGAAACATGTCACAAGTGAAAGAAATGGAGGAAAAGCAAACTATTAGATAATAGAGATCAAAACCACTGTTACAAGGTTACTCATGAATCTTCTAGAAACTGCCAAGAAACTTAGTGAGACCTTCAAGGATCTTAATGAGAATGCCAAAAAAAATGGAAAAGGACCAGTCAAAAATTAAGCATACACTGTCTGAAATAAAGAATAATATACAGAAATCCAACATAGACTAGAGGACCCCAAGAATCAAACCAAAGATTTGAAATATGAGGAAGCAAAAAACACCCAACCAGAAAAACAAAAAGAAAAAAGAATTAAAAAATATGAAGATAGTGTAAGGAGCCTCTGGGATAACTTCAACCATACCAACATCCGAATTATGGGGGTGCCAGAAGAAGAGAGAGCAAGATATTGAAAACCTATTTGAAGAAATACTGACAGAAAACTTCCCCTACTTGGTGAAAGAAATAGACTTATAAGTCCAGGAAACACAGAGAACCCCAAACAAAAGGAATCCAAAGAGGACCACACCAAGAGACATCATAATTAAAATGCCAAGAGCAAAAGACAAAGAGAGAATCTTGAAAGCAGCAAGAGAAAAACAGTTAGTTACCTACAAGGGAGCACCCATACGCCTGTCAGCTGATTTCTCAACAGAAACTATGCAGGCCAGAAGGGAGTGGCAAGCAATATTCAAAATGATGAATAGCAAGACCCTACAACCAAGATTACTCTACCCAGCAAAGCTATCATTTAGAATTGAAGGTCAGATAAAGAGCTTCACAGATAAGAAAAAGCTAAAGGAGTTCATCACCACCAAACCAGGATTATATGAAATGATTAAGGGTATTCTTTAAGAAGAGGAAGAAGAAAAAGGTAAAGATAAAAATTATGAACAACAAATACATATCTATCAACAAGTGAATCTAAAAATCAAGTCAATAAAAAAACTGATGAACAGAATGAACTGGTAAATATAATAGAATCAGAGGCATAGAAAAGGGGTGGACTGACAATTCTCGGGGCGAAGGGGGCGTGAGGGGTGTGGGAAGAGTTTGGACAAAAATCTTACACCTATGGATGAGGACAGTGGCTGGGGGTAAGGGCATGGGGTGTGGAGGGGGAATCAGGTGGAGGGGAGCTATGGGGGGAAAAAGAGGAACATCTGTAATAATCTGAACAATAAAGATTTATTAAAAAAGAAAAAAAGGAGAGGGAGAGATAGAAACATCAATGCTGAGAGAAAATCATTGATTGGCATGGCCCCTACTGGGGATCGAGCCTGCAACCCAGGCATGTGCCCTGAGTGGGAATCAAACCATGACTTCCTCGTTCATAGGTCAATGCTCAACTACTGAGCCACCCCAGCCAAGTCATATAGTCTTTGTATATATAAAACTAGAGGCCCGGTGCATGAAATTCACACATTTGTCTGGGGTCCCTCAGCCCAGCCTGTGCCCTCTCACAGTCCTGGAGCCCTTAGGGGATGTCCAACTGACAGCTTAGGCCTGCTCCCCATGGGGAATGGGCCTAAGCTGTCAGTCGGACATCCTCAGTGCTGCTGTGGAGGCGGGAGAGGCTCCCGCCACAGCCACTGCACTCACCAGCTGTGAGCCTGGCTTCTGGCTGAGCAGTGCTCCCCCTGTGGAAGTGCACTGACCACCAGAGGGCAGCTCCTGCATTGAGCGTCTGCCCCCTGGTGGTCAGTGTGCATCATAGCAACCAGTTGTTCTGCCGTTCAGTCGATTTGCATATTAGCCTTTTATTATATAGGATGCTGATAAAACAGTGTTAGTAAGCTAACTAGATATAGCGGGATGCTGAAGCATGGGCCTGAAGGGCTCTCTGTTACAAGGACAGATGGACAAGGGCTAGAGAGATATTACTGCACTCTAGCATCCACCTGAGTCTTTCAGATGTAACCAGAAAGACAAGAAAGGAATTGACCCAAGAGAAATGTGCATGTAAGTTCACCGAAAGACACATGCCAGAATGTTCATGGCCTTACCTTCTAGTTCCCAAAAACCTGGAACCTTCTTCAAGGCTCATTAAAAGTAGAATGGAGAAGTCAGGTGTGATCTGCTCACAGCATAAGCTGTTACACAGCAATGAGAATGAACAAGCTACAGCTACAGGCAGCCGTATGGACGAATCTCATAAATGATGCTTTAGTGACTCACCGTGTGTCCCCGGTGCCTAGAATGAGCCTGGCACTTGGGATGCTCTTAGCAAATATTTACTGAATAGATGGTCTCATTTTAACCCTCTGAGACCAGTGGGACAGGTACAGGAATTTCTATTGACAGATGAGGAACCTGAGGCATAGCAAGGCCAAGGGAATTATTCAAGGTCACGGTGAACACGGCCACTGCGTCGGGACGCCTGTCTAACAGCCTGCTCTGTAGGCCGGGCTGGCTCCCCATCGCACTCAGGTACGCAGCTATTCCCTTAGCCTTTTAGCACAAATCACATAGTTCAGTTTCTTTTGTTGTTGATAAATCATTTTCTGCGGCAGAACTTGGAGATGTTTATTTCCACGATGGGATATTTTGGAAAGGGAAAGGGCCAGAAGGCTGTGCTTTCAGAAAAAGGGGTGTGGGGAGAGGGTGGGGAGAGAGCTCACTGGAGAGATTTATGTCCAGGAATTGCAGCAAGCTGTCATTCTGCCTGAGTAAGTGTGGCTAGGAACAGGAAGGGGAACACAGGATATTGTGGGAGATCGCGGGCTTAATGGAACGTCAAGTGGACAGATGGGACCGAGCTGTCCTGGGAACCGTCAGAGGAAGAAGCTTGCGGAGGCTTCGGAGAGATCTCCACACAGACGCAGGTGACTGGGGCTGGGACGTGGGCTTCCTCTGGATTCAAAGAGAAACAGCCAAAGGAAAAGTAAAGGTGCCTTCTGTCCAAGCCATTTTTCTAGATCAATCTGTATCCAGGTCAGAAGGAAGTAGGACAAAATAAAATGATGAACAAGACAGATCCAGAGACATAGAAGCATGAAACAGACTGTGGAATCTCAGAGGGAAGGCAGGGGAGGGTGAGTGGGTGGGAAGAGATCAACCAAAGAAGTTGTATGTATATATGCATAACCCATGGACACAGGCAAGAGGGTGGTGAAGGCCTGGGGCAGGGGGTGGGGGTGGGCAAGAAGAGGTCAATAGGAGGACATAGGTAATACTTTCAACAATAAAGATTTTTTTAAAAACATGAAAAAAATAAAAGAAGGAAGTAGGAATGGGGGTGGGGGGCGTGGAGAGTGGACACATTTATTGAAACATGGATTTCAGTTAAGGGTTAGCTTTACTTTTTAATTTTAAGATCCAAAATGACTGACTATATCTTTTTAAACCCCAAGGATGTTTACTGGGGAAAGAGTCTTTCTGAAGGACCAGAGGACCCCAGAATGACAGGGATGAATTTAGGAACAACGTTGGAGGGTAAACAGAGAGACCTATGAGCCAAAAATAGGCGAAGGCAAGTTCTTGTTGAATAGTTCCTTTTGGTTGAAAAATTGGGAGTTTGACTATTTTGAGTCAGAGTTGCTGAAGACTGACAAATTGGTTCCTGCAAATAAAAACAACTCTGAGTTCTGATGATAAAGTCATTTTGAAAGCATGACATTTTAAACAGCGCCTGGGCCCCATTCTGCGAGAGGTCACAGGGAAGGCATGTTCTAGATGCGAACGAGGAGACAGGTCCTTCAGGAGATCTAAGCTGAGTGAGCGAGGACACACGGTCTCTGCAGAGGCTCTGAGAGAGAGATGCCCGCGGACTTGCCATTTTAGAAAGCATGGCAGCCTAGCATGTGTAAGGCCCGGCTGCCGCAGAGCGCTCAGGTGCCCGGTGAATCCCACACTTGAATCTCACTCAAAGGGCATTGCTGAGCTTCCCAGGGAAGAAGGGAATCCACAATCAGTTATTTTTAAAGATTTTTTTTATTGAATTTGTAAAGAGAGAGAGGGAGAAAAACATCCATCGGCTGCCTCCTGCATGCCCCCTACTGGGGATCGAGCCCGTAACCCCAGGCATGTGCCCTGTCTGGGAATGGAACTGGCAATCTTTCGCCGCACAGGATGACACCCAACCAACTGAGCCACACTGGCCAGGGCACAGCTGTTCTTGTAGAGAAACTTAAGTGTGCACAGGAGGGTGGGATGGATGGGTGTGGGTGAGCAGACGTGTGGGTTGTACTGATCACTAAGCTGTGGTCCCTTCACTTCATGCAGCCATCCCACCTCTGCTTTGTGGTGGGAGCTGGGAGTCTGCAGACATCATTTCTCCTCAGCTGGCTGGCTCTCAGCTTCTGTCAAGCAGGGCACTAAAGGCACCGGAAGGCTCAAGTGCGAGGAGGAACTTGCTTCCTCTTCTTTGCTCACCCTTCCTTCCGTTAGTTAGCTTCCCGCCGGCTATGGCTCTTCACCCGGCAGTGCCAGCGGGTTCCAGATTCTCTGCTCTCCCAGAACCAGCCGCAGGGTCCTGTCCGAGGCAGACGGGCAGCACCCTTCCCCAGGTCTGAGTCCCCACGCTGCACCCATCCCCTCCCATCACCTCCCCACTCAGGCTTCCCTTTTATTCCCCACGCCCAGGGTGCTGAGGGCTGCTTTCTGGTTATTCACTCTGTGTCACATCATGTTGCCCTATTGCTTTTTCGTCCTTAAATAGTGGTTGAAGCCCATTCTCAATATTCAACTGTGTTAAAAATAGCTGATGTGGCCGGGCCGGCGTGGCTCAGGGGTTGAGCATAGACCCATGAACCAGGAGGTCGCAATTCGATACCGGGTCAGAACACATGCCTGGGTTGTGGGCTCGATTCCCAGTGGGGGGTGTACAGGAGGCAGCCTAGCAATGATTCTCTCATCATTGATGTTTTCTCTCTCTCTCTCCTTTCCTCTCTGAAATCAATTAAAAAAAAAAAAAAAAAGAAAGCTGATGTGGTTCCCAATAGCGGACTGCACCCTAAGACAAGGTCTCCGGTGCAGGATGCAGTAGGAAGAGAATGGTTGGTGTCAGGCCTTCAGTCCAACAGTGAGGAGTGCCCGGCAGAGGAGGAAAGTGACGTGGAGGTAGAAATTCTTGTCCACTTTAATGTTTGACCTTCAAACAAACAGCTGGAGGGGGAGTAGGCACTCATGGAAGGTCTTTAGTGGAAGGTGCCTGGTCTTTCCGGTTCATGGGGCACGGATCCCTGGAGAACTTCACACCAGCCAGGTCACCCCTGAGGGGAGCTGTTCCACCAGTCACCGCGTCTGTCGTGTGAAGCTGAGGGTGTCCTCAGACACTTTGTGTTAGTCTGGGCACCTGTGCGTCCTGGTGGGAATGACCCAGGGAAGTAGGTCGGCTGTCCTGAGCTCCCGACCTCACTTTTGCCCAGTGTCTACTTATATCCTTGGCATTATTAGTAAGCTTGATGCTGGGTATCTCTCATTCACGATTCTTAGTTATCGCAGAAGCCATTTCTTAGATGCTAGTGCTTCAGCGAAATAGGGGAGCAAACAAGCAAGAGGAAGGTGTGGGAAGCAGGTCTGAGGGATCTAAAAGGGAAGAGATGTGAAGGGCAATGGTTAGAGACAGACCCCAGGGGGCGAGGCGGCCAGTCCAGACTGGAGCAGTCTGACCCAAGCTGTCCCAGCCGCGTGCCTCTGGCCTCGGATCACATTAAAATCTGCTGGTGCCGGGAGTTTGGCCTAGACCCTTCTGTGGACTTGGCTTCTTGGGTCATGTGTTAATATTGCTTTCTTTTTTATGCCGTAAACATGGGAGGCAAAACATCAAAGCTTTTAGAATATCAATTTTCAGCCAAGATGCACCAAGAACTAACCACAAAATGAAGTTTCTATTCATTTACATTAAAATTAAAAACTTCACCAAAAAGTACCATAAAGGAAATGAAAAGAAAAACTATATGTGTTGGAGGGTATTTGCAACACATATACACCAAGTTTTATTATGCTGAATATGTAGATATGCTTATATCTTCATATAAGGATATATGAAGAACTCCTAGAAGTCAGCAAAAAAACCCAACCAAACAAAAAAGCCACAAAGAACAAAATGGACACAAGGCACGAACAGGCATTTCACAGGAGAGGAAGCAAGGATGGAAATAAACACAGGGGAAGATGTTCAATCTCCTTGAACATCTCACCAGTGAGATCTTTCCCACCGTCCAGAGAGGCACAGCTGAAGCAGCCTGGACTGAAGCAAATGTCAGGGAAGAGAAGTACACTGCTGGCAGGAACACAACATGACAACAGCATCTGGGAAACAACTTGGCTTTATCCTGCAGAGCTGAAAACACGCCCACCCTAGGAATGAGCAGCTGTGCCCTGGAGCAGAAAGCTGGTGTGTCTTGGCGTGGGGGGTGGGGCTACATTAAAGTCCTAGCCTTCAAAGTGCCGGGAGGGCTTGTGCTCTGGTTCACAGGTTAATGGCCTGGAGACAGCAGCCAGCCTTGTCCGCCCACTTACCACTATGTGCCGACAAATATCGCTTCCTGAACGTACAACGGGAAGTTTGGAAAGGTCTGTCTGCAAAATACTTACAGAATATTCATAGAAATGTTAACCCGGAAACAATCTGAAGGCCATAACAGGCAATGGATAGCTTAGTATATTGTGATATAGCCTTTAAATGGAATACTATACACCAGTGAAAATGAGTGGACCGGAACTACATACAACTTTGTCAATTCTCAATGAATCTTGTCAGAAGAGCAATGTCACCTAATATTCAATTCTATCAAGGACACCCTCACCGACTATTTAAATGTGAAAATGGAATGTGTCTAAGAGAAGAAATGGTTTTCAAAGGGAGAAATTGTAAAGTTCAGGAAAAAAAAATTCTTGCCACTAAAGTTTTGGGAAACATTTTATAATTTATATATAAAATCTCAGTAAGAAACCATGTAAAATGACAGAAATATCCACTTTACATTGAGTCAAAAAAAAATTTCACACACACTGAATGTAAATTTTAATTACAAAACAAGAATATGAATAAAACATTTTAAAATAATCTCAATTATTTGGCAACTCATCACATCATTGCTAGAGACAAATTTGATCGTAAGAACAGTTTAATCTTATGAAAAATGTGAGTTGGACAGTTTGCTCGTATGGGAGTTGACGGTGTTTAAAAAAGGACCTGGCAGCAAAGCCAGTCTCTATCCTGAAGTAATTGTGCAGGAAACAACACAAAATCCTGAATCATGATAGCAGTGACCTGATCTTCGAAGCGTTTCTCTTCCGGTCAAGGTGATGGGGAAGGAACAGGGGCTCAGCCTAGGGGCAGCAGAGGGCCATGGCCACGGGCGGAGGGGTTTCTGCCGCAGGTGACTGCCGCATCGCTACCAGGACCAGAGCCCCTCCCGCCCGTGGGCTGGTAGTAAAGTCAGATGCGAGGATCATCTAAAACAAGTTACATCCTAAAACACCGAGCCGCGACTGCGAGCAGAAGAGCAGCGGGGCCGTGAGCTAAGCTACTTCCCTGGCTGCATGCGCGGAGGCTCCGGAGTTCCTGCCAGGCCAGGCTGCGACAGGTACAGGGCAGGCAGTCCTAACACACTTCTAATGACTGCACAGCCTCTAAAACCCTTCCACTAATTAAAAAAGTAATAAAATAATAAACAGATATATAGTAAAGTTCACAGATAAGTTTTCTCTGTAAAATAAATAAAGTGTTCATTGATTAGCATCATACACAGAGTAAAATACAACCTATTTTTACATGTTTATATACTGTACACAGGGGACCCGCAGGCGGCCTGGTGTCCGATGGGCGGGAGGGTGTGTTGGTGGTGTGCCCTGTGGGGAAATCCCAGTGTCCAATGTTAAAATACACAGCTCCTTTGTCTTGAGTTCAGATACAAAGTAAACTTATTTTCCTTTATCTGAAGTAAATGTACATAATACCTTCTATGAACAATAGTTTATAAAGCTGTTTAAAACATAAGGAGGAAAGCTTGCACTAGGAACTCAGCACATGCATGTCCTTTCCCTGGTTAAAGCCCGCTGACGGCGAGGCTGGCACGTCCTCCCTCTTCTCCGTCCTCTCTCTCCTCCATCCTCTCTCTCCTCCGTCCTCTCTCTTCTCCATCGAGACTACTCGGGCTCAGGACGCGGGGCTCAGGGCGCCCAGGGCGGCAGGCAGATTACCGCTTCACCTTCTTCGTAGGCGCCTCCTCCACTCTCTGCTGGCCTCGCGTACGTGCCCCAGGGGGGCTGGCCTCCCTCTTGCGCTTGGTGGAAGGGGACAGCTGTGCCTTCGACCTGCAGTGGACAAAAGCCAGGCAGGGGTGAGAGGTAAGAGGAGCTGCTCTGAAGGATTTGGGAGTTCTCTGAAAAGATGGAAGGAAGGTTTTTGACCTGGAGCGCCCAGAAGAGAAACCCAGAAGAGCTGGAGCTGACCCGCTATTTGCTGATGGCCTCACCCAGAGTCAGATGCCTGGCCTGGCTCTGTTCTGCCACACTCTAGGAGCTGACCTTGGTCAACTTGACCTCTGGGCCCAGCTCTTCCATCTACACATAGCCACCCACGCTAACTGCCCCCAGTGGAAACACCTGCAGCCGGCATGCTTGGCCATGCTGCGCCGAGTTAGCCAGGCATTCAGACCTGTGACCTTCAGGAAAACAGGCCTCGCCTTCGGTCCCGGTCAGGCGCTAGCATGCAAGGCTCCCAGGCGTTGAGGGCAGGCCTGTGCAGGAGGGCCGTGTGGGGAGGACAGACCGGTGAGGCCCCCGAGACGCCCTCTGCACCTTCCTAGTCCGTTTGGAGTAGGTTTCCACTTGGGAAACCAGTGATCCCCAGAGACCGTTATTTGGCAAGACAAAATGCCTCAGGGAACTCAGGAAGAAGGCGTTGCTGTACCAGAACTAGTCTCAGAGGGCTAGTGACCTGAAGTGCGCAGGGACTTACCCTCCTAATGGGTTTACTAGCTGTTTCTGGCTGCCCAGTTGGGCGGTGGCCCGTGCAGACAGCTCTCTACAGTGCTTTCTGAAAGGGACTGCAGGAACCTGGCCCTCTAGAGAGGACGAGGCCCCCGTGGGTGAGTCAGAGAAAGGGGACGAAAGGAGGACAATGGCTGGTCTTCTGGAACGTTGCTAACAAGCAGATCTCTTGCCTCCGAGACTAACTCTGTTTTTTCTGTGTGAGACAGTTTCCAGTGATTTACAGAAAGACGAATCTGTGATGCACAGGATACACATTGGCTGACAAGGTAAAGACCCCAAAGTGTTCACGAGAGTGGAGCCCGGGGCCGAGCTTAAAGAAGGCACAGTCTGCAGGCTGAAGGCCTGGGACTGGTCCATGTAGTCTACTACACAAGTTCCGGGTGAAGAAGACCTGGGTCAGCAGCAGAAACGCTACGAGGAGGACCTGCTGGGCGCATGCAGGTCAGGCGGGAGCTCAGGGTCTGCCGCGCTGACGAAAGGCCTCGGGAACGGAGGTGGGCAGTCCTCCGTGTTCACAGCCTACACTCGGTTCATCAGCCTACACCCTGCTAGCGGTTCTCAACCTGTGGGTCGCGACTCACAGGTTGAGAACCGCTGCTGTAGAGCCTAAGACCATCGGAAAACAGATATTTACATTACGATTCATAACAGTAGCAAAATGACAGTTATGAAGTAGCAACGAAAATAATTTTATAGTTGGGGTTCACCACAACATGAGGGACTGTATTAAAGGGTCGCGGCATTAAAAAGGTTGAGAACCACTGCTCTGTGTAAACATAAGGCACTCCCATGGCAGGTGTTAATAAGTGATATTCTAGAGATAAATGTTCCTGAACTTTTTAATCTTGGATAAGGAGATTATAGATGATGATACCAAGATTAACAGCTGTGCATCACATTAAAAATGAAAACTAGTCTCACTTCAGAAAAATTATTAAACTATAAAGTGACGTAACATTTCTGAAAAGTGCAGTGGGGCGGGGAACACTGGTGATAACAGGAACACCGACCCGGCTTCTCTCCTTTAGGACTATGCCAAGCCCCTGATGTTCTAATGACACGGAGACATAAGGGACTGCGCAAACACACTGGACTGTGGTACTATTTCCCAGAGGCTTCTGGCCAGATCAGGGTTTGGGAAACATGAAATTACCAGTTATGTAAGATAACAATGGTCTCACGTGGGCAATTTCACGTGAGCAGTCTCTTCCAAAGACTGGTTGGAGGCCCCTCCCTCGCTCATTGGAGAAAAGCTGCTGCGTGTGTTGTGTTTTCACCCTGGTGATCAGCGTATCAGAGACACCTACGCCTGGTCCATAAATAACGTGTAAAGGCTTCCACCAAACAGGCCTCTGAAGCCAAGCAAAGACTGTGATCCCCAGTAATGGTGGAAGATGGGAACAGGTTCTCCAAGGAGAACGAAACGTCAGGGGCTGAGAGCACGGGCTCCCTGGCACGCAAAGGCCTCTGGGAGCTCTGCGCGCCCGTTACCTCTGGGCCTCTGACCTGGCGGCAGACCTGGTGGTGGCCCCCGAGGGCTCGTCCTCTTCCTCCTCTTCCTCCTCCTCCTCCGACTCCTGGTCTTTCCTGTCCTCGGTGGCTTCAGAAACCGACTTCTGGCGTTTCCTTTCTGGTTCTGAGGATTCTGCTCAAAGAGAAGAGTCACACCTGGATTGTACAATTCCCAACGTGCTTCCCAGGCCAGAGCCCGGCGTTCAGAGCGTGGGGTGTTAGGGACCTGCAGGCAGAAGTGGTTTTCCATTTCCTCTGGGTTTCGGCGCTTGCGACTCACAACTGTTTAGCTTAGCCTCAAACACATTTGGGAGAGTTTACTTAGGCAGTGCACAGCCAGCGTTCATGCACACTTCACGCGGACTCAGAGCATCTGGGACGTACCACTTCTGACACGGGATTAGAGCCGGTTCACACGTATTTATGTAACATGAATACCAGCTGTGCCCCACCGGAGTTTTCTCACCCGAAGAGAAACTCAGAAGGGCGGTGTTGAGATGAGAAGGCTCTGCACCGAGCACTCGCTGGGAACGTACCGGCATCGTCGGACGTGGTGAGCGAACGCTTGGGCTTCCTTCCTCGCCGCCGTGCACCTGCCACTGTTCTCTCGTCACCGTCATCCTAGAAGCAATTACGTTAGAGTTGAAAAGGTGGCCCGCTGAGCATGTACTGAGTTTATCTCGAAAGGCCGTGTCTTGATAAGAAAAGCAACACTTACGTGGCTTCCACTTTTTTCTTGCAGGGCACCTGGTTCTTTACTGGACTCATCTTCAAGAAAAGGGAAACCTCCGCATTAGTACTCCATCAGTGTAACATTTAAATGGCAACCGTCTGGCTTGTGGCCTATGAATACACCAGTGCTCATGAATGGATTTTCATACAATTCATCATGTCTGTTTGAGCCAAGCAAAGTCCGAGCCGGAATAGCTGGCACATTGGGATGTGAGTCACGACACTGAAGGTTTGTCACTAATAAGCTCTGGGATCTGGGCAAATCACCTAAATTCCCGGAGCCTCAGGAGGAGGAGTTGGGTTAGATCACCTTTACGGTCCCTTTCAGCTCAAAGGCTCTGAACCCAGAAAAGGAGGAGGAGGGGCCATGGAGGGGTCCCCCAAAAGCCCCAGGAACTGTGGTCAGGATTGCAGACTCCACTAGAATCTCTATGTAACTCTGTAAATATTACAATCCCATTACATAGTTAGAAAAAAAACGAGGCTCCAATAACTTCATTTAAGCAATTTGTTCATCACATAACTGAGAAATTGGGTGATAGCTGGAATTCTTTGACTCCAAGTACTTACATTATGGTAACTAAAAAAAATATAAAAAAATATTTTAAGACACTATTGGTTTGTATATGCCTATTCTTCATGTATTTGCTTTCTGTAGGTATTATAACTCCCTGGGTCTTGGTAAGAAAAACGAAGTTTAGAGTTTAGTTCGATACACTATCTTCCAACAGCTAGATTATGGGATCCTCGTAAGACGCTCCACAACCCAGACACTTATCAGTGATGAGACCGTAGCAGTCACCCTTCTCTGCAGTCGACAGACGAGCACACATGGAAGGCTGAATCAAGAAAAGGGCCCACAAAGAAGAATCCCGCTTTAAACTGGTCATTACCACCCCGATTCACAACACCACTGCTAACCAACCCCAAACACAAGCACACAGCTTACACTGGAATCCTTACAGGGCATTCAAGTTATAAAAATCCTTGCTATATGGACTTAAAATATTGTTATATTGTGAATAAAAATTGGTTAAAAGCCAAGCATACGCTGAATCTCCTTTTTAAAACAAACATTAATCTTCCAAGAGATAAGAAAAACTAAAGTATGACCACTGATCACACATGTTAAATGTGGAGAAACTTACATTCTCCATTTGCTTGACCTTGGTGATCAGGATACATCCCCTCCTGATTTGACCATGCTGCTTATTTGACCCAAAATAGCTGCCACACCCATCTTTTTGCCTATATCGAACCTACAAAACCCCGTAGTGGCTCTTCTTGCTTTTATGTGAAAATAGTTAGACCATGAAATGAATACATACACATTGTAAAACATTCTGGAAAATGTAGGCAACAGTAACAAAAAACATGGAATGTGCCTATCATCCCGGCATCCGGAGCTAATCACCATCAACAGTTGGAACCAGGACACAAATACTTGAAACAATTTTATCTCCTGCGTCCTGGCTTTGACACTGCAAAAGCTGCTTTAGCAATTCTTCTTCTGAGAATAGGCTCTTGATAGCAGTGCCCAGCACGCTGGTTTATTTCTCCCGGACACATGTCCAGTAAGTTATGGTTTGCACATGTCCAAGTATCTTCCCTAGTTTGCTTTTTCCTGCCTTCATGCTCCTCTCCGAAGGCTTCCCAGACTTCTAAAACCAAGAATGGCTCAGATCACAGGGAAAGCCAATAGGCACAATCTCTCATGGCTGTAAGGCAGCTGTCTTCTACAAGGAGGCCACCCACTCCAGTGAGAAACCATGAAACGGCAAAGCTACCCCTGCAGCAGCCTCATGCCTTTCTTACATCACACAGAGCAACCCTGTAGGTACACACCTGCTTGCATTACTTTCGGTTTGCCGCCAGGGGGAGACTGTTCTACCTAAATTTAAACAAACAAAACACTGAAGTCAGCATTGGTCATCAGCACATAGAAGGTTTAGGACCTCCATTTAAATAGACAGAACATTTGGGTCCTATTTTCTGCAGGGGATGAAGAACACCAAGCGAACATGACGCCATGCTTTATTCGGGGCTGCCACAGCCTCCTCCCCGGGACTGGAGGACACGCAGCACAGCCCACTTGTCCCCCACCCCCGTGACCAGCTCGCACACTGGGAAATGCATTCACATGTGCCCCTTTGGTTCTGTTGTCTTACAATAATTCTATGATACCCAAGGAAATGGACTCTCAAAGGGCCATGTGGCTGGCCCCATGTCATGGCCTGGCAGTAAGGGGCAGAGCAGAGGCCCAAATCCCACTGCCCTTTGTTAGTTCAGCAGACATGTCTGTCCTTCTGATGATGCTGTCACCAAAACTCACTCACGCAGTGGAATCTGGATACAACGATCTGGATACAATGAATTAAGGGTGACTACAGAGGGTAAGTTCCTAGAAAATTTTTATGTAACCAAACTCTCACGTGAGGAAGGAAGCAGACTGAGGAACCCACAATGCTGATGTGAAAATCTTAGCAATAAGATAGTAGTTGAAAGGTTATTCAATATTTTCTTTAAGAAAGCCTTTTAAAGCTTTCCAATACTGTTAAAGAATAAAGTTGTTTGGAATAGTAGACGCTGCGGCATACCCATTCTAGGTCAAGAGCAAACGTGAAGAGTTCTCATCTTTTGCAATTACTTACAGTGACAACGCCGGCATCTGCTTTGCAGTCTTCTTCTAAAAAGTGCAAAAACAAATCTCACTTAGAAAATCAGTTTGAAAATGCCTTGTGTGAACTACAAACACACCAAGTACCCACTTGTTTTTACTGCTGTTTCCACAGGGTGTTTCCGAGGTCTTCCTCTCTTCCTTTTAACGATCACTGGCTGGTCTTCCTAAGGGGAAAGGAAGAAACATATATTCATTTTACCCGCCATTGCACAGATCATATGTCATTTTCTCAAAACGCGAGTTAGGGTTCCTTCCTGAAGGTCTCCGGTCCCGGCTCTGTCCCTTAAAACACACGGGACGCTGGGCTCAGACTTCTTTCCTCAGTGCTGTCCCCTCACCTCACACACTGGCCACTGCAGCGCGAACTCTCGTTGTGAGAATTCTGAGATAATGAGGCAATGCCAGTGGGCGCTGGGTGTTAGCTTTCCCTTCTGAATAAACACGCACACCCATTTATATTTGGGTCCAGTCCAGTCCCTCGTGACCACACGTTATTCCTTATAAAGAAGAAAGGAGGCCACTGAATTTCTCATTTAGAGTAGGAGAAAACAGAAAGAAAGATTAAAAAGCCCGGCAAACTAGGCAATGGTTATCTAGAAGGCCTGGCGGGGGCTCAGGCTGTTTGCTGGATGCAAAGCCTGTCCCAGGCCACTGTGGTTATGTGCCCCACTGGGCTCTCTGCAAATCCGAACGGACAGGGAGCGAGCAGCCTCCCAGGAGCCTCTGCCGGGCCTCGAGACCCTGGTCCCGTGGGACCCCGCAGGCCCGCACACCGGCTGCTGCTCCCGTTCTGTCCGCCCAGAGCCTGGGCGCAGCAGCACCCGCACTCCGGTCTCACTGCTGTGTGGGCAGCTATGCTGAGCTGCCTGTGAGGTACCTGACGTGGCCGTGAGGACAGCGCTGGGCTGACCCTGTGCGGCTGTGACAGAAATAGGCCTCATACAAACGTCTGGATGAAATGAAGGTGAAGAGAACACAATTAATCAAAACGACACTGATAAAATGCACTGTATAAAAAGGCACCCCCTGTAGTTAACAAAAGCACAACTTCTTCAACTCCTTCAAAAGAAAATTGAGGTTACAGCATTCTATTTGTTTTTAGTCCTGGAGTAAATGGGAACAACAAGTATGAAAACCGTCCTCACTCACCTCCTGAGACTTAGTGTTGTCATCGTCATTCTGCTCTGTCTTCTCGCCAGCAGCTTCGCCACCGCTATACTCATCTGTAGAAACGGCAGAGCTCAGTCGGCTGGGGACCAGGGTCCGCCTCACTGCCGACCCCACCCAGGGGACCACACCGCCCCTGCCACACATGTACTCCACTCTCAGGCCCAGGCCCCCACAGTTAAGAAGCCAGAGTCTGGTTAACTGGTAAGCAGCACACTTTGGGTAGAACAGGATCCAAATCAGAAACGATGCCCAAGCCCCACGGATATTAAGCAGGCGTGTGACCGGAGGGTCAAGGGGAGCAAGGAGCGAGTGCCGTTTCTGTCGGGGATGCCTGGCCCGAGATGCTGCTGCCTGAACGGTTAGTCTCCTCTCAGCACATTTCAACTCAGCAGACGCCCCCTCACCTCGCTCCTCCATGGCCCGAGCGGCAGCGGTGCGCGTGCTGGGACTGGTTTTAGAGGACTCTTCCGAATCCCTAGAGCTCTCTTCCTGCAGAGGAGTTGAACGAGACAAGAAACGCCTTTTACAAACTCATCCATTTAGCCTCCCAAAGTTTTCCTTTTTATTTTAAAAACAATTCCCCAGTGATCTTTTACAATAGTCTGTTGTAAACTGTTTTAAAAAGGAACAATGTTGCTGCCAGTGAAAGTATAAAAAGGATACAATTTTTGAAGGCAGAAGGACATGAGATAAGGTTCAAGTGTAAAGCACCAAAGCTGCCCATTTTCTCCCTGCAAAATGAAAACCGCTCTTCTCCCTCACCTTGGACTTGGTGTTTTCAAGAGAAAATGCAGGAGAACAGGAACTTGCAATAAATTTAATGAAATAAATAAAAAAATTGTACCTGGATTTTTATTAGTGTCTATCTTATAACAAGCACATTAAATATAATTTAATATTTAAAAAAGTAAAAAATAAAATGTACCTTTTGTTTCTTTTTTGAGCCTAAAAATACACCTTTGATAATACAGTGATTATTATGAGGAATTCATAAGGAAAAAGGGTACTGGAAGGAAAAATATATACGTGCTCACACTGCAGTAATGGGGTCACTCCTGGCATTTAAACTAGCGTGTGGAAAGATACCTTTGCATCCCGTGGCTCAGCTTCAGAGCGTCGCCTCCGTGCCGCTTCTATTTTGGAATCCGGGGCATCTGAATTATCGTCTGAAAATCAGTTTGGACAGAATCACAAAGGGATAAAAGCTAAATGGGAAATGAAACACTTGGTTCTGTTTTAGGACAGTCTGAGACTTCTTTCTGGGGCTTGTGCTTCAGAGATGCTAGGTATTCTAAATGTATGCATGTCATGTGATCTGAACACTGAACACTGGCCTTGGCAAAGCCAAAAATATAAATACTAATATAAAAATCCACAAATGCTCAGATGTCACCACAAACACAGCAGTTCTATTGAAAGGGCTTAGGGCATGTGGATGCTCCACCTTCCTGAACGAGTTTCCGATGAGGTGCAGTTAGTGATGAAGACCGTGGGCTTGGCTGGGAATCTCTCAGGATCTTACTGTTTTTATTTATTAAATGGTGACAATACCTAACACATAGTTACTGTGAATGTGTATATTACCATAGATAAGAACTAGATATAGTATGAACTGAGTAATTATAAAATAGTTGTTTCCTACCAAAAAAAGCAAAGTATTTATGTATTCTTTCTCACATATTATTTAACTAGTGGCCTGGTGCATGGATTCATGCACATTGAAAGGAAATTAATTAGAAGAAATATTTTAATATCGCTATTCGCCCTTTCTCTATAATAGAAGTGTCAACCAAATTCACGATCGATAATGACAGATCGAAACACACACATGCAATTGGCACCAGCAAGAGCTTTATATGAGGCCCGGTATACAAATTCACACACCAGTGGGGTCCCTCGGCCTGGCCTGTGGGATTGGGCCGAAACTGGCTCTCTGACATCCCCCAAGGGGTCCTGGAATGAGAGGGCACAGACCAGGCCGAGGGACCCCACCGGTGCATGACTGGGGAGGGGAGAGATGCGGGAGGTTGGCCCGCCAGGGAGAGACTGTGGGACGGCTCCAGGGCATGTCCAGCCCGTTTCGCTCAGACTTGATTGGCCAGACCCTAGCAGCAAGCTAACCTACTGGTTGGAGCATCTGACCCCTGGTGGTCAGTGCACATCATAGAGAGCGGTTGAGTGGCCTTAGCATATCATTAGCATATTATGCTTTGATTGGTTGAATGGCTGACCGGTCAAAAGACACTTAGCATATCAGGCTTTTATTATATAGAATTTTTAAATTGCCACTGGGCATCATATGTACTGGCCGGTTGGTCTTGAGCATGTGCTAGTCAACGTTTATTTTTAAATTGCCAGTTCCTGTCATATGTACTGGCAGGTCGGTCCGTCTGATGGACGGACATATGTTTGGTCACTTAGCCTTTTATGTAAATAGATAAGTGTTTACTGAACTTGTACTTTGTGTCAGTATCTTTATATATAAAAGGCTAATATGCAAAGTGTCCCTATGGGAGTTTGACCAGGAGTCAATCACTCACTATGACGTGTGCTGACCACCAGGGGGGAGTGTGGAATGAAGGAAAGCCCCGGCTGGCAGCCGGCAGCCAGGGAAGGGAGGCCCCAACCAGCAGCCAGAAAGCCCTGATCGTCCCTAATCACCAGCCAGGCCTAGGGACCCTACCCGTGCACAAATTTCGTGCACCAGGCCTCTAGTTAAAGTATAAAAATCTCTGCACTGTCCAATAATGGTAGCCACTAGCCACATGGGGCTCCTGAAATTTAAAGTAATTAAATTGGAACACAATAAAAAATTCAGTCTTTCATTTACATGTACCACATTCAAGCACACGGCTAGTAGCCACTGTTCTAGACACAACAAATATAGGGCATTTTCCTGCAGGACGGCACTGCCACAGACCAGGAGGAAGCCAACGAGGCACAGGAGGGCCATTAGGTGCCTTCAGTGCTTCACTAGCTCTGTGGGGCACTGGTTTATAATCTAAAATAAGGAATTTGGTGGTGCTTGGCTGGGCCTCAAGCCCAGGCTGCAGGAGTCCCAGGGGCTGGGTCTTCCTCAGCAGACAATCTGGACCAAGTCCATAAAAGACCCTTCAGGTGTCAAGCTGGTCTGGAAACCAACTACACTCAAGAGCTGGGAAGTAAACAACTACAATTCATCCGTGAACACGCGGGCTTGATTTAAAAACCCGTGCACATGTGGACCCAGGCAATTCAAACCCACATTCTTCAAGGTCAACTGTATTTTTGATCCTTGGTTGGAAATCTGTGTATGCGTAGGGCTGACCTAAGATACACTCAGATTTTCTACTGTGCAGGTGGTCAGGGTTCCTACCCCTCGTTCTGTTCAAGGGTCAACTGTACCACCCTCTAGAATTTTCTGCTCTTGGCCCACTATTTCACATGTGAAAAAAACATGATTTTCAAATACGCCTGAAACAAGAACATGTATGTTCTAAGTACCCAGTTCGTCTTCTGAAGAGGGGTAGTGCTTCTTCCTTTTCCTCCTAGGTGTATGCCTTTCGTTCTCCTCCACCTGGAATTAAGAATGACCTTGTTAAAGACACCTGGATTTGCATCCTGCCCACTGAAACGAGGCACATTAACTTCTAGCCTTCAGAATATAATTTCATATAAATGTAAAAGTCTAGAATAACACTTTTGGCATCTAGATTTGGATTAGTCTAAGATTGAGTCTTTTCTTTTTTTCAATTTGAGTGTAAATCTACATGAAATATCAAATCTGTCTCTGGTTACACACTATACTTCAAACAGTTCTAAAATACATTTACAAAGCATTTCTCATGTTGCCATCTCTGCAGTCGAGCTATGCGTGACAATCGACGGCACATCACGAACTAACTGGTGTTTCTCTCCCCTCAGTGGCCCATGAAAGGGCAGTGAGAGGCAGGACATGAAAAGAGATTCTTGAGTGTGCGACAGGGACACATCCAAGTCACCCTGGGGTCTGTCCAATTACCTGAGCACCACCTGAGCAGACACAGATCACAGTGATATGGAGAACTCTCAACCCTCCCCTTTATTTTTGACATATACACAGAGTGAAGCCTCGGCGCACCGGTGAAAACACCGTATAAAACACAAAATCCTCCAGTGTCTTATGAAAACCCACCTCTGTAGGATCTGCTTCAGCACCTTGACCCCGTCTGGCTTCTGTGCTGTCATCTCTAGCACTGGAGATCTCTGAGCAATAAACACAAAAAAGAAAAACAACCTTAAATATTTATTGATCCCAATACCTACTGCAGGGGTGAGTGTGGCCGGGGAAGGAAAGAGGAAGAGACTTTGCAGACGACGTGGCGGGACCCTCCCGACACCGCCAGGGTAGGACCAGGACTTCCATTTCCAGATGTGAGTCAAAGGGGTTCGGGGAGGGAAGAGGACCCCTGACTTCACAGCCCCCCTCCTGGCTCCGGCAGCAGCACAGCATGAGCGCCCAAGGAGAACGGGCATCACTTCTCAGCCATCAGGTTAGCGAACACCCAAACCACAGGGTAATCAAACATGGGAGAAGGCGTGGGGTGAGAACTGAAAAACCACCGGGGACAATTTGGCACATTCAGTCAAATTGAGGAGGTGTCTCCCGACCCAGCAATCCCACACCTGGAGGGACAGGTGCACTCACTACACGTGCACTGGGAAACAGGGACAGGATCACGCGTGGGGGAGCTCTTTGTAATGGGAGAAGTGACTAAAAACCCAACGAAGCCAAAAAGTAAGAACTGGTCTAGTCACCCTCGGAATACTGAAGAGCAGCTGAAGAAAAGTAACTAGAGTAGACACATGGACCTGACAACCTTTCAGAACACAGTGCTGCCGAATAAATGTGCTGGAGTTTCTGCAATGAGATACCCTCTTCCTAACGCTCGCACCACAGGCTGCGTACTGTGTGTGAGAACATATACAGTGAATACAGAGTGGTGGGTCCCTGTGGGGTAGGTAAAAGGAGACTGGGATTGGGATGGTATCATGTAGATTCAACTGTATCTATGACATTTTAAAAAAAGCATCTATAACATTTTTTAAAAAGCATCTGAAGCAAATATACTAAATTTTAAGTTATGACAAAATTAGGTGATGAGTACGTGGATTTATAATTATTGCTGCTTTCCGCTGGTTTGAAATATGGTGTAACATGCTATAAAATAGCTGCAGCGGGGATTAAGACCACTTTCCCCATTCTTAGATACAGAATGAACAAAATCGGTAGGAACAAACCAAACTCCATGATCTGTTGGAGAAGAGAATTATCCCTCTGGAGTTGGCAGCCTTCCCCGTCATGAAGTGAGACCCCACCCCTGGGAGAGACCGACATAAAGGTGACAGCCCTGATCCATGAGGAACTAACCCCGCCAACCCTCAGCTC
Organism: Eptesicus fuscus; assembly: GCF_027574615.1. Taxonomy (NCBI): domain Eukaryota; kingdom Metazoa; phylum Chordata; class Mammalia; order Chiroptera; family Vespertilionidae; genus Eptesicus; species Eptesicus fuscus. The sequence continues at coordinate 111,434,104 of NC_072474.1, read as the reverse complement.
AGAATTCTCCCGCAGTGCACACCACAGGGAACTGCATGTCTGTATGCGCACTGAACGGAGCCCACCACGAGGTCACTGGCAAGTTCTAGTGCTCCAGGCACCACTTACACGCTGCCCGGCCTTGACTAAGCCCCTGGGCCTCTCTTTCCTCAACTCCTGATGTGGTGCCACCAACCTCACCTGACTGCATTACCTCAATTCAATGGGAGGACACCGAGGGGTACTCGCCCCAAGGCCTGACACATGCAGGCACTTAACAAGAGTCATTGTAGCTGCCAGTAAAATGACTCCTAGGGAATTAGTTAACTTACCTTCTTTGTTATGAGACTTGCTGTGAACGTCTTCATTTGTTCTTGAGCCTGAATTTTCCACCTAAATATACAATAGGAAACTGTAGTGGATAATCTGAGAAGTCTGGGAGGCAGAAGGGAAAGGTAAGGGGATGCGCATGATCTGCTGTTAGTGGGGATGCTGAGAAGGGCTGGGATGCTCTTTTCATTTTCACCCAAGTTCAAGAGCACAGAGCATCTTCTTCTGGAGGAAGGTCCCATTTAACAATTACCATTCTACCGTGCTTATTCTCCTTGCCTTTAAAATTATTGCCACAAAAGAGTAAGAGAGAAAACATCCCTGAATTCTGTGATTTCTCTTCCCATCCAATGATCCCTCTTGATTTTTTTTTCTTTTCTTAAAATGCTAAAGGATTCTGTCGTTCTGTCATAAGATTTCCCTTTGGCAAATCTTGTCAACTACACCTTTGGTTTCTCTCTTTACTGAGGGGAAGTCTCAGCATAGCCTACAACATTAAAAACCCAATGTCAGAAAGGATGGCTGTGCCTGGATGGGGAGGCAGCTGCGGGGACTCAGGGATTGAGGGAAACTCTGAGGTAGGACAGGGCACATCCTGGGAGCTCACAGTCGCCTGCTAGCTCTGCAGGGAAAGCCTGAACCAAACCAAGTGGCCTTCTCCTTCCTTCTCTCTCAGCAGCCTGTGCACGAGCTTCCAGCTCCAAACGGGGTGTCTCCACAGGGTGAGGCCCCTGAGGCCACAGGGGGCTGGGAAAACATCGTGGCTGCTTGCAGTGTACAAGTGTTTTACAGTGTTCACTCCTGGTATGATCTCAGGGCACCAAAGGGATTATGAGAGCCACATGTGAAAAAAAAGTATATATGGCCATTACAGTTTGGTATTTTCAGAAAAACTGTACTAAAACATAAAGTCAACTTCAGTTCTCAAAAATACGTTGTGTCCACAGCACCGTGGTTAATGACTGCCACAACATGGCTTGCAACACAGCGATAACCGGCAGGAAGGCCAGTTCTCTGACATTTCCTCAGCATTGGCGCCCCAGGTGAGCATCCCAGTCTCAGCGATCTGGCCGCCTTACGCTTCCTTGGTTTTATTTCATGACACTGGCCTAGATTCAGTGCTGGAAATTCAGAGCGACTTTTTTGTTTTTGAGGAAAACAACTATATTTCATGACATCAGTGGATATAGTTGGATGTGAAAAAGGACAAGTAAATATTCTGGTCAGGTGAACTCGAGAGGAGAGCATGCTACCGACGGCCTCCTGTCTCCTAAAGTAATGCACAAGACAGCCTTCCCCCATGGCTCTCAAACACTAAACCAAAACCACCCCAACAATGAGGAAAACCAGCCTTCACAGCGACTCACCTTCAGTGACGCGTTCACCGACCCAGACTCCCTCTGCTGTTCAGCTGTTCAAAACAACAGTGAGAAATAAGGAAACGGAGTACTGTGCCTGAACCACAAAGAAACAACCCAGAGATGTTCAGAGCAGTTAGGCAGGGCTACGATGCTACGCGCCTGGCTGCCTCTGTGAATTATAAAACTCTGACCACTTACTCTCTGTGGTCCATGTTCTATCAGAACATCCACAGAAATGAAAGCCGCCGGCCTCTTTACTGCAATGGCAGTGTCCCTAATTCACCCCCTGCTCTCATGGCCGAGGACCCGAGGCTCGGAAGAAAGGTGGGAGACCTCTACTGACAGGCAGGCCGCAGTGTGAAGCCGGTTCATCAAATGAAAAGTTAGGTCCTCCCCCTTGAACAGCAAAGGTCTATTTATATTCTTTGGAAACTTAAAGTACAAGGTCTACTGCTTCTAATCAACATGACAGAACACACATTTTTCTTTCAAACAACTTCCTTTTACGTAAGTAGATCTCTTACTGAACCATACCCAGACACAGTGATCTGAAATAACTGTGGGGACAAAGGACTTCAGAACCTCCAAAGTGTTTTTTTGTTAAAAAAAATATTTTTTAATTTATTTTTACAGAGAGAAGAAGGGAGAGGGAGAGGGAAAGAGAAACATGGATGTGTGACCGATCAGCTGCCTCCTGCACGCCCCCCACTGGGAAATCAAGCCTGCAACCTGGATGTGCCCTGGGAATCGAACCAGCAACCTTCTGGTGCAAGGGAGGACGCCACACCGGCCAGGGCTCAGTTTTCTTACTTGGTAAATGTCAAGAGGTATAATCCACACAACAAAAGCTCTTCGGGGTCCTCAATGAGTTTTAAGAGTGTAGACAAGTTCTGGACCACAGTGTGTGTTGCTGCCCTAATCCTTCCTGACACTGGGCACGCACTCTCCTAAGACTGCGGTGTGGACAGGCCGGAAGGCTCTGCAAGCTGGGAGCAGCTTCGGCGCAGTCACCAGGGCTAGGCCAGGGCTCCAGGGCCCAGAGCGGGGGTTTACTAGTAGAGAGGTGGGCGCACGGCAGCAGACCTGCCTTTTGGAAATGAGCTGTGATAACAGCCCCAGCCCCTAGGAGGGCAGGGAGGCACAGAGACACATTTTGGGGATGGAGCAAGAGTTTGCTCAAAGCAACTTTCTGTTTGCCACAATGACTGGAGCCATCACATTTAAACAGTTACCTCCTATGAAAATGGCACTTCATAAGAAAAGGTTTATGTTAAAAATGAAATCAGGGCCGAAACCGGTTTGGCTCAGTGGATAGAGCGTCGGCCTGCGGACTCAAGGGTCCCAGGTTCGATTCCGGTCAAGGGCATGTACCTTGGTTGCGGGCATATCTCCAGTAGGGGGTGTGCAAGAGGCAGCTGATCGATGTTTCTCTCTCATCGATGTTTCTAACTCTCTATCCCTCTCTCTTCCTCTCTGTAAAAAATCATATATATATTAAAAAAAAAAAATGAAATCAGAGAGTTCTCTCTAACCTATTTTAAAAAGTGCAAGGCAAATTCATATATCCTGTCAGCATACTGTGATGAATTGGCTACTGGTGCTAAGCTGCAATGAAAGGTACAACCACATGCAAGGGAAAATGATGTGAACACCTGCTAAAAGGAGCTTACCTATTCCAGTCGGCTTTCTCCCACGTGGACTTTCTGACGGTGCTGGGATGTCATGAGTTTTCTCTTCCACTGCTGGTACAAATGTCTAAAAAGTCCAAATTGCCATAAAACATGACTTAGCTGTGGTTTTTATAACAAGAAGACCAGTCTAACCTCAAGGGAATTAAAAAACCACCCAGAATTTTGTGACAATATAAAACTCTACTTTCAAGTCTGTGCAAAATTTCAAAATGAATACATGTTGGCTTTTACAAACAAAAAACACCAAAAAACGAAAAATCAATCTAATTTCATATTTCACCCATAGATGGCTCTCCTACTGCTTTAAATTAAAACTCCAATTTAGTACAACACTAAGGCCCTTCCTGACGGGCACTGCTCCCTCGCGAGGCCGGGACCTCAAAACCACCGCAGTACTCCCCTTCACCATGGACCCTTCCCTCTGTGCCTACAACAGACTTCCCTGACTGGCAGGCTTTTTGTTCTTTCTCTGGTGAACTTCTACTCTACTTGCTAAATCCAATGCAAACTCCCATGTCCTCCTTCAGCCCTCTTGCCTGCCTACCACTGCCCTGCTCACCGGGAGGGCACTTCGGGAGCAGGCTGAAAAGGGGATACAGTGATTAAAGTATGTAAACCACAAAGTCCATGAGAAGCCAGACTTCTTCTAAGTATGATGGGAAGCCACTGGAAATCTTAAGCAGGGTAATGGCATGACCTAATTTATGTTTTTCAAGCTAGCTCCCAGGGCCGTGCTAATCAGAGGAGCAGGGCTGGAGAGGAAGTAAGTTAGCAGGGAGCCACTGAAGCAGGGCGGAGACTAGGGCAGTATCTGCAGAACCAGAAACAGATGGACTCCAGTTACACTCTGGAAAGGCGCCTATGAGAACTGGCCATGGATTAAACGTGGGTGACTCGGGTTTCTGGTTGGAGCAAATGGAACTGATGATGACCCTACATTCGGGGATGATGGAGGCTCTTGGCTCTCCACCACAGGATGTAACATTAACCGTACTTAAAGTGTCTTAAGTTCAATGAGAACAAGAGAGCTACACAGAGCTTACGTGTCTGTGTGCACATAGGGTGAAACGGTATGGACACCACTTACAGCTCAGCGCAGCTGAACCATCAGCCATACCTCAGTCCTCAAGCTGGCTTTCAAGTCCAATCCTTTCACACCATCCGATGGAGACTCTTCGCTGCCTAATGAAATTCAAAGCCATTAAACCAATGTAAGAACTTGCTTGCAAAATACATCCTGAACCAAAAGGAAACAGAAGGTTCTTATCCAGCACAACCCACCACTTTGCTGTTTTATTTGGCAGTCAATAGAAAATGAGAAAAAGGAATATGTATGAAAATTACCCAAGGAAATGCATGGGTCATTTAAGTTTTTGTGGAGACGGTAAAATTGTTTCTTGCTGTTAGGAGGGCTGCTCAGAAAGAATGACGCAGTATATTATTTGTGGAGACATCTATTCCCAAGTGTTTTTAAATAGCAATCTGGATCCCTATTTTATACAACAGAAAGCTGAGCTTCAGAAGTAGTGTTTTCTACAAGGCACCCAAGTACCATGCAAGTTACCTAAGTTCTATGACCCCTTTGCTCATCTGTAAAATGGTGATTAGAGAATACTAATTTCACAGGGCTGATGGAAGGTGTCCGATGGACAAGGAGCCTGAACTGAAGGTCAGGGCGGTTTAGTAACCTGCAGCTTCCAGTCCCTCGGCCTCCTGCCTCTCCCCTCTGTGCCCATGAGAAATGGGTCGGAGGCTCTGAGCTTTTGAACACAAGTTCCTCTTGGAGAGGCTTGATCTTTGAGTTTGGTAAGTTATTTTGGGCCATTCTGGAACCAAAACCATGTTTTGGAAGGTTGCCGCAAATGGGCTCAACATACAATCATCTCTATAAAATGCTACAATTTGCCATTAGAGGGATTCTCACCTTTGTCACCCGAATTCTCTTCAGGAGAAACAGGGACCGCGAGGGCTCCTTCCTTCTGGGATGGCTTCGCCATGCCATCTCCTGTTTTCTCAGCTGGTGCCTGAACACTCCTGATGGGCAAGTCCTGCTCACACGCGGCTGCTGGCAGAGCGGCACTGCAGACATCCGGAAGGACGGAGCGGGCAGGAGCGGGGTCGGGACCTTGGCCGTGAATACACGCGGTGGTGGTGGGGTCCCGCTGGGCAGGAGGAGGACAGGGCTGCTCTGCTGCAGTGCCTCTGCCCTGTGGCCCGCCCTCAGCCATTTCAGTCCCGGCCGGCCCTGCTGTCACGGAGTGGGCACGGACAGAGGAGCCCTCAGCCGTCTGCCCAGGTGCTTGCTCTGGTCTCAGGCTTGCAGGCTCGCCAGCGCTCCTCTCCAAGTGCCTCCCTGCCGAAGGGCCGGCTGTACCGCTGTCCCCTGCCGCCTCTGCCTCGGGGCTCAAGGGTATTCTCTTCTCTGCCGACTGGCCTCCCCCTGCAGAGAGGGCGCTGACTGGCACCCTGGCCCGCCCCTCCTCTGGGCTCACTGCTTTTCCTCCTGGGAGTGGCCCGGGACACTGACAATGGTTCTCAGCGATGAGGCTGGGCATGGGAGCCTCACACTTGCTCGCCTTTGCAGTGGACTGGCCCCCTGTCCCTTCTGGGCGGCCTGCAGTCAGCGGAGTCTCCCCAGGCCCATCCGGGCCAGCGGGGACCAGCGCGCATTCAGCCGTGCTGGTGGAGATGAGGGCGGCCTCACTCACGTCCTCCGCCCCTGCAGTGGCAGGCCGCTCTTCATCCTGCAGCCCGGCCCCCCGCATGACCGCTTCCCGGCCTTCGGAGGTGCTTGTGGAAATGACAGTGGTGTCGCTGACCTCCTCAGCTGGGGTGGCCGAGGGGCAAACTTGCTCCCGAGGGATGGCACTGGACACCGGGCCCTCACAGTCCTCCCCTGAGCTGGTGGAGATGACCGCGCTCCCATCCTTCTCCTCCACGGCCGGGCCAGGCTGCTCACCTCCACTCTCCGCGGCGACCCCGGCAACGCAGGCCTCGCAGCCCTCGGCCACGCTGGTGGAGATGAGGGCACACTCGTCCTTCTCCTCCTTGCTGGTGGAGGCGAGAGGGCTCTCGGCCTTCGTGGGTGCGCTGGGCATGGGCACCTCGGAGTCCTCAGTGCTGACCAGCATGGGGCCGGTGGCTCTTCCTCCAACCGCTGTGACTGGCTGCTGGCCGCCAGCACCCAGGATGGTGCTTGCGCTGGAGACGGGCACTTCGCACTCTTCCCCGAGGCTGGTGGAAATCCTGGCGCACTCGTCCTTCTCCTCCTCTCCCACTACAGCGAGGGGGCTCTCCTCTCCCGAAGCCGCACTGGGCATGGGGGCCTCGAACTCCTCCGTGCTGACCCCGGTACCTTCCGCACCCCCTTCAGCCCTCAGAGAACTCGGATGACCCTCCCCGTCTATCCTGGCGCTCAGCTGCGCGGGGCAATCACGCATCGTGCTGGTGGAGATCACCAGGCCCATGCCTCGACTCTGGTTGGTAACGGTGTCACTGGCGGTGGCAGCCACGTGGCCATCGCACTCCTCACTCTCCACAGAGGTGATGGCACCTTCATCTTCTTTCTCCCTGGGCGACGTGGGATGAACTTCCCGTTCTGGGCCTGCAGCAGATACCAGCCCCTCGTGACTGCCCCCCACCAGGCCAGTGGAAATAGCGGTCTCTTCGACGTGGTCTTTCCTGGCCAGCGGGCTGTCGCTCTGACCCGAAGCTGCACTTGTCATGGGCCCCTCACACCCTTCAGGCCCCAGTGCCGCCCCGGCCTTGGCCGAAGCCACGCTGGTCACGCTGCTTTCCACGATCCCCTTCGCACTGGAGCAGATCTCTGCGTCTTTCATCTCCTTGGCTGCGGCACTCATGCTGTCCACGTTACTTTCCTGGGCGCTGACGGTGGCCCCGGCCTCCGCCGCCGCATGCCCCACCGCAGTCCCGATCTGAGCATCCCCGTCCTCCGCACTCTCACACACGGGCACCCCTTCACTCTCCTCTATCCCCGGGCAGGCGGAGGCGTGCCCAATCTCGTTGCCTCTTCCAGTGCTAGTCACCACCCCCTCCCCTTCCTCGTCCTCCTCTTTGGCACCCGTGCTGGTGACAATGTCTTCGCCGTCACCGGGACCGGCGGCGACCAAGGGCACGTTGGTGGCTTCTTTGGCTGCGGTGCTGCCCGTCGCACTCTGCCCATTCTCTTCGGACTCACAGCTCAGAGCCAAGCCCTCACTGCCCTCTTCTGAGCCTGTGCAGCTGGCCGGCCCCTCTGCGTCCTCCGTGATCCCTGTGCTGGTGACGGCGCTCTCCCCCTCCGCCCCGTCATTCACAGACCCACCTCCCTCTCGGGGGACACTGGCTCCTGGCGGCGTGTCGTTGTCTGCCAGGACCTCCGCTGCACCCGTCACTAGGCGCTCCTCCTGGGGCCCTGCTCCGGTGACCGCGCACACCGCCATGCCTTCGCTTCCCCTTTCTGCTCCTGTACATGTCACGGTCCCCTCGGGTTCCTTTTTGGGGCCCACTCTCGTCACGGTTCTCTCTCCATTGCTTAAGGATCTCTCTCGCAGTTCTGTCCCAGCACTGGTTACGGCCCCGTCGCTCTCGCCTTCCCCAGTGAAAGTCACAGGCCCCCCGACTCTTTCCGAGTCTCGACTGGAAGAACCCGCGCATTTCCCTTCGGAGCCAGCGCTGGTCACAGCATCGTCCTTCTCTTCCGTCATAGCACTGTTGATGCTGTCATTGACCGTGGCTGCCTGGGCAGCTGCTGGGCCTGCGGCTGGCTCTCCAGATCCGGCCAGAGCACACTCCCCGCTCTCTCCCTCCTTGGTGCTGGTGAGGAAGGTCTCGCTCTCTGAGAAGCCCTCCGTCACCACGGCCCCACCTTCTTCCGCTGCGGCGAACACGGTGACTGGGCTGGCAGGGGCCCCGGTGTGCAGGGCATTGCTTCTGGAACCTCCCGTGAGGCCATTGTCTGCCTCGATGCTCGTGCAAGGCAGCGCCACCTCCCCCTCGCCTGCTTCGGAAGTGGTTGTGGCAGCCCCAGCGTTCACCGGGTTGGAGGTCATGCCTTTGTCCTTCCCTTCGGTGCTGGTGGCGAGAGAAGGCTTCGCCACGTCCTCAGCTTTCCGATGCCTTTGGTGTGAAACGGAGGAAGCAGCGCTACCTCCCGCACTGGTGTCTACCTCACTGTTTTCCTTCCTTCTTGCAACAACTGTCAGGCGTTCTACTTCACTTGGGCCTCCACTGTGCTTAAGGTCACCGGTCTGAGCATCTTTGTCGGTGCTCATGCTCACGCCAGGGACAGCAGCGAGCCCGTCCTTTTTGCCACTTTCTGCTCCAGTTCTCACCGTCTGCTTGGAGGTGGGCTCTGTACCCAAGGCGCTTTGTCTCCTGGCCTCATCCACCAAGCTGCTTTCTTTGCTAACATTCTCCTGTCCCGCAGTCGTGTCTGTTAACTTGCTACCAAGAGGCATGTTTACTTTCCCTTGTTTACCATGCAGTGTGGCGGCCTGGGAACCTTCTGGAATGTGTCTTTTGCTATCTAGGCTCGCTTTTGCTGGCACATCGGGTGTGGAGAGTGCTCTGCCTTCTTTGCTGTGACTTGACCTCAGGACTTCTGATTCCTTCACCGACAAGCTCTGCTGAGGGAGCCCCAAGCGGTCCCCCAGGCAGGTGCTGCCCGAGCCACCGTCTGACACAGGCCTTCTGTCGCCTACAGGAACCTCTGCACCATGGGGTGGTTTCTGAGGCACAGCAGTCACAGGGCTTAAGGACAGCGATGGGTCCAAATCTGTGGAATGTTCATGAACAGCACCTCCTTGAGCAACGCGCTCCTCAGCGGGTCTTGGGTGCTTCACAGTCTTTTGTGCCCGGCCGTTTTCTGCCGGGACATGAGGCACCATTCTGTGAGCAGCCTCGGAGTCCACACCGGTTTCATGGGCTCCTGGCTGAGGGGGATCCCTCTCCCCGGGACTCGGCTTGGACACAGCGCTTTGAACGTGTGCTTTCTTGGTCCCGGCGCTTTTATGGTTGGTGTGCTTTTCAGAATTACTAGCAGCCACTGTTCCACGTTCCGGTTTACAGGCGGGAACAGCTTTTGCATCTCCTGTGGAAGTTCTTAACTCATCCTTTAGGACCGTGGCCGTGGCTTTTGGTTTCATCACGTTTTCAAGGCCGGTATCTTGCTGAGAACCGCTGCTGCCGCTCTCCGGCGTTTTCGATACTTCCAGCGCGTTCCCGACAGCCGGCTCCACGTCGGTCTCCATTGGCTCTTGCCCGGGGGTCAGTGTGGCATCGCCTCCTCTTTTTGGTCTCTGAAGGGAGGAAGCACTGGGAGTGCCTGCAGCACTGGCTGCCAGTTTCTCCTCTCCTTTGGTCATTTCTTGGGATGAGCTGCCTCTCCGATTTTCACACACCCTTCTACTTAATTTCTTTTCCGTGACTGAGCTATTCCCTCTGGCCTTTTCATGATTACTGTCAACTTCTTTCCCATCCTTGTCATCAGATTTGCTTTCTTCCTTCTTCCTCAGGTCCTTACTACTGTGCTTTGCGCTTCTACTCTTGTGCCCATCCGATAACCTCCTCTCCAGTCTGGAGGAGCCCGACTCCCTCTCCCCCTTGTGTCTGTCCTTTGCCAGCAGCGGCTTTGCTCGGTGACCGGAGTCCTTCTGTGCACCGTGGGCTGAGGATGCCGCACCCTCGGCTGCGGGGTCAGCACCGGCCTCCTCGGATCTGTCCTCGGCTTTTGACTTCCGCTGTCTGTCTGGGTCACTGTCTTCTGTGCTCCTCTCCTTATCTGGTTTGGAAGTGGTTGTCTGTCTTGGGACGCCTTCTTGTGATTCTATGTCACTGACTTTTACCGGCTTGCCTTGGCTTTTTGATTTAGACTTGAGCGCAGGTCTTTCATCTAACAAGCTCTTGGTTCTTCGCTTCTCCTTGGGAACAGCCTCTTCAGGTTTTGAGCTGCCATCTAAATGAGTCGAGTCCACGTCACCCTTATCCTCTGAACAGCTTTCACTTCTTCTCTGTAATGGGGTTCCATGTTGCTTGGAACTCAGAGAGTCTTTCTGAATTTTAGAATCACCCGATCTTCTCGACTTGTGCTCTGCCTTAGTTTTCTCAGTCAACAGGTGTTTCTCCTTCTTGTTGTTTTCTTTACGCACATTCTCATCTGTTTTTATAATATATTCAGAAACTGGCTTTCCATCTTTGCCTAAAATTGACAATTTCCTTTCGTTCCTATGTTTGTTCTTCCGTTCAGCTTTATCATCCGCGGAAAGCCTCGCTTGTTGGCCTTGCTTTTGAATGCTGTCCTCTCCTTTGACCCCTTTCTCAGGGGGGTGGGGCTCGGTCTCATCGCCTGCTTTGTGCGCACTCTCCCCTTTATGTTTATGCTTCACAGACGACTTGTCTTCGGACAGAGTTTTCTCTTTCTCGGGCTTCTCCTTGGAGGACTTTGTCTCTTTCTTAGGGAGGTTCTTCACGTGCTGTGTTTCAAAATCCTCCTTCCTAACATGCTTTTCACTTTTCAGGGTGCCTTTCTGTTTCGGGGGTTCTTCTGTGCCCATTTCTGAGCGCTCTGCTTGCCTTTTCCCATCGCGCGTGTCCGTCTCCTCCTGTGCCCCTTCCACCACCACAGGAGTAGAGGTCCGCCTTTTGTGTTCTCTTTCCACTCTGGACTCATTTTTGCTTTCATCAGCTGAATGCAAACACTCTGAGAGTCTCCGGGTAGGTTTACTTGCTTCACTTTTTGTGTGAACATGCTTCAAATCCTTGGAAGAAGACACCTTTTCCTTTTCACAATGCTGCAAGAAAATAGAGGTTCAAATATGAGAAATACCACAGTCCATTTTTATAGCAAATTTAACACCTGAGTGCATTTCATATGCTGAGTGGTCACATATCTTATCCCCTACTTAGTCTGTGCAAGCAGCCTGTGGTTGGGATTATTAATTTCGTTTCTGCACGAGGAAACTGGAACCCAGCATGACTCAGTAAGCTCATACCTGGGCAACGCATTCAGAGGATCTCAGTCTAAAATCTAGTCCTTTCCCCCTACACCGCAGGCACCTTCAGAGAGACTAGCTGCTTCTCCAGAGCTGTCCATGCATGTAGGCCTTCTTTAACTCTCAATCTCTACAGTCCACCAATGCCCAGTGGTCATTAATAAATATAAAATGAGTGGATGACAATCCAACGTTCTTTTCAGCCCAAAAGCATGTTGTAGCCAATTTAAAAAGTTTATACTAAAATAAAAGTTTCCAACATTTTAGTTTAGACACCAGAAATTTTTATTACTTAAATGATGGGCTGAAGTTCTCAGAAAGATCTCTGTGCTTCTGGGTCAGCTTACCATGGCATCTCCTTACAATTTAACACAACGATTAATGTACTTTTACTAATATAGGGACCAGGATATAGCAATGTCTTAAAAAATACTTTAAAGTTTAAATTCCTCAAAGAAAAAACTAAAAGGGATTTCATCAACCTAATTTTAACTTAAGTTCTAACAAATTAATGTGAATAAAATTTTGGGATCATTTTTCAAAGAAATTTATCACGAAATAAAATTAAATATTTTTTTAAAGTGACATTAAAATACCAGAATATGCCTCAAATTTCTAAATAAAGAAATCAAGAATACTTACTGGCTGTGAATAAGTAATCACTAAATTATTAGTTTGTCCCCTGGGAAGTGTTAAGATAGCTCATCTATAGAATTATAAATAAGGATTTAAAACCAATAAAAGCAAAAGTTTATCCCAAGAAAATAATCCAAAAAGGAGAAGAAATGTATTCATTGCCCATAATTTGACAATTTAAAATGATCAAATCTCAGAAACATCTAAGTGCTTGACTATAAGGAAATGCTTACATTATGGTCTATCCGTTCAATATACACTATGCTACCAGGAAAGATAATACTTAGAAAGCTTATAAGGTAAGATAAAATAAGTAAGAGTGAATGTTAAAAACATTTTGCAAGAATATATCCACACTACAAAATTATGTGCATATGTGGATGAGAAACAAAAGAGAATGAAACAGGTGCTTTGTTATGGGGGAGGGATTTTATTCATTCCCCTTTTCTTCTACGTTACTGTAACTGGCAGTTTTGTTATTGCCAATATAAGAAATGGAGTGGGTGGGGAGGGGGAGTAGAAAAGTAGCTACTATCTAGATAAATGATCACATGAATCAACTTGCCAAAATGAGGAATTCAGACAATAATGGGAATTCAGACCATAATAGAATGTGAGGGATTTTTTATTTAACTTGGAAAAGATCAATTGCATTTCTAAGTATTACTTCAAAGGATGGAAGTATCTAACAAAAGAGCACTGAAAATGGGCTTATTAATCAAGACATACCTCACTTGTTTTGAGTGTTTCTTTGGAATCTTCTTCTGCTTGCTGTTTCTTTTTAGAATTCTCTTCAACATTCCTATGTAGGGGGAAAACGTCAAAATAAACTTTGAAATGTTCAGGAAGGTTAAAAAAAAAGCGCTTAGCTTCCCTTTTGTATAAACACTTGACCATAAATGCAGACTTGTTATGTTTCAATTGAAATGCTATTCTTGCCCTAGCCAGTTTGGCTCAGCGGATAGAGAATGGGCCTGTGGACTGAAAGGTCCTGGGTTCAATTCAGGTCAAGGGTACATGCCCAGGTTGGGGGCTCAATCACCAGTGGGGGTCATGCAGGAGGCAGCTGATCAATGGTTCTCTCTCATCATTGGTGTTTCTATCTCTCTTTCCCTCTCCCTGCCTCTCTGAAATCAATAAAAATATATTAAACAAAAAAAAGACTTTTTAAAGAAATGCTATTCTTAGTCAACAGAGAACACAATCCAAATGTGACGTGCAACACTCTTGGAACACTTACACAGGAAAGTATAACAAATACAGAAATTCCTGAATTGCTGCTTGAAACTGAATGTTATGATCTATAATTACATTTTGAAAGTCTTACTATTTTTTTTAGTAAACAGGGTAGTCTTATTTGTACAGATCAATAGAAATGAGGTATTAGCAAACTGAGAGCTAACTCCTCTCACAGATTTTTGCAAATTACTCATTTAGGTATCTTGAAGTCGTAATAAATTCACATGATTGCATCTTAATGGCACAGCTATTGTAGCCCATGGCTCACATAACGTTGGAGCCACTCTACCTCTTCATCTTCCTAATTCTTACAGAATCAACTATGATAATGCAGTATTACAAAAGAATTTGGGTCAGACCTCTGGTTTATGGGGAGAAGCATGGAATACTGGTGAAGAGAATTGCTGGAAACATGGGAAAATGAAGGCCATCAGTGTAAGTGGTTCCTGAATGTTCAAAAGGGAGACACTTCCTGAGTCCATCGAGAGCGCCCATAAGCCCTCTGGAACTCTAGGGACAACTGTTTGTTTACTCACATGTATTTCACATGTATTTTTCTGGGGAGAAAGTCCAAAGCTTCCATCAGATTATCAAAAAGATCTGGACCCCCAGAGATTATAAAGGTGAACACTTTGAAATATTATAGATATTAGCACACTGAATTAGGATACTAAAAATGAAACTCATATTATAGATATTAGCACACTGAATTAGGATACTAAAAATGAAACTCATATTATAGATATTAGCACACTGAATTAGGATACTAAAGATGAAACTCATATTATAGATATTAGCACACTGAATTAGGATACTAAAGATGAAACTCATATTATAGATATTAGCACACTGAATTAGGATACTAAAAACGAAACTCCGAGGTCTTTAACAAGCATGCAACAACACACACACTCAAGTCTGGCTCTTCGCTGTCACTTTCAATGCCTTGCTTCTGAAAGCATGCTGAGAGAATGCGACAATGGGACCATGGCCAGGTAAAATATGTACCTTGAATCTTTTTTTCTTTTTATGCTCAAGGCTACTTTTTTCTCTAAAACTTTCCGTTCTTTAAGGACTTCTTTAATTCTGGGGGCTTTAGGTTCCAAACTCTTTGCTGATGATTCTTCCAAATCCACACTACTTTTGCCTAGGAAAGAAAGGAATCTATAAGGGATTTCATAACAGTTCTAAACAGTGTAATAATTATTTTTCATTAAAATTTTCTAATCAGTGTGAAAATGCAAAATGGCTTTAAAATCAAGTTGTGCTGGAATACAAGTAATATTTTAGATGGAGGTGACTTGTCTTTTATTTCAAATGCTTACACAGGGATGGGCAGGAGTATTAATAACAACAACAGCCGAAACCGGTTTGGCTCAGTGGATAGAGCGTCGGCCTGCGGACTCAAGGGTCCCAGGTTCGATTCCGGTCAAGGGCATGTACCTTAGTTGCGGGCACATCCCCAGTAGGGGGTGTGCAAGAGGCAGCTGATCGATGTTTCTCTCTCATCGATGTTTCTAACTCTCTATCCCTCTCTCTTCCTCTCTGTAAAAAAATCAATAAAATATATTTTAAAAAAAATAACAACAACAATAATACAACAATGAATAGTAATACAAGAATAAACTGTGTTTCAGGTACTCTCAGCTGTAAACCCACCTTTGCCCAACCTCCTATGTGTATGTATTTGTATATTATACAAATATAGGGTCAGTAACAAGAGGAAGTTCAATTTTATTGAATAAATCATGGCAGACAAATGTTTGACATTTGAGTTGACATTAAGCATAGATTAATTCGACTAATATCACCAGCGCAGCTTGATTACTCATTTGTTAACAAACTATTTTCCACTGATAATTCATTCCACAGCCACTGGGCAATAAATTGCTAACATGTGAGTGGTATAAGCTGGTAGCTGATAGAATGTTTAATCTTGAAACAGCAATATAATTTTAAAAACTTGACTAAACACATCAGATTAGAAAATAAGGAACTCTTGCACAACTGAAAATATAAAAGCTTTACTGAGATATAATGTAGATAACTTTATTTTATAATCATATCTCATAAGTACTATAAATTTCTAGGAACTAAAAGAGTATGTAAGATAGTTTAAAATATTAAAGTTAACATCTCCTATACCTTGACTCTTAGCTTTTGAAGACTTTGTCTTTTCTGCTTTCTGTTTTCGTTTCTCTTCAAGTTTTTCTCTATTAATTTGCCTTCTTAAAAGCCTCTCTTCTTTTTCTTTAGCCTAAAACCACAACATACTCACAATTATTCTGATTATCAGGCAAAAGTAAAACACTGAAAAAAACAATGTTTTTCCTTCAAATGTTCTTACAAATGAATGGGCTCTGCAAAAGTGCACATGCACTACACCATTTGGAAGCTACCAGAATAACAGAGACAGATGTGAAAATTTTTCTTTACTCTTTCAGAATACCATTAGTTTAAAGAATGGGAAAGGTATCATTTTGAGCAATGGTGGTTTAATAAAATGGTTGCCACAATTGAAAAGATAGCGGTGAAAATATCTCTGAGCATCAGGGGGACATAGCAGGTCTCTGTAATTTTTGATTATTCATTAAAATGCAGAGTCCAGTGACATGGTAGTCCTACAGCAAATACGACTGTTGGTTATACTCTGAGGACGCAGGTTTTGGACGTGGAACTTTCTGCCACTGAATTTTAAAGCCAGAGAGAATCCGGTCACTGTGTCACTCCTACTGCCCCTTTCCGGCCAGAACTCACGGTCTCAAAGTTTGTTAACTCCTGACCAAACAAACTTCTCAAGAGTTAAGCCACTAGTAGCATTTAGTGTACATCCTTCAAATCATTTTTCTACGTAATATATTTCCTCGTTGTAAGATGCACAACCTTTCATAGTTTAATGTTTCTGAAATTTCAAGTCATCTTAAAACTGATGAACATGTATGATAAAGTAGTAGTTTTTTCCCTAAAAAGCTGTTGTCAATGACACATCTTATAATTAGAAGTATTTTCACACTCAGTAAACACGTGGACTGTACTTCCCTCTTAATATTACACTCATGACTTTACACCACAAGCTCGATTCACACTTGAGTCAAACCTTTCCACACCGTGAAACCTCCAGGTTGTTACCAGGTTTTCACTATTAATCACAATGACACGAACACCACGTGTTTGTGTCCATTCTGTCTAGTGCAGTGGTGGGCAAACTGCAGCTCACGAGCCACTTGTGGCTCTTGGGCCCCTTGAGTTTTTAGCAAAGGCCAGCCTAGGAGTACCCTAATTAAGTTAATAACAAAGTACCTACCTATATAGTTTAAGTTTAAAAAATTTGGCTCTCAAAAAAGAAATTTCAATCGTTGTACTGTTGATATTTGGCTCTGTTGATTAATGAGTTTGCTGACCACTGGTCTAGTGTAATAACAAGGTGCCTGAAGGCAGAACCTGTATGCTGCTGATCCATATGCTTACTACCCTGCACCCAGACAAGTAATTTCTCAACCTCATTTAATATGTGAAAATAACAACAGATCAAACATGACTCACAATCGACTGTCGCCGCTGTTCTACCGTGAGCTCATCATCGGAATCACTGTAATACTTGGAGTACAGGAATGGCTTGTGAACGTAAGCCTGCCGTACACTTTTAGCTTTTCCTTCACTGGGCTCACAGGTTTGAGGTTTTGTTTTATTCTGTTTGTTCTTCTCTTCATCTGGAAGAAAGTCAACAGAAAGGAATGGCCCTGTGAATTAGCAATAAAACCAACATTATGCTTGATCAACATCAAGCAGCAAAAGCAGTATCCATGTAGTTCAAGTGTATCTGCAGGTCCAATAGAGGAAATATCAGTATGAGAAATTTCAGAAATTTATAAAGGCTGGAATCCATATCTTCATTTATTTCTTAACGATCAGCTTCTTAAACATAAAGGAGGACGGTAACGAAAAGTTAAAGCTTATAGTTATTCATATTTTCTTGAAAAACAGTGAATCCTTATTTGAGTGGCAGTAGCCTTGACACGAATGCTTCACCACTGTCCAAATGGACAGAGGACGAAACAATCAGTAACTGACTAACACCCCTCCACTTCAGGAGGCAGATCGGCTTCCTGGGAACACAGCAAGAAGGAAACTTGGGAACAAGGTTTTCCTTTCCTACCACTGGGAACTCTCAAAATAGCTCTCTTTTTTCCTTCTGGATCCCATATATATAAAATCTAGCTCTGTCCAGGAAAAAACTTGAAAAAACCCAACAAAGCATCTAGAATTAAAAAAAAAAAAAAATAGATCTGCAGCACTGAAAGCGTCTACTTTTTCCTCTAGATATTCCATCCCAAAGCCAGCATCAAATTTACATGCTATCTACAGGCGGATGCAAATAATATTCAATGTTTTTATTTTTAAAGATATCATAAAGAGAATTAAATCGCGTGGTCAAGAGCAGCACACAGAGTTGGTTAGAAGCAGATGCAGGTCTGAGACAGGCACTGGTGCTCACCCTGGACGAGACATCTCCCTCAGTCCGCCTTCCGAGGGTGGTTGTGAGGACTATAGACGTTATTACACACAAGAGAGTAATAACTTAGCCCAGGACCAGGAATATAGTAAGTACTTAATAAGGGTTACTGAAAAACCAACTGTACAGTAAAGGGAGGTCCAGGCTTTGCCTTG
Organism: Eptesicus fuscus; assembly: GCF_027574615.1. Taxonomy (NCBI): domain Eukaryota; kingdom Metazoa; phylum Chordata; class Mammalia; order Chiroptera; family Vespertilionidae; genus Eptesicus; species Eptesicus fuscus. Next base: position 111,416,209 of record NC_072474.1, on the reverse strand, counting down.
GCTTCTGGGAGGTCATCTCCAAGCCTCTGGAACACCAGACCCGACAGGTGTGTTTTGGTCGCCTAGGGGTCTGATGTCAAGCCAAATCATCTAAGAGTATGACTTAGGGTGGGGGCTTTAGGTCATGGAGCATCAGCTGGACGTCCAGAGGGGCTGGATACTGAGACCAGGCACCTGGGAGGTAACTGTGATTCTTTGATGGAGCCCCACAAAAACGTTGGACATCAAGACTCGGGTGGGCTTCCCTGGTTGGTAGTAACCCGTGTGCACTGTCAGACATCAATGTTGAGAAGGTAATGCTGTCCACGACTCCACAGGAAGTGGAAGCGCCGTGTTCGGAACTTTCCTGGACTCTGGCCTAAGCCCTCTTCCCTTGGCTGATGTTAATCGGTGTCCCTTACTGTAATAACCTGTAACCAAGTTTCACAGATTTCAGGGAGTACTGAGTCCTTTTAGCAAATTACCAAACCTAAGGTGATCTTGGAAACCCCAACTGATGTGAGAAGTGACGGGAATCTTGTGGACAGTACTCCCCAAATGTCGTACACACACATCTTCATGTACACGATCTCATCTAATTTGTATAATCATCCCAAGGAATGGAGATAAGAAGTGGGGAACCAAGGCTTGTTGAGGTTTAGGAACTTACCAAGCTTGCTCAGACAGAAAACCTCGGAGCTGGGACTCAGAAACCAATCTTCCAACTACAAAGCCCCATGCTCTGGCCACTCTACCACACTGTCTTTCACGAGATAGCCATGTGAATACACACAAAATGTTCGGCGGAAGCTTCACAGAGGCATTATTAAGTAAAATGCTTTACCATCTGACGTAATCTCTCCTTCTTCCATGCTATCAGACATTACAACCTCCTCTTCAGTGTCTTCTTCAAAAGACGAGAGGTCACTGGTATGGACAGAGCTAACCGTAATGTCCGTCAGTCCATCCACGTCAGAATCTACTGCAGAGCCATCTTCAAGGAGACAAAAAAAAAAACACACAAAAAAACCCACAGAAGGTAAATCATTGCATTACAGGAACACACTCAGCACCCAATTCCCAAATTACACTTAAGATTTCCTTCTTTAGATCCATTTCAAAGAGCTTCAACTTTAGAAATAAAAATCTCTCATAACCAATATAAAAAAAGATAGAGTTGTTTCCAGAAAATACAATGGCAAACTATTATCCAGAAAAAATAATGAAAGTATTAATTGATGATGTGATAGAAACAAAAGCAAACTTTAAGTAATTAATACATTTACTATGTGATATTTTAAAGATCAGGATATACAACTATGAATTAAGTTGCCTGAATTAATGTATGGTAATAAATTATGAGTTGAATTATAAGGTTTAGAGCCTCTCTGCTCATTTACTTTGTCAATCTGAACACTAGTATAGAAGATAAATACACATATGTTATCGTTCATTTTTTAGCAAAGGGGATATATTCCCAGGCTTTTGAAATATAAGAATCAAATTTATTGTCCTGGCCAGTGTGGCTTAATGGTTGAGCATTGTCCCTGCACTGAGAGGTCGCTGGTTTGATTCCCAGTCCGAGCACATGCCTGGGTTGCGAGCTCAATCCCCAGTAGGGGGTGTACAGGAGGCAGCTGATCAATGATTCTCCCTTTCTCTCCCTCTCTCTCTCCCCCCCTCTCTCTCAAAACAAAAAAGAATCAAATTTATTAAAATTTGAAGGCAAATTTGGTATCACCTAGTGGACACTGTTTGTTCTTTAAACTGTTGTATGTTTTTGCATGTTTGTACCTTCTTTTGTCCCTTCCATGGCTTTAGCTTTATTACTGTTCTTTTCTGAAGGAACTTTTGTGCACTCTGCTTCTTTATCCTTTGCTTGTTTTTCCTCTTTGACTTTTTGTGTATCTTTACTCCTTTTTGAGTGATCAAATTTCTTTTCAGTCTTTTCCTTCTTTTCTTTCTTTCTTTCTCCTTTTTCATTGCTGTCCGGTTTCTTTTCACCTTTGTCTGTTGACTTATTTTTTTGGTCACTGCTTTCCTGTTGACCATCTTTATTTAGCAGAACTGAACTGCTACTCTCTTTTGTGTGATTTTTAATTTCTTCAGCTGGACAAGGGAGATCACTACATTCTTCAGACCTAGGGGCCGGTTCCTGTCCTTCGCCCACGGAGTCCGGCACGGACTTGTCTTTATCAGCCACGTCCTCTGCAATTCTCTCCTTCTCAGCACTGGTGTCGGTGCTCGGCTGGGACGGGAGCCTTTTGGAGACCCGCTCACTAGCCTTGGGGTTTGATGTTTCCGTGGAGGCCCTGGCAGCAGTAGCTTCTTGGTTAAGGGAAGTGATGGTTTCCAAGATGGACATGGCATCATTGGCCACATTGGCACTGGGCCCAGGAGCAGGGACACCTTGAGGGAAAGACAAGTTTTAGAATAAATTTATACAGAAAGTCAACCCCCTGGCTGAACCAATGCTACATGCCACTGTCACCTTAGTCTGATGCACATGCTGTGCAGACCGCTCATATGCCTCTAGCCTTTCGGGCACCAGTGCCGGTACTAGGCACACTCTGCCTCTCTGCTTCTCTACTACAGTATCTCAGAAAGGCACCATGCAAACCTGAGAGCAGCCTAGCTCCAGAATAACAGTATCTTCTCTAATTATTTTAATTATTCCTTGTTGAAATATATATATATATACTCGGAATACATCACTAAAATGCCTATTATTTTGTATTAAAGCAAAAAATATAAGCCAGTTAAGGACTCTGGGTGGTATTTGAAATAATACAATTTCACTATTGTGCCAAGTAGACAAATGGTTTAAAAACCCAAATATCCAGCCCTTGCCGGTTTAGCTCAGTGGGTAGAGCTAAAAGGGTTCTGGGTTCAATTCAAGTCCAGGGCACATGCCCGGGTTGCAGGCTTGATCCCCAGTGGGGGTCATGCAGGAGGCAGCCGATTAATGGTTCTCTCTCATCATTGATGTTTCTTCTCTCTCTCTCTCCCTTCCTCTCTGAAATCAATAAAAATATATCTAAAAAATAAATACATAAAATAAAAATAAAAGCCCAAATACCCGTAAACTGACATTCAGTTCAAGAGGAAAAGTGATGCACCTTGTGTGCTGACGGCAGAGTCCGGCTTCTCCTCCTCGGGGGTCACACTGCCCCCCGCTTCCTCCTTGTGATTTAGCGTGGCCAGAAACTCATGCACAGCTTTTTCCACCTGAGGTCTGAATGTGTGGTTGATCTTTGGATCCACAACTTGAGAAATAATTCGGTCGATGCCAGACTCCAACATTCCTGATCTGAAACACAGGATAATTTGCAGAAAGGTTAAAAATATACATAATATTTCATTATTATCTTATATAATAAAACCCTGATATGCAAATTGACCGAACAGCAGAACGACCAGTCGCTGTGATGCGCACTGACTACCAGGGGGCAGATGCACAATGCAGGAGCTGTTCCTTGGTGGTCAGTGTGTGCCCACAGGGGGAGCCCCACTCAGCCAGAAGCCGGGCTCATGGCTGGCGAGCTTAGCGGTGGTGGCAGGAGCCTCTCCCGCTTCCGTGGCAGTGCTAAGGAGCAGCGAGCAGAGTGGTAAGGAGCAAGGGGTCACAGACTGCGAGAGAGATGTCTGACTGCCAGCTTAGGCCCAATCCCCTAAGCTGGCAGGTGGACATCCCCTGAGGGGTCCCAGACTGCAAGCGGGTGCAGGCCGGGCTCAGGGACCCCCCATTCCCTCCCCCTGCAGTGCACGAATTTCGTACACTGGGGGCCTCTCTATATAGTATGTATCCTAATATATAAAAAACCAAGGGCTGTCATGACCAAAACAACTGGACGGATGACCGAACACAGGCTGTGTGGGGCGACAAGGCTGGCAGGGGGGGTTAGTGAGGGACGACTAAACGACTGAACAGCAGGTTGCGTAGGGCGACCAGGCCAGCGGGGGGAGGGGGGCAGTTAGGGGCGACCAGGCTGGAGGAGGGGGGGGCAGTTAGGGGCGACCAGGCCGGGTGGGGGGCAGTTGGGGGCACTCAGGCCAGCAGGAGGGGGCAGTTGGGGGCAACCAAGCCAGCAGGGGGGCAGTTAGGGGCAATCAGGCCAGCAGGCAGAGGTGGTTACGGGTGATCAGGCTGGCAGGGAGGGCAGATAGGGGCAATCAGGCAGGTGAACTGTTAGGAGCCAGAGGTCCTGGATTGTGAGAGGGATGTCTGACTGCCGGTTTAGGCCTGATCCTGGCAGTCGGACATCCCCTGAGGGGTCCCAGATTGGAGAGGGTGCAGGCTGGACTGAGGGGACCCCCCCTCCTGTGCATGAATTTTGTGCACCGGGCCTCTAGTATATAATAATTGCATTAATTACTTTTAGGTAAAACAGTCTCTCTCCAACCTTAAATTTTCCCAATCTGTTCATCTAGAATAGGCAATGACAAGTTCCACAGGACAGCGATGGCATCTGGATATACCATCTCGCAAAAATCTCTCAACTCTTCACCACTGTGTCACTAGAACCACTGAAGCAAACCAAACAAAACTACACACAGCACACTATCTAGAGCCCAGGCTTACAGATGATGCTTTTTTACTCCAACCCTGCCCCTAAAGGAATAAATAATCACCAAAGCTCAGTTCTGGATATAAAATAAATCAATGGACTCTGCACCTTTATTTTTAAGCAGAAAAATGTAAGACTTTTACAAGTATTAGAGTCTCCAGGAAAATGAAAGAAAATACACAAAGTGTAATTTCATCAAACTTACAAAAAAACAACTTTTAGAACAAAAATAAAACTTAGGATTTTTTTCTTTCTTTTTGTTATCTTCTTGCTATAAAAAAACTGGGTGATTTATTCATTCAACAAGAATGAGTGTCTTCTACACTAACAGGCACCCTGCTGGCCACTGGGCTGCTGCAAGCCAGACCTGGTCCTTTTTCTCACGAGGAGACAGATATAAACAATTAAAATACAAGGCGACAGGCACCAGGACACACCATCTACTGGAGGGAAAGAGTGGAACACGGATTTATTAGATACAGCGGAGATAACTGGGGAATGCTTCACACTGGAGAAGACATTTGAGTTGAGAAGAAACAGCTTAAAGAAATACCACTGACAAGAGACAGAAGAGCCAACAGGGCAACTAAGTTCCAAATGTGCAGAAAATCATAAGGGCGTGTGAGCAAAATAAGAGGATGTGAATTTATCTTGAGAAATATACTTAAACCTTGTTTCTTCTTAAAAAAGAGCTTGAGCCCGATGCTCATTGGTTGAGCGTTGACCCATGCACCAGGAGGTCACTGGTCAGGGCACATGCCTGGATTGCGGGCTCAATCCTCAGTAGGGGGCGTGCAGCCAATCAATGATTCTTTCCCATCATTGATGTTTCTTCTCTCTCTCCCTCTCCCTTCTTCTCTAAAATCAATAAAAATATATTTTAAAAAATATATAAGAGCTTGAGAAGTTCCCTGGATAGTGTCAGAAGAGCGCGGGTGCTGGTCCTTTCTAGCTTCTAGACCTCAGGCTCTCTCTGCAGAATGAGGGGGTCTCTCCTTTCCACTCAAATGGTGATCTGAGTACAGCCCTGTCTAGAGTGGAGGATGAATTTAATTTTCCTTTCCTGAGGCACCTTGCAGCCTTGTGATACTATAATGCTACGTATGTGGGCCATAGAGAAAAATGAGTCAACCCTACACAAAGTAGGTAACCTGCTTTGTCAAGTTCTAAGATAAAAAATTGCAGATCCTGCAATGCATCTTAGAGGTGACTTTAAAATGTAGCAGGTGGGAAAAAAACAAGGACAAGCAATCATAAAGATGTTTTGATTTAAGGCACAAGTATAAAGGCATACAATAAAAAATAAAAACCACCCATTCCAAATTAGTGCTTGTCTGTTTGCCTATTTTCTGGTCCGTTGTCCACTTTAGTCCACTCTCACAGTGGTCAGCTCTGACCATGAATAAATCTGTCGGCCAGCGCTTATGACCCCACCCTTCCCAGTGGGCTCACTCTAGAGGCATGGCCATAGACAGCTGCCTCACTAGAGGGAAGCCACACTCTAGATTCAAGGGCAAAGCGAAATGCTAGCAGCTGGCACTGTCCTGGTTAAAGTTATTTCCTTGTCTTCCTTTTAAATCCTGTTCAGTTAAGATAATTATTTCTGAGCATCCAGCATTTTTAGATTCTGTTGTACAAATGAATACATAGATAAAATAAGTTTTCCCCGTAGTGAGTCTAAAGATTAGCTATTAAATCGAACCATCCCAAATTGCTGATAGTAGACTGTTGTTGTCCTATAAAAATGGCAACTGTAGATAGTTTAACATAACAGTCAACTGAGTGTTTCTGGAACTATAAGGATGAAAAATTGTTTGAAATTGTATTAATGGTGGCCAGTACATCCCTATACCATTAGCTAGACACAACTAAATAGTCTCTTTCAGGAAGCTTTAAAATGTTATCGATAACATAACTTTACTAATAGAATTTAAATAAGAGAAGTGTATCCTATCTAATAAAGAGGGAATATGCTAATTGATCCTCACTCCATCACAAAGATGGCGGCACCCAGTCCCCTCAGCCGGGCCTGCCTCCAGAGTCCCCAAGTCCCCTCAGCCACCCAGGGCCGGCCCAAGGTGCAGGCAAGCTTTGGATGGAGCTGTCCAGCCAACACCCAAGGCGCAGGAAAGCCTCAGATGTTGGCTGCCCAGCTGCCCAGGGCCACCCGAGGCTCAGGTAATCAGGGCCGGCAGTGGCAGCAGCAGAGGTGTGATGAGGCATCGCCTTCCCCTGATCACCGGGTCACCTCCCACCCCTGAGGGCTCCTGGACTGTGAAAGGGGGAAGGCCAGGCTGAGGGACACCCCCTCCAGTGCATGAATTTTCATGCACCGGGCCTCTAGTTACAAATAAAACAGCTAGAAAGTACTAACTTATCCAAGAGACAGCTGCTTCCCCTTGTCACTCACCAGCAGAGTGCTCCTGAACTAACCTCAGTCAGACAGCACAGAACCCCTTCCTGATGTGCCCCGCACCACTCACCAATTCTCTGGAAACATCGTCTCGCAGCAGTACAGCAAGAGTGGTAAGTGCCTGGTTTTACATGGGTGAGACTGAGTTTAGTTCCCGTAAGAACAGACTAAACGGCTGCTTCCCTATTTTACAGGTTTGGTATGCTAGGGCGTAAATGCAATTCCAGGAAACTGGCCTTCCATTTAGTCTCAACCTGAAGGCAAAGAAAGCGAACGTGCTTTTAAAGAAATGTAGTCATTTGTGGAAGGGAGGTGGCTATGTAGATTGTTGAGTGAAAGCACTCAGTATTCAGCAAGGCGCCATGTCCGTGTGAGGGACACTGGGGAAGCTTGCCTCCCCCAGCAACCCCCTGCTTTCTTGGTTACTGTTCTCCTAAATGCCTGGAAATGAGTCAACTTTCAGGCCTGTCAACCCAACAGACCCCCTTCAGTCTCACCTTTTTCAAGAAAGGCTTTCACTTTTCCCCACAGGTGCTGTTATGCAGCCTCTAATGGCATCTTTTGATCTCATTTGGACTCTTTACAGGTTCCTCAAACATCTTTTAAAATGCAGACAACAAAGTTATTGTTGAATTTCTCTCTTCCCTTCTTCCCTGGAGACAGGAGTCCGGCTCCTGGTTCTAGTGTTACCTGTGGCTAAGTGGGCCTTCGAGTCAGTGCGAGCTGTGCGTGCGGGGCTTCCTGTGGGTGACAACTATCAGCAGAGGAGCACACTAGGTAGGCTTGCCAGGTTCCCGTGGGGCAGGAGGGAATTCAGAGGAGGCCGGTATAAAAGCGATCTGCTTAACTGTTTTCAAGCAAGATTTCATTCTAAACAATGTGCTTGAATGTAAATATCTGTCAAGGCAGGAAGATAACTTAGTCACCTTTTTCAGGGGCTGAAGTAGGGACAGAAGGCAAATATTTCTTGTCATGGCAAATATTTATATTTAAGAACAAGATAATATTGCAAATCTGCTTTTCTGGGGAATATGACTTCTTGGGCCCTCTAAAAATTTTATCTCTTCTCATTCTCTTTATCTTATGTTCAATCAAAAATGGCTGACAGGTCTAGATGCACTTTTCTGGTTCTTTTTTTTTTTTGGGCAATAGCATCACTAAAATACAGTTAAAATCACAATAAAACACAAGAGATAAAATGGGCAGGGGGGAGGGGCTAGACAGTATCAGAAGATAGAAGATACAGCTTCAAAAACCAGAGAAAATATTTTAATTTCAGTGATTTTCAATGTCTTCATTTGTAAAATAATAATAAAGCCTTCTCTTTATAGGGCCAAGAAAATGGTTGTGAAAATAAACGGTACAGAATGTTCCGGCATTTACTACCTATTAGTATTCTATCTAGGACTTTTTAAAGTCACATTGTCATTCCCTTCCTTCAGTATTTCCAAGGGGCTGCGGAGAAATCCGACTATTAAAATTGATGGGGGAGATGTGAAGTGACCAGAGCCTTTTAAAATCACACTGTATCACAATACGAAGGTGCCAAACTACACAAAATTAGCACGAGCTAATCAGACTTATGCAGAATGTCTCTGCTTTCAGATAAAGCAGATTGTGGCATTTTCAAGCCCGCCTTGGAACTCTGTAATTCTGGGACTTACTTGAGCACTTGTTGTCTAATATTGTTTCGTAGCTGGTTCTTATTGAGGTGGGGACTCCAGGTATGAGTTGCTAAGTGGTTAGCAACAAAGTTGTCAACACGTTGTCTCAGATTCTGATAAGCAGGCTAGAAAGAAAAAAGAAGACACAAATGTTGAAAATCTCCAATGTTATACAGTAACAATACTGATGGTCTCAGACTTGGAGTATCTTTAACAGTGTTCACATTTCTTAGAGTATCAACATGGCAACTAAGTTTTATAGCTTATGTTTGGAGATATGATGAGTACAAAGGAGAAAGAACATACCTCTTCTATGTAGACAAGAGACGGATACCAATAAATGTTACGGTGATGATTTGGCGCAAAGAGAGGGAGAGGAAAAGAGCCACTGAGAATGTGGCATTTGAGCTGAACCTTCAAGGTTCCACGATGCAGCTGGGAATTCGAAGGTCGTCTTGCAGGCACCCCCAACAATAAAGCAAAGAGCAAGTGGATGAGAAAACATGAGGTTGGGAGTGTTTGGGCCCCCCCACCCCAAATTATTAAGTCCAATTTGGTTGAAAAAGAGAATACAAAAAAGCAGAAAAGTGAGGCTGGCGACAGTTTGGGGCCAGGGGCTGGAAGGACTTGGGTACCTGTCTGAGAAGTTTGTAATTATGGGATAGAGAATGGTAAGCCCTGCACATATGAGCAGAGTGATATGTGCTGGCTAAGCTTTCTGGTGATTGAACAGACACTAAATTTTTCTAGAAGAGCATGCAACAGAGTGACGAAGGTTCATAATGGGGTGGCAGAAATGGGCTGAAAGGCGTGGATCTGAGAGAAGTTATGGAGGGACAACCATGGGAACTGGGCATTACATTCAATGCTAGGCAGTGGCTCTCAGCTGGGAGTGACTGCTCCCCACCCCCTCCCCAGGGAACATCTGGTAATGTCTGGAGAAAAATGGGGGAGCCACTACTCACATCTAGTGGGAAGAGGGCAGGGATGCTGAACATCCTACAATGCAGGGGAACCCCCAACACAAAAAGAACCATCCAGCCCCAAATGTCAACACTGCTGAGGCTGACAACCCCTGATGTAAGGGAAGCAGCAGAGAGGACACATGCCATGCCATTTCTACTGGAAAGGCTACTCCTGCCTGGAAGGGATGTTTGGAAGTAAGTTCTCATCCACTCAAGCAGGACCACACGCTCCATTCCTAGTTGTTCCCCATCACTCACATTCGTCATGTCTTTCTTTTAAGTGGCTTTAATGCAGATAGAGTTGAGTGTCTCCCAATGTTTTCAACAAAACCGTACAGCCTCATGTACCATTCCCTCTACTTGTCCATTTGGCAAACTTCTCACCTTCAGAACTCACCCTAATCTGTACAGTTATCCTGACACCCAAAGGTAGCCCCCTGAGGCCCGCCCCCACATACTTCCTGTCCCCTATACCTTCTATATGTCTATCATCTCAGCAGCTCTTGCACTGCACTGTATTTTGGGAAGGGGGGATATTAACCTCCCCGCTGACGGGTAAATGTGTTCACGAAGCTTATTACACTGCTTGGCAGATAAGCAATTAAAATGTGGTTGTTAGATGGGTCACCAACTCCAACAGGGATGCTGAAGGTTTCATCCCAGTATCCCTTCCAGTTTCCAGACTTCTGCTAATTCCCACTTCAATCCCATAAGAAACAGTCTCATGATCATTTCTCATGTTCTTCTCTATTTATTCACAATTAATGTGAACTGAAAAAACGAATCCTTCCTCTCAATGATTTTCAGCAGAACTGTAAAACATACTTCTTTCCAGTATTCCCAAATCTCAGAAATATTAGGCTAAAAAAATCACAATGCATTTAGCACTCTAGTTGTCCCATTAACACTAGCAAATCTGAACCACAACAGGTAATTTTCCTTGTTCCCAGTTCTCCTGTCAGTAAAAATTAGCCTGGTGACTCCAGACATCAGGATTCCATTATTCTTCTGGGAACTTTTTGCTGCCTCGTCTTCCCATTCCAGAGAGCTCTGGTCAAAAGCTTTGGAGTCATTTTTAACTCCCCCCTTCTCTTCCGCTGCAAATCCAAACCATTAGCAAATACTGTCAGCACTAGCATCACAAGACATCAGGATCTGACCACTTCCACTATCTTTCCTGCTACGATGCTGATGCATTTTCGTCTCCTGTCTGGATTACAGTAACTCATCTCCCTGCGTCTACCCTTGCCCACCTGAAGTCTATTTTCCTTATAGCAGCTAATGCAAATCTCTTAAAATCAGGGCAACCATATAATTTATTGTCCAAACCAGATCATGGCCTAGCGTGAAGGAGACACTATTAATCATTACACATGGCCAATCCATCTAAGATGGAAGCCAGAGCAAGCACGTTCTCCTTACGCACACCTGCCAAAGGCTTCTCAGCTCAGGTAAAAGGCAAACTCTTAAAAAGGCCCGCAGGCCAGCAGAGCTGAGGAGGGAGCGAGGGGCGCCCCTACTCACCTCCTGTCACTTTCTCCTGACAGTTTCTGCCTGAGGCTTCCTGCACTTGGCTGTGGCCTCTACCTGGAATACTCAGCCCAGATAGCTAGCTGCCAGGCTCCTCCGGCTCCTTCTGTGATGGCTCAAATGGCATCTTATTTGAAATCTCCCCTGAACTCAAGACAAATCAGTCCTTCCAGCTTCACCCTGCTTTATTGCTTCCATAGGCCCTATGACATCTGCTTTTTTCTGGGGGGCGTACGCTCTGTAAGAGCAGGGACGTTTTGTTCACTGATATATCTCGGGCATCTAAAACAGGGCCTGGTACACCATAAATATCTGTAGGGTGAGTACATTTCTATATTTTTGTCTTTGGTACTCCTTTCAAATCTAAGAAAAAAACAGACAATAATCACAGTGACCAGGAGTCATTTACACCTCAGAAAGTATCTAAAAACTGGCCTTATTACCGTTACTGGGGAGAGAGGTGCCATATTTACTTGTTTGACGAGAGCTCCCTGGCTGGGGCAGAATGATGGACACTCGACCTTCCCTCCTCACGTTCTCCAGTTGCCAATCAATGCAAAGGGGTCAGACTGGCTTTGTGACCGCCTAGCTTACTCCAGGGAGCTGGACTGGGAGTCTGAGCAGAGGAGCCTCAGCGCTGGCTGGTCCTGGGGCTGCCCAAGGTTCCGATTCTTTGGGTGAGAGGGCTGATGTGGTCTCATCCTCAGATCTCTCTTGGCGGGACCATCCAAGACCCCAGTACAGTTTGAGGGGTCCTAGGATCCCCTGGAGTGGCAGCAGACTTCGGAACTTCTCATCTTGCTTTGAACACACTGGCCCGGATGGTAGTGTTGCTCTTGGAGAGCACCTGGCAGGTGTCACATGTCTTGATCCTTAACTATGCATGTGACGGACACCCGGCATGCTATATACTACAGGTCAGAGCTTGGCAAAGCCAGTCTTCAGGGTTCAATTAGCAAAAGCACCGTCCCGCAAGTGGTCTAAACTCTAAGGTGTTCCTTACAGATGACACCCCAGGATCCCATTAAAATGATGCTCCTTTGCATGAATAGGGACCCTTACTTCTGCTTTGGCCCACTTGCCAAATTGGCAGGAATATTAAGCTCACATAGAAGAAAACCTTGGCTTTTGTATGTTCAAACTTACGCTCTTTGAGAGAGAGGGGAGAACACAAGACCATACTCTGTTGGGAGGGGGTATCGTTTCAGTTCCACTCTTTTCTAGCATCAAACATCAACACAGGGACCTTATTCAGTGGTCCCTGAACACGCCCGGAAATTACATATTCGGTTGAGCAACATGAAATTGCCAACTGTCAGCCATTTTTGAATTGTAAAAAACAGCACTTTAATATGTACGTGTGCATTTTTCTTGGGAGGAGGTCCTAGCTTTCATTAGGACCTTGTCTAAGAAACTGTGCTTCCCTCCTTCCCCCCAAGACAGGTATTAAGGCTTCAAGCTTCACTTTGAGAGGATCTGTAGCAATATTACAGGCACGGAGTAGTAACATTTAGTGGGGCTGGAGTAAAGAAAAAGCTGAGCCTTATACAGGTACCCATCAGTATATTTTAAATTGGCATACACAACAACACAGATCTGTAGGTTTCTGGGAACTGCAAAGTGAAATCTCAGACACAAATAACTGGCTTTATCCGGGTAACGTTTATCTGGCCATGCCTATCTAATCTTATCCCCTTAAAAAAAAAAAAAAAAAGGCAATGGGCATTATTTTAAAAAAGGTGGCTGTGCATATTCCCTAAAACAAAGTGAGGAAACTATATACTTCCCGCAAAGATAAACATCCCAAGTAGATTTGATTATCTGTGGAGCAAAAAATCCAATGCCTAAAAAGGCACCCTGTACTCTGGTCTACATAGGGGGCCAGGGTCCTTATAAGAAAAGACGTGCCTCGATTTTCACCAAGGTATTCCCAGAGGACACAGCAGAACTGTGCAGTTCACCTCAACGTTGCAGGGAAGAATTAACTGGTGGGCACTGCAAACACCCCTTTCTCAAAGAAACGGGGCTTCTCAGAACAGCTCTGAGCATGCCATGAGAAAACCCTCACCCCATCAAAACTACCGGATGGACCCAACCAGATCTAGGCCGAAACCAACCACCCTCCCCGCAACCCACACACAAGACCATACTCTGTCTTGTACCAAACCAAAAAAGCAAAAAGCAACAGTTTCCCAACTGTTCCCAACCGAGGCTTCCGGCTTCACTGGCTTCCAGGATTCCGTTCCTCTCACCAAGCTCCTTCTCGGTGTCCTTGGCGCTCCCTTTGCAGAACCAGGTGAGATTGATTACCTGGTTCCTGCTAACACCCCTTCCACGCTGACATCTGGTGCTAAGCCCCGCCCCCTGTGCAACCCCGCTTTGTCCAGGGAAGCGCTTTGCAGACCTTTCCCCTCTCCTCATCACGCTCCTGAACTCTTCTTTCCTGCCCTTCCTCCACCTGATCGTCTGCTGTCACCTCTCCTCCATCCTTTCCCACGGAATGGCTCGGGTCTCCCCTCCGCCCCCAAACTCCTCACTATGGGGAAGTGACCTGGCCTGAGTTACCCACATCAGACAGTCACTGGTAGACACTCAAGTTCAGATCTCCCCAACCCACCTCTTCGCTGTCCAGCTCTACCTTTGTACCTTTACCCACCCCCCTCCGCAATCATCCAGCAATGCACCCTACGCACAATCTGATTCACGTACCACTTAACTTCTCCAAAGGACAAAGACACGACCCTTCCCGCCCAGAATTCTTCAAGAGAGGAGCATGGATACTAAGCAAACCGCGAAAAAAAAAAAAATTAACCGGGGATGAAAGCGCTGCTTAGCTTTTCCAAACGTGTCCCCCCGTGAACAGGGAGTCTTGCTCGCGGGTATATCCCTGGCGCCTAAGCCGCGTAGTCGGTGCTCAGCCCCCGTCGGGCTGAACCGGGGAGCCGGCGGGCGAATGAATGAGCGCCCAGCGCGGCGCAGGCGGCAGCTTGCGGAGGGAGCGGCTGCCCAGGAACCGGGGGAGCGGCACGCGGAGGGGCCCCCGCCGGGGAGGCAGAGGCGCGGCCGGTCCACGCACGCGGGAGACCGCCGAGAAGGCGGCCCGGGGACCCTCCCCTCCCGTGCCCCGCACACCCATGCACCCGCGCGCCCCGAACCTTCGTGTCCACATCGGCCAGGCAGTCCCTGCGGAACTGGTCGAAGAGGCCCTGGCTCTTGAGATGGTTCACGATCATGGCCACGAGCTGAGGATCCCCCGCGCCGGCGCCCGCGCCGCCCGGTCCGCCCGCGCCCGGGCCAGTCCCAGGGCCGGGCGGCGGCGGCGGCGGCTGCGGCTGCGGCGGGGGAGGAGGCGGCGCGGGCGGCGGCGGCTGCGGCTGCGGGTTGGTGGCCATGGCGGCTGGGCCGGGAGGGTGCGGGCCGGGAGGGCGCGCGCGCGAGCGGCGCTCCTGGGAGGCGGCGGCTGCACCGGTCCCGCTGCCCGAGTGAGGCCCACGGGATGTTGTTACGGGACCAGCGGATCCACAGCAACCCCGGAAGTGAAAGGGAACCGGGGGAAGGGAGCAAAAGGCGGTGACAACCGTGACGGAGGGGCGGCGACGGAAGCCGCGCAGGGCCAGTTCCGGCCGCCGCCCGCACAGGCGCACTCGCGAGGCTGTGCTGCGTTCGGAGCGGCGGCGCGGAGCTCGGTCCACGACGGGCTGGCCTTCGGCCCGCGAGGCCACCCGGGTGGCCGAGACGCTGGCCTGGTGCTTGGCTCCTGTTTCACGGAGCAGTCGAGATCCATAGACCTTTATAATGCGAACCGCACGTGGAACTGCTTGTTCTGACCTCTCCCCAAACCCTCGTTTTCAGGATCCAGCCCAGTTTTCCTGCAAGCAGGTAGCTCCAGGGGCCTCCTGCCTGGTCCCCGCCCCATCCTCCTTGTCCTCGGTCCCATCCCTTGTTACTCCCATTGTGCCAGCCAGCTGGACCCCATCCCTCCAGCACCGTTTCCCTGCCAGCGAAGATGAACCCACAGGCTTAGTTTTAAGGGTTTTGCTTTTGATTCCTCTGATCATAGCAGGTCACGCTTGCGTAGCATGCACTGTGTACCAGCTTGGCGTCAAGAGCTTTGACCTGCATCATCTCACTCAATCTTTGTAGCAACACTACCCTCAACTCGCAAAGCGGGAAACAGGCCCAGAGCTATGAGCTAAATTGCTGAAGGTTATAGAGAAAGCCAATCACGTGATTCTGGGCTATTATCTTTAAAACTAGAGGCCCAGTGCACGAAATTCGTGCACGGGGTTGGGGTGGGGGTGTCCCTCAGCCCAGCCTGCACCCTCTCCAATCTGGGATCCCTCTCACAATCCAGGACTGCTGGCTCCCAATTGCTCGCCTGCCTGCCTTCCTGATTGCCCCTAACTGCTTCTGCATGCCAGCCTGATAACCCCCTAACCACTCCCCTGCCAGCCTGATTGATGTCTAACTGCTCCCCTGCCAGCCTGTTTGCCCCCAACTTCCCTCCTCTGCCAGCCTGGTCACCTTTAACTGCCCTCCCCTGCAGGGTTGATCGCCCCCAACTGCCCTCCCTTGCAGGCCTGGTCCCTCTCAACTGCCCTCCCTTGCAGGCCTGGTGCCTCCCAACTGCCCTCTCCTGCTGGCCATCTTGTGGTGACCATCTTGTGTCCACATGGGGGCAGGATCTTTGACCACATGGGGGCAGGCATCTTGTGTGTTGGAGTGATGGTCAATCTGCATATTACTCTTTTATTAGATAGGATAGAGGCGTGGTGCATGGGTGGGGGCCGACTGATTTGCCCTGTAGGGTGTCCCGGATCAGGGTGGGGGTTCCCTTGGGGCATGGGGCAGCTTGGGTGAGGGGCCTGTGGTGGCTTGCAGGCCGGCCACGCCCCCCCGGCGACCCAAGCTGAGGCCTTGGTATCTGGAATTTATTTTCCTTCTACAATTGAAACTTTGTAGCCTGGAGTGAAGGCCTGAGCCAGCCAGGGCTGCAGCAGCATGGCTTTCTCCATCACCTGGGGCAACCCTAGCCTCCTGCTCTTCCAGCTCAGTGGCTGCCACCATTTCTGTTGGAATTTATTTACCTTCTATAATTGAAACTTTGTACCCTTGAGTGGAGGCCTGAGCCCGACAGGGTGTGTGGAAAGCTTGGCTTCCTCCATTGCCAGGGAAACCCAAGCCTCCCTCCTGTTCTCTGTGGCTACAGCCATCTTGGTTGAGGTTAATTTGCATACTCGCTCTAATTGGTTGGGGGCATGGCTGGTGGGCGTGGCTTGTGAGTGTAGCAGAGTGATGGTTAATTTGCATATTACTCTTTTATTAGATAGGACATTAGCACACAATCAAAGCAAAATAAATATTGCCGGTTTTCATAACTATTGAGTAGAATGTAAAATGTGTTGGGAAATGCATCTTGCCCAGCTGGTGTGGCTCAGTGGTTAAGTGTCAACCTTTGAATCAGGAGGTCTTGGTTTGCTTCCCAGTCAGGGCATATGCAGGGTTTCTGAGCTGAATCCCCAGTGGAGGGGGCGGGGCGGGCCGGATGCAGCTGATCAATGATTCTCATCATTGATGTTTCTATCTCTTGCTCTCCCTCTCTAAAATCAATGAAAACCTATTGAAAAAGAAAATGCATCTTGGTGAAGTGGATAGCATCCTATATAATAAAAGCCTAGTATGCTAAGTGTCCGGTAGTCAGGTGACCCATGGACTGTTCAAACAATCTATACTAATAAAAGAGAAACATGCAAATCGACCGTCCCTCCGCTATGCCCACCAGCCAATCAGGAGCGAGTATGCAAATTAACCCAACAAAGATGGTGGTTAATTTGCATACACATGCACGGAGTTAAGACTGAAGACAGTGTAGAAAGGAGCGAAGCAAGCGCTGCAGAAGGGAGCAAAGCGGCAGAGAAGGGAGCGAGGCAGCGGAGACGGGAGGGAGCGAGGCAGCAGAAGCCCTATTCTTGCAGGAATAGCCTGAGGAAGCCCTATTCTTGCATGAATAGGCCTGAGGAAGGCCTATTATTGCAGGAATCTTCCTGCAATGGGCCTCTAGTCAAAGCATAACATGCTAATTATATGCTAAGGCCACTCAATGGCTCGCTATGATGTGCACTGACCACCAGGGGGCAGACACTCTGACCTGTAGGTTAGCTTGCTGCTGGGGTCCGGCCCATCAGGACTGAGCCAGATGGGTTGGACATGCCCTGGAACCCTCCCGTGGTCCCTCCCGAGACTGATCTTGCACCGGTGGGGTCCTTGGCCTGGCCTGCGCCCTCTCACAATCCGGGACCCCTCTGGGGATGTTGGAGAGCAGGTTTTAGCCTGATCCTGCAGGCCACTCCCCTCGGTAGGGTGCCAGATGCAGGGCTCACAGTTGGTGAGCGATGCTGTGGCAGCACGCCTCTCCGGATTGGGACTAATTGGGCACAAGCCCTCAGCACGCACAGTGGGGCCAGGATGAGCTGGCAGGCGCAGGTATAAGCTGCAGGAGGCATTGGACTGCAGGTTTCAGCCCAATCCCCACAGGCTACCCAGAGGGATCCCACCTGTGCATGAATTCGTGCACGGGGCCTCTAGTTGCTTTATAAAATTCATTCTTCTGTGGGTGATGTCATTGCCAGAACAGGAAGAGTTGTACATCAATTTAATCCTATTTCCAGTTTTTATAGCTGTATGCCTTCAGAAACCTTGTTCATATAAATAAGCACTATACCTGTGGACAGAGTTTTATTGTAGCAATGTCACTCAATTCTTCATCTCAAAAAATTAGATTTGATGATCTGTGAGCTGACTATTCAACCAGGACCTCCAATTTTGTTGAAAGCAAAGAATTGAAAACCACCTGCCTTGTCAGAGGGTTTGTTTACCTTGTCCTTTTTTCTTTTTCTTAATCTTTCAGTTTTGGGGAAATATACCAAATAGGTTTTACCAAGACATCAAATGACTTTGATGTTGACCTCCCCCCCCCCCACCCCACCATGAGATGTACCATGTTTACCTGATATAGTCAAACTTTGGGGAAAATGTAAACATTTTTCATTTTCATGAAGTTTTTGGATAAAATGCCTTTTGGTGGTGTTGTTAAGTGTTTCAAGTTTGTTTTTGCCCAAACTTTGCAGCTAATGATGCAGCTCATTCAAGGTGAAACTGTCAAGTATGAAAAATGCTTGTCTTATAACCTAATTAACATCAAACTAGCCAAATTGCATTTACTTTCCCTCAGAAACAGTTTGGCTTAATTGCATCAATTCCCATAAAGCGTCATGCATTTTGAGGAGTATAATGAAGGCTGCAGTGAGAGTCATGAAATGAATCTTAAAAGATTTATTAGTAAAAGCAATCAAGATTAAAATGGTGGGAGATATAATTATTTTATCCATTTTCAAAACTAGTTAAAAAAACAAGATGGGAATATGACATATTTTCCCGTTTACCTAATTACCAACAATATATTTAGCAATATAACATGTTGCTAAATGTATATGTTATTAAGTGTGTAGTATGATAAAAAGGTGAACATGGTGGATGGTGCTCGCCGGCAGGCTAAATAGCCATTTCAGATGGTAATTAAAAAAAAATTGATTTGGGCGGGGGAGGGTAAGAGATCAACCAAAGAACTTGTATGCATATAAGCATAACCAATGGACACAGACGATAGGGGGGTAAAGGCCTAGGTTGGGGGCTGAGGGTGGGCTGGGAGAGGTCAATGGGGGGAAAAGGGGACATATGTAATACTTTCAACAATAAAGAATTTAAAAAAAAAGAAAATTGATTTTATTTAGGGGAAAGGGAAGAGGGATAGGATATCCAAAGGGAAGGGCCACACAGACCCCAGCCAAGGGGACATTGGGTCGATGATGGCAGCACCCAGGAGCTGGAGTTTCATCCTTATATACAGTCACTGGCGGGAAACTTTGTCATCAGTGGGTTTGGGGGCTGAGCTGGTGGGCTTGGAATGCAGACGGAATCCGGTAGGTGTGTGATCAGGCGTCTTCAGGACAGTTTCAATTCCTTACATGGTCTGACGCCTGGTGTCCGGTGTTAATGTAAGAAACATTCAAATCTGTAAAGAATTTTTGGCCAAACCAGCGTGGTTCAGTGGTTGAGCCTTGATCTATGAACCAGGAGGTCATGGTTCCATTCCCGGTCAGGGCACATGCCTGGGCTGCTGGCTCGATCCCCAGTGTTGGGCGTGCAGGAACCTCTGATCGATAATTCTCTCTCATCATTGATGTTTCTATCTCTCCCTCTCCCTTCCTCTGTAAAATCAATAAAAATATATTTAAAAAAATAATTTTTGTGAGTTTATTTGAGCCAAACTGTCGACAATTACCGGAAAGCAGAATCTCAACGTATTGAGATAATGCTCCAGAGAATGGTGGTTTTTACCATCAAAGCAGAAGATGTAAGTAGGTTCCATGAAACCCATTGGTGATAGATTAGGGAGGTGGGAGAAAGCAAAGCAGGGGAACCTCTGGGAATGGGTAAAAAGTAGAATGATAGACTCGTGCTTCTTTTACAGAGGTGGGTACAGGATAGTTAACAGTCAACAATGAGGGAGGGACTTTGTGGTCTCCACCCTGGTGCCCTAAGGCCGTGGTCAGCAAACTGCGGCTCGAGAGCCACATGCGGCTCTTTGGCCCCTTGAGTGTGGCTCTTCCACAAAATACCATGGCCTGGGTGAGTCTATTTTGAAGAAGTGGCATTAGAAGAAGTTTAAGTTTAAAAAATTTGGCTCTCAAAAGAAATTTCAGTCGTTGTACTGTTGATATTTGGCTCTGTTGACTAATGAGTTTGCCGACCTAAGGCATTTGTTGCACCTGGAGGGGTACGAAAAAAGAGAAGTTACGAGATACCTTGACATTCCAAAGACATGTTATCATAGAAAAAGACAGTAGGCTCAGTTAAGATCAAAGTCGATTTTTGTCAGATATTGATCAACTTACAATGGTGGTTAAAAAGTGAGTTTTGCAGTAAAGAGCATTTGTGTTGTTTCCCAAACTCAGAACTCTCAACAGGGAGTGAGGAGAGAAGAAAATGCACTGTTATGTCTGGAGTCCCACTTCCTGCTGTTAGGCACCTGTGCAGGTGCCTGCGCCATCGTGCTGGTCCTATGCAGGTGTGCCTAGGAAGGGAAGCCCAGGGGCCATGGGCCCCAGTCTCAGGAAGCCAACATGCTACTCGGAAAGACAAAACAAGCTTGCTAAGCACTCATACTGCATAGAAGATAAAGTAAGAGTGGTTGGGTCACGTAGAAAATGAATGTGTCCGTGTGTGGAAGGGTACTGGGGTGGGCTGAGTTGGTCACTGAGGCACTACGCAGGAAGGCGGCGGCCTTCACCCTGCCTTTGAAAGAGAGGACATGCTGGATGGGCAGAGGGAAAGGAAGGCATGAGCAAGTTGTTAAGTAGCTTAATATTCAAGGCTCGTCATAGAAGAGATAGATGCATACGATTAGAGGCATATTCACTCCTGAAGTGGGCATTTTTCTTCATTTTGATTTACACAGAGCAGCAGATAGCCCTTTGACTAATGAATGTCAGAGGAACTAATTTAAATTTAAGTCTAAAGCAAAGGCAGATTTATTTTCATTTCCTAGATTAGATGTGTAATGCATAAAAGGGGAGGTGGAGCCACAACGCGGTCTGCATTTCAGCTTTGCTGTTTTCCAGCTTGACGACAGTGGGCAAACTGCTCAACCCGTCTGCACCCTGTTTCCTCATTTGTGCAATAGAAAGAATAAGAGATCTACCAGGTAGGGTTTTGGGGAGGATTGATTGAGATCATGTATTCATTCCACAAGTATGTTTAAGGCTCCTAATATGCACCCACAACAAGTGGGAGAGAGAGTAGGTGAGCAAGGCAGGCAAGCCCTTGCCCTACCAGTACCTCCATTCTAGTGGAGCTAGCGGCCAACAAACAAATGCATGAATAACGTATAAGGCAGCGATATGTGCTCAGCAGAAGGTTAAGTAGGGTGATATGATGGAGGGTGACTGGGTAGCAAAGTGGATGTTAAGGGAGCTCTTTCTCAGATCTGAACGTCCCGGCTAAGCCAGCCATGGGATAGGAGGAGCTGCCCTGACAGGGAGAACAGCGAGTGCTAAGGTCCTGGGGCAGAAGTCGGCTCAATGTGTTTGAAGAGCAGGTATGAGGTTATTGCAGATGGAGAATACTGGGCAAGGGGGAGAGCAGAATCAGATGGAATTGGGTCAAGTAGGGCTTTGATAGCAAGGACAGGGGATGTGCCCCTAGAGAAATTTAAACTGGTGGATGATATGATTTCATCATGGACGTGAAGTGCTCACCACTGACTCTGGCTCAGGATAAGCACACATTTCGCTGCGGTTACCATTTCACCGAACCCTCACGGTAACCTGGTATGGGGGTTACTGTGAAAGGAAATCATTCCAAACCTCATCTGGCGCAGAACTCTGGGGGCTGATGTGATTTTCAGCCCATTTGGGTGGGAACTAGCATTCCTGATAAAGCACTGCAGTATTTTCCTGATGGACTTTAATGCAATTGGGAGTCCTGCCGGAAAGGCAGACTGACTCCACTGTGCTGACTACAGTCCATTGATGCGCCCCGTAACCTTGAACCAGATAGCAAAGGTGCCATGAACGCCCTCTAAGCCTGAAGTTATCCTAATAACTTTTAAACCAGGCACTCCTCTTGTAAAACTCTAGCTGAATAGTCCTTATTAAGTCACATTGATTTTCCTCCCTGAAGAATGCCTTTGAGGTAGTATTTTAGATGTCTTTTCCCTGCTAACAAGCTTGAATTAAAGTGTGGATACAAGTTCATGCTCAATTCATCTCAGCAACTGCTGTGATAGCATTGTTAGTATCACTAGTCCACCGACGAGGAAACTGAGGCTTAGAAATGTTAAGTAACTTGATCAGTTCCATGGATTTCCACCCAAAGCCTATGCATTTAAGCACCCCACTGAACTTGCCCCCAGGAAAACCAAACTCAACCCAGTGTCCGAAGAAGCAGCAGCAAAGGAAATCGGAACCCAGGGGAGGGCATAGGTCCCAGTTATCACATTTCTCTTTTATTGCAATTCCATTATTATTCGTTTTATGCTATATTGCTGGTTAACAACGGCTATTTTGTGATTCACTGTGACCCACTGTCAAGATATATACAGGTGGCCCAGAGTAGGTTTACATTTGTTCCTATGGAAAAAGACATGCAGGTTATTATTATTGCAATAGCTTTATTTACTCAAAGGAATGTCACTCAACCATAAACTTACTTTTTAAAATGTTTTTGTTAATTTTTATTTTATTTTATTTACATTTTTTATTGTCTGAAGTTTTACATGTCTCCTTTTTCCCCAATTGACGTCCCCCCCCCATCCATTCCCACTCTGAGCAAGCCCCCACTGCCCCAGTGTCTGTATCCATTGGTTATGCTATTATGCATGCATACAAGTCCTTTGGTTGCTCTCTAACCCCCCCCCCCCACCTACCATTTGTCTCTGGATCAATCTGTTCTTGTTCATCGAATTATGGTGATCATTATATCCCACATGTGAGTGAGATCATGTGATATTTATCTTTCTCCAACTGGCTTATTTTCGCTTAGCATAATGCTCTCCAGTTCCATCCATGTTGTTGCAAATGGTAAAAGTTCCTTCTTTTTTTATAGTGGCATAGTATTCCATTGTGTAGATGTACCTCAGTTTTTTAATCCACTCATCTGCTGATGGGCACTTAGGCTGTTTCCAAATCTTAGCAATTGTAAATTGTGCTGCTATGAACATAGGGGTGCATATATCCTTTCTGATTGGTGTTTCTGGTTTCTTGGGATATAGTCCTAGAAGTAGGATTACTGGGTCAAATGGGAGTTCCATTTTTAACTTTTTGAGGAAACTCCATACTGTCTTCCACAGAGGCTGCACCAGTCTGCATTCCCACCAGCAGTGCACGAGGGTTCTTTTTTCTCCGCATCCTCGCCAGCACTTGTCATTGGTTGATTTGTTGATGATAGCCATTCTGACAGGTGTGAGATGGTACCTCGTTGTTTTGATTTGCATCTCTCCGATGATTAGTGACTTTGAGCATGTTTTCATATGTCTCTGGGCCTTCTGTATGTCCTCTTTTGAAAAGTGTCTATTTAGATCCTTTGACCATTTTTTGATTGGATTGTATATCTTCCTTTTGTTAAGTTGCATGAGTTCCCTTTAAATGTTGGAGATTAAACCCTTATGGGAAATATCATTGGCAAATCTTGTTGTTTTGTTGATGGGTTCTTTTGCTGTGCAGAAGCTTTTTATTTTTAGGTAGTCCCATTTGTTTACTTTCTCCTAGTCTCCATTGCTCTAGGAGCTGTGTCTGTAAAGATATTGCTACGACATATGTCTGCTATTTTGCTGCCTATGGAGTCTTGTAGGATTTTTGTGGTTTCCCATCTTACATTCAAGTCGTTTAGCCATTTTGAGTTTGTTTTTGTGTATGGTATAAGTTGGTGATCTAGTTTCATTTTTTTGCATGTATCTGTCCAAATACCATAAACTTACTTTTGCCCACCCCTATGTGTGTGGCTCACCCACACTCTCACTCTGCTTTTTGATTTGTAAGAGTTCAAATTCGTTCTTTAACTAATTGAACCCAATCTTCACCAGGATGGAGCTTTTCTCCAGTTTGTCAACAGCCATGACATCAAACCTTCTGGTCCGGGCTGTCACTTACCTGACAAATCTTCAGTCCTTAGAGCCCAGAGCTGTAATTGAAATCACACAGCCAGACTGTGTGGGCCTGCCGAGCTGAAGTCAATTACCCTTGTGAGGAAAAACCTGCAGGAGGTTCTCGAGGGATTCTAAAGCACTCTGGATGATCTGGGACTGAAGAATGAGGGAAGGCCCCACTTCTAACTAACAAGCATTATTTTCTTAGAACAGAATCGGTTCCATAAGTATACGCTTAGGTTAAAGTGTCAGGAAATTTGTGAAGTAGTTGATGCCAAGTTGGTAGCCTGAAATTGGCCACAATGGGAGCATTTCCACCACAGACATTGGCAAGTGCCACAAATCAGGGCTTTCTTTCCCCCATGGAGCCAGTTTTAAACACTGAGCAGCACCTACTGCCAGTGCCCCTATGGTTCACCCTTTTTTCTGCCTCGTTACAGAACAAGTTGAGGACCTGGAGAGCAAGGGGCATGGTTGCCAGGGCAGGTTTTTGGCTGGCATTCAATTCCCTGCCCTCATTTCCCCCTGTGTCTGTTCCGTAGTCAGACAGCCCCCCCCCGTCCTCCCCCCCGCCCCCATCTGTGTGGCTCACCCACACTCCAAGTAGCAAATAAGGATCACTATGATTCCCCCCTAGGGTAGACCCCACCTCCATCTCAACTTGCTCTGTGACTCAGGCTGGTGAATTATCCACGACTCTAGGCCCAATTCTTCATCACTGTAATGAGGAGAATATTGGCAGCTTTGTGAGTGTGTGTGTGTGTGTGTGTGTGTGTGTGTGTGTGTTGCATTGAAAGGCTTTGCTTAGGACTTAGTACACTGTAAACTTTTACTAAACGACAGCTTTAATTGAAATTATATCATTTGCTAGATATCCACAGACACTCAGAGGGCTCCTGCCCGGGAGTCACTTGTAAGGGGCTAGTTCTGTGCAGCCTCCCATCTCTCGGTGATGTCAGAAGCCCAGGAACCAGCCTGACTTGCACCAACTCCGCCACACGATGGCGCTCCCTTCCTACCAGCGCTCCACGCGGCTGGGAGCCCTGGCACAGGCATGATTCCCTTGTATTCCCAGCCACACACTTTCCCCCTTTCACTCAGTGCCTGCCTCCCAGGGATACCTCACATGCAGACTTTTGGATTGTTGGCAGCTTTTGTCTACCATGAATAAAGCTGCTATCTACATCCCTGTAATGCCTTTGGGTGGATATACGGACTTAGCCCTTTATTCTCTTGAGTATGTACCCAGGAGTGGATTTACTGGGCCAAAGGTTAGGTGAATATTTAACATCAGTAGACCCGGGCCTTTGTTTTCTCAGTGGAAGCTCCACGAAGTCAGGAGCTCAGGTCTCCTCGATCTTTGGTGCACCCAGAACCCACAGCAGTTCCTGGTGTAGAGTCAGTACTAAGGAGCCACGTTGAGTAGGTGAACGTATTTGCATATTGTGCATCTTGGTGCTTGGCTTTGGACCGGGGCCGTCATCTTTTAGGAAACAGTGAGGACAGAACCTCTCTCCCTGTGCCCAGCATCCCTTTGAAAACAAATACTTTACAATGCCTCTTTTAATATCTTGAAGTTCACAGATAATACAACCTGTCTACACAAGTATTTTCTTTTTAATCCATATGGAATCCTAACTATTATACAAAGGAAAAATGAAAAGGAAGTAACTTCGTATAGTAAGGTAATGTGGTCTTCAAATGTTTGGGGGCTACTACATTAGAAGACACAATGAAATACGCAGACACTTGTAACTATACATTTGATCATTCCACATGCAGAGTGGAGAGGGAGCTGTGATGGTCTGCTAGCTTCTATCATGAGTTGCATTGTTGTTGGTGATATAATTTTCCAAAAGATGACCGATTTCTAGTAAAAGAACAATTTTCCCTCAATTGGCTCTGGAAAATTCATTGTATATTAAACTGGGTAAGGATGATCTATTTTGGTGTGTAGAATGGAGTTGGGGTCTAGGTTCAGACAGGTTTTTCAACTACAGGAATGTTCTGTGGCATGAAGCACATTGTTCATTGGACAAGACAACCCCAAGCATCCCAAAAGGGCATCCACTGTTCTTGGACCTCAACTGTGAAAAGCCAGTGAGTGTCCTTTTTAATCACCATGCCAATCATCCCCACAAATTTCCAAAGTATCCTTGGGGTGATTCCATCCCCGTGAGAACCATGGTTCTAACTCAACTCTCTGATTTCACAGGGGAGGGAATCATTCCCTTGGGAAAGGAAGCGCTATCTCCTGGATTACACAGGGATTTAGAGATAAAGCACGAACCACAATCTCCTGACTCCTTGCTCTGAATCAGGGTTCTGTCCACCATAATAGTCAAGTAGACTCAGGTTCAATCCTGGCTCTGACTTTAGGCAAATTGCTTCATCTTTCTGAACCTATGTTTTATTATTTCCAAAACTGTGATTAAAAATGGCATCTTTTGTTAAAGTCTTGTGAGAATTAAACAAGATTTTGACTATAAATTCCTGGCACATAGTGAGATCTCAACACACAATAGCTATTATTACACCCCTTTAAAGCTCACTTATTTTTAAAAATATATTTTTATTGACTTCAGAGAGGAAGGGAGAAGGAGAGATAGAAACATTAATGATGAGAGAGAATCATTGATCGTCTGCCTCCTGCACACCCCACACTGGGGATCGAGCCTGCAATCGGGCATGTGCCCTGACTGGAAATAGAACCGTGACCTCCTGGTTCACAGGTCGATGCTCAACCACTGAGCCATGCCAGCTGGGCTAAAGCTCATTTATTTACGTGCCAACAGAATTTGGTGTATCATATTGCTGGAGAAATTATCTTTGAACCTTCCTCTGCAGAGAAACACTTCTTTATCCTTCTAATTCTTCACACAGGGGAAAGGATTCTTCTAACCCCTTCCCCACCAAAGCTGTCCTAAGCCACATTGAAGAACAAAATGTCTTAGGCTGAGCAGCTCAGAACTCCTTGACACTGAAAAAGAACCTTGAAGCTGCAATTTGGTTTGAAAATGAGAAAGGCAGATGATGGCATTTTTGAGCACTTATTTTGTACCAGATGCATTGCAAATGGTCTATTTTTTTCATTCTCTTAACACCCTGAGAGGTGGATATTGTTTATTACTACCTCTATTTTATAGATGAAAAATATGGCCTTTCTTAAGGTTGCACAGAGCCAAGATGGAAATCAGATCTTATAGACATTCTCTTGATTTGTGTTCTTCAAAAGCAGATCCTGAGGCTAGGATTTGGGGGCAAGTCGTTTATATGGGAAGAGTATTTGTTATCAATGCATTGCCTCTCTACTCTGTGATAAAAGAATTCCTTAAAGTAGTATTTCTCTTTCAATGTGAGCACAATGTTCAGTTTTCTCAGTAGAGGGCGCTAGAGGGACACGGTGCTGGTGGTCTGTTCTCACATGCACTCTGGAGGGTGGCCTCTTGCATTTGAGACACCTGCAGACTAGCTCCTACCCAGCCAGAACAGCAGTCTTCTCTGCTAGTCTGTGGCAGAACCACATCTTCTCAGAGATCTGGATCCCTCTCAAGTTTGTCCTTGCGTGGGTACTCACCCTAAGCCATAGGGTGCCTGATAGAGTTGCCTTGTATCTTACAGTTGCTCTTTATCAGAGTTAATGATGCTTTGCATTAGCCTTTTTTTTTTTTTTTTTTGGTTAAATTACTGTGTGGTTTCTGTCTCTGGAATGGACCCAGATTGTCATAGGAGGTGATCCTAGGAAGAAGCCAAGAGAGTGGAGAAGGGCAAAAAGCCAAAAGGAAGGGATTAGGGTCACTACTGGAAGCACCTGGGGCTCAGTCCCACTGGTGTCCCTCTGAGAGCCACACGGCAGGGTTGTCCCAGCAAGAGGCAAGAGTGCTGGATACGGATCTACCATTTCCCATCTCTCATTGGTTGAGGGTTGCTCTTAGGGACCTTAACTTCTTGATACTTCTGTCCGCCCTGCATGCCTGAACTGTCCAGGGCATACCTTTGGAGCCAGAAGAAGCCCTCAGGCCCAGCCAGCTTGGTTCAGTGGTTGAGCATTGACCTATGAACCACGAGGTCACGGTTCAATTCCCAATTAGGTTGTGGGCTTGATCCCTAGTGTGGGGCATGCAGGAGGCAGCCAATCAATGATTATCTCTCATCATTGATATTTCTCTCTCCCTCTCCCATCCTACCTGACATCACTAAAAATATATTTTAAAAAAGAAAAAAAGAAAAAGCCCCCAGGTGGAGAGAAGCAGGGCTTTGATGGTGAGATAACTGCGTGCATGAGAACTCCTACTGAAACTGTGGGTGACCTTCAGGCCTGGCCAAGGGCATGTGGGTAGGCCCTGATGCATTTCCTACAGACCCGTTGCAGGTGCTGAATGACAGAAGGGAATCTGTCAGCCAGATGCTGATGAAGGCTGAACTCGAGGGGGGATTTTCTGGAAAAGTCAGTTGCAGATCAAATGTTTTCCTAGCTGGTATAATTTAATCATACAGTCAGTATTTACTATGGATAATTGGATTTTTCTTTGACCTTGGCAGTCTCTCTGGCTTGCTGTCTGCACTGGAAGACGCTGTTTTTAAACTCTTTTCAATACAATGAGCCAAACCTGACTTCCATCGAGAGCTGGCAGCCCTGCCATTTTCAGGAGGGGCCCATGGCTGGGGTATCCAACCAGAGAAAGGCAGTGGAGTTTGTGTTGTCTGTGTTGCCCTTTACAAAAACATTTCAGCTGAAGTAAAAGGCTTTTTCCACCACCCTGGGCGTTTTAATAGAAATCTTGGTGGCATTAAGCCCTTTTAATTCTGAGCACAGGCTTCTAAAGTTCAGTGACGCCAAAGCTCTATTCTGGCATGGAACACAGCGGCGATCAAGACGAGAGATTTTCATCAGCAGAGGCACCAGAATGGAAATGCAGGCAGGAGACAGACACGTTTATTACAAATGGACAGGGACAGTGTTTGTGGTTAATGTGGGCTGAAGAAGGTCGTTTCTATATTAAACATTTGAAGTCATTCACATCTTGCAATAATATTTTTAATCCTCACCCGAGGGCATTTTTTCCATTGTTTTTTAGAGAGAGGGCAAGGGAGGGAGGGAGAGGGAGAAAAGGAGAGAGAGAGGGAAACATCAGTGTGAGACACATTGATTGGTTGCTCCCTTCCCGCCCCCCCCCCCAAGTGCTCCAATGGGGTTCTGAGATGGAACCTGCAGCCCAAGTATGTGCCCTTGATGGGGAATGGAACTCCATACCCTTCTTTTTTCACAGGCCAATGTTCTAACCACTGAGCACCGGCCAGGGCACATCTTGCAATAGTTTAACCAGCTTATATGGTTCCCCAACTGGCAATGTATTCTTTTCATATCTAAAATGCTCCATGAAGAAAGAACAAGAAAGCTTACTTCTGTCCTGAACTGGAAGGATCTCTGGGACATGGTGTTATGTAGACCAGGGTTGAGTAGCTAACTATTGTATGAGAAAGAAGGAAAAAAGATTATATAGTTATATTCGCTGTATTTACACAAAAATCTAATAACAGTGTCTGGGTAAGAAAGAAAGAAACAAGGGGAGATGTTTTTCAATTTACAATTTTTACATCGTTTTGATTTCAAACCCATGTCAACGTATTTCCTGCTCAAATAAAGAAATACATTGCTCAGTGAAAAATAATCGTTGAAGAGCAAGCTTCTGTTCTCTGACCATTTTTACAACCTGTGAAGGTAACTTCAGATGGAAAATGCATTTCACCAAATTAAAGCATATAAACACAATGAATCCTTTGCAAGCGTTTAGGGCTTGAGTGTGTTTATTTGACGGTGGATATTTTTTACGTCTATGCTGCTATTTGTCATCCAGGCAGCAGGGGGGAGTGTTTCTCTGTTTTTCTTTGTGTCTTTCCCCACCTGCCCAACTGCATAGGCAAAACCATCCAAGAATTCTCGAATTCAAATCTATGCACAAAATGTACCACCTTTTCTAGATTCATGTTGTTTTTCTCGCATCCCCCACGTTTTTTGGGAGACTTGAAGATTCCAGCAGGCTGCTTAATGGTTATTCAAAAAGGGGCTGATTATTGGGTTTGGTGGTGTGAAGTTTTTCTTTCCTCTTCTCTCTGTCCCCTTCTTGTCATTCCATTCACTCCCATGAATCACTTTCCATAATCAAGTCATAGAAAAAAAAAAACTTAAATGAAGAAAATTCACAGCTCTCTCTGTCTGTCTCTCTTTCTCTCTCTCACTTTGCAGAGGAGACTCAGGTCTCAGAAGGCAAAACAATCAAACAAATAAAAAGAGGGTGGACTTTGGACCTCTATGAAAGCTAATGGGGGAAGAGAACCAGTGTTGGGTGCTATTCTGTGTGCCTGACTGACGCTGTACCTGCTGTAACTCTTTACATCTTCACAACATGTATGTGTCATTAGAGCTATTCTGTGAAGCAGGAGATGAAAGCTCATAGGGATGAGCAACTTGCCCAAGTTTCTGTTGCTGCAAAGTGATAGAATGGAATTGCAAGCCAGACTGCATCCAACGCTGGAACATTTCATTATTTTCCCTACCCCATAGTAAGTAAACAGAAGGCATGCCTTCCCTATGGCTCTTTTCCTTGTCCCCTGTGTCTGCTCTCTCACACGTGTGTATATACCACCTGCCCCTACTCCACACAGTGTCTATGAAGACAGGAAAGAGAGAAAGGGACTCCCCCTTAAGAACTCCCTAAATGGCCCTGCCTGTGTTTGAGTGTCGACCATTGAAAACATGTATATATATTTAAAGAACTCCCTAAATGTTCAGTGGAAGCTTTCTTTGTTGCACATGGGCAGGGATGCCTTTAGAAAAGGCAGCGATATTGGACATGCCCAAGGTCGAAGACCCCTGGAGCTGTGGACTTGCGTAAGCACCCGGGAAGGCACTGTGCTGTTTACAGAATTCCTTTGGCGCCTTTCGGGTGTGGGCGCTTGGGTGTGTGTATTTCTGAGGTTCCTGTTTTTCTCATCCCAGCTTCCTGGCAGTGCTGCAGGTGAAGGTGACGGTGGAGACGCAGAAGTGAACAATTGGGAGCTTTGGATGGACTGGCTGCAACAGTGAGCAAAGAACAGCAGTGAAGACATTTTACCCAAGTGAAGTTTTGGGGAGTGATCTTGGGTGGTGTCCAGCCTCGGTTTCAAATAACATTAACACCCCTTGGGAGAGAGTGGGTTGCCCTTCAATGCTGAGTAGGGCAAGGAGAAAGCCTCATTTGGTGTTAGCAGGCCTTTAGCATATTTTAATTCTTTCTCTGCTGCAATTTCAACAGCGAGGGGCAAGCAGCAGTCTGGGGTCCTCCGGCCGGCCTGCCTTAGCACCTGGTTGGAATTTTCTTAAGTGGTTTTATTTTTCTTTGGTTAGGATTCTATGTGTGGAAAATGATTATAGTTTTCTGTTTATGGTTGTGAGGAGATGCCTCTTTGAAATGCAGTCATTTAAGTAAAAAAGTCCACTTACAGAAAAATAGTTGAGTAAATCATAGGATAGGTGGTATGTAGCTGTGGCAAAAATGAAGTGGTGCTGAAAATGAACGGATGTTGTAGTGAATTATTTCTAAACGTGTCTTCCATCTCAGGCAATATATGACTTTCACTCCAGAATCATGGGAAATTAGAATTGTGAAGTTTCACAGCAGAGAGGGTAATCTAGTCCAGACTCCTCGTTTTCTAGTTTATGAAATGGAGGCTTTGAGGGATGTGACTGGCCCACGGTAACAGTGTTCTCTTGGCTAATAATCTCTGTGTGTGTGTGTGTGTGTGTGTGTGTGTGTGTGTGTGTACTGCTGGGGTGGGGTGGTCCAAGCAGGGCAATGGCCTCAGTATAGAGCTGGGTAATTCTGATTGTCTTGGAACCATGAAGAGAAAAAGAGAAGGGGAGAGACATTTTTGAGCAAAATGAAAACTCCTAGATAACAAGGAGGGGAAATCCTTAAAATCTGTTTTCTTGCTGCAGCAGCAGGGACAAGGGCTGGCTGGCCTCATTCACTCTAGGCAGCAGTGCTCCTTGCAGGGAATGTGGTGTTAAGCACAATAGGTCAGCATTGAACTTGGACAGAGTGTGATGACTGATTAGGAAATGAGTGTAAGTCATGGACGGCCAGTCCTGATTGTGGTGATGCTTATCAACACCTCACCCACCCGGAACAAACACAGCCGCGAAGCTGGGCTTGCCCGCTGGCGAAACTGAACCCAGATGTCCTTGTCCCGGGGACAATTGAATTCTGGTTGTGATGGTCATCTGTGAAGAAATCAGGTGTCACATGACTCAACCGTGCTCCAGACCTGCTGTGGGGGTGGGGTAGGGAGAGAGGTTGTGGTCCCTGACTCCCCCTCAGTGTGAGTCTTGCTTTATGGACATACTGAGATTAGGAGGTGGGATGCAGTCCAGGATTAAAGACGGCTCCCTCTCGTGGATGGGGGTCGGAGCTCAGGGCATAGCCTGGAGTAGGAATTTAACAGACATTTGTGGAATGAACAACCAGAGGGAGACTCAATCCACCGGTGGGCCTTACATGGGTGCTTGGTATAGAACTAGCCCACTGCTCACCCATGTTCCCATGTGGACAAGCCACTCACCTTTCTCAGTGTCACTATTTCCTCATGCCTAATATTTAGCTAAGAAACTATGTACTGCTATATGTTGTTGGGATATAAGAGATGAGTCTAATGAGTGTGGTGGTGACTTTTCACTCATTCACTCATTAAATTATTCATTCATTCACTCATTCATTCAACCAGCTGATGTTTATTAAGCATTTAGTGGGGAAAATAGCTTAGGCCTCTCCTTGCAGAGGTTAAGATACAACTTTGTCAGTTTTGTAGATAAGTAGATAACCAAGATAATGCTTTCAGATGATCACACATGTTGAATGCAATAGTGATCCGATAAAAATAGTAATAGTAATGATATTGATAAAAGCTAACATTTATTAAATACTTCCTATGTGCCACACTTGTTGTAAACAGTTACTCGTAGGATGCATTGAATCCTCACCACCATCCTGAAAGAGGTGTAATCATTATATTTCATTTTATAAAGGGAAACTGAGGCACAGAGCTAGATAATCATGGGAATAGATGGGTTGTTTTAGACAGTGTGGTCAAGAAAGATTTCATGGGATGTGACATTGAAGCAGGGGCCAGAGTGTGCATTTCTGTGTGTCTCTAAATTCCATGATTCCCTCTCTATTCACTCCAGCCCTGCCCCACCATTGTTTGGTGAAGCCTACCATCTCACTCATTGTCACTGCAACTACCTTCTAGCTAGACTGGCCCTTCTTTTAGCCAGAATGGTGTGACAATGAAGGGAAGGGGCAGACAGACTGCTAAAAGAATTGGGCCCACTGACTGCTCCATTGACCTCTCTCATGTGTGACTTATTGGTGTCCTCCGAATTTGAAGTTTACAAGGCTTAGAGCCCTGGATTACATAGTATGGAATAATAGCTTGCCACCATGTACTTACCCCCGGGAAGGCTGGGTGTGTTTCGCCTCTTCCCTTAAACATTAATGTGGGACTAGGGGCAGAAAATAACCCAGTGGTGAGGGCAGTAATCAGAATCATCTCCTCAATACACATAGTGCAATGAGGTTCATAGCCTATTCATCTCCAAGATGCCACTTGGGTCTCCAATGACCTTGGAGAACAGAGATTGTTACGCATGCTTGGAAGATCAGAGAAGCGAAGGTTGAGATACTTCAGAAGTTTAGTCAAGGTCACACAGCTGGTGGGGAACAAAGCTTGTGCTTGAACTTCTGATAAATAACAAATCTGCTAATTCTTCTGACCACAGGCTATAGGGATGACGTCTTTCTTAACATCCACCGCCACCGAGTGTTGTAAATGCTTATTCTGTGCTGGAATCTGAACCGAGAGCTTTATGTAATTAACCCATTGAATCCTGTTGCATGGTGCCCGGCACAGTGCCTAGCACATGTTGAAAACTCGGTTAATGTTCACTTGTATGACTCTGTTTTTGGGTAAGTGGAAACTGAGACCCAGAAAGGTTAAGTACCAGTGGGCCTGAGATTTAAATGCAAGCCACATGGTTACGGGGTTTGTCTCCTGTCTGGGACGCATGCTGCCTACCCTTAGGTGGGGTCCCTAAGTGCCTCGGTGTGTGGGGGGCAGGGCATACTGAACTGCGGAATTTTGCAGCTTGTCTCTGATAATATTTTGAGTTTCTCCAGTTTCTTCTTTGAGTGACTGTTCAAAGCCATGTCAGCCTTGGGTCTCCAGCCCTGCAGAGGTTATTGGGGCTGTGGGCCCCTATGTCGTTCCTCTCTGGAACCTCTTCATTTCTCTTCACTCAGGGGAAGCTGAGAATTGGATGTCCTGATGGAGGAGGATTTTTTTCTCACTGTGCCTGAGTGATGCACATTTCTTGGAAGGGTTGGTAGAATTCTATCCCTATCAATGTAGTTGGATTTGGAATGCAGGTTGTAAGGGTTTTCTGCTTTGTGTTTTGCCAAAGTAGCAAATATAAGTGGACAATGTCTTGACATTCCCTCATCTCTACTCCAGGCTGAAGCTTATGTTTTCTCTGCTTCATTTTGGAAAGAATGGATCTGGGAGGCTGTGCTCAGCAACACAGAGAAGGAAAATGTCTTGGGGGATCCAGACTGTAGCTTGGTTTCTGGGATGTGGTGGAGAAGATGACTCCCAGTGGAAGCTGTCATCCACAAGGTAAAATTTTAGCCAAGCTTTGAAATACATTTGGATTTTTTTTAAATTTCTTTATTGATTAAGGTGTCACATATTTGTCCTCATCCCCCCATTCCCATCCCACACCCCTCCCCACAGATGCCCCAACCCCCTGTTGAACTTAACCATTGGATAGGCTCATATGCATGCACACAAGTCCTTTGGTTGATCTCTCCGCCCTCCCCCCAACCTCCCCTATCCTCCCTCTGAGGCCCGCTAGTCCGATCGATGCCTCCTTGTTTCTGGTTCCGTTCTTGTTCATCAGTCTATGTTGTTCATCATTTCCCCTAGATGAGCGAGATCATGTGTCCCTAGAGATATACTTGTAAGAACTGAATGTGAGACGAGCAATAATAGTTATGCTGACAGGCAAATGAATCAATCTGCAGTGAGTTTCTTTCTGGACCAACAGTTCTTTAGAGACCCAATTTCAATGTCCACCAGTTCCTTATGTGTACATGTCAGCACTGACCCCTCAGCTCTGGATGGTGGACAAATGGTGGTAACGTAGGTCCGACTCCCTCTGGTTTGGTCTCGGCCGGACCCAGGGGCATGGCTTCGCCCGGACTCAGGGGCACGTGGCCTCTCCCAGACCCAGGGGCGTGTGGCCTCACCCGGACCTAGGTGCGCGAGGCCTCACCCGGATCCAGGGACACATGGCCTCACCTGGACCCAGGGGCGCGTGGCCTCTCCCAGACCCAGGGACACGTGGCCTCACCCGGACCCAGGACCCAGCCTCACCCGGATCCAGGGACACATGGCCTCACCTGGACCCAGGGGTGAGTGGCCTCTCCCAGACCCAGGGGCGCGTGGCCTCACCCGGACCTAGGTTCTCGAGGCCTCACCCGGATCCAGGGACACATGGCCTCACCCGGACCCGGGGGCGCGTGGCCTCTCCGAGACCCAGGGACGCGTGGCCTCACCCGGACCTAGGTGCGAGAG
Source organism: Eptesicus fuscus (assembly GCF_027574615.1). Taxonomy (NCBI): domain Eukaryota; kingdom Metazoa; phylum Chordata; class Mammalia; order Chiroptera; family Vespertilionidae; genus Eptesicus; species Eptesicus fuscus. Next base: position 111,380,717 of record NC_072474.1, on the reverse strand, counting down.
GCCTCACCTGGATCCAGGGACACATGGCCTCACCCGGACCCGGGGGCGCGTGGTCTCTCCCAGACCCAGGGGCGCGTGGCCTCACGCGGACCTAGGTGCGCGAGGCCTTACCCGGATCCAGGGACACATGGCCTCACCCGGACCCGGGGGCGCGTGGCCTCTCCCAGACCCAGGGGCACGTGGCCTCACCTGGACCTAGGTGCGCGGGGCCTCACCCGGATCCGGGGACACATGGCCTCACCCGGACCCAGGGGTGCGTGGCCTCTCCCAGACTACATTTGGATTTTGATAGATGGGGGAGGAAGGTAAGCACATCTGATAGGGGTTAATATCCAAAATATATAAGAATCTCAAACAATTCAATAGCACCCTCCCCAAATAACCTGATTAAAAAATAGAGGAAGAAAAATTAAAAAGAAATGGAGGAAGGATCTGAATAGATATTTCTTCAACGAAAACATATGAATGGCCAACGTGTATACGAAAAGGTGCTCAATATCACTACTCATCAGAGAAATGCAAATAAAAACAACAATGAGATTCCACCTCACACTTGTTACAATGGCCATTATAAAAAAGAAAATAATAAATGCTGGTGAGAATGTGGAGAAACTGTACATTGCTGGTGGGAATGTAAATTGGTCTTGCCCCAGTGCCAGACAATCCAGTTCCTCCTGGTATGTCCCTGGATCACTCCAAGACACTGTCCCAGTGCTGGAGCTCAGAGGGAGAGAGTCTGAGTAAGTTGGTGTGCTGGACCTTTATGAGGAACGGCCTGGGACTCCCACAACCCCATGTCACTCAGACACAATCCCTGGTGGTTTTTACAGCCTTAAATTATGGGGACTTCTCTTCTCAGCACTGGAATGTGCTTCTCATGGGCAGCCTCTGCAGAGACCATCTCCCTCCTGATTAAAAACATGCCACATGTGGGTGTAGGACCAGCCTGTTCCATGCCTCAGCACCTCCTACCAGTTTCAATGTGCTTTCTTCTTTACTTATCTAGTTGTAGGACTTCCATTCAGCCAGATTTTAGGTGGTTCTGAATAATGGTTGTTCTGTATTTTAGTTGTAATTCTGATGTGGTTGTGGGAGGTGGCAAGTACTTGTGTTTACCTTTGCTGCCATCTAGGTTCTCCCCTCTTAATCACTTCTTTAAAGGCCCCATCTTCAAATACAGTCACATTCTGAGGTGCTGGGGGTTTGGACTTCAACATATGAATTTTGGTGGGACCCATAACAGATATCAAACTAAACATTTCATATCATTATTTTAATGTTCATAATAATCCTGTGACCAGTATTACTAGTAACTTCATTTGTTGAGTATCTGGTTTATGGTCACACAGTGGTAAATGGCAGAGCAGTACTCATCTATAGTCAGGTATGTCTATCTGGGCACATGGAACATGGCTGTCTTCCTGATGGGTATACTTAGCGGGTGACCAAGGGCCTGCTGCACCTTATACTCATGTGTAGAAGAAGAGAACCATAGGGAAAGTCTCCAGAAAGGTGGAGAACGTGAGAGCACAGGTGGGTTTCATAATTTCTTCAGATACAAATTTTGATCTTAGAATGGAGTGTCACAATAGGAGAGGCAAAGCAGGCTGTGTAGATGGGGATGAATAAGGGGATTGGCATCCTGAGCTAAGGAGGAGATGATGATGGCTTCTTAGGCTGGCTCCATTCCTAAGAGAGAAGAACAGGTTATTAGTTCTGCAGTCCAACTGACTGGAACACAGGATCCAAACTGAATAGAAATGGTACCGTGGGTTGCATTGTGTCTCTTCAAAAAGGTATGTTGAGGTCTTAACTCTGGTACCTGAGAATGTGATTTTATCTAGAAACTGGATCTTTGTGGGTTATTAGTTAAGATGATGCCTTACTGAGTTAGGGTAGTCCTAACCCACGGCTGGTATCCTTATAAGAAGGCTGTATGAAGACGCAGAGACATAGGGAAAAGGTGGCCACATGAAGAGGGAGGCAGAGTTTGGGGTGTTTCGTCTACTCTCTAAGTAACACTGAGGATTACTGACAACCGCCAGGAACTGGAGAGAGGCCTGAGATAGGTTGTCCTTCAGAGCCTGTGGGAGGAGCTAACCTTGCAAACATCTGGATGTTGTATTTCTAGAACTGTGAGACAATGCAGTTCTGTCATTTAAAGCGCTGGGCTTGTGGAACTTTATTTAGGCAGCCCTAGGAAACTAATACCGATGAGAAGGGAGAAACACTCAGGAAAGTAATTGCTTTGGATGACAGATAATAAGTATGACTCAGAGAGAAGAATGGAGGTGCAGAATGTGCCTGGGGACTTATAGGAAAGAACAATTTTAGAGAAGGATGGGAATTATGGTCTCAGAATCTCCATACAAATGAGCAGATTATGAGAAATAAAAGAAACTAATGACAAAGGTAGTAGATGGGATATTTTAGAATCCCCAAGACTTGGGTGGAATTCAATATTGGTACATGCTAGCATAAAGGGAATATGCCTATTATGTATGGAAGTAATCTATTAAAAAAAAAGAAAAAGACAGACACGCTCCTTATGGAAATTGGAGGGCCCGAGAGGGGAAAGGGGTTGGCAGAGCATGGGGTGAGGATATAAATACAGATACATGGAAAAAGGTGACCATGGTCTCGGAGAATTTATAAGCTCCAGTGAGAAGATGAGATAAACATAGTCAGGATTGTACCCTAGACTTGGAGAGGAAAGATTTAGAAACAATTTGGAGAATATCCTTTATTTCTTGTTGGTGGATAATGCAAATTACATAGGCTTTTCCTCTCTTCTTCCTTTCCTCCTTTCCTTTCTCTCTCTTTTCCTCTTTTCTTTTCTACAACCAAATGCCTCACTTATTTTATGCTCAAGATCACAGGATCAGTAAGTGGCAGAGAGGGGATTTGAGCCCAGAAGGTGTGGTTCTAGATATATTGCTGATGACTACCTGACTACTTAGCATATCAAGAACACACCATTTCTTTTCCAAATGGATCCTGCAATGAGATCAAGGACAAGTGAATGGTCTGTGTTCACTTGCAAACTGTTTATCTCCTCATTTGCTGTGGATATCTGGAGGGGCTGTGTCTTACTTACCCCTAAACCCCCAGAATTTAGCTCAGCCCTTACGCTATGAATGGCTGAGTCAAGGCCTTTCTTCCTCTCATTGACCCTTTCCATCATCCTAGTCTTTGCCGAGGCTGATAACATAGGATTGCGAAACAATGCTAACAAAGCAAAGCTCCTGGACAGGGGTCTTCCTGGATTCCATTCCGGCTCCAATGCTCCTCCAGCGTAACTTGTCGAAATTCTACGAGTTCAGGCTTCCACTGGGATGGAAGCCATCCAGTTGAGCATCTGGAAAATGTCATTTTCCATCAGTACTTGTGAAAACCTATGGAGCTCACTGATGATAGCTTTTTGGTCTTGACATGAACCCTAGTGATAGCCTATAAGAGAGGAAATAGGGATCCCAAGGCATGATGTTATTTTCTGGAGCTTGCTCAGACAGTGAAGGATAGATTCCAGACTGGAAAGCAGGACTCCTGACACTGTCCAGTGTACCTTTCAACTTGCATTTATGACAATCTGGAATATTACAGATTTGACAATATAGGCTTTGCTTATATGTGACATAACATTTGGATTAAAGCTAAGAAATCCAAACAAATATTCATATGTTGCTTTTTTAATTAATGGAAACTGTAGCTTTAAAAGGCTATTTTAACAATGAGCATGTTTAGGACTTACATAAAGACACTTGTAGAATACTCATGGGCAATACAACTATGATAATATTACTGAAGGTATCCAGTGAGATGTGTGAAAATTCTGTACAATTAGTGTTTTATTTTGCACACCATAAATCAAGTAAGTGTACTGCAAAAGATGAAAGACATTCAAAACATTCAAAATTGTATCATTTGTGGAAATTGCTAAACATCCATGAAACAAACTAGACAGTGCTTTGGACAAACTCAAATGATGCCACTAATGGAAACTTTAGAAAAGAGTGTTTGAATCCAGGTCCATTAAAATATTACTTTAACAAATGAGCCATTTGTGAAATTGGATTTTCAAACAAATGACTTCTCCATATTTTGAAATGAGTGGCTTACATTTTGCTTGGAAAGGAAGAAATTTGTGAATGTAGGGGAAATATATTTTCCTAGTGACTATATTAATAGTGGTCAAAGATAACAGTGATTATCAATTAATCAATGCCAGGCAAGTACTAGATCTATGACCCAATCCAAGCTGTTGCTCCTTCCTCAGAGCCACCTTCTTCCTTTGCACGTGTTTCTGGTATGATTCAATCTTACCCTTAAAATGTAAATGCCCAGTGAGCTCCTAGGGGTAGATACCCTGCCTCTTTAATTTCCTTTTTTAAACAGGTGAGTTGAGTGTTTAGTGTCACAGATGGAATGAGTGGCAGATCCAGGATTAGGACTCAGGTCCTTTAATTCCAAATTCTCTGGAAATAACTGGAGATCAATCAAATGAGAAAAACAGAGGCTATTTTTTTTTTTCTGAACTTGGTATAGCAAAGGAGTCAGCCACCATCACTTATATTTTGAAAGACACTCAGGGGCAGGCAGAGGAGTGGAAAGCTTTCCCATGGAAAAGGGAAGGCTTCCTGTGAGCTCTGATTGGAGGCTGTTGGTATGAGGAAGCTCTGGGAGGGACAACTGGAATTGGGGCATCCTAAGCGACTGGTTAGTGGTATATATTTGACTAACTCTGGTGGGTCCTAATTTAGAAATGGGGACAACAATTAGGAAAGCTAGCCCTGGCTGGGTAGCTTAGTTGGTTAGAGCATTGCCCTGGTATGCCAAGGTTGCAGGTTTGATCCCCATCAGTGGACATACAAGAAATAACCAATGAATGAATGCATAAATAAGCAGAACAACAAATCAATGTTTTCCTCTCTCTCTTTCTCTCCCTTCCTCTCGCTCTAAAACCAATAAAAAAAAAATAGGAAAGCTATAAGTTATTAGTAAAGTGCTGCCTGTTTGGGGCTTTACAGACAAGGTTTGCAAATACATACAGATGTTATAGGAGTTAACATCTGACTTCTTGGACCTGTTGTTAGATAGTGTCTCACTTTCTACAAGTTTGATGTATAAGGAGCAGGTGGGCTTCCTGTGCAGGTTGCTGTAGGTAATGGTTCAGTTGTATGGGCCTGTTGCTGTGTAGACTGTGGGTCAGAATTCAAATAGGTTCACATGGGTCATTTTTCTATGCGGTGTTCATTTCTATGCGGTGGCCAGTGTTCATTTGTGTATTCAGTCTGTCAGTTTGGTTCTCTTCCCTCTAAGTCGGGGCGGGGGAGCAAACTTTCTGTAAAGGACTGGAGGACAAAGATTTCAGCTTTGTGAGCCATGAAGTCTCTGCTGCAATTACTCAACTCTGACATTTTAGCAAAAAGGCAACCACGGACAACGTGTAAACAAGCGGAGTTGGCTGTATTCCAACAAAACTTTATTTACACAACCAGGCAGCAAGCTGGATTTCGCCCTGGGGCTGTGGTGTGTCGACCCCTGTTATATAGTGAAGAGTCTGCGCAAAATCAACAAATATGCAAACAACAGCTGCTGCTGTGCCGTGACTCATTTCCTTTAGGCCTGCTCTCATGCTATTGAGACTCAGAGCATTGGGGTCTAGTTTCTCAGTGGTATTGTATTCAAGAAGGATAGTTCAACAATAAAAAAATTCTATATTTCATTATTTTTTCCTTCCTCTCAACAGACATTATGTGGGACCCATTTAATAACTAAAGTGATCCTTCTTATAATGTTGTTTTCCTTCTGTCCTTTTCCTCTGTGGCTCATACTTCCTTTTAAGAACCTCTTATTTGGCAAACCTGGCCAAGAAACCCTCTGTCAGGCACAGTGAATCAGCAGAAAGAACCATCTTCCACTTCATATGTCACATGTCAGACAAGAGTAGGTGAGAGCAACACTGTGAAATTGATAAAGGTGATCTGTCCTTAGCCTGGTCTCCTCATGTTGGCAACATGGGTGCCATAACTCCAAGCATCACGGATAGAAAATTATCCAGAGGCGGTGGAGGCCATTTCTTCCTTGTATCATCTTAAGAGTGAAGAACCCTCATCCAGAAGCTTCCTAGCAGACTCATCCTCATGTTACAGAGACCCAATTGTATCACATGCTCTTGTCTAAGTCCATATTGGGCAATGGGGCCACCATGACTGGCTTGGATTAAGCAGTAGTCACCTGCTGAGGTTGGGGTACATCTTGCTTCCTCTGGTGCCTGTGGCCTTGCAGAGGATGGTGGATGTGAATGAGTGAAGTTGAAATTCTGTAGGAAGGATGAGGGAGAGGGGGGTCAACATTGAGAAGCCAACCAGCTGTATTTTCGGCAAGAGGCAAAGGGGCAGGAAGAGAAATGGCTTTGGAGAAAACAGACAACCTATGAGGAATCCATTTATAGGTTTTTAGCATTCCTCAAAGTAGAAGTAGTCAGGTATTCCTTTTTGTGGAAGACAAAATGCTTGAATTTGTTGAAAAAGAGTTGTCTCTCACCGAAACCAGTTTTGCTCAGTGGATAGAGCGTCGGCTTGCGGACTGAAAGGTCCCAGGTTCGATTCCGGTCAAAGGGCATGTACCTTGGTTGCGGGCACATCCCCAGTAGGGGAATGTGCAGGAGGCAGCTGATCTATGTTTCTGTCTCATCGATGTTTCTAACTCTCTATCCCTCTTCCTTCCTCTCTGTAAAAAAATCAATAAAATATATTAAAAAAAAAAAAAGAGTTGTCTCTCATCTCTCTCCAAACACATTAAAATAGGTAATAGCAACATTATCAAATTGGCAAAGGCAGTCTGTCTTTCTCCTCTCCAGACCAATTTTGATGTCTGCTTTAACTGTTTCCACAGTATCTCTCTCTAGTGCACTGAGTACCTCGCAGACTTGACCAGGAATGCTTTGAGCAGAGGGAACTCTGGAGATGGAGATGGAAATACCTGTTGTGAATCCTGGTTATGGCACTTATAGTCCATGACTTTGGGCAGGTTACCTAACAGCAGTAGATATTAGTTATCCCACCTGTAATGAGGCAAGAGGTCTGCTTTCCTTGTTTATGTAGTTGTTGTGAGAATTAAATGAAATAATTTTTCAGTGCCTATGGCACATAGACACTAAGTGTATATATATATATATATATATATATATATATATATATATATATATATATATTTGGTTGAACCAAACTTGTCTACTCATTGCTCCCTGAAATCATGTTTTATTCCTTTACATGTAGCTCATGACATTTTTTCTTCTTATTCATTCACTCCCTCCACTTGCAATGGCTTTTCATGTCCTCTCTACCTTGGCCCTTATCTTTGGTATGAAGTCTGGCTTGACTCCACCTTGCTTGTGAAGCCCTCTTCTCCATTCCAGATCCAGTGTACCATTTTCTGAGGGAATCCTCAGGTGCTGTGGGATTAAAGATATCACCGGGGAAGCCCTCATGGCATCGATAGAGCTGCAGAACACTATCACTCAGGAGAGAAGTGATCCTCAGCATTGTAGGAGCAGCGAAACCAGAAGGCTTCAGCTCTGGGATCGAGGCTCACATGAAAAATGGAATAGGAGCCCAGGAAAAAACAGAGAGAGAAATTATACTGGAAGCCTTGGGCAAAGTCCTGTTTCCTCCATATGCCTTTTTTTTTATGGACAAGTTATATATGGTATTTGAGCATCAGTCTTCTGATCTTCAAATTGAAGTTCATACACACCTCTTCTTTCCCCTTATTCTCTATGGGCATGTATACTCCAAAGAAGCAGGGGCTATATTTTATTTTTAATTTACCAATTATATCTAACTAATAGTACACTACCTGGCTCCCCAGTGCATACATACTTATTGAAAATAGAATGAATGTTAAATAAGAAAGCATGGATATAAATGTTTGTTAACTTAAGGCCTGATACAAATGTAATGTATTCTGTCACCACTTTCAAGAGCTTATCACTGATCTCTACACATTGTGGTCAGGCAGTTCATGTCAGCACGTGGGCCACGTGTCCCCTGTGGAATGTAGAGCACACTGTGAGGTCGTGTTAATCAAAATCTGGAATCTTTTAGAGGAGAGCGCCTGTCGTGTGTCAGATCATCACCTACGAGTCTTGCCTTCAAGTTGTCTAATGCCTGATGTCAGATAGGTAACAAGCATGCTTCCATCTGCCTCTTCCACACTCAGGGAAGACATAGCTTATTTATTATTATTTTTTATGTTAAAGGAAGACAAGTGTTGTTGTTTTAAATATATTTTTATTGATTTTTTTAGAGAGAGTGAGATAGAAGCAGTGATGAGAGAGAAACATGGATTGGCTGCCTGATGCATGCCCCCTACCGAGTATCGAGCCTGCAACCTGGGCATGCACACTGATTTGAATTGAACTGTGACCTCTTGGTTCATGGGTTGATGCTCAACCACTGAGCCACACCAGCTGGGCAGACATAGCTTATTGATCATGATACTTCCCCACTGGACATGATGTCCACTTTCTTTTAAAACCATCTTTACAGGCAGCTGCTTATCTATTGAGCAGAACTGATAAGAATTCAATTTAACTTGAAGCCTATTTGTTATCCCTGGTCTTAATTCAAGTGTCTTCTCTTTTTTGCTCATCATTTTCCTTAAGGTCTCCATTGATGGAATCACTGCAGTCTCCCCTGTGGATCATGTCTTTGTTTTCTGCGTTGGCCTTAAGCAAGTTCTCCTGTCCAAATACAATCTCCTGCTGGAAAAGCAAGGCTGTCCTTATCCTTCAACCCAAACAAATATCTCAAAGAAATATGATTTGGTTTTGCTTCGGGGAAATAAGAGAAATATCAAAGGGGAAAATAAATCAATCCACCTTTGTGAGATCCCTGTGAAATTTATTAGAAACAAGCTCCGGTGCATGCAAAGGTTGCACCTCGAACACCAGTTTCACTTTCAAGCACGCCGCCCTGCTTCTGTAATGTTCTGCACTTACCCACACTTTTTATTTTTTAAAGCACTTTAAAGACATTTCCTAATTGATTTATGGCCCAGGAACCCATTTGGAACATGCAACAAGAGTGATTAAAAGGCCAGAAGAACTGATTTATGATGAAAGATTAAGAACGGAATATGATCTGAAACTTGAACAAACAGAGATGCCCGGCAGATATCTCAGCCACCTACAATTACCTGGCCATGTGGGAACTCCTGAGTGAGGGACAAATTATTTCACTTGGCCATTAGAGGCTTCAAAAGACTAAGTTGATTTTTTTTTTTTAAATGAAGGAAAACTCAGCCCAGAACATTGATTCTCTAGGGCTGTGGGCTGTCCCAGAGAGCTGCAGACTCAAGGTTGCTGCAGGACCAAGGTCAAGAGCCAAGAATGGCCTTCTTGTACCTATAGGAAATGCAACCTAAGCCCCACTTTGTCCACCGTTTTAACCATTGCCCTCCCGTGGCCCATCAGCGATGATTGTGGGAGGCTTTCCTCTTTTTGAGTCTCTGGGAATAAACTGAGAACCTACAACACTCAACCTAAGGAAAATGACAATCTGATCCACTGGGAAGGATGCTCCCTGTTAGAAAGATGGTCTATTGGTTATAGGTACCCACACAGGCATTTATGTGATTTATTGTTCCAGGTTTTTGGTTAGTCAGTCTCTCTGATTCACAGAAAAGGTATACTAATACAATTAACAAAATAGCTCACACATTCTTTATGCTTCAAATGGTTTGAGTTTAATTTTTGTTTATTATTTTAAGAATACATGTCTCTCAACAAAAGATATATTTCTCAGCTCCAAATTATTCATTCATTTATAAATACATTCCCCTAACAACATCAGATGAGTTATTTACTTTGTACACCTTGTGATTTAGCCATTTTGGGGAGACAGAAATGTTTTAAAGAAATAGAAGTTGTGACCATTGTCTGTAAGGAGCTGTGGCTGAGACAAAGGGTCCCAAACTCTTCCTACCATATGGCTAAATTCTTCTGGTCAGTGAGCTGAAACCTGAGACTCTGGCCGGGGTAGAGTTTTTGGGAATTGGGGCTGCATGGGGAATGGTGCTGCCTGTCCTTATCGTATAGGGCCTCAGTGGAAATCAGTGATCCTGACCCAGGAGAAGCTGAGCTTGAGAACTATTGGAAAAACAAACATTTCCAATTCCCCAAACATATGGTCTCCAAAAGGGGTTACTTTTAGGGAGTAAATAGGTTCAAAAGGATGGGCAGATCCAGAGGATAACCTGAGGACTCCAGGCAGAGAAGGGAGGCTTTGAAATAGAGCTGTGGTCCGGCTACAAGTGGAAGGTGTGCGGTGGGGGTTGGTGTGGGAGACAGGCCAGCCAGCAACTCAGGTGCAAAGGCTCAAAGCCACCAGGTTGCACAGGTCCCAGGAGTCCTGCTGTTATTGTGTTCAATGTGAATGGTGCCCCTGGCGTTAGGGGATGCATCAGCTGAAGAGGCTTTGGCAGGGGTTACTGGGTGTTGAGGAGGAATGAGCTAAGTGTTTGGGGAGCGTTTCAGAGGAAATGACATCTAAGTGAATTCATGATGATGCAGAATTAACTAGACTGACAAGAGGAAGAAGCAGCTGCAAATGTAAGGGGGTCTGGGCAAATGGCGCCTGAGAATTGTCCTTTGGCCTGCAGGTGGCAGAAGGGAACACTGGGGTGTGTAAGGAGGAGTGTACAGAGGAGGTAGGGAGAGGGGAACCACTCTATGGAGATCGTGAACAGCACGTTGGAGTGTGGACACCACGGGGAATGAGGAAGCCATTGCAGAATGACACAGGGAGCCCTTTGTCAGAGAATGATGGGGAAAGAGCACATTGTCAGTGGTAGAGAGGATGAAGGTGGCTGAGACCAGTGGCAGGAGACCAGTTAGGAGGCTACTGAAATAATCTAGGCAAGAAGCAATGAGGGTCTGAAAAACACCCCTGTAGTGTGATGGCGAAGCAGCAAGGGCTCCTTGACACCTTAGCCCAAGTCTGTCTCCTTTTAGACAAATCAGGTTGGGTGTCTTTCAGGTTATGCTGCCCAGGTCACTGCTGGCTAATACAGGGAAATACCTGAAAATGTTTCCTTTTTAACTAGTGTGGGCACACAAATTGACAAATATCTACAGCAACAGAACCTGGCATGTCCTTCATCATTTGGCAAAATGACTCTGCCTTATTAATAGTGGGAGCCAGTTCATAAGTCTTTGCCGCATTTCTAACAAACATTTCTCCTTTCTCGGGGTTGATGAATTTGATAAAAATTTGAAGTAGGGCGGAAGGCTTATGTGGAGCGTATCACTGATCCCACAGGTTGAGAAGCAGATGGATTTTAAGTCACCGACTCTAATAACATGTGATATTACAGGGAGCGAGACACACAAAAAATATTACAGCAGGTCCCACGCACTATACCTACCACAATCTCCTGAGTTTATAGCCCTCCCACCAGATTCCTAATATAGAGGATTTGGGCCCAATGCTATAAAAGGAATTACACAGTCTCTTCTGAAAAACTGGTACTTCGATAAATAAGTGGAGGAGCCAGGATATAGGAAACATATAAAAAACCTTTAGAGGGTCAACGAAGCCTCGGGAGACAAGAAATGAAATGGAGTTTTCTTTGTTTTAGACAGAAAATTACAAGGTGCTGTTGGAGGTTATAGCTGGAGTTGGATAGTCTCTTGCAAGAGTGCAGTTTAACAAGCCAGCGAGGTACCTGACCCCATCCAAATAAAGGAATCAGATAGAGTTCTGCTGGCTTTTCATCGTGACAAGAAATATTCCACCAGAAAGGTAACTTCAGAGGGAATGAAAAACGTGTGTGCCTTATTTTGGGTGGTGGTGGCATGGGGGTGTACAATTGGCAAAACTCATCACCTGGAACACTTATGATGGGTGCATTTTACTGATTACAGTGCATCAATAAAGATAAAGTAAGTAATTTTGAAAAAGCAAAAAAAAAAAAAAAAAAAGAAAGAAAAAAGAAAAATTCTGACACTGTCCTGGTGGCAAATGAACATGAACTGGGCAGTGGGGCTGATCAGACCTGAGCAGCTGAGCAGTCGGGACTTCAGGATCACAAACCAGACCTCTCTTGCTTGGAGGTGGGGACAGGGAGGAGCAAATTCACTCAATGCAGTGGGAGGCCCAGGCCATCTCCGAGTAGCAAATAGACTGGCCAGAGTATGGGCACCATCTATACCTTTGGCTTCTCTGGACAAGTACAAAACCAATGAAGTCCCTCTGTGAAGTTGAAGCTCAGTGTGGGGATAACAGATAGGGTCCATTTTCTCTTGTCCACGAATCATACACAGAGCCCTGGACTAATGAGGATTCCCAGACCTTATCTCTGCCCAAAGAGGAGAATTGGCATTGATTAGTGATGTCTGTTGGGGATGTGGTAGGGTGGATTGGAGGCACCTATGTTTTCCTGCCTACCCCAGGGTTGTGAATTATTGTAGACCCTAAAGTGGTGTGTACTTGTGAGGAATGGAAGAGTTTATTCTGAGAGTCCAGTGGTCCAGTCATTCTGTGGCTTCTCACAGAAGACCTGCCACACCTGTCCCCTGATTTTGACGGCCTCTGATTTTCCATGAAGTTCTGTGGGCTTGCAACAGTATGGTCACTCCAGAGGTAAGGTATTTATTCAGTGTGTTCTGTGTTGTGATGTTCTGAAGGACATAGAAGCAGACAATGGAGATCTCAGTTTTATTAGCAGAGTGACAATGACTGTTTCCCACCTTGTGCTCCTGAGAGCATTGAAGCCCTGATAACCATCAGACAGGAGGAAGCTTTGTCCCCAAGTCACTAGTGCCCAGGGGTTTGGAGAGAGAGGACCCATGGGTGTTTTGTAGAATGGAGTTAATCAGTACCATCTTTAACTGAATTATTTTCCACATAAACCAAGGTTAAAGGTAAAGTGGGCAGATAATTACTTTACTCCAAGGGTGACTCATTTCTAGCCCGAGGCACTAGATCCAGATTTCAATTTGAGTTCATCACATTCCTCTAGTCACTCCTGCATTAGCTCAGAGGTAATTTCCATCCGGATGGGTCTGTGTGGTGAAGTAATCGGGCAAGATGTTTAGAGGTTTAATAATTAAAGCAGATGAAGATTTGTGAATAATCAAAGTTCCACACAACAGTGACTTCTAAATGCAGGGAAGGCGGTGACTTAACAACATCATTCGTCTCCAAAACCTTCTGAGTCCACATGTGCTTTGTCTGCATCCCTCACTTCTCAGCTTTCTTTTCTTCTTCTCTGACTCCTCTGTGTCTCTGACTCCCCTCAGTTGCTTCCACACATTGCCCACTCTCCTACAGTCACTAATTGACCACAGTGCATAATGGAAACACTGAGCCCTAGATTTAATTAAGAGCAGCCTCTGTGTTTTGTAGATGAGGAGACCAAGACATAAGTTGGGGCAGGGATTTGACGTAGAGTCAGAATAGAAACCAGGCTCTTGTGATTCCCTGTTTAATACTCTTAATATTTGCCAAAATTATTTAAAAATATCATTCTTTTTGCTATAAAATATTACATGACCCTTGTGAAATATGTTAAAAATACAGAAAACTGTAGAGTAAAAATAAAATCAAGTACTAATACGTCACCCAGAGCTAATCACTTTTAACCGTTGGGTAGGTATTTCTTTCCAATCTCTTTTCCATTCAAATAAACAGAAATTCATCTATTTTAAAGAAGTAAGATTCTATTTTAGAGGCACCTTGGGATCTCATTTTTTATGCTTATGCTTCTCTTATTAGCACTGTCTCATTAATTTTTATCCCATTTCAACAAAATATTCTGGAAATATGACTTTTAATGATGTTATACTATTCCAATCAATGGCTGCACCATAATTTGTTTATCCATTTGTGGAACTTATTGAATGAAATTACCTATTTTTTATTTAAAAGCAGGTGAGTGCGTTTCATTTGTCCCAAACGGGACGGTGAAGAGATATCTCCACAATCTTAAATGAGTTGCTTTTTGTTCAAAGCAGTTAACTCGGTACCATGATTGTGTTGCTTTAACTACCATGTTTTCCTAGACGCTTTCTCTGCTCTCTGTCCCCACGTCAGGCAGAGAATCCACTTCATTCTCCAGCCCTTGCTACCAACCTGCTCACGAGGCCTGCCTTATGGATCACCCACCCAGCTGGCATTGCCCAAACTCCTTCTGAAGCAGGAAAAGTGCCTACTGGGCACATGCCAAGAGAGGGCAAAAGAGAAGCTTGTTCATCGTTGGAGGATGGCACCTTACAGTTTACAAATCCTTACCTGGCCTGGGAAGCGAGGAGAGAGAATGTCTCCGAGGTGCAGGGAGACTCACTCACAGACCCGGTTTTTAGATTTTTTTTCCCATTGCAAAGAGGAGGCACATGTCACACAGTGTAAGACGGCAAACAGACCTCTGCTGGAATTGCCCCTTTGCTCTACCTTGTTCTGAGACTTTGGTTAGATGGCTCATGTAAAAGTTCCTCATCTGTCATTCAGGACTAATCACAAGCCCTGACTCAGGGGCTTGGACAAGGATTAACCCTTTGCACTCGCTTGCTTTTTTCTCCATTCCTTTATTCTACTCGGGATTTAATTTTTTAAATACCCCAGATTTTACAAAGCGCGGCAGTAGAATAAAAAATTGGAGTTTCTTTTCATACAAACTTATTTATTTGGATTTTTTTATATTTCAAATTATTGATACATTCAAAGAGTAATTTTAATCTCGACATCCGAGTGCAAAAGGTTAAAAGACATAATACAGCTGAAGTGTGGTGTCCGGAATGTCAAGGGGGTGAAGAAATGGTGGCAAAGTCCGTCATCTATCCTGCCTGTCCTATTGTTCCCATGCTCAAGGTCAGCATTTATCTTGTCTTTTTTTATTTTGTTAATCCTTACACGAGGAAATTTTTTTCCCATAGATTTTTAGAAAGAGTGGAAGGAAGGGAGAGAAACATCGATGTGAGAGAGACGCACTTGGATTGGTTGCCTTCCCCGCCAGAGATGAACCTACCACCCAAGTACATGCCCTTGATGGGCATCAAACTGGAGACCCTTTGGTCCTCAGGCTGACACTTCTACCACTGAGCTTAAAAGGCTAGGGCAGCATGTATCTTTTCAACGAATAATAGAAAACAAAAATTAAAGTGCTATCTTTGAGATGATTATTTTCATATACTAGTATACATAAAACAAAGTGTACTTGAATTTAAATTAAGGAATGAGAGCCTTTGATTATTAGAACTTGATGAGGCACCTGACTACACATATTAAGAGCAGAACACTGGACCTTTCCTTTGCTAGATGCTTATAGGTCTGCAAAGCTGCAGTTATGACTTTGAAGGCCAAGTCCTGCCCACTGGACCCCCAGGACCATGGCCCCTGTCTGGGAAGCAGCTTCCTGGTCGCAGGCTGGCCCCTCCAGCTGGCCTTTGGCTTTGGAACCAGATTGGAGCCGTCACATCCACTTACTCGGACCAATGAGACCTTTGTTCCTCACCCGGGGGTGTTCTCAGTGAGCCAGGTATGGACACACCTGGTGCAGAAAAGGTGTTCTTCTACGGAGAACAGTTTAGGGGAATATCTGCTCATCAACAGCGCTTCCTCCGAGGGTGATGCATTGGTGGCTGGCTAGTCTCTGTGCTCCCTCAGGCTGAACAGCACACAGCCCAAATCACCTTCCTGAAGCACCTGGGGCAATTGGCTAATTAGTTTTATGATGCCAGGTCAGCCATAAAGGGGACCTTCCTGCTTTGCCCTTTCCCCATGACTTGTGACAGGAGGGACCATTTTAAAAGCTGAGTTTAAGCAACCAGCCTGCTGGGGAGGGTGGCCCTGGACATGGGCCGAGTTGCTTGGTACTCCTTTTATTTTTTAAAATATATTTTTATTGATTTCAGAGAAGAAGGGAGAGGGAGAGAGAGATAGAAACATCAATGATGAGAGAGAATCATTGATCGGCTGCCTCCTGCATACTCCCTACCAGGGATCGAGCCCACAACATGGGCATGTGCCCTTGACCAGAATCGAACCTGGGACCCTTCAGTCCGAAGGCTAACATGCTATCTACTGAGCCAAACCAGATAGGGCTGTACTCCTTTTCTTTCTTTCTTTCTTATTTATTTTTGTTTTATATATTTTTAAATCTTTATTGTTGAGATTATTACAGATGTCTCTCTTTTTTCGCCCAATAGCTCCCCTCCACCCGGTTCCCACCCCACCCCAGGCCTTCACCACCCTATTGTCTTTATCCATAGGTAATGCATACATGCATATAAGATCTTTGTTTAATCTCTTCCCTCTCCCCACCCTTTTTCCCTCTGAGAATCGTCACTCTGTTCCATTTCCATGCCTCTGATTCTATTTTATTCACCAGTTTATTCTGTCATTAGATTTTTTTATTCGTTTGATTTTTATATTAAATTCTTGATAGATATATATTTGTTGCCATTTTGTTGTTCATATTTTTTCTTTTTCTTCTTCTTCCTCTTCTTAAGAATACCCTTAGCATTTCATATAATACTGGTTTGGTGGTGATGAACTCCTTTAGCTTTTTCTTGTCTGTGAAGCTCTTTATCTGACCTTCAATTCTAAATGATACCTTTGCTGGGTAGAGTAATCTTGGTTGTAGGTTCTTGCTATTCATCACTTTGAATATTTCTTGCCACTCCATTCTGGCCTGCATAGTTTCTGTTGAGAAATCAGCTGACAATTGTATGGACACTCCCTTGTAGGTAACTAACTGCTTTTCTCTTGCTGCTTTTAATATTCTCTCTTTGTCTTTAGCCCTTCGCATTTTAATAATGAAGTGTCTCATGTGGTCTTCTTTGGGTTCCTCTTGTTTGGGACTCTCTGTGCTTCCTCGACTTGTAAGTCTATTTCTTTCACCAGGTGGGGGAAGTTTTCAGTCATTATTTCTTCAAATAGATTTTCAATATTTTGCTCTCTCTCTTCTTCTGGCACCCCCATAATTCAAATGTTGGTACGCTTGAAGTTGTCCTAGAGGCTCCTTACACTATCTTCATATTTTTGGATTCCTAATTCTTTTTGCTCTTCTGGTTGGATTTTTTTTGGCTTCCTCATATTTCAAATCATTGATTTTATTCTCAGGATCCTCTAGTCTGCTGTCAAATCCCTGTATATTATTCTTTATTTCAGTCAGTGTATGCTTAATTTCTTACTGGTCCTTTTCCATTTTTTTTTGGCATTCTCACTAAGATCCTTGTAAGTCTCACTAAGTCCCTTGGAGATTTCTAGAAGATTCTTGAGTAACCTTATAACTATGGTTTTGAACTCTATATCCAGTAGTTTGCTTTCTTCCATTTCTTTCATTTGTGACAAGTTTTTTTGGCTGCTTCCCTGTGTTTATTTCTATGTATTGGGTACAGCTGCTAAGTCTCCTTGAGTTGATAGAGTGGCCTTGTGTAGTAGGTGTCCTATAGGGTCCAGTGGCTCAGCCTCCCCAATCACCTGAGGTGGACACTCTAGGTCAGGGGTCCTCTAACTTTTAAATAGGGGGCCAGTTCACTGTCCCTCAGACCATTGGAGGGCCGGACTATAGTTTAAAAAAAGTTATGAACAAATTCCTATGCACACTGCACATATCTTATTTTGAAGTAAAAAAAACAAAACGGCAAAAACACCCACATGTGGCCCGCAGGCTGTAGTTTGAGGACGCCTGCTCTAAGTGCACCCCTTTGTGGGCTGTGTGCACAGTCTTGCTGTAGTTGAGCCCTGATTACTGTTGGTGTCACTGGGAGGAATTGACCTCCAGGCCAATTGGCTGTGGGGACCAGCTACAGCTACATTGGGAGAGCTGCTGTGCAGGAGACACCCTTATAGAGCAGGACTTGCTTCAGTGGGGCTTTGGTGCTCATGGACTCTGCCACTTGAGTGGGTCAATTATGGATGTGAAGAGTTGTAATCTGGTATGGTCTCATACTGACCACTGGCTCTTGGGTCTCCAGGGAGGTGCAGTCAGCCACTTCCTGGGGCCACCCAGCAGGAGCAAGAGAGAGATCTGCAGATTCCTCCTTTATGTATCAGGTTTAAAAGTGCCCAGACGAGGCCCAGCTGTGAAGCAAGGCAGGCTGGTGCTGGTGCTGGGTCTTGGGCCTTTTATTGATAGACTTGGGGCTCCCTGACCCAGCTGCAGCTTGTTTGACAGGTTTTAGCCTAAGCAGGGATTGGCCATTCATATGCAAAAGCTGTGGCTTTCAGCATTGGTGGGGTTGTAAATTGCATGGGGCGGGGTCTCAGGGAATTGCTAGGGCAGACCAAACAGATATGGCTGCCAGTCAGCCCTGCGACCTGGAAGATCCCAGCATAGGAACAATGACCGCTGTGAGCACCTCCATCTGGGAGAAAGCCACCTCGAGTTCCTGTCCCAATGCCAGACAATCCAATTCCTCCACTGGAGCTCAGAGGAAGTGGGAGCTTGTAAGTTCAGCTTGTGTGCCAGCTTTAAGAGGAACAGCTGGATCTCTAGCAGCTTTTTTGTCATTGAGTCCCCATCCACACTGTTTTTTACAGCTCCTAGTTCTTACTGCCCATAGGAACTTCTTTTCCCAGCTCTGGGACCCTGGGCTGGGCATCTGGTGTAGGTCTGGGACCCATTGCTCTTCCGGACAGCCTCCCCAGAGATGATCTCCCTCCTGATTAAAAAAGCGGCACATGTGGGTGGCTGGACCAGCCTGTTCTGTGCCTCCACACCTTCTACAAGTTTCAGTGTGCTTTCTTCTTTAGTTATCTAGTTGTAGAACTTCCATTCAGCCAGCTTTCTAGTGGATCTAGATGATGGTTGTTCTGTATTTTAGTTGTAATTTTGATGTGATTGTGGGAGGCAGAGAGTACAGATGTTTGCCTGCATTGCCATCTTGGTTCTCCCTATACTCCTTTTCTTTGTATCCTTGTCCCAGTCCTGGTTTTTGGTCCTTGGAGTCTGAATGTGTATTAGTTTCTAGGGCTGCCATAACAAAGCACCACACACTGAGTTGCTTAAAACCTCAGAAAATTATTCCCTCTCAGTTTTGGAGGCTGGAAGTCCAAGGTCAAGGTGTCCACAGAGCTGTGCTCTCTCTGAAGGCTCTGGACAGGAGGTGGCCGAGGGAGTGGGCTGCATGCCTTAGTTCCAGCTCTGGGGTTGTGGGTGATTTTGGCGTTCTTTGGTTTGTAGTGGTATCATTCCAGTCTCTGCCTCTGTGATTGCCTGCCAGTCTCTCTGTGTGTCTCTGTGTCCCTGTCTTTCCTCTCCTTATATTCCATTAAGGACTTGAGCTACTGCAGTTTCATCTCATCTTAACTAATTACTTCTGCAAAGGCCCCATTTCCAAGTGAGGTCACATTATAAGGTATAGCGGTATAGGATCTCAGCCTATCTTTTTGGGGACCACAATTGAAACTATAACAGAAGGTATCTAAGGGTAATATATATAGTTGATTTCAGAGAGGGAGAGGGAGGGAGAGAGAGATAGAAACATCAATGATGAGAGAGAATCATTGATTGGCTGCCTCCTGCAGGCCCCCTATTGGGAATGGAGACTGCAACCTAGGCATGTGCCCTTGACTGAAATCGAACCTGGGACCGTTGAGTCTGCAGGCTGACACCCTGTTCACTGAGCCAAACTGGCTAGGGCAAGGGTACCTCATTTATAAAAGCTTGAGGCATTATTTCTAATTAGTTACCAGACCTGAGACTGGTCCGGAGCCACGTTAAGTGTTTTGCTAAGCAGGTCGGAAGAGGAGGCTCAGCTCCAAGTTTACACTGGTTGTGTGCACACATGTTTATGAGCAGCCTTCATTCCTCTTCCCAACCCCCACCCCCTGCAAGCTACATTTGTATGTTTTGGTGAACACAACTCTCTTAATATTCTAACAAGGTTACAGTATTCCAATGAATAAAGAAAAAGAGGGCTCCCACCTCCTTACTGAGTCATAAGACCCATATTTGAGGGGCTCCCATGTTCTCCAGGCACCTCTACTGGGACAAAATTTAGCTTGGAGGAATAAATTTACAGGGTCCTATTAAAATGACCACAGAAAAGTTGAAATTCTAGAATTACTCATTTCAGAAAAGCCCGAATGCTTTTAACTAAACAGGGCAACTTCAAAACTTAATGAAAACCTTGCAGGCTATAATGTAATGAGAAACACTTTATTCCTTTTAGCTATTTCATGAAAAGTTGGGCATGTCTGTGGTGACTTTCATCTGAGTGTCTCAGATACCATGCTCATTTTATAAATTATGCTCTCTAGGGGGCTTCCATATCCTGCCCTCATTTTTGTTTACATTTCCAAGTCCTGGGGAGGGCCAACCCCGACCCGCAAACAGGTTAAAGGATTCTGTGTAGTAAGGACTGCACTTAAATCTAAGTGTTTGGGGATTTGGGGAATTTCTTAGTCCTAATTTATATCACACACAAAAGAATTTGGCAAGTCCAATTTTTTTATTATTTCAGAATAAAGTGGGCTAGAGATGTAAGAAATATATTTTATGTACCCTGGAGTTTTTAAAAGTTATGAAAAAATGTGGACTACCATACTGGATGTGATTATTGAATATCTTAATTTAGTTGTGTTAATGGCATTGTAGTTATGAATACCTTATCTTGGAAATTCAGGTTAAAAGAACTGAAGAAGAGCAATACTTGCAACTTCCTTTCAAATGGTTCAACCAAAAATAGATAAATAAAAGTAAAATTGTAACTGTGAGCCGATGGATAATCTAATTAACTTGACTTTCACAACATATATGTGGTACACTTTGAACCTATACAATTTTTATTTGTCAAGTGTACCTGAATAAAGCTGGGTGGGGGGAGTATACATAAAGCAAATGTGGCAAAAAATATATTTGGCAGAGTAGAAAGAAATGTGGATTTGAAACTAGCTGAGGATCTGGGCCTCAGTTTCCTTGACTAGAAAATGCAGTGTTTGCATGGAAGACTTAGGGGATTATGTACCAAGTGTAGACTTCCAGGAGTCTAGAGTTAGTGATGACTTTTCCAAAGGGCTTCAACATGTTGATCAGGAAGTTAACCATGCTTTCAGGGACTGTCTGTGACTTGGCATTCTGCTCAGCTCTGCTGACAAAGTCTTCTGTTGCATGAAGGATTTTCCTGGTATTTGACCTCCATGTTCTCCAGGCTTTCGATGCTTGCAGCAGAGCAGGGACCTTGCACAAGGAAACAGCCACTCTGCATTCTTTCTGCCTGCATGTTTATGCTCTAAAGTCTGTCCTAGAGATTATTGATTAAGGCGGTGGCCCACTGTGATCCCTAATAGTTGGGTAGCTCTTTGTACTTTTCACAATGAATTAATGAACATTCATTTATTTAATCCCCACAATAGTCGGGAAATTAGCTATTGAAGAATGAGGAAAACGGGGAACATTGAGCATACATCACCTTAACAAGGTCACAGAGGACTTAGTGGCTGGAATACAAATATTTTGATTTCTCATTCAAGTTTGCTTCTAACATATTTGAATTGAACTGTCCAGATGGGGAAGGGAAAAAAAATTAACATATATACCTACTATGTGCTGGAAACTATATTAGACAAGATTCAAACCACTGTCTATTTGATTTCAGACTAAATTCTTTGCATTGCTGTTTTTTGGGGGAGGTTCAGTCAAGGATCAGGAGCCCCCTGGGCCAAGGCATACTCATAAGTGCATAGGTGTACCAGTTAATAATTTGGATTTTGTAATCAAAGAAAACATGCTAATTTCAAGAGAAGCATCAAAAGTGCTTTATTCAAAGTAATGTCCATTGCTAGCTACACATTTCCCCCATCTTTCAGGTAATTTGTGGATACCATCCCAATAGAACTTTTCTTGTTTTGAGGCAAACCATTCAGAGACCCAATTTTCCATTTCTTCAGATGTTTGGAAGTGCTGCTCAGAAAGTACGTGTGCCATCTATCAGAACAAGTGGTAATCTGAAGGAGCAAGGTCTGGTGAATACAGCAGGTGGGTTAATACTTCCCAGGCAAGATCTTTGAACATGTCTTTAACTCGTTTTGAAGTGTGTGATGGTGCATCATCATGAAGCAAAATTACTTTGTCATGTCTTCTGGCCCATTCTGGTCTTTTCAGGATCAAAGCGTGGTTCAAATTATTTGTTGTCAGTAGTGATCAGTATTAATGGTTTCACCTGGTTTTAGAACTCATAATACACCACACCTTGCTGATCCCACCAAATGCAGAGCATTGTCTTCTTTCTGAAGTGATTTGGCCTTGCAGTCGATGTTGATGGTTGACCTGGATCAACCCATGATTTTGTGCATTTGGGATTCTCAAAATAAATCCACTTTTTATCGCCAGTCACAATTCAATGTAAAAAGACTTTCTTTCATGCCGTTCAAGCAACAACATCTTACTGATGACTTTTAGGTTTTCCATTTGTCTTTCGTTCAGTTGATGTGGCACCCATTTTCCTTCCTTTAAAACCTTTCCCATTGCTTGTAAATGATCGGAAATTGTTTGCTGAACGACGTTTAATCTTTCTGGAAGTTGTTTTTGAGTTTGACACGCATCTTCATCCAATAATGTTTGTAATTGTTGGTATTCAAACTTTTCCGGTTGACCTGGATGTTCTTTATCTTTCACATTGAAATTATAACTTTTAAAGCATTTAAACCAGCGTCCACAAGTATCTTGAGATGGAGCATGTTCACCATAAGCTTCCTGAAGTATACGGTAACTTTTTCTTCAAAATAAAGTAATGAATTAAAACTACCCACAAATGCTCTTTTTTTGGCATGAAATTCGACATTTTTAAACGTAAAAATATCTATGATGTTACCACCTTCAGAAAATTTGACATATGAAGTTTTGAAGCTTGTGGTCAACACAACAAAATAGCATACATATAAAATTGCATATATATCAACATATGTGTAACTCCATCTAGTGAAAAAAAATCCGCATTATTAACCGGTACACACCTATATCTTCATTCCTAGGCAAGCACGTCCATTCAGAGGCCTCTTTGTTGGGGGCTGTGGCTGAGGCACTTTCTCCATTTTCACTCAGTACTTTTCCATCCCTAGGCTTTTCCCCTTTATCCCCCTGGTCCATAGTGCCATATAGTGGTAGGAGCCTTTCATTCAGGGCATCCCCATCTGTGCTGCATACACCTGGTGCCATTCTGTAGGGAAAAATGGAGCCACCCCCTCTTTTTTGCCTCTTGCTTGTCTTGTTGCAGTGAATAAATAAAAGCTTGAATGTTACTTTCAGGTTGGCTTGTTGTCCTAATTAACCACCTGGACACCTGGAAGCTCTACGGCTTTCAATTCATTTCTCTGGATTCTTCTCAACATTATCATGCATAATTATCCAGGAACAGAGAGGCATGATGAGAGTGGATCTCAAACTTCAATGCAGAATTTTCAGCGCCAGCTGTCCGTGTCAACACACTGACACGCAGGTCCGATCCCAGATAGTTATACCAGACTGTTTGTGGATGGAGCCCAAGCATGGTATTGTTAAAGCTCTAGATGCTGCTAATATTAGCCAAGGTTGCAAACACTGCTTTAATGGGCATCCGAATCACTAATCTGGGACATTAATAAAGTAGATTCATGAGCTCTCCTTAACTTACTGGGTGAGAATCATATTGGGGTGAATCCTGGGAAGCTGGCAAGTCCAGGTGAATCTGATGCAGGTGGTAACCAATTTGAGGATGGTTGAAAAATATTGGTCCAGCATGTATATGTGTGTGTGTGTGTATGTGTGTGTGTGTGTGTGTGTGTACTTGTTTGTTGGAGGGGAGAGACCAGGGACAAAGAAAATAGAAAACCCAAGATCCAAGGAATGACCTCAAAGAACTCTACATTCATACATCCATCCATCTATCCAGGTTGGGTGGCTATGCAGTACAACAGTTAAGAGTATGGGACCCTAACAGAAACACTTACATCTGAATCCTAGCTATGCCAATCATTAAATCTGTTTCCTTGGGCAAATTATGTAACCTCTCCCAGCCTCAGTTTCTTCATCTGAAAAATGGGGACACATTTGCAGGTTGTCATGATATTTAAATAAATGATATTGGTAAAGTGTTTAGCATAGTGCCTGAAACTGTATTGCCATGTACGGCTAGCTACTGAACACTTACATGTGGCTAGTCTGAACTGAGAGGAGCTGTAGATAGACAATGTACACTGGATTTTGAAGGCTTAGGTGAAAAAAAGAATATAACATGTCTCATGAAGAATTTTAAAACATTAAATGTATACTGTGTTTTATATATTGAGTTGAAATGATAATATTTAACACATATTGAGTTAAATACATTATTGAAATTAGTTTTATTCTGTTTCTTGTTACTTTTTATAATGTAGCTACTGAATTATTTAAAAATAATATATGTATCCCTGACTGGTGTGGCTCATTGGTTGGTTAGAGCATCATCCCATAAACCAAAAGTTAGTGGGCTTGATTCCCGGTCAGGGCATATACCCAGGTTGTGAGTTTGATTCCTAGTTGGGGTCTGTGTGGGAGACAACTGATTGATGTTTCTCTCTCACATTGATTTTTTTCTCTCTCTGTCCCTTCCTCTCTCTAAAAATCAATTAAAAATGCTTCTTAAAAATAAATAGTATATGTGGCTTATGTTATATTTCTATTGGACAGTGTTGGCCTAGCACTGTGGTCGGCAAACTGCGGCTCATGAGCCACATGTGGCTCTTTGGCCCCTTGAGCGTGGCTCTTCCACAAAATACCACGGCCTGGACGAGTCTATTTTGAAGAAGTGGCATTAGAAGAAGTTTAAGTTTAAAAAATTTGGCTCTCAAAAGAAATTTCAATCGTTGTACTGTTGATATTTGGCTCTGTTGACTAATGAG
The DNA here is from genome assembly GCF_027574615.1 of Eptesicus fuscus. Lineage (NCBI taxonomy): Eukaryota > Metazoa > Chordata > Mammalia > Chiroptera > Vespertilionidae > Eptesicus > Eptesicus fuscus. Next base: position 111,355,851 of record NC_072474.1, on the reverse strand, counting down.
TTTGCCGACCACTGGCCTAGAACATAAGGAACTCTCAGCAAATGTTATGTAATAATGCTATTATTAGTATTGTTTTATGCATTTGGTTCAAAAGCAGCTAGTGAGCACTTGCTATGAGGAAGTAAACATCAATCATTGATCAGATGGTGTGCTTAGCATCTTAACTAGGCAAACCAAGTAATCAGGAGTATATATATCACAAATGCAATGTGAGATGCAGAATCATCCCTGAGATATCACAAATTGTGATGATTGCCTGTGGTATCCAAAAGCATAACCCGCTGTCTAGTGATAAGAAGGTATCTCTGAGAGGGCATTAGAGCTGAAGAACTTCATGGATTATCAAACTACTTAAAGAAACCTGTTTCCAATACATACCATGTAGCCCTCATACCTCCCTTTCCTGAGACTACAGAAAAGGAATCAGTGAATGCAGTGGTACTAACAGTGTCCCCTCAATATTGATGTTCACCTGGAACCTTAGAATATGGCCTTATTTGGAACTAGGGCCTTTGAACATGTAATAAGTTAACATAAGGCCATATTGATTAGGTTGGGCTCTAACCCAATGATGGGTGCCCTTGAAAAAAGAGAAAGCAGAGATACAGACAGGAGAATACGGTGTGGGAATGGAGGCAGAGGCTGGAGTCATTGACTACAAACCAAGAGATGCTAACGATTCCTGGCAGCCACTAGAAGCTGGAAAAGGGAAGGCAAGATTCTTACCTAGAGCCTTTGGAGGGAGCATGGTCCTGTTCACACCTAGATTTCAGATTTCTGGCTTCCTGAATTGTGAGAGAAAAATTTCTGTTGCTATAAGTCACCCAATTTGCAGTAATGTATTATGACTGCTCTAGGAAACAAATACATTGAGCCAAGTTTGGGCATCTTAACACCTTGTGAGACAAATATTAACCTTTTTGAGAGTACTCACTCCAACGTCCAGGGAGAATCTCATGGGAGTGTATCACACTGAGGGTCTTGGCAAAGGTAGAGATGGGTTCTGGGAGAGACCATTGTATCTAAACAATGCAGCCAAAGGGAGTTTCCAAAATGAGGATGAAGGGGCAAGCTAAAGGTTAAAGTCAGAAAACAGTGCCAAGGATTGGTATAAAGTGAAGAGAAATAGACCAAAAACTGATTAAATTTTGGTTAGGTTGGCACGCAGAGTGAAGACGGTCAGACTGGAGAACTTGGGAATAGGCTGTCATCAATGTGAAAGGGACAGAGCCCTATTCTGTGCTGATCCAGGGCGTGGCAGGGCTCTGGTCTTTAGGACATGAACTTGAAGTAGCATTCCTTCCACCGAGATATGGCTACATTTGGGCACGTGGGGAGTTACATAAAACTATAACACATGCATAGTGCATCTTCTTTTATCATTATAATAAAAAAGCAAACATATGTTTAGGAGTAGAATGTAAAATTTACATAAATGCATAATCGAAAAGATGAGATTTCTAAAGGTTTTCTTTTGTGGTATTCACTTTAGGCTAGTATTAGAGCTTCCTAGCAGTACACAATTTAAAAAATATATATTTTATTGATTTTTTTACAGAGAGGAAGGGAGAGGGATAGAGAATTAGAAACATCGATAAGAGAGAAATATCGATCAGCTGCCTCCTGAACACCACCTGCTGGGAATGTGCCCGCAAACAAGGTAGATGCCCTTGACTGGAATCAAACCTGGGACCCTTCAGTCCACAGGCCGACGATCTATCCACTGAGCCAAACCTGTTAGGGCAGGACACAATTTTTGTGTGCTGTTTCAGGTACCTCCACAGCTGGGAAGTTGAGAATGACTGATGTAATGACTGGACAATATTCTTATCATTTCTATACCTATGCTTTCATGTAGTGGGCACACATCAACCATTTGTATCTCTAATAGCCAACATTTTAAAAACCAGTGGTGCATTCCTTGCACAAATTTTGGACTGTGCTTTGGCCCATGTCTTTACAAACAAAATAGGAACGCCTATTTAGAAAGGGCATTTTTAGGAGGGGTGGGAGGCATGCATGTAATAGTGAATTACATGAAGGCACATGCAATTTTAGTGTCTGAACCATCAAGGGGAAATGACATTTTTTTGAGGCTGATTTCCTGTGCAGAAATAGAGCTACCGTTTATTCTTGCTAAGCTGAGCAATGAGAGGATGAGGAACTCCGTGGAGAAACCTGGGCATCATCCCAGATTCTTTCTTCTTCCTTCCAACGTCTCATCAATCACCACATCCTTCAATCTACATCTGCTGAGCTCTCGAATCCATCCACTTCTCTTCATCCTTTTCCTTAGATAAGAGTGGATTCTAACCCTAATGGGAATAGGAGTAGAGTGTGAGGAAGTTAAATAATTTAAAATTAACCTATAAGGTGAAAATTACAGTTAAAGTTACCCTTGGAAGAAAAACACGGGGAAGAAACCCCTTAAATGACACTGAAGTCCCCTGAGTGGACCCACTAAACTCAAAACCACAGAATAAAGTGCTATTTCTCTTGTTTTTTCTTTATCTGGATCAAAGTGTGTTTTTTGACAGGTAAAGGAGGACAAGGTAAATAAGGAAATCTCTCTTTCTTTTTTTTTAAAAGTTCTGTGAAATGAAAGGCTGTGACTGCCTCCCTTGCATTGGCAGGCTTCTCACTGGCCATTTCTGGCCGGCCTTGGGAGCCCAGTTCACCTAGATAAGGGCATTAGCTAAATAGGGCTATACTGACTGAAGCATTAGTTCTGCCACACAGTGTTGTTTGGGCCCACAATGTAAAAAAAGCCGTGATGTTAGACTCAACTGGTCCAAAACACCAAAATGGGGGTCTTTTGGGGTGAAAGTGACTGGGGTTATTGATAAGGGACACCCTGTCTTTCTTAGCTCAGGGGACTGCCAACTGCTTTTTCTCAAGGGTTACGTCTGACTTTCCCTTCTCTTTCCCTCACCAACGGACCAACAATGGGCAGCTTTCCTGCTGTCCTCATTTCCACTGGCTGGGAATGCTGTCACTGAAGGTCAGCGGGCCCAGTGTTCCAGACGGGCGTCCTTGACTGAGCCCGTTACAGTCTGCCTGCCTGCCGCCACTGATGGAGTGGGAGGTGCAGTGACTGGAGCAGGCATCCGAGTGGACGGACCCGAGTCCACATCCTGGTCTTGCCACAGAACTGGACATCTCTGGGAAAGTCACTCAACTCATCTGCTCCTTAATTCCTCTCATCTGTTAAATGGGGATGCTCTTGACAACTTCATAAGGTTGCTGCGAAGGTTACACATGTAGCTCCTGGGAGTGCTAACAATGAGCTTCTTCCTCTTCTCTGGCCGTTCTCAATGGAAGAGCATTCCCGGAGGTCTCTAAAGGAAGCAGTAGCTGTTCCCAATGCACCCTGTGTATTACATGCATAGAAGTCACATGAGGGCACAAAGGACTTTGAAAGTGGCTTTGTTTGAATGCTCTTTAATCACAATGTCATCTTCCTGTCTTTTCTCAGGCACAATCACCCTCAGATGACTGCACAGCTTGGGATCAATTCACAGTGGCCAGTCACCGTTGGTGGTCATGAAGATATATACGGGCATCTGCCTGGCTGTCCTGCCTGGCATGAAGCAAGGATATTCATTTTGTAACCCCTGATTGAAATGGTATTTCTCAACTACTTTCTAGTTTGTGGTCACCTATAATTATAGCAGGATTTCCAAGAGGGAAAACTTGTCTTCTTTCTCCTTCTTTTTCTCTCATTCATCCCACACTGTAAGTTCCAGCCCTCAGGGGAGGCACCTGGTCAACTGGTAGTGGGTGCCTATGATGTCCGAGATGGTAACTGAGCTCACATCTGCACTCCACAGAGAAAGAGGCATGATTACATTTTTACAAATGTTTTTATTTATTTTATTTATTTATTATTTGTTTTCTTAAAAATAATATATTTTTATTGACTTCAGAGAGGAAGGGAGAGGGAGAGAGAGAGATAGAAGCATAAGGATGAGAGAGAATCATTGATCGGCTGCTTCCTGCACACCCCACACTGGGAATAGAGCTCACAACCAGGGCATGTGCCCTGACCGGGAATCAAACCTTGATCTCCTGGGTTCCCAGGACACTCAACCACTGAGCCACGCTGGTTGGGTGAGGCATGATTAATTGATGATGCTTTTGTGAGCATGAGTGGAGAAGTGGGGCCACATGTTTCCCTTATCCATCCCTCAGCTTTCTATCATGGTGCTGGGGCCCTCTCTTTACCTTTTACCTTCTTATCAGATATTGGCAGAACACAGAAAGGAAATACAGGAAAGGGTGACATAGATGAACATTCCTATCTTTGTGTGCTCTCAACATTTTGTTTTTATTTTAATTAGTGCCCTTACTTAATGTATAGTAAAGACATATTTGCCTATTGTTGTATATGTCTTTCCAGGGCCGCTCTGTAGATGCCTTGTGGTTACAGATCATTATTCTTCATTTTTGTATTATCTAGAATGCCTCCCATTCTAGAACCCAGTTGAATGCCAGACCAATAATAGTCATTTACTCTCATTTCCCGGTTCAACCTTCTTCATTCTGTTTTCTTAAAACATCCACACTACCCCCAGAAATCTCTTCCTAAAATATAAATATAATCTTGTCCCATTTCTATTTAAAACCCTGTCAATTAGCCAAAAGGTAAAGTCCAAGCTCTAAATTCTTTATTTTGGCAAAACAAGTCTTTCAAGGTTGTGTTCTCACCCAGTTCTCTGAATCACTAGCCACTACTCTCTTCTACCTCCTTGACACCATCTTATTTTGCACTTTTGAGCTTTCATATCTGTAGGTTATTAAGTCTAGAATGCCTGTTCTCCATCGCCTACCCAGTGGACTGCTCTTCAATCTTCAGAAGTGTGTCTTGAAGGAAGGTGAGGAAGGCATCAGGTTAGGCATCAGGCTGCTTGGGTTCAAATCCTGACTCTAGTTGTGTGACCTCATGCAAATTATTTAGTTTTCTTAGCTTGAGTTTTCTTATCTGAAAAATGGGGGTAGGGTAGTTAATGTGCTTGGTGGGAGAAATCAATGAGCTAATCTATATAAAGTGCTTTTCCTATGCCTGGCACACAGTGAGTATTCAGTAAATTGATCTCTTCTCTTAACTGAGATTCAGAAGGAGGCTAAGTCCATTGGGGGAAACAGACAAGATTGTAATGCCGTGTGACTGATTGTAATTAGAGTGTGAGGAGGATGCAAAGGGAGCACAAAGGGCAAGCCCAGGAAAATCACACCAGACCCAGCGGCAGATGGGAGTCTAAGGAAAGGCTTCTGAGCAGGGGGATGCTGGAACCGAGTTCTGAAGGATGGGTTGGAAGTATAGCTCTGTGATGGCAATGCAGTGATGTGTACAGCTGGGGCCCACGGACTTATCTGACCACATGCAGCTTTGTTAGGGGTGAATGGCAATTAACCAAAAGTGAATGTCTTTGCCATGAGTGCTTTTTTAATTTTATATTTTACATTCACTATTATTTGTATTAGTTTTGGGTGTACAGCATAGTGCTTAGACAATCAGGTACTTTACAAAGTGTTCCTTCTGATATTTCTAGTACCCAACTGGCACCATACATAGTTATTACAATACTAGTGGCCCAGTGCACAGATTTGTGCACATTGAAAGGAAATTAATTAGAAGAAAGATTCGTGTGGTAATTACATTACTATAAAAAATTACATGTCAAAATAGTATATATAATATATAATACTATAAAATTAGAACATGCGGGCGATTGGTACCGCATGAGAGCTTTATATGTATCATGCATGTGTGAGTCAATGTTTTTTTTAAATTGCCAGTGCGTGTCATATGTACTGGCTGGTCAGTCGGCTGGATGGTTGGACAGATGTCACTTAGCCTTATATATATATATATATAGATTATTGACTATATTTCCTATGCTGTACTTTTACATCCCTGTGACTATTCTGTAACTATCAATCTGTACTTCTTAATCCTTTCACCTTTTTCACCCAGTCCTCCCAGTTACCCCCGTCCTCTGGCAATCATCAGTCTGTCCTCTGTGTCTATGAGTCTGTTTCAATGCCAGGAGTGTTGAGTATGTGTTCATTGCTTTTGGGTGTGGAAGTCTCCTGGATAGACCATCAGCATGCCAGGCACTTTGCCCCTTTCTTACATGCAGAGGACAAACCTGGAGGAACAGGGCTCAGGTGGCCACAGCTTTCCTCCTAGTGGAAGGACAGGCAAGAGAGAAGTGTGTGTCTCTCCTCGTGAGCTTCAGCATGGAAGTGTTACTCCTAGGGAAGCTTCTTCTTCGTCTCTTATTCTTTCTTTTTTTTTAATTATTTTTTAAAATTTATTTCAGAGAGGAAGGGAGAGGAAGAGAGAGATAGAAACATCAATGATGGTCGATGCTCTACCATTGAGCCACATGGGCTGGGCAGGGCAAAACCAACTCTTGATCTCTCTCTCCCTGTCCAAGAGCGTCAATTATGATTAGTCAAAATAATTTCTTCCACTCAACGTAAAAAAAGGGAAGCTATTTTTGTTTTAGGTAGAGGAGTCCAAAAAGAGAGGTCCTCATGGGATGTTTCACTGAGGTTTATTTTAATTGGATAGGAACCTGATGGAGGGTGGAAGGAAGAGAGGACATTTGGAGGACCTGGCATAAAAAAAATTATGGCACTATGATATGTTAGAGATTAGAAGAGGCATCATGATTTTTTTCTTTGAAATCGAAATTGGGCATACATATCACTTAGTAAAAAAATCATGTTTGACATGTGAAAAGGCAATATGAATGTCATAAGAGATATCAGTATGTGAGACTTAATTTAATCAGAAAGAAATGCAAGAGAAAATAAAAAGAAATGTACTCATGAGTAATTGCCCTGAGGCTGATAGGAATAGTGAGTAAAAGATGGATAGAGGAATAAATATTCCATAAGACAGACATTTAAGTGAGGTCCCTGCATGGTAAAAGAGCACTCACACTTTTATATTCCTTCAGCTAGCTTCATTAGGATCTTCTCTCTTTAACAATTTGATTAAAAAAAGAAGCAACCCATTAAAATGTTATTAACTGTGTGGTTAGGAGTCTTGCAGTCTGTGTGCAAACATTTGAGGGGTGCTGGGAAATTGATCATTAGACACTTGGGTGTCAAAGGATATGCCCTTAAATGTTCTCCTGTTTCATTCTGTCTCAGGGATCAGGCTCAGGACCAATGCTTCTCACCGACAATGGACAATGTTTATCTGTCAAGATCATTGACTGCTGGTCCTTGATTCTTTGTTATGAGTTTGAATTTCTGGGCCCCCTTGCTCACCTTGCTCAGACACAAGATTTACTTCCCAATGTTCTTCAGAATCCCATGTTACTATCCAAAGTTTGGATTTGTTTGTTTTCCCTTCCCCCTCTAAAAATACTCTTTTCTGCAATTAAAAAAATAACGTAACAAATGCACAGGATGAACCATTTAAGCAGCACAAGTGGTATAAAATTCTACAAGTTAGGATATCAGTCTTCCCATTTGACAATGTAGTCCCTCTTCACTGGAGAAGCGGTCAGCATTAACATATGCATTCATTTACATTGTATTCTGGAAGCTTTCTGTGTAAATTTATGCAAAAACATGTACATGTAACTTGAAACAAAATTGAGACAAAAAGGTCCATGGTTGTGCACTTATTTTTCAGTTAAAACTGTATCTTGGCCCTTTAGTACAATCAATGACCTAACTCAATAACTCACTTTTTTAAAGGGTTGGTTGACTTATATTTTATCGTATTACTGTGGCATACATGCTTTAATTAACCCCATAGGTTCATGTTGTTTTACCTTCCCCCCAACCAATGAACACAGTGCTACAGTGAATAACCTTGCGCATACGTGTTTGCACACATGGTCATGGATATCTGTAAGATATTTGTAGGTTACATTTTCAGAAGTAGAATTGTTGGGTCACAGTATCTGTTCAACTTGCTTCATTTTGCAATCTTTGTTTTTATATCTATCCAATAGCATATTTGATTAATCAACTAACCAATTGCTTTTTAACAACTTAACATCATTGCAAGCATACAAATTTGATCAAAGGTTAAAGGAAAAAAACAAATGATTAAAGTTTCCTGATCATTAAATTGACGTCTTTTAAATGCTGGGTAAAGACAATTTTCTTTCACCTTTCAAGTTCCTCCAGAAATTTTTACTGCTTCTGGATTGGAATTGTCTGCTTCAATCTGAACCTGACTGATAAGGGTATACGAATCAGATTGAATCTTTGCAATTTATGACGACTCTTTGTCCATGGGACAGGTTAAGTCTTCTCTTGGTTGATCTCTTGGTCTATCCTTGGTCTTACTGCCATTAGGCCATTTGTACTTCCTGTTGATATATAGACATGTAGCATCTTGTTTTATAGTCCAAATTTCCATTATTAAGTCAACACTTTGAAAAGCTGTGATAACTTTAATCTTTTCCTCAGTTACATGTGGCATCTCATATGCTCATAGAGAAAGTTGAGAATCTACCCTGGGCCCTGAGATTTGTTCTAATCTTGGCAAAATTCTGCATTACAGAGTAGGCCTCCATATCAACAAAGTCTCCTTTATGTAACTCTGTGTTTCACCCATACTCACCTTGATCCAGTACCCTCAGGATCCAATCCTGTATGTACTCCCCCCAAACTGCTGGTCTATGTTGATCACATCTTGCAGCTCCTTTGGAGTATAGTGCCTTCCTCCTCCAGCAGTCCGAACACTTCCCTGGATGGTTGATGTTGCAATTTGACCCTAGTAATTGGTCTGGTAGCCAGGTGGGGGAGACAGAGACAGACTTGGGAATAGGGGGTAGGCTCATGTTATCTTGCAAGATGAGACCTTTGCATCATTTTTAAGCAAGTGAAGGAGAATGGACAAATAAAGATTGTCCATGAGGAGTGGGTCACTTATCCAGGTCCACAGAGGTCAGAAGAATCAGCATATTTTAGATTTCTGAAGACTTAGACACTGAGGTCTCCACCCCGCATCCAATCAGGGCTCTGATCAAGGCCAAGCAGACTTGCCAGGACTGAGAATTCAGTCTTCTCCAAATCCTTATCCCTATATCCCCATGACTTCTATACTTAAGACTTAGGTCTGATTCTTACTTCTCCTCTGTCTTCTGACTGCAGAGGATTTCCTGTCCTGTATGCTGCCAAGGAGGTCCTCTGGATGTTGCACATTTCCTTAAATCTGTGACTGAGCATCTTTAGCTTTTCATTGCATTCCTCTAATGTATCCCCCAGCAGAAGCCACTCACTTCTACAATTCTTGAAATCATTACCTTTCCTGAACATCTGCAACACTTGAGATATTGCCCCGGTTAGTTCATTTCCACCTACTGATATTACGTCTCAGCCCTTACCCGTGAAAACTGTAACAACTGCAGCAACAATATGCCTATGGCTGTTAGTACTCCATTTACATTTGTCCTGGAGTCTTCATTGCCAACCAGCTGGCGGAAGAGCCAGCTCCACAATCCCATTTTAGAATCTGCTCTTCAGACCACTCCTAGCACTAACAATCTCTGGTTGTTTTCCCTGGGAGATACTCTGAGATAAAGATTTCTGGATAAGGAGTTTACTGAGGAGTATTTTGGGGAACAACAATAAATAGGTCAGAGGGAAAAGTTAACTTGCAATAGACGTCTCAGGTGATTTCATGGGGGAGTTTTCTCCCAAACTTAGAAGGCTGCGGGGTGTGTATCCCCTATATCTCTCAGTCTTTGAATGTGGCTGCCCCTGAGAAAGTGATGTAACCTGGGGTGAGGCAGCTCACTTATGCTGAAGGTCATGGGGAAAAACTCACTTGTGAACTATCAGCTACTGGCACTCCCTGCATCTGGGAAGCTGTGAGTATCAGAACGAGAGATTCTGCAGAGGAAAGTGTTTATGAAAGCTTTATTTCACCAAAGCAGATCACACAGTAGCCACATACTGTAGAAAGAGCAAAGCTTTGACATCAGACTCTTACCAGCTCTGTCATTTTCAGTTTACTCCTCCTTCTTTCTGAGCCTTGGTGTTCTTTTTCTGTAAAATGGGGATAAATATGTTTATTTATTATTTCTTTGCCTACTGTTCAAATCTGTGCTTATATAAAACTCTTTTGGAAGTGACATGAAAGAGCTCGTCCGATAAGCTGATGAGGGTTATCTCTGCTGGGGTAAACATTTCAGCTCACTCAGCTGGTCACGTTGGAATACTGAGTCTTGAGTTTTCCAAAGTGTCCCATCATCATTCTTTGCCTTCCAAGTAAACGTCAATGACAATTCATTCGCCAGGGGAAGATCCAATTGCATCTCAAGAATTAAGATCGATATGATCACTGTAAGCAAACCGTGTCTGACCTTATCCTTTGTAAGAAGAAAAAGAATCAACAGGGCATGAGAAGTGTCAGCACTTTTAGTTTTGAGAGGTGAGAAAGGGGAAAAGTTTATGCAGTGCTCATCCATCATTGGACTTCAGGAAGATCATTAGTGTTCAAACTAGAGATAAGGAGGTAGCTTATTTATTCTTTTCTGGTGTTGAAAATCTTAACACCAATTCGGTTCAGTTCAATTCAACTCGATTCAATTAAATTCAAGTAATATCCATTAAGTGCCATCATTGTGCATGACTTACGTTAGCTGCAAAAAATCCCATCTCTGACTGTTCCTTATGTTTATTTCATTCCAGACTCTGTTGGGTGCTGGGAAGAAACATGTAGAGAAAGAAAAATATACAGAAACAGAAAATTATTGTGATAAATACTAAAGGGTATGGATATAATATAGTAGAATTACTTTAGAAGGAAACATAAACAATGTGTTCATAGAGAAAGAAGGTGATTTTTGAGTGGGGACTTCCAGGATGAGTAGGAATTTATTCATGAGTGTGGAAGGGTTTATTCATTTACACAATTGTTTATTGAGTATACTACCTGCTGGACCTTAGGACAGGCACTGGGGTTGAGGAAGCAAGAGGGCCACCACAGCTGTCCCCAGGAAGCTCTCGAGTGTGGTAGAGCAAGTGTAGGCAACACGTTGAAAGAGGTTGTAACCTGGTAGAAAAGACAAGAGAGTTGACAAAGAAAGGTCTCATTTGCAACTGTGTTCAACATATTTTCTTTCTAAGACAATCTTTGGTCTGGTTACAGCTGTTAGGTTTTGCCCTCATTTTGGCAGCAACATTCCCTGAACAATGCCAGGGAAGTGGAAATAAGTAAGGACATGTGTAGATATATGGTGTCGAAGAAGTTTCCAGCATGTTTATGGATTACGGTACATGCATGCAATGGGATACAGCTTAAGTGTTCAAAATGGTGCAGTCAAATGCATATAACATGGAAAGTTATTTATGATTTATAGTTGAGTTTAAATGCAGGTAACAATATACGATATACAATGTGATTCCACTCTTGTAAATTTTTTATTGTACATTCACAGGACAAAAGTATAAGAAGATGCCATAAAATGTCACTAGAAGTTCTCTTTGGATGAAGGGATTATGAATGCTTCTCTCCTCTCCCTTCCCCTCCCCTCCTCTCCCTACCCCTTGTCTCCTGTATTCTTTTCCTCTTCCTCCCTCTTTCTCTTTTTTCTCCTCCTCCTTATATTCTTATTCTTCTACCTCCCCTTCTATTTTGCTCATGTGCATTTTCCCCAACGAATGCGAGTTACTTCAGGAATGAAAAATAAAGCAAAGAAAAAGTTATTTTTAGAAAACCTTTGAACCAGATAAACATTTCTATAGCTATGACAATCCTCCTTTTATGACCTTTGTTTATCAGGAGAATCCAATACTGTTGGAAGGACTGATATCATTACTATTATTGCTGTTATTATTTTATTTCCATGGACTGCTCATATTTTGAAGTTTTAACTGGTGTGCTTTCCTCATCCCCAGATTATACAATAAAACACAAATAATCTTCTGCAGAACTAGGAAGAAAGATTGCACACATTTGCCATAGAAAAATTTCGATGCCTTTTATTTTTCAGAACAAATTTTCTTATTGGCAAAGATCATGAAAAAAATTGCTCACAAGCTGGGGATGGGAACATGCAGACTGGAAGGCATGCTAGAATGGAATGGAGAGCCTCCATCTGGTGTGGAAGCTGAGTGGGCATAGTCTCAGTGCTCCTTCACCATCCATGAAGGGCCACCAAGTGACAGTCACCCACCCATCATCCCACCAACCTTGTAGTCTAGAGTGATGCTCACCTGAGCCTTGAGATTACACTCCATTCCCATGCACCTGTGTGGACATTGCCCCCCTCTTAGGTAGAGCAACTCACTGTTGCATTCCCATTTTATTGATGAAGGAATGGAGATTTGAGGAGGCTGAGCCATGTGCCGAGAAGTTACCAGCAGGGTTGCAGCCAGACTTGAGCCTCATAAATCCATGTTGAGCCCTCTTTTCAGTAGTGCATAATACTGCCTAAAATTTGATTTGTGGGTGACAGTTATTCAAAGCTAACAGTTCTGTCCCTCATTGCTCCTTGGGCAATTACTCCTTCCTGTGATGAGAAATAAACAAGGTGGTGACAGGTTCCCAAAGTTGTTGTGTCATTTCTAACTGGGTGCTCCACTCCTGCAACTAGAGACAGGGTTACTTCTGATGAAATCCTTGCTGTAAAGTACCCCAATCAATTTTCCTTACAAATGATTTCTAATATGTAATTATGTAATCAAGCACTCCCATAAACAAGCCGGGCCTTGACATAGAGTGATGGGGTGCAGTAATATTTTAAATAAAAGATGATTGCAGAGTTATTTATTTTGAAGTCCAATTTTCAGGGTTGGGAACTATACATTAATGGCAGTTTAGAGATTAACAGCAAGCTAAATGTGAAACGCTATGAGTCAATGCCTTCAATGTAAACAAATGCAGGAAAATAGTATCCTGCAACTGTTTGCAAAGTCTAACAGAGTCACAGGGCTTTCTGCAAAGCAGAGGGTGCAAAGAGGAACAGATTTATCAAAATTTGGCAGCATTTTTTTTCAAAAATAATGGCTTTGTCTACAGATGGAAACTGCTAACAGCTTTCCCTGTCCACAACGATCGCCTTTCCATCTGCTCGGGTTTTATAATCATGTCGCCTTTGGAAAATTACAATGCAGAACATATTCTCCTGGTGGTCTGTTGTTGAGCTAAATATTCTGGGCTATGAAATGGTGACAACAGTTGAAGAGTTTCCTTGCAAAAAAGTGTTACAACCATTGCATGCTAATGAGCCACCCGATGCTGCAAGGCTCTGGCAGGAGGGGAGCATCAGACTGCGTTAGCAGAGCACAATTTAGAAAACGTACACATACATTCAAATAGCCACCATCTAACATTTGCAGTGCCTTCGAATAATGGCTGATTCTCCTCTCCTCCTTTCTTCATTTTTCCTTCTTACTCTTTTTTAAAATTCCAATTCCATACCAAAAATGTATTGTTATCTAAGTGCAAAGACATGAGGGATCTGGACCGCTCCTCCAGCCTGTAATCTGCTCTAGGAAGAATGTTGCTCATCTGTGTCTCCAGATCCTTTGCTCAGGCCCCAGCTCATGGGAGATGTCCAGTGTCTACCTGCTGTGTCAATGAAAGAATGATGTTTTCTCTTTCATATGATGCTTTCTACCTTAGAAAACCTTATCTTCTGGGTAAAACATTTTCACTGACACCATACTCACAGCAACATATGAGGAGATCACTCTTCCCTTGTGTTCCTTCAGGTCCTTAAAGAGGCAGATACTAAGATGGGATTAAAGATGAAAAGATTGATTATAGAAACTGTCCTTGAGAGAAAATGTGAGAAGAAGCAGTGGAGAATGGGGGAGCCATCAGACCATGATGTGGGTTTGACTCTGGTGGAGAAGAGAGGAAAGAAGGTTGAGTGGCAAACGTATTTGAATGATGTGCTGTTTGAAGAAAGTTTTAGCAAAGCTGGTGGAGAGTCTTTGGGCCAAAGTCACTGGCCAGAGCAGTCCTGCATCTTGTAGAAATGTACCTGCCTCCCCTAGAAGAGGTCCTGCCACACTGAGCCTTTGGCTGGTGATGCCAATGTGGTGATGGATGTCAGACAACATGACTGGGACCCTCGGTCAATTACATTCTGTGCAGTGGGAGATCCAAGAGGCACATTCTCATGGCCACTGCATCCTATTTTGTAGATGCCAGAAGCCAATTCCAGCATGTCATAATTGCAAGAGTTGCAAGAAAGGTTGATGGAACTTGGGGTCTCAACAAGGGCTGAGTCACATATGTTATCGCCTATTGGAGATGGCTGAAGGCATTTCCCCAAACATGAAAAGGATAATTGCTTGCTGCCAGACAGCTCAGGGCATCTTAATCTACATGTTATTGCCTCCTGTTGGCCAAACACCTGAACAGCCGGAGGTAATTCTCGAATCTGACAATGGCTTCTGTACCTAACCCTACCCTTTGATGTGTATATCTTCACCTCGCCTTAGGACAATTTGTGTTAATAAAAAGCAAGGGGTCTTGAGACAAGGAGAACTTGGTTTCTTCAGCCAAGCTCCTCTGCCCTGCCCAAATGCCTTTCAAAATTACGTTTCGTCTCTAGACTCTTTATTAATTTACACACAGTCCCTTCTCCAGGTTTCCTGAACCCTTCTAGATGCTGGATCAAGACCACTGGCATTAAATGGCGCCCAACGTCTGGCATTATGTAGATAAGGAAACAGATCCTGAGAGGTTAGGAGACATTTTCAAGATCTCATGACAAGTGCATGGGAATTATTGCCAGGCTCCTGAACCCTAATTCATGGTGGTTCTTCACAGACATATCACAGCTTCACTTTTACTGCTGACTCCCGTCCATTTGATTAGGGTGTTTGGTGGGGAGGGAAGAACATGGGGAAGCCAAAACACATGGTAGGCCAAATACTTGGCAGGAACACAAGAAGAATCAGGGAGGGAGTTTCTTTCACTCATGGTAGAAAGCAGAATACAGTATAAGGCTGGAAAGTGGAGATCAGAAGTCTCACCCTAGGGTGGGAGTATTTGACTTTCACTCTGTTGTCATTAAAATATGCCAAATATGCCCCACTAGCATGGCTCAGTGGTTGAGCATCGACCTATGGACCAGGAGCCCACAGTTTGGTTCCTAGTCAAGGCACATGCCCAGGTTACAGGCTTGATCCCCAGTAGGGGGCATGCAGAAGGCAGCTGGTCAATGATTCTCTTTCATCATTGATGTTTCTTTTTCTCTTTCTCCCTCTTCCTTCCTCTCTGAAATAAATAAAAATATATTTTAAAAATATACCATATGTAAAACCAAACCACTTGACAATTAAATAGCAGGTTATGCTCTAGATAATTACGCATGCTTCCTGAAGGTAAAGATGCTCTTGGTTCTTCATTTCAAGACTGGTTTCCCAGCACCTTGGCATTGCTTGGCACAGAGCATGGTATAAATACTTGTCTTTGTTGAATGAATGATTGCAATTTTAGACTCGGAAGGGATCTTATTTTATATCCAATGTACTTCAGAAGATAATGAGACATTGAATACTTGTTAAATCACTTCTCAGAGGAAATGAGACCCTGAGACATATGGCTCCCTGCACAGGAGTCTATCCTCCTCTCATTTGGGGCCACCCCGAGATGAGGATTCTACTTTGCCAGTCTAAGGGAAAGTAGACTCCTTAATATTGGAATATCTAGCATCTCTGACCAAAAGAAAGGCTCACCTATTCATTTCTGGAACTTAAATTTGATGAGTAGATTAAAACCAAATTTTCAGACAAGAATGAGTGGGTGAAACAATGAGTCATTTGGAGAAAAGTGATGCCTGAAACCTGTATGATGAGACTGATATTTTGGAGGAAACCCCAAGTGTCAGATAGTAGGTAGCAGAGAATTCGAGGAGAACTGACTGACATGAATATTAATTGCCATTTTGTATCTTTTAGAAAATACTGGCCTTGAGGGTAGCTCTTCCTGGTTTGGTGTTGTTTCATTTATCTTCTTAGTAAATATTTATTGAGTACTCTGCTCCATGCACTATGCCAGGCTTTGAAGATTATTGGAAACAAGATCCTATTCCTTGCCTTGTGGAAGAGACAGGCAGTAAATGTGCAAACACAACTATTCATGAGAATTGGAAATGTTTTTGGAGAAATACCCAGAATAAGGGAAGGGAATAAGTCTATAATGATGGGAAGACTCTGAGGCAGTGAAATTGGCTTGGGACCTGAATGATAAGGAGTTACCTTGTGAAAATCTGAGGGCAAGAATTCCAGGGAGGAAAAATATGTGTGAAAGCCATGAGGCCCTAAGCAAGACCCCAAGTGTTTTAGGAGCTGAAGAAAGGCCACTGTGGATGGGACACAGTATAGGGAGATGGCAGGAGATGAGATGAAAAATAGGCAGAACCAGATTCTGATTTACATGGAAAAAATGAAATCAGTCTGCAGGAAAGCAATGGTGGAAGCAAGGAGATCAGCTCAATCTGTTGCCAGCATCCAGATGAGAGCCAATGGTGGCTGGAGCTGAGCTGGATGGATAAGTTGGAAATAGACTAGTGACACTACAGAGAGAGGGAGTCCTGGTTGATGGGTAGCGTGTGCAAGGCATGGGGTCTAGGACATGGAATATTGGGGGCGCACATGTGGTTTGCAATGGCTATAGTTTTGAGTGTGCATTGGGTAGCAGGAAGAGATCTAACATAGGGAGGACAATGTCTGCTTCACAGAGCTATTGAGGGGCTCACTTGAGAAAACAAGCCTCTCCATGCTTCAGTTTTCTTCCCAGTGAAATGGGGGTGGTGTTGCGATGCAATCACTAAGATCCTTTCCCTTCCTTGATTGCCCCCCGCTAGCCGGGATGTAAAGATGTGAAACCTGATTAAAATGTCTTGCTCCTGTGGCATCAGCTATGTGGAGGCTTCCCCACATGGGTTCTCATGGCCTTAGGTGCTGGGAACACCCTTTTGAAAGTCAGAATGATAAATGAATAATGAAATAGGTATTGAAAATCATCCAGCATTTGAAGCCCTTTTCATGGGCAATATAAAACAGGTTCTCACAGCAGACACCTGGTACAGACTGTCTACTTCTTGTTTCCCTGTCTTTGTCAGAGCTGAATCTCCCACGGATATGTTAGCCATCTCCTCATTTTTCTGAGCACACACAAATCCTTTCTGCACAAAACAGCAGAGGCCGAGAAATAATGATTACTAGTCTGGGTTTCTGTTTTAGGAGGCTGCTCGATGATAATAATAGTGCTTACTATATCCACATGTGGGTCCAAGCAGTTCATTTGTAGCATCTCATGTGACCTGCACAACTGGGTGATGTTGGTGTTAGTATCTTCCCCATTTTACAGATGGGAAAAGTGAGGCTCCAAAAAGTAAGTAATTGCTTGAGACGGCATAGCCTTTGTACAGCTGCTATCAGTTGGGATGTAGCAGAGAGCGCACTAGACTCATCCTTCAGGGACTGGGCTCTGTCTTTTGGCAAGGTATGACCAGAATACTCATTATTGCTTCATTTTCTCATCTAGGGGAGAATAATCGCTACCTTAGGGAGCTGTTGTGAGCATTGAGAGAAATTGTGTAAAAGTGCAATAAACATTAATCCTCTCAACACAAAAAAATGCTTTGTAAACCACTGTTATAAAAAATTTAATAACCCTCACTAACTATTTCTAGGCAATTAATTTGGTTTTGTACAAAAATCACATTTAATGTGACAATATTTGTAGTGTGGGAGAATGCGTAGGTTATTTGGGTTTCTGTAGGTGTGTGGGGGGAAGTGTTGAGGTAAAGAGTCTCTCTGGAAATTAGAAAGCAGTGAGTCAGAACTTTTAACAAGTTGAGAATAATTTCAGACAATATTTTCTTCTGCTTTATGAAGTCAACATGGAAAAAATAAACCAAATATTTATGAGGTGCTCAGCCATATTCCAGGCACTTTGTGGGAGGGGTGGGTATGGCAATACACCAGACTGTTGAGCCCCTCAAGGAGATTGCCATCTACTGCCTAGTGCAGAGACAAGATGGGTGGCCTTCTTCTGGGGGCTTAGAAGGTTTCCACAGCAGAATCTGATGTGTGTGTGTGTGTGTGTGTGTGTGTGTGTGTGTGTGTGTGTGAGAGAGAGAAGAGAGAGAGAGAGAGAGAGAGAGAGAGAGAGAGAGATTGCTTCACATTAGTCAAACAAGGTCTTGGCTTAATGAAATTTGAGAGACCTTGGCTGAGATTGAGAAAACAAAATGAATCAGTGAGTTTGTGATAAATCATAACTAGTTTTTATATAGATCATAATCATATACAGGTAACCAGACATTAGTCAGGGTGCTTCTGGATATAGGTTAAACTACCCAAAGGCAGTGATTCACTACTTTATGCCTTCTTTTTATAGCAAATATTTCAGAGTACGTTCTTTACTTCACCAAAAAGGTGATGCAACCCATCCACAATGTAATTTCAAAATCCAATCAATAGAATACCCACTATAACAAAAGGAAGAATTAAAGGAAAGTAATTTAAGATAAAGTAATATGTATAATATTTTATTATGTAAATGCTCAGACGTGACTACATGAGAGAGATACTGTGAAATAATCAAATGGTACCCCAAATGCCCTAAGGGATACACCTGGGGTCTTGGTGCTGGCTGCTGGTTGGCCCCAGTTTTTCTCCATGTGGCTTTTCTCTGCCTGTGGTATTTCACCATTCAGTAGTTTAGCCCAAAACTTTACACACCCCCTGGCTTCCAAGAGAGTAAAACAAAAGCACCAAGGTTTTCAAACTCTAGCCTTGAGGTCACACAGCTTCACTTTCCTTTCATTCTATCCATTACAGTAAGTCACAGGGCCAATCTAAGATATTAAAAAAAGGGATAGGTGGGAAATAGACTCTACTTATTTATGGGAGAAGTGGCAAAGTCATATTGTAAATGGCCATGTGGCATCAAAGATCATTGTTGCCATTTGTACAAACAGCATACCATAGGGGGATAAGAGTCCTGAACACTAAAAATAATCATCTGTACGTTGACTTCTTCCTATATTCCAGGCACTGTGCTAAGGCTTTGCATGTATTACGTTAATCGAACCTGGGAACATAGTTCTGGACAAAAAAGACACGAAGCTCTTAGTCTCATGAAACTCATATTCTAGGTGGTGGTGGAGGAACCAGCCATTCTATGTCAAATGGGGATTTTTCTAAGAAGAAAAATAAAGCCAAGGAAGAGGACACAGTGCAACAGTGCAGAGCTATTTGGTACAGGATGCTTGGGCAGCCTCTCTACTAAAGTAACATTTGAGTACAGACCTGTGAGAAATGGATAAGGAAGCTGAGAGGACATTAGGAGAAAGAGATTTCAGGCATGGGGATCAGTCAGGACAAAGTGAAGGAGGTAGACATATGTTTGGATGGATCAGAAACAGCAAGGAGGGCAGTGTGAGGAGCAGAGTAAGAGGGAACACTGTTCAGAGATGAGGTCAGAGAAGGAGGGAACCAGGCTGGGACACCACAGGCCATTAGAACTGTGTAAGGACTCCTAATTTCATTCTGAGTGAGATAAGAATCCTTTGGAGAGTTTTGAGCAGAGGAGAGAAATACTTTGACTTAATGATTTTAAAAGGTCATTCTGGCTATTATGTGGGAAGCAGAGTGTAAGGGGGCAAGGATGGAAATAGGGAGACCCATTGACTAGCTGAAAGGCTGTTGCAATTATAATTTTAAAAAAGCTGATGGTGGCTTGAACTAGGGTGGTAACTGAAAGTGGTGAGAATTGGTCTGATTTTAGGTATTTTTCAAAATTAAGGTCAACAGGATTTGTTGAAAATAAGGTGTGGGATGGGAGTGAAGGATGAATGTAACTTTTCAACCTGGGAAATCAAAAGAATGGAGCTGCCACTGACTCAGATGGGAACCACTATGGGAAGAGCAGGTTGGGAGAAAAAGATAAGGAGCTGAGTTTTGGAAATGTAAATTTTGAGATGCCTATGAGACATCTACAATGCATCATAAGTAGGAAGTTGAATGTAGGTGTTTAGAATTCAGGGGCTATGTTTAGGTTAGTGATGAATATTTGCATAACATCAGCATATAAGTGGTATTTAAAGCCGTGGAATTGGATGAGTTGACCTATCCAAGGGAATAAGTGTAGATAAATAAGAAGAGATATCCAAAGACTGAGTCTTTGAAAATGCCTCATTTAGAAGTAACCAAAGAACTTATATGCATATATGCATAACCCATGGACACAGACAATAGGTTGTTGAAGGCTTGGGGGAGGTGGGTGCAAGGTGGAGAGGGTCAATGGGAAAAAAGGGGACATATGTAATACTTTCAACAATAAAGATAAATTATATAAAAAGAAAGGCTGTAGGAAAGAAAAAAAGTCAGGCAAAAGGGGAGGTGCCAGTAAATGAGCTTGAGAAGAAGCAGTTGTGCTTGGAGAAGAACCAAGTTATGTCCTTAAAGGTAAATGAATGAAATATTTCAAGAACGAGGCAGAGATCAATCATGTCAAATAAAGCGATGGATTGAGTCTGGAAAGAATTGTCCATTGATTTTGAATGGCAATGTAATGGCTAATCATGGCCTTCATAGAATTAGTTTTGGTGAGGACATGAGGTTGAAAGCCTTACTAGAATATGTGCAAGAGAAAGTAAAGACAGAACATAGAACACTCTTATGTGGGTTATGTGCCACTGAATCAGGACTGAGGTCCACACAGTCCTGTTCTCAACAGCCCTGCTCTTAGGAAGAGTTTTTATTCTGTATAAGAAATAAACTGTATCTGGAAGGTGTTGATGGGGGACATTATGTCCTATTTGTATGCTGCTGGTGATAATATAGGAGAAAGGAAATAGTTGATGATAGAGGAGATGGGGAAATTTGCTGGAGCAGTTTCCTTGAATTGGTGAAATGGGATAGGATCTAGTGGACACATGGAGGGATTGGCCATAGATGGGAGCATGCCACTTCATCACTGTATGGAGGAAATATAGCATGCACAGCCCAGTTAAATAGGATGCAAGGTCATCAGCTAAGCGTAAGGACATGGAAACAGATGACAGACTTTTGAAGAGTGATAAGAAGGTGAGAAACAGACAGCTGGGAAGTTGGGAGAGATGGTTGACTAGGGGAATGTGGGCTATTTCATGAACAGTGGTGAGGACTCTTGGGAGGTTAGTGCTCATGAATTCAAAGTGAAACCACCCATGTGCTTATGTGTTTTCCTCCAGCCCATGTCTGCAGGCATAGAATAGGTGGAGAATTGGCTTTAAACATGGTTTAAGATTTTTTCTTTTTTTTTTTTCAGGCAAGAGTGAGAGAGAGAAAAGTTGGGAGTGTATGTAGAGGACATTACAATGATGGGTTATGGAGTTTAAGTTGAATAAGAGCAAAGGGAGTGAGGGACAGTGTAAAGATGGATTGGGTTTTAATCTGTGTGAGGTTGAGGGATTGTTGGAATGTGAGCATAGCAGGAGAGTGCTGGATATGGCGTTGTAGTGTGTGTGGAGATCTTAAAGTTGATATTATAGAGGGATAGCTGAGTACGGTAGTCTGGGCTATGACAATGGGTGGCTGAGATGGGATGGAGGACAAAGTTGTTTTTGGAGAGAAAGTATTGAGAAGTGGAGTGTTGGATGGATCATCTATACTGATATTGAATTTTCTAACCTGAAGCTATGTATATTGCCACTTACGAGGGTAGTTCTATTCCCAGAACACTGAATTCTCAGGGAAGATTTATTGACTGAATTGTTGTTCCACATGACAATCAAATTTCAACCAGAGACTAGTTTTTGATGTGCACAGGTGAGGCAGAAATAAATGGATC
Source organism: Eptesicus fuscus (assembly GCF_027574615.1). Taxonomy (NCBI): domain Eukaryota; kingdom Metazoa; phylum Chordata; class Mammalia; order Chiroptera; family Vespertilionidae; genus Eptesicus; species Eptesicus fuscus. The sequence continues at coordinate 111,334,061 of NC_072474.1, read as the reverse complement.
CTATCCCACCATGAGCCAAAGTGAGGATACTAATCTCTAAAAATAGAGTATAGCAAATTAGCTCTTAGGGGGAATTACTTGGCAAATTCTTTCTCCCTGGACCCTGCAACACTTAGCTTCCCAGAGCTTTAATAAAATGAATCCACACTGCACCAACAAACATTTTTGTCTTTAAAAATAGTATTTCTGTTTCTTATAACTAGGTCTTTGGAAAGAAGATAAACATAAACAGAGGGTGTTATGTACAGAGAAGGCGATAAAGAGGAGAAGAAGCAATGGAATTTGGATTTTCCTCATCATTATAATGGTCCCTGGAGTTTAAGATATTTCATTTTTTGTTCCAATTAAAAGTAAGAATTTTGGAGCTGACCCTCTCTTAAGAAACAGTGAGTACTGTGAGAATATACTTCTATAGTTATAGTGATAAATGCATTGTGTTCCAAACCTTTGGGGGTTGGTTCCTATGGAAGGTGTAATGTACTAGTATTTTCCCTTAGAAGCAATGTTACATTTGAAAGTTAAATTCCTAGGCAAGTCTATTTAATCATAATGTCCCCAAAGGAAAGAGTATATTCCATTATTAGGAATATAAGCATAAATATTGCCTTTCTCTTACTAACTTCAGGAGGTAGGAATTATCTACATTTTATAAAATTAGAGAGCTGAGGCCTTGAAAGAAGAGACTGAGTGCAGAGCTGCCATTCACAGCAGGCTGGTCTCACTCCCTTATATTACACTCTCTGCTCCCTCACGAGGGCCCTTCATGGCACCTGCAATGATGGGGTTGCTAATTGAGGTTGCTGCTGGTGCCATCCATGGTGCCCTCCCAGAACGTCCCTGTCAGACAGAAAGAAGGTGCCCATTAAGATGTGACAAAATAGCTAACCTCTTCCAGGCTCTTCTCAAGAATAATTTCCACTTTTGGTGATAACATTTTTTCAAACAAGAAATTAATGCCATTTTCTTCCTTCCTGAGATATCACTGGGCCCCATTTTAAATGGATATATTTCAGACCACAGTTGGAAAAAGCCAGACGGGGTAGAATGCCAAATCCAAGAACCTCAGCCTGATTAGAAATTACTATCAAAACCAAAGGGAAGAAAATGGAGAGAGACCTGTGAGAGACCTTATTCTGGCTTTCAATAGTTGGAAATGAGATAGAACTTATTAAATGAGTTAGTTAAAGAGAAGATATGGCTGATCGTAGTTCCTTGTGAAGGAGAAAATATAAAGTCTTCTAATGTCCATTTATCTCAGTAAGAATAACTTCATTGTCACACACCCAGCACACATCTGTCAATCATAACAAACAAACAAACAAACAAACAAACAAGCAAACAAGAGGAATCACTAGTGCTTCAGGAGGTTTTGGGTTACAGGTAATTTTTTGATGAGAAAGTCAGTATTGGGAATATTTTCCAGTGTAAAGTTAAAAAAATTGATCAAATCTCTCCCTCAAAGGATTAAGCTGTCTTCCAAGGATTTATTTTACTTATAGAGGAGAGAGATGGGGAGACAAAGTAATAAAAAGAGAGGATGGAAGTTCCTGCAAGAGACCAGGAGATAGGGAGACACACAGAAGGAGAGAAAGATTGGCAGCCATAGAGAGAATAGGAGCTATCTATTATGAGAGAGAAAGGAAGCCTGATGGTCTGGCGTGGCTCCCAGGCAACACTACAGACTTTATTTGCTGTTTTTGATCCGAAACTTTGGGGAAAGGCAATCACTTCTAAATTGAAATTTTATTCCTTTTTAGCTGTGTAGGTGGGAAATAGCTTTGGAGTGCTGTGTTGGTCTTAAGTGTTCCAGGTACAATTGTGTGTCACTCCGATATTGCAGCCATCTGTTGGTAATAAATCTCTGTGTGATTGCCATCTGTGGGCAGAGAAGGAGTGCGACATGCTTCTTCATTTAGGGACCTTTGCATATATTTTTGGTTCTAAGTACCCTGGCACTGAAGACATGAATTCACTCTAAGAACCTTAAGTCCCATGGAAATAGATATTTTTAGACAGAACTGCATTGGAGTCAAAAGCTTCTAGCACCACAATTAAGCTTGTGTGAGCATGGGCAAGAACTTAATATCTCTGTGTCTCAGTTTATGCATCCACAACAAAGAGAATAATGCTCCAATAGGGTTTTTGAAAAGGGCAAATGCAGTTATATTTGTAGAAGGCTTAGCCTAGTATTTGGTGCATAATGCATTGAGTCTGTCAGGGTTGGTTTCGGAAAGCAACAATCCTTACTGATAGCATTTTAACAAGGATTTTAATATACAGAATTGATTAAATAAGGGTTGGAGGAAGAAACACTTAGAAACCAAACCAAAATAGAACAAAATACAGAGGCAGCATGGGAATAGCTCCTGGGGAAAAGGAGGGGAGAGGTTGGGTTATCAGAACTTGGAGGCTGGGAGGAAGGCCTTGGGACCCAAGTGTCTGTGGAGGGGACACTGGCCAGTCAGAGCCAGTATTTCTTTGGAAGCACAGTGAGACTAATCCTGAGAGTATGGGGAAAACAAACAAACAAACTGGAAACTGGAACGAACTGTAGCTGCCCAGGTGAAGAGCTTTTGTGGGTGTGACTACAGGAACAGAAACAAAAGAAAAAAGGAGCTTGTTTCTTCATCCTCGTCTATCCCTCCAGTCTCTCTCTAGTGTCCCCTGTTGGCAGAGCATAAAGGAAGCAGCTGGCACAATGAAAATGTAGTTTGTAGTCTCAGCCCCAGCATCAGAGTAGAGCATAAAATTGTAGTTATGAAATTGAGAGACAATAGACAATAACTGGGACATATGCACTCAATAAACGTTGGCCAGTACAATTTATCTGGCCTCTCCTCCCCTCCCTTCTTTCCTTCCCTTTCTTCTCCAGTAACCTTGATTCCCTCAGCACCACCCTCCCTCCCAGCCCCCCAATATTCTCAGGGAGAAGAAACTAAGGATGGTAAGGAAAAGGGAATGGGTCATAACAGGAGACAAAGACATAGCGAAAGGAGCCTAGTATTCTCATAGGAGGTATGAACCATCAGCCATAGGATCATACTTCTTTTTTTTTTTTTGGCAGATTGGGGTTTTTGGAACAGCTTTGTGGGACTTCCAAGAGGAAAATTTGCTGATATCTAAATGAAAAACTATTCTTCTATTAGACAGGGAACTCTTCACATGCAAAAATCAAGGTGAAGTTAATGCTTACATGTGCAGTAGAGGACAAATGGCTGCCAGTTGAACCTTTCCTAGGAAGGAGGGCAAGAGCATGTGTAGAGATACCTGCTGAATGTGTCTTGAAAAGAGGGCACAAGAGGACAGTTGGGGGTGTGGTCAATTCATCAGCTTGCCCTTTCATTCATTGCATGTCTGCTTTGGAATTGCACTAGGTGTGCTCAGAATTCACAGATGTTCAAGACACAAATCTCATTCTCAACGTGCTCAAGGAAATCAAGTACACAGTGCCTAAAATACAAAGTGAAGTTATAGAATCAGCCCTTTTGAGATGCAGCAACAATCCTGTCTCCTTCACTGGATCAACCCCATTTCTTGTGTCCTTTTCAAATCTTGTGGATTAGACTATGAGTATAGCAAATGGGTTCTCTGAGGTTCAAGGTATAATATAATTTAATATTATCAAGACAACTCAGGGAGGATAGAGAAAATACACAATTATAGTTTCATATAACAGATACTACTCTACAAAACTGACAATTTGGCATTCATTTTATCACCCACCCATCCATCCATCTATCCACCCACTCATCTATCTATCCATCCATCCATCCATCCATCCATCCATCCATCCATCCATCCATCATACACCCATCCCTTTATCCATCCTTCCATCCATCCACGCATCTATCTACCCATTCCATCCATCATCCATCTATCCCTCTATCCATCCACCCATCTATCTATACATTCCATCCATTCATTCTTCACCCATCCTTTACTTTTTCTCTCCCCTCCATCTATCTAGCCCTACTTATAATATACTGGACCCAGTACTAAGTGCTTGGACTCTTACAGATAACCACAATATAGTTCTCACCCTCAAAGAGCTCACTGTCTAATGAGGGAGACAAAAAAATAAATACTAAATTATAACAAAATAGTAGGTGCTTTTTAAAGTACCATATCTTGGTCTGATGGATGTTATTAAAAACAAAGCTAAAGCAACAGAAAAATAATTCCTAGGATGTTCAGTGTAGCACCTTAACAAATGGTTAAATGCCTGGTCTCAGATCCTGAATCCTGCCATTACTGGCTCTGTAACCATAGCAAGTTCCTTAAATTTTCTTGTGTTCTTATTATTTCACTAGTGGCCTGGTGCACAAAATTGTGCACATTAAAAGCGAATTAATTAGAGGAAATATTTTAATATTGCTATTTGCCCTTTCTCTATACTAGAAGTGTCAGAGATGAAAGAAAATTAATAAAATGTATATGAAAATCTTCCTCCTATCAGAGTCTGGGGTGCACCGCAGGACCCAGAGTCAAGTCCCCACCCACCTGCATGCGCCTCAAAAATCGCGCAAGACCCAGACCTGGCCAGCCCCACCCTCACTGGGTGAGATAAAAAATCGCACAAGACCCAGACCTGGCCAGCCCCACCCCCACTGGGTGAGATTCAGACCCAGCCAGCCCCACCCCCATCAAGCCCTGCCGGGCGGGGGGTGTAGCCTCAGGTCCCCCGGCCTGGCACTGGGGTGCAGGACACAGCCTCAGGTCCCCTGGCCCGGGGCAAAGGGTGTAGCCTGAGGTCCCCCGGCCTGGCACTGGGGCAGGGGGCGTGTCTTGAGGTCCCACATCAAGCCCCACCAGGAAGGGGGTGAGGCCTGAGGTCCCCCGGTCCCACATCAAGCCCCGCCAGGGTGGGGCGGGGGGGAAGGGGGGGCGGGCACAGTCTGAGGTCCCCCACCTCAGCCCGGCTCCATGCAGCCCCAGGTCCCTGCTGATCGCTTGTTATGGGAACCCCACCTCTGCTGTGGGCGCAGCCATCTTGTGTTATGGGAACCCCACCTCCGTTGTGGGCGTAGCCATCTTGTGAGGCGTGACAGTTAATTTGCATATTACCTCTTTATTATATAGGATATTTAAAATGAGTTGAATAGTATTTTGCTCATAAGATTGCTGGTAAGATGAAAGGATTCAACATATATAAAGCACTCATAATCATGTCTAGCACATAGAATGCATTAAAAAGTGTTGGCTACATGATCTCACTCATCTAGGGGAAATAATGAACAACATAGACTGATGAACAAGAACAGACCCAGAAACAAGGAGGCATGGGTCAGACTGTTGGGCCTCAGAGGGAGGGTAGGGGAGGGTGGGGGTAAAGGGGAGAGATCAACCAAAGGACTTGTATGCAAGCATATGAACCTTGGACAGCGGTTAAGGACAACAGGGGGGTGGGGGCATGTGTGGGGAGGGGTGTGGGATGGGAATGGAGGGATGAGGACAAATATGTGATACTTTAATCAATAAAGAAATTTAAATAAAGTATTGGCTAATATTTGTATATTACCTTTGAGTTTAACCTTTTGCACTCGGATGTCGAGTGTGACTTGACACAGTTAGCATTAGAATAAAGGAATCGAGAAAAAAGCAAGCGAGTGCAAAGGGTTAAGTTCATCATTGTATTTAATCTTTAAAACCTCTTCCAGTCCTACAGAAATAGTTATGCTTTCAAACAGGGATAGTGAGGTCCAGGGAGGAACATTTTTTGGGGAAAGTCATAGGACTTCAGAGCAGTGGAACTGGAAATCTATCTCAGTGTTTTGTCTCTAATGTTCTTTCTATTATGCCAGGAAGCATCATGTATTGACTTGGAAAAGCAACTCTTGTTCCCCAAGTGTCTTAGCTACTGACTGCCTGCAGCTGGGCTGACTGTAAACACAGCCAAATGACACAGGTTGCAGCATAACCAAGTCACTGCTGCTTTGCCCGCATCTGCCACTCAACACAAAGTCCCTGCTGATCCAGGGACAGAAGGAGTGGGTCAGGGAGCTGCCAAACACCAAATACATATCTTCATTGGTTGCCAACAGTCCCCTCCATCCAAGTCCTTGATGGGAAAATGCTCCCACAGGAGTTCACAGCATTAGGAATTCAATATCCTTTTAAAATCAAAACTGGCTTTGGAGTTTGAAATCACTCAGAAATGAGATGTTTTTTTTATTGCGATTTCATTTAGAATGTGGATAGGTTTCCTGAATTGTTTCATTCACCTTGGGCTCAGGTCCTGTGAAAATGCACCCGAACTCTGCATGCAGAGAGATCCATGAAGCTTAGAGAGAAGTAGGAAATGGTGTGGAAGCCCAGTGTTTCCCAGCCAAGGAAGCACAGGCCACACATGTGGGTGCCACAGAATTAAGTGGGGGCATGGTGATTATAAAGAGGGACATGGGAAACAGGGGGTCTGTTCATTTAAGTTCATCTCTTGAATGCCCTGTGCTGAGACCTGGGGCAGCGAGTGAAATAGCCTTGCTTTCTAGGAGTTCCTAAGCTAGCTGGGGAGGAGTGGAAACGCATGCTTACATTACACTGTAATATGGGAAGACATGGCAATACAGGTAGCATGGAAGAAGAAATGATTCCTTTTACATCTGGGAATCTAAGGAGGTTTCAGTAAGTAAATGCCATCTAAGCAGGGTTTTAAAGCATGAATAAGAGTTTTCTAGATAGATTATTTTAGGAGGTGCATTCTAAGCAGAGGCATAGCATATCTAATGACCTGGAATCATGTACTTGTTTAGCTTAACACAAATTGGTTTCTTTTTTAATAGTCCTTGGCACATCTTTTTAAAAATATATATATTTTTATTGATTTTGGAGAGGAAGGGAGAGGCAGAGAGAGATGGAAACATCAACGATGAGAGAGAATTATTGATTGGCTGCCTCCTGCATGCCCCTACCCGGGCATTGACCCGCAACCTGGGCATGTGCCCTTGATGGGAATCAAACCCAGGACCCTCATTCTATAGACTGATGCTCTATCCAATGAGCCAAACCGGCTAAGGCCAAATTGGTTTCTTAAAGAGTTGAACCAATTACCAACACTTGGTATTATCTTCTCAATTTTTTGCCAAACTAGTGGGTGTAAAATAGTATCTCATTGTGGCTTAATTTGCATTTTTAAACTACTCATGAAATTCAGTGTCTTCTCATCTGTTTGTTGACAATTTATGTATTCTGTGTAGTAACTGTCATTTCTGTTCTGGTGCATTATGGAGTAAAGAGTCCAAGTGGTACAGAACTAACATTTTTTAGCATTTATGTAACATTGTGTAGGCATTTTAAGTACATTTGTTAATATGATTCTTTTTAATTGCCTGTTTTTTTTTAAATGAGAAAATGGAGGTCCATAAAGCATGTATAATTATCTTATGTTATTTAGCTATTGTATAGCAGAGGCATGATTTAATCATGGTCTCTCTGACTCCAAGCAATAAACTTGTTCTATTTCTATGGGTTTATTTTATGGTTGCAGGAATTGCTGTTGTAGGTGGATGCAAAACCCTCCACCAGCACTGTTACATAAGTGCAGGCCCCATGACAATTTGGAGGCCTTGAGGTCCTGCCTGCCTGGTGTCAGACTTTCTCCAGCTTCACTATCACTGACCACAGAGGTCCCAAAGGCTGCAGACCAGAACAGACCCAGCTGGATGATGGCACGGAATTACACAGAGGAGATAAGTAAGTGCTGCTATTGTTTTTCACCATGGTGATGATAATGGCTTATACTGTTATGATGCTTTATGGATCACAAAACACTTGTTCATGTGTCAACACTCCTGGGAAGGAGGCAAGGCAAGGACCAGCAAGGTTACCTCCCTCCCCCAAGCACATCTGCTGATCAGGTGCCTGGCCGAGGCTGGCCTTTTTGCTCCTTTGCTGTGATATTAGAATAATGAAAGACCCTCAGTTTAGCTTGACCCTATGTACTCCAACTACAAGTTAACCCAGCAGATTCACCGGTTTACAGCCAGGATGAAAATAGTAACAAGGGAATTTCATAACAGCCCTCCATTCCCCCCTCCTCCTCCCCTGTTGAGCCCTTTCTTCTTCCATCCTTTGTGATTTGTATGAAAACCCAGTTGTGGGTTGCAATCGGGAGCAGAGAATGGGGTTCTCTAAGTCTGTACAATTTTCAGACCATCATAAAGGAAGAAAAAGCTTTTTCAGTCATTTGAAAATGGTAATAAATGGGCTCTGAGTCAGGCAATTTGCAAGAGATGTGAGCAATTACGAGACTTTAACCTGTTCTGAAAGGAGCCGTGCCACCCCAGATCCCCTTTGCTGGCCTCCTGCTGTACCACATCTGAAGCTGTGGCCCGCAAGGACACCGAAAACACACCTTGTCCTTCTTGCCCAAAGATGCTAAGACATAGTTTGCCTCTGAAAGGGCCATTCCCGAAGAATTACACACTGTAGCTTCTGCGGTTTCAGTGGTGGTGTTTGTTTTTCTGTCCCCTTTCCTCCTCCGAATTATGTTCTGCCCCAGATCACCTCAGTTCCTCTGGAGACCAGCAGTTTGGTTCAAGGATTACACAGTGGGTTTGGGAAACAAAGCACCTGGGTCCATTGCCAGCTTTGCCTGTTAGAGGCTTTGTGGTCTTAGAAGAGTCATTTACTATCATCAGCCTCACTTTCTTCATCTGACAAATGGGAATAAGACTGACTCATAGGGTTATGCAGTGAGTGAAATGTAACGCTGTGGGATAATACTTTGCACACAAAATTGATTGTTTTCTTAATTATTATGTCTTTTTACATTTATGGCTCTCTCTCTCTCTCTCTCTCTCTCTCTCTCTCTCTCTCTCTCTCATCTTGAAACTTATCCACCATTTCCAACAAAATGCTCCTTCCCCAAACTCATTTCAAATTGTACTTTGCCATTCTTTTTAAAGGGCTTGGTTTGTGTGATGTCAACTTTATTTGGTGTGTCAACTTGTCTGTGCCATCATAGCTAGATATTTGGTCAAATGTTATTCAGGAGGTTTCAGGATGATGGGTCCTTCCTCATGCTGGCTCCTTCTTTGAATTTCAAAACCCCTTACAAGTCTGTGCCATAGAATTTAGCAACACATATATCCTGGCTTGTGGTATTTTTTAAAAGTGTCAATTTTAGATTCTTAATGGACTTGAGAGCTTTTAAACTCAATCATGGGAGAAATGGTTAATTGAGCAACTACTATTCACTATTAGTTTCCAGAGATAAATGTATAAGACGTGGCTTTCTGTTCTTCAATGGCTCATATCTAATGGGAGAGGTAGACTAGTCATCAGGAAATTAAAATGCAGTGCTATGAGTGTGATAGTGGAGAGGTGTGTAGTCTTTGGGGAGAGAGAAAGTGAGTGTGGGAGGAGGGTGACTGTAAGGAGGGATCTTATGGAGCACATACCATGTTTCAAGCCTAGTGCAAGGAATGTGTATGTACCACCTTATTTAATACTTATAACAATCCTGCAAGGAATACATAGATCAGTGTCCCCATCTTTCCAATGAAATCAAGAAAGAAGTGACTTGTAAGGATCAGAGAGTTTGGTGGGCTCATGGGGCTGCTGGCTCCAAAGTCCATGCATTTTCCCATTATCCTCTCTCCTGGGAGGGTTGCTTGGTAACCACTAGAAAGTTCCGTTCTGCCACTGGCCTCTAGAACACTTTCTATTCTTTCCTTTTTTTTATGCTATTTTCTTTTATCTCACATGGACTTTGATTTTACTGGAGATTACCAAAATAAGATGATAAACAAATAACAACAACCAACAACAAAACCCCTGTAGTTATTAATTTGCTGTTAAAACTTGAATTTGAAGGAATTAGTTTTGAATTTTTTATCAAATTATTATTTGTTTGTTAACCAGACAAAATCATTAAAAATTCACCACATGTTAAGATATTCCATCATATCTAATTATAAAACAAGGTGTTTCTTTTGATGAATCTTTTTTTATAAATTCTCTGTTACTCAACTGGGTTTGTTTTTCCCAAGAAACAATAGACTTCAATATGCTTTTGATGTGGAGCAAGAGAAGAAGGAACAAAGGAAAGAAAGCAGGTAATAAAGAAGGAAGGGTAGATGGGTAGACCACTGCAAGGCATTCTGGGAGTGACAGTCTACCAGTAGCTATGGATCCACTGACAGTGGATACCGGAACCCTTTTCCTTGGATGTGGTTAAGATTCCGGGTTCACCCCCTTCAGGTCAAGGAGTGCCTCCCATAATAGGGCTATTTTATTTTGGGCTGCTATCACAAATTACCATAAACTGGGTAGCTTAAACAGTAGAAACAGGAGGTCAGGAAGTCCAAGATCAAGGTGCTGGCCAATTTGGTTACTGGGAAGGGCCCACTTCCTGGCAGAGATGGAGAAACCTTCATGCTCTATCCTCACATGGCAGAGAGAGAGCTCTGGTTTCTTCACCTCTTTATCAGGGCACCAATCACCTCATGAGAGTCCACTCCCATGACCTTATCTGAACCCAATTACTGCCCAAAGGCCCCATCTTCAATACATCCCTTTGGGGATGAGGGCTTCAACCTATGGATTTTGGGGGAACATAAATCTTCAGTCCACAGTCCAATGGCTCCTCTGTCTCTATTCTCCTTTGTTTGGCACTTAAAATGCCCAATGTCATATGGACTTAATGATCCTGCTGGTGGGAATGAGGTATCTTTCACTTGAGGGATGAATCTTTATACCTATCACTGTTTCTTCCAACTTTAACTTTCAAAACACCTCCTCCCAAACCACACAGTCACCTTAAATTTCAGCCATTCCCTGCCCCTCAATACTCCCTTCAGTTTTTCCCTCCTCTAGCATCTACTTCCTTTCATTTCTGCTCTACTCTCCAAAACCCACTTTATCAAAGCCCTCTCTCTTCTCTCCAGTTGGAATCTATCTCTCGTCCTCTGTTGTTAACTTTTACAGTTGGAAGAAATGCAGACACAAATCCAACTCTGTTGCTCACCAGCTGTGTGATTTAAGGAAAGTTCCATAACTTTCTCAGCTCCTCTCATATTAAATGAGAAACTTAAATCTTTGTCAGCATGTCTTTGGGACTTTGCATATATTATTTTCTCTGCCTACAACAATCTTTTCCTCTAATTTGCTTGGTTGATTTATTCTTCAGAATTCATTGTAGAAGTCACTTCTTCCTGGAAGTCTTCTTTGATTTTTTTCAAATTGGTATTTGATGGCCTCTCTGTTCTCCTTAGTTGCCTGCACTTCCCTGTTCCTACTTTCTGTTACCTTGTAATTGTGTGTTTTCTTGTTTCTATTCCTCCCCTCAAGACCATGTCACTAGGCCTAGAGCATAGAGTAGATCATCAGTAAATATTGCCAAAGATACTTCACTAATACTTATGTGTGTAAAGTGCAAGGTGTATAGCAAGTAACTGTTCAACAAATTATAGTTCTCTCCTCCTTCCTTGTATCTTAGTGTAGTATCTCACGATGAAGTCAGTGTTATTTGTTTCCATCTCTTTGCTTGATTTTATACATTTTAATGGTTGTATGCATCTTAAAACTTGAATCAATTAATTATCTTTTATCCTTCATAGGATCTAACACACAGCACCATTCATACAGTAGGCACTTGACAACTGTTGATGGAACTGTAATACATATCAGTATGAAATTCTTTCATTTTAAGTACTCATTTTAGGAAAACATTTTGCCTACCTTCAGTGGTGTCATCGTAGAGTTTATTTAAAAAAGGGGTTTTAAGTGTTTTTGGAATGAATGGATGATGAACATCTGGGATTCTTGCTCATGCATGTGCTAGATTAAAGTTGTCCTCTCATGAGGACACAGAGCTCCCCGTCCTTCATTTGTCTCTCATTGTGCCTTACGTGTGGATTGTTGCTTAAAAAAGTGTCACTGAATTGAAGTGGGAAAGGAGCCTGGTGATTGTGCTTTTATCTTGGTGTTTTGAATCCCCTTATTGAACTCCCCAAAAGGTACCATCAAGGCTCATAGCAGTAGACACTCTGTGGATATGCAAATGGAGAGCAGCAAAGAGAGCAGACATGAGTGCATTTTTTTAAAAGGAAGAAAATTGTGTCAGAAGTCAGGCATGGAAACTCACTCTTTCTCATCTCTCTTGTTCTTCACTTCAGGGACATCTAGGAAACAGCCAGTAAAAGGCTGCAGTTCCTGCAATGAGAGTTATGGGGCCCAAACATCTCCTGGACAGACCAGGATGGATGACCAAGGTAGCACAGAGCAGTGGGCTTTTCCCACTCTGCCCCCACTTCTGCCAGGAAGGCTTTGGCTTGTCCAAGAGCTTCCTCTTCATCCTCCCAGCCCAGCAGAGGAAGGGCCAGGGCTGCTGAGAGGCAGACTGTGTGACAGGGGAGGGAAGCTGCTGAGGGCAGCGGCTGCAGCCCTGATGCCAGGGGCACTCATGTATTTCATATTTGGATTTACAAGTATAATGAGGCGTCATCTGTTGACTACCAGCCTGCCATCCATCAACCATGTTCCACTGGAGGCAGAGCCCAGGTCCTGCTGGGCCTCCAAAACATTGGCTTGTTCTCTTCTCCTGCCTTGGGGTCCTGGTAAATGAGGGCAAGGGAGCTACAGATGGAATTTATTTGCTATGTGTGTGTGTCTGGGGGCAGACAAGGCTGCGGCTGGTGTCCCTGCCAGGAAACACACCAGCTGGTGATGTTTTTACGTCTGCTCTCCCCGCTCCAACTCCAATGAGGAGCCAGTCAGAGAACTGATGTGCTAAGCCTGCCTTCTTTCCATTTGGGTTTATACACTCTTGGCACGACGGCTTCCCAAAGGCTCTGCTCCTTGGTGTTCCTGGCAGTGAGGCTATGATGACTGGCCCTCTGGGATACAGGGAGGAGGCAGAGAGCTTTTTGGGTGGGTGGCTTCCTGCACCTGCCCTGCTTACATTAGGGATTTCCCCCTCTCACATATTGGGTTGAGATAACTCAGTACAAAATAGAGGATTTCTTGCTCATTGTTGGGGAGTATTGGATTGAATTCTCTGTTCAGAAGGGAAGCCTCATGGATAATGCTAGTACTGCATCTTGAGAGGAGATGGCCTGAGTCCCATAATTAGGACAATCCACCCATCACCTCTGTCACACTGGTTTTCTCAATGCTAAAAATGTTACAAAGTCTTTGGAATACATGGTTCTGAATTCAAAGATTTCCTAGATGAGTGAGCTTGGAAAGTTTCTTATTTAACCCCTCTAACTTTCTCAGTGTTCTCATTTATGGAATAAAGAATGAATGGATAGATGAATAAATTTATCTATCTATTTATATATCTATCATCTATCTACACTGAGTGCCCAGATTATTATGCGTTCAGAGATCATAATAATCTGGTCACTCAGTGTATATCCTATATAATAAAAGGCTAATATGCAAATTGTCCCCTCGACCAGGAGTTGGACCAGCAGGCAGGACAGCCAACTGCCCATGTCCCCTTCCCCTGGCCAAGCTGGCCGGACCCCACCCATGCACGAATTCATGCACTGGGCCTCTAATATATATATTAGACTGAGTGGCCAGATTATTATGCATTCAGAGATCATAATCTGGCCACTCAGTGTATCTATCTATCTATCTATCATCTATCTATCTATCTATCTATCTATCTATTTCTATTGAGACAGAGTTTTAATTCCAATCCTCATATGGTCTCCTACCCCTATGAGTGGTGCTGTTTTGTGTAGAAATCTCACAGGCTTCCAGATCCCATTTTATAATGATACTTTTATAAATTGGGCTTACTAGCATTTCTCTTTTCCAAATCATGCACGTGTTTGTGAATATTTGCATGTGTTTGTGTGTTGGTCCTTAATATACTATATTAAAAAGCAAATGGCATCACAAGGGTACTTTATAGTCAAAATACCCAGGTTGAATCTTGGCTCTGTTACTCACTAGTAAGTTCACCTAGGACAAGCGGTTTAATATAAATGAACTAGAATTGATCTCATGTTAAGTGTTCTTACCACAAAAACAAAAACAAAGCCCCCCAAAACTCAAAGGGATACAAGTAAACTTTTGGAGATAAATAATATATCTATTATAATAATTGTGGTGATGGTTTTATAGCTATTTGCCTATATATGCCCAAACTTATAAAAATGTATACATTAATTATGTACAGTTTATAAGTGCTCCCCACTTTTGGACACAGAGGCTAATTCTGTATTAGCAAGGATGGGTAGAAGATTTCTTCTTCCTTACCACAGGGACAGAGTTAGTGGGAAAGATTTGAGCTCCAGAAATGGAGATTAATACTAATTAAGAATACATAAAATGTATCAGTTCCATGGAATGCCTTCAGAGGACCATAAACTGTATCCAAAACTGTGCAAGATCATGTGTGCATTTTCTAGGTAGAAATTCTGTAACTTTCACCAAATTCCAAAGAAGACTTAAAAAAAATAGAACTAGTATCTTAGAATATAGAGAGCTGAACAACAAAGGGAGAAATGAATAGAAATGTCTTTCACCAAAATTCAAAAAAAACACAAAACATTCTCTTTACACATCTACCACAAATCATTGATTCTGACGTCAGTAATTTTTAACATCTTAAATTTGATTGTATCTCACAACTGAAGGCATCATATTGGATGAGATATGATAATCCTTTGAGATTTTTTGGCTTGATTTTATATTTTTGTACTTCTCAGTAAGAAAGTCTAGCTGTCAAATATATATTCAAAAATAATTCCAAAGAGCTTTGAATTCAGGGCCAGGAGACCTAGAATTCCTGATCTTGAACAGTGTTAGCTTTAGCAAAAAATTTCCTTTTCCTGAGTCTCTATTTCATGTGTGGTATGAAAAGGTGGAACCAGTTGGTTCCTCAGAACCCCCTTAAGGAGCACGTGGTGTGGGGAGGTAGTGACAGGGTGGGTTTGGCTCTGGTAGTCCCACCTCCTTCAGCCTAGAACAGCTCTGTGTTATGTCTTTTACAAAACAGATTTGCTTTTACGCTTTTTTTTTTTTGAAAAATGATTTCTGCTGTTAAGAAAACAAAAAGATCGGAAACCCCTCCATCTGGCATTTATAACTGCTGTTGTGGGTATGAAGAGTTTTGTGAATTTGTCACCAGATTTTTGTACTCTCATTCTAATGGTGATAATAAATTTATTTGCAATAACTCAGAGTGATTAAAAGTACAGACATTGGGTGACTAGACTTACCTGGGCAGTTATACCTGCCATGTGACATTGGTCAAGTAATCATAAGAATGGGGATCGTGCTGTTACCTCCATCATGGAAAAGGCTCATATGATGCCTGACCAATAGAGATCCTTAGTGACTATGAGCAATGACCACTATTTCTGTCCCCTGAATATGAATGGGTGGAGGGGGGATGATTCTCATTTGTCCTCAGCATGGACTTTACCCTTTCTACTCCAATTCCATCTCATAGAAAGTCTTGCAAATCCTTGGACCCAAGAGATGTTGGCCACTGGAGATGACCTTAGCACCACTATTGAGTTCACTATTTATGCAGCAAACCAAATGAGGCAGGCAGCACACTCAGGTTGGTAAGGGGCATAAGAAATGCCAACAACTGTGACAAAGGTGGAATGAAGTTTAATTTAAAGGATATTCATTGTGGCCGGATCCAGGGCATATAGGGTGATAGGATATGTTCCCTGCCATTTACGAGCTAGCATACTAGTAGGTAATCAGGGTGGACACAGGGCTGAACAATATGGTGGACAAAGAACAGGGGCTGACTGATCCCTACATGCAGGTCTGGGAAGCTTTCCCAGAGGAAACATTTGAACTTGACTTCAAGGGAGGACAAGAATGACCACAGGTGGGAGGGTGGAAGAAAGAAGGGCTTCTCAGTTGGTGGCATGGCCAAAACAAGGAGTATCTTCAAAAAATAACAATTAATAAAGTAAAGCAGTGGTTAAGAAAAATCATTGTGAACATTACTTCTTCCATGCTAGAAAATTAATGAAGAACTTTATAGGAAGTTTTTCCATGCAGTTCATTTAGTTCTTAAACAACCCTGTGAGACAAGTTATATTCACATCCCCATTGTATAGTTGAGGAAACTGAGGAAGTATCTTGCCCAAATTGATAAGTGGGGTAGCTTGGACTTGACCCCAGACGGTCCTGCTCTTCATCAATGGCAATCATTGATAATGAGGCCAGTCAACCAGGCTGGGGCCAGATTATGGAAAGTGAGCAGCATGAAGCTCCATGAAAGCCATGGGAATAACCCTGGGCTTCCCCTATAGGACAGGGCTCCTCACCTGAGGCACTTCTGACATTTTAGGTTGTAGTGCAGGGCTATTCTGTGCGCTGTGGGACATTTCACAGCATCCCTGACCTCTACCACTTGATGTTAGTAGTACTCTTTCCCTGAGCTGTGACAATTACAGATGCCTCCAGACATTTCTCACCGTCCCCTGGGAGGCAGTCTCCTGTGGCTGGGAACCGCTGCTGCAGGCAGGCTCGCTTAAGGCACTGCTTATCCACTCTGAATAAGCAGAGCAGAAGCCAGCAGAAATTCTCTCTGCTCAGCACCAAATTGTCTCCAGCAAACTCTCAGCTTGGAAATTGCTCATCTTGGCAGCTGGGGTCTTGATTTCCCCAAGGTGACTCACACATCTCCTTGTCTGTGGGAGTCAGCTGGCTATGTGTTCCAACAAGGCCCCTCGTGTGTTGGAAGGAGGTGCGACATCAGACCCATCAAAGCCCGTGGATGCACAGTTAAGCAGTGCACTTGCCGAAGCGTGACCATCGGAGCGCTTTGATTCAAGGCTTGTTTTGTTCAGAACAGCATCGAAGTTCTGAACCGTATATTGAGAAGTGGCATTGATTATGTATTAATTTGTTACAAGCATTGGGCACCATCATCTTTTTTTTTAGAGGTATGTGTCTATCATTTTACTTTTAAAAAATATTTTTATTGATTTCAGAGAGGAAGGGAGAGGGAGAGAGAGATAGAAACATCAATGATGAGAGAGAATCATTGATTGGCTACCTCCTGCACGTCCCCCACTGGGGATTGAGCCCGCAACCTGGGCATGTGCCCTTGGTTAGAATTGAACCTGGGACCCTTTAGTCAGCAGGCTGAATCTATCCACGGAGCCAAACCGGCTAGGGCCCAACTCATCTTTTTATTTTCTGGGCCCACCTCCAAAGACAATACTTATCTCACTTAAAAAAATATATATATATTTAATTGATTTCAGAGGGGAAGGGAGAGGAAGAGAGAGAGGGAAACAATGATGAGAGATAATCATTTATCGGTTGCCTCCAGTAAGGCCCCCAGTGGGGATCAAGCCCACAACTCGGGCATGTGCCCTGACTGGGAATCTAACCATGACCTTCTGGTTCAGAGGTCAAAGCTCAACCATTGAGTCACACTGGTCGGGCATCTCAAAAATTTTGATATGGTGTGTTTAAATTAAAAAAAATATATATATTTTTTTATTGATTTCAGAGTGGAAGGGAGAGTGAGAGAGAGATAGAAACATCACTGATGAGAGAGAATCATTGATTGGCTACCTCCTGCACTCCCCACACTGGGCAACCTGGCACGTGCCCTTGACTGGAATCAAACCTGGGACCCTTCAGTTCGTAGGCCAATGCTCTATCCACTGAGCCAAACCAGCTAGAGCAAGGTGTGTTTAATTTTGAAGTATTTTCTGATTACCTCTGTCATTTTTCTTTGAAAAACGGTTTATTTTGGAGTGATTATTTTTTCCTGATATTTGTAATTTTCATATTTTTCTGTTTTTAATTTTAGTTTAATTCTATTATGATCAGAGAAAATAGTTTGTATGATTTCTATGCTTTGAAGTTTTTGAGACTTGTTTTATGGCCCAGCATATGATATATCTCAGTGGATTTTCTCTGTATACTTGAGAATTATCTATATTCTGTCATTGATTAGTTGTGCTATGATAAATGTCAATTAGATAAAATTAGAGGTAAATGTTTAAGTTTTATATTAGACCTTATTCTGTCTAATTTATCTATCAATTGCTAGAGGAAGAATGTTGAAATCTCCACCTATTATTGGGAATCTGTCCATTTTCCTTTAGTTCTATCAGTTTTTACTTCATAGGTTTGGAAGCTTTATTACCATGCACCCACACATTTATTCTGTTTTCCGCCAGCATTATAGATTTGTCATAATACAGTTTACTTCTACATGTTATAAACTCTCTGATGCATTATTACTTTTAAAACTTAAACAAATCCCTTAAAATTAAAACAAAGAAAAACGATTTTTTCTTTTACACAGATCATTATTATTTAAACTGTTCTGAATTCTTTTGAGTAGATCCAAGTGTCTACAGGGTATAATTTTCTTCTTGTCCAAAGCACTTTCTTTAACATTTCTTCTAGTGAAGATAGCTTCACAATAAATTCATTCAGTTTTTGCTTATCTGAAAACATTTTAAATTACTCTTCACTTTTCAAAGTTGTTTTCACTGGATACAGAATGTCATTTTTTTTTTCACCCTCCAGCACTTTAAAGATGTTTTATTGTCTCCTGTATTGCATTGTTTGTGACATGAAATCTGCAGTCATTCTTATCTTTGTTTCTCTGAATATAATGTGTCAGCTTTACTTATGGCTTCTTTTAAGATTTTTCTCTTTGTCCATTTGATTATGATGGGCCTTCATATGGGTTTCTTTGTTTTTATTTTGCTCAGTGCTTGTTGAACTTTTTGACTGCATGTGCTTATGGTTTCCATCAAATTAAAAAAAAAAATTCAGCCATTATTTATGTAAACATCCTCTTCTGCCTCCCTCCTTTGTTCAGACTCCTATTGCATTTATATTAGACTAATTGATGTTGTCCCTCATGTTATTGGGGCTTTGTTAATTGTTTTTCTGTCTTTTATCTCTATGTGCTTAAATTTGAGTAGTTTCTATTGCTATGGTTTTTAGATCATACTGATGTTTTTTTCTGTTGGTGTCTAATCTGTTATTAACTTCATGCATAGAATTTTTCATTTTAGACAGTATATTTTTCAAGTGTAGAAGTTACCTTTGAATCCCTTTTTGTTTTTGCAATTTCTTCTTTCATCATTTTCATGTTTCATATAGTATATATGCATATACACTGAGTGGCCAGATTATTATGATCTCTGAACGCATAATAATCTGACCTTCAGTAAATATATATATATATATATATATATATATATATATATATATATATCTCCTATCTAATAAAAGAGTAATATGCAAATTGACCATCACACCAAGACACAAGATGGCCGGCCCCATGTAGTCAAAGATGGCTGCCCCCATGTGGACACAAGATAGCCACCACAAGATGGCCTGCAGGGGAGGGCAGTTGTGGGAAGTTAGGGGTGACCAGGCCAGCAGAGAAGGGCAGTTGTGGGTGACCAGGCCAGCAGAGGAGGGCAGTTGGGGGGACCAGTCCTACAAGGGAGGGCAGTTGGGGGGACCCAGGCAGGGGAGGGCAGTTGGGAGGGCACAAGGCCTGCATGGGAGGACAGTTGGGGGGGACCCAGGCCTACAGGGAAGGGCTGTTGGGAGCCAGCAGTACTGGATTGTGAGAGGGATGTCCGACCACCCATTTAGGCCCGATCCCACTGGGCTGAGGGACACCTACCCCCCACCCCGTGCATGAATGCATGCACTGGGCCTCTAGTATATATATATTAGAGGCCTGGTGCATGAATTCGTGCATGGGTGGGGTCCAGCCAGCCTGGCCAGGTGGAGGGGACATGGGCGGTTGGCCGGCCTGCCTGCTGGTCCAACTCCTGGTCAAGGGGACAATTTTCATATCAGCCTTTTACTATATAGGATATACACTGAGTGACCAGAATATTATGCATTCAGAGATCATAATAATCTGGCCACTCAGTGTATATATAGTATATATGCAGTTTAAAGTACTTGTCTGTGAATTTCATTATATATCTACTGTGTATGTACTATCAGGATCTACTTTTACTGGCAAAGAGATCTTGTGCATGGAAATATTTGTACAATTTGCAAAAAACCTCCCTGCATCTCTCAGTTGGTAATGCATTTGGCTTGAAGTTGCAGAATAATGAACTAAGAATAACTTAAATAAATAGAGGTTTATATATCTCATAAAATACCTGGAGGTAAGCAATTGCTAGTTCTAATTTAACAGGTCAGTAATGTAAGCATTATTGTGATTCTCTTAGTTGTTTTTCTCATGTTGGTAACCTCACTGTTTCAAGAAAACTCAAAACATACAGACATCACAATGGTATTTGATGTAGCAAAAACCTCATGCCTCCCAAGTCTATTTTTTTCCCCATGAAAGCCACAATTTCCTGGAAATTCAGCCCAGTGACTTTCCATGTATGGCCAGAAATGGGTCATGTGACTCCCTGTAGACTAAACACTTGTCAAGTGGAACAAAATGACAATGACTGGTTTAGAACAATGATACATCTTCTTCTTGGACTCCAAAACTAATTGGGGCTCTGGTAGCAGGGAGATGGATGGTGGAGAAGAGACAAGCAGCATTTTCCATACTCTGTAGTGACAAAATGTCAAGTTCATCATCAGAATGGATTTGATCTTTATCTGATAGGGAATTTGATAAGAGAGAGGAGTAGAGTGCTGTGTGCAATCCACTCTAATCTAGCACAATCCTGATCTCAAACAAGTAGAAGTTCAGAAGCAAATTGTCAGACTTGTGAGCTGTTAGGTTCTGTGTAAGTAAAGCACAGTGAGGCCGCTGAGTTGGTGAGTTTTGTATCAGCTGACGGGTCTGGTGGCACACATGGTAGGGAGAGTCACAGTAAGCTGAGAAAAGAATAAGACTGGTGAATTCTTGTCTCTTGAAAGCTTCCATTGTGAGCTGTGTGACCTTGAACAACTTACTTAACCTCTTTAAGCTTCAATTTCTTCATCAAAAGCTAGAACTAACAATATAGCTTTTCTAGGGATTTAGGAGAGATACTCTGCCTACAGTAGCAGTTCTCAAAGATTTAGGTCTGGGGGTCACTCACACCCTTAGAAATTATTGAGGGCTCCAAAGAGCTTTTGTTTACATTTTTCTATCATTGATCTTGATTCTATTAAAAATTTAAAACTGAGAATTAAAAAAGGATGTGTTTATGAATTCATTAAAAAATAATAAAATGCATTGCATGTTAAAGTCAATCACATTTTAAATTAAAAACCCCCTATATTTTCCAAAATAAAATATAATGATGAAAAGTGTGGCATTATTTTACATTTCTGCAAATCTTTTCTGGTTTAGCAGAGGATGGCAGGATTTTTCTATGTGTTTCTGCATCCAATTACATGTCAGGTAGGTTCTGGAAAACCCCAGTACAGGCTTGCGAGAGTGAAAAGGGTAAATACTGTCTTAGCATTATTATGAGAATAGTTTCAATCTCACAGGCTCTCGGGAAAGTCTCCCCAGGGTTCCTGGACTAACATTAGAAACTGTTGGTTAAGAAAATAGGCTCTTCCTCTCCTGAGTACACATGAGCAAGATATTAACGGCCTCTGTGCCTTAGTTTTCTCATCTGTAAAATGGACACAGTAATGCTTTCTATTCCATAAGACTGATCTGAGGATTATACGCATTCTCTTAGAATCATGTGGGAAGTTTAGTAAGTGATCGTTAGTTATTCTTACTCCTTAGCAAATGCATGGGAAACAATTCTGCTCCCCTTTCCCTTTGGAGCAGAAGGGACCTTTGCAACATTTTGTCTGAAAAGTGAAGGAGAAAAATCTCTAGATTTATCCATAGTGACCCAAATTTGAATAAAAATGATCTCTTTGGGGTAGTGGTAATGATGAATGCATGCTATCCATGTAGTATTAGAAATCATTTCCATCGCTGTCATCTTACTTATTCCTTGTAACAAACTGTGATATGCATGAGGCATATTTATTATCCCCATTTTACATACCAGGTGATTGAGATGCCGAGGTGAAAGGGCTTGGCCGCAGTCAGAGATCTCTAAAGGGAACCGTTACCTGCTGGCTCCCCATCCCGAGCCTTTGAGGTCCCCTTCCTGCCCCAGCCCTGGTTTTGCACATTAATATGTATCTAGTGCACTTGCTCCCAGGAGGCAGGTTCAACTGCATCAGCTTTTGAAATTGGTGCCTGAAATTTGTTTTTATTAAGGACAGAAAATTCACTGAATAGACAAATGGACTTAAAGGCCTTTATATCACTTTGGAGATAGAAAATGCTTGGGTAAGTGTTATTATCCACGAGCTAGTAATTAGATTTTTTTTTTTTTTAAAGAAGCAGTAACTATGCGGGACCAACTCTAAGAAAATGAGATCTGAAAAGGGGGCATTGGCCAGCAACTTTGGGTCAGAAGACCTCAGGCTTATTCAAATTTTGATTCAGGAAGTTGCTACAGGCTAAGGGGCAAACGTCTGTCTGAGACATTAATAAATTCCACAGCTGACCTCATTGTATCAGGAGTCTGGGAAGGATGTGTAAATTCAATACCATTAGCGGAGGAGACGGTGCGCCCACAGTGATTCCTGGGAGAATCTTATCGGCAGGAAACGAGGGGAGAAAGGTAAAGATGCTAATTAAACTTTAAAGGCTTCTTGGAAAGCCTGGTGCCTGGCATGTGAATAGTCATGGAAGTAGTAATGCTGACAATACCATGGGATAGGCCATGGCTTTTGGTGCCTCTTCAGAACTACTGACTTCTTGAGCAGCTCCTCTCATAGAAGCATCCTGTGGTTTGATTGATTGGGGAGGAGAGGGAGGTCTGAGCAGGAGGTCCTAGAGCTGTATTAGCTGTATTGTTCCAACTTTTGTTGAAACATTTTTATCCAAGACTGCTAACAACAGAGGACAGCCCAGCCAGTGTGGCTCACTGGTTGAGTGTCAACCTATGAACCAGGAGGTCATCATTTGATTCCTGTTCAGGGCATATACCCGGGTTGTGGTCTCAATCCCCAGTGTGGCAGCTGATCAATGATTCTCTCTCATCACTGATGTTTCTATCTCCCTCTTCCTTTCCCTTCTCCACTGAAATCAATAAAAAAAAATTTTAAAAAAAACACCAACAACAAATAGGACAGAGAATTTATATGTGGTGGGGGTTTAGGAGGATGGTTAGAATGGCTGGATCTGGGGGGAATAGCATAAGCTTTCTTTGGAGTCTGGTATATTATGTTCTGTTATATTACACTAGAGGCCCAATGCTTGAAATTCGGCTGCCTCTGCCTTGGCCCCTGCCCGCGACAGCTTTGTCTGGAAGGAAGAATGTCCAGAAGGACGTCTGGTCTAATTAGCATATTATGCTTTTATTATTATAGATTCTATTGCTTAGCAGACCCCCTGTGTATTTTAATATAAAAATAAAGTTTTGCCACAAATCTTAGAGTAAAATAAATGGTTCAGGAAGATGCACTGGACTTTTGTTGTGGTTTAATAGAGTCCTGGCACATGGAGGGGCTCTCTTAGCAATTTCCTCATAGTCATGTCAGTTAGAACTACCATCACTAGTTTTCCATGGTTGTGCAGCTCTCATACTTTTTAAACTTAATCATGTTGCAATTGACTCAATTTTAAACCTAAACACATCTTTTAGCCTCATACTAAACGCTACTATCCAAAAAATGATGACTTCCTAGTCATGTTACTACGTTTCTTGTGGTTAAAATTAACACTAAACATTGAAACTGGAGGCTCCAAGCTTAGACCTGTGTTCTCTAGAAAATGCTTCATTCCCTACTTTGGGAAACAGTGGTTCTTAAACTTTATCAGGCATAGGAATTAATGGAGATGCTAAATGCATTTTCCTGGGCCTCAATTTCAGAAGGTTTCATTCAGTAGTCTTGGGAGGGCCCAGAAATATGCATTTTTTCCCCTTACAGCTACTCCCAATGATTGTGATCCAGGTGGATTCTGGGTAAAACTTGAAGAACACTGACCTAGGGGAAAAGATGGACCACTTACTTGTCTTTTAAATGATCTTCCATAAATCTCTCCTCTCTCAGTCAGATTTTTAACAGGAGCTAAATAGTAGACAATTTAACAAAAAGCAGAATAATTCACATTTTTTAAACAATTTTCTCATAACAAACACTATGTTAATGATGTTATGTTACCTCATTTCATCCTCAAAACAGTCTTATTTAGTAAATACTATTATCTTACCCATTGTATAGATGAGAAAACTGAGGTTCAGAGAGGTTCCCAAAGTCTCACAGTTAGTAAGAGGTGGTATGGAACTCTAGTGCAAATCCTCCGCTCACCTGTGCACCTCCAGGATTCTCATCTCTTTTTCTAAAGAGACTTTTTCTAAAGGCCCAGATAGTACACCTTTTCAGGCCAATCAGCCCCTGCTGCAATTATTCAATTCAGCCACAGACAACATGGAGATGGGGGAATGTGGCTCTGTGTCAGTAAACCTTTATTTACTGAAAGAGTAGTTTTTCAAGCTTGGATCTCGACAAAGCAATACTCTGAAGTTATGTTATTTGAGTTTTCTGGCATTCAGGTGTTGGGGGAAATGGAAGCTTGTGGCCAATACTCCATTTTGAAGACAAAGGGGATGCTTTTTAATGCTTTTTATTTTCAGGGTTTCATACAGTGCCTTATGTGAATAACAATTTATATATCGTTTGTTGATGGAATAACCCATGCAGCCTCCCTTTCTGTTCCCATCAATGGTCATCTCTTTAGGATCTATTTCATTGTTACTCTGTTTTCAAGGCTGCACTTTATCTTTTCAAATAATCATCAAGTCCTTGAGGTCACTGAGGATGTTATATAACTTTATTACTCTTTTATTCTTCTACAATACTCTGTGCAAAACTAGCTTTACATAAAGACTTCAGTTGATGGCTCAAATGACTTCCCTCTTTTTTGAAGCAAACAAGTCCATGCAATTGACAGTAACATTCTAATTTGGCTCTTCAGGTAGGTCCAGTTGATGGCTGCATCATCTATCCTCATTGGCATTTTAGTGATTAGGTATTTGTCACATCTCCCAGGCTTGTGACTGCATTTATTTAAAGCCCTTCAGCGCAGCACCTCCAGCAGTGGTTTGTGCAGGAGGGAAATTTAATAAGCACTGAGCCATGATCAGATATTGGCTGTTTTCCACCAAGTGAGCTCTCTGGCCCTTCCCTGGTCTGCCCCTGTGAACTTGCCTAAATTACAGAGGACATGCTACGCACTTCACAATATGTCCCCTTCACCTTCAACTCATATTTGCTCACAGAAATACAGTGTTAAGACATTATCCTAATTAGTGGAGGGAGAGAGAGAGCTAGTTACTTCCTTTATTTGGAAACTGGTTTGCTCACCTGAAGAAAGAGGGAAGACAGTGTGATCTCTAAGCGCTCTCCATGTTGAGTAAGACTTACTTCAAATCTAGGCACTTTAAGAAGGGGATGGGGCACAGACAGAGTATAGACAATATAATATGCTGCTTTAGTGAACCACGGATATACTATGAAGACCAACTCAGAGTCCAGCATTGACAGAGCACTAACAGAGGGGTGGGTACAGAGAATCTAAGGGTTCAAGGAAACTGACACCTAGTGTTTACTGGATGCTGTTCACTTTCACATAAGCAGCCTTTACAACAAGCCTAAGAGAGAGAGAGAGAGTTTTAAAAACTACTTTTATCATCATCATTTAGAAAACAAGGGAACAGTGAGGTCAAATACTAGACACAGTCATAGAACCAGAAGAAGCAGATCCAGGATTGGAACCCTCATGGAACTCTGAATCCATGCACACTTCCCCCTGGGTGGCACAATTCCCAGCCCCAGTAACAGCCCTCTGTCTTTATTTAAACAACAGAGTGATTTTAGTGCATGTCATTAGAAGCGGCTGGGAGCATCATTAACACTTCCGGCCACAAGAGTACCGTTTAGGGCAATGAAGCGGATATCTTTTCATACAAATAATTTATTTGTACCAAAGTTTTCCACTTGAGCACCCAAAGTGAATTGAGCTGATGTATTATTTTCTACTAATGAGGTGGTTGGAACTTGTTGTGCTTAGGGTTTATGAAATTTCTGACTATCTGTCAGACCTTTTATTATTTTCTGGTGGATTTCAATGTAACCTACCTGATGCTTATTCATGTACTAGTACACATTTCCTCTCGTGAAAGGTAGTTGGATGAATTATTTACTGTCCACCACTTATGTTCTTCTCTTAAAGGCCATTTTAAATGCCCTTGAAAGAAAAAAGAATGTGTTGATTTTGATGCCAAGAGTAAATGAATTTCAACCATAAACAAGTTTGGAATTCAGAGTGAAGCATGGAACTCGAGAGGCTCCAGTCTGCTTCCCCCCCTTGGCAAATGTATTCTTTAACCTCTAAAGCAGTTATATGGGAGCAATCCAGAGAGATGGCAGGACTCAAATAGAAATTGTCAACAAAATTGGAAAGAAAAAAGAAGGCATATTTCGAAATCCAGAGCTTGAAAGGTCCCTAACTCCCAACAACTGAGGCATAAACCTTGAGAAGGCTTCAAACAGCTTTAATCTGCTGGCGTATCTGTCCTTTGATAGGATGTAAAATCCAGGCTGAAAGAGTGTGTCGAAGTGTTTCAGTACACTAATTCCAAGATTGATTTTGCTAAAGGACCTGACTGGCATTCAAAAAAGAATCAGTGTGGCAGGGAAATCAGCAGGAAAAAAGGAAAGGTAAGAGGAAGAATGTGTGTGTGTGTGAGAGAGAGAGAGAGAGGGGAAGAGAGGGAGAGAAGGCGAGAAAGAGAGATACAGAGATAAAAGGAGGGAGAGATGAAGGAAGGAAGAGAGGGAGGAGAGGAGATTAAAGAGAGGAGAGAGAGTGGGGAGTGATCTGTGTTTAGAAACCAAAGACTTGAATTTGAATGCTAGTTCTGCTATTAACATCTTATATGATTTCAAGCAGAGCACTTGAACCAGTCTGAATCTTAATTTCTTTGTATGTTTAATGGGAATAAGGATTCCAGACTTCAGAGAGTAGAATTAATTGAGGTGGTGAATGTGAACAATTTCTCAGAAGTAAAGGGTGATGCAAACATAGAGATTAATTCCAACTCCCTTAATGGTAGGCTCATTGCCATCTGTACCCATCCCCTCCTTGAACTGCCCTGTGTTGCACCTCTGATCATGGGAAATCTTTCCAAGTCTGCTTTCGCTTTTATTCATGGATCTCATCTCCTTCTGCTGGTTTTCACTCCATTGTTTATTTCTGCACTTCTCTAGTCCTTCTTCAATCTGTTGTTATCTTTTGGATCCTTCTGGGGAGTCTTCAGAATATCTCTTGACTGCCTACTTGCCCTCTAGGCAACACCCAACTTTCTTTTCCATTTCATATTCAGGATATTTGAAAGATACCTATTCACAAGCTGCCTTCATTTACATGCCTCCAAATCTCTCCTCAGCCCTTTCTAACATGCGTCCATCACCTTCCACTCCCTACACAACCCTGATAATTGCCTTTCCCATGTCCACCAAATGGTCTCCATATTGCAGAATCCAAAGGATAGTTTTTTTGGGGGCTTCTGTGACTTCCGATTCTCCAGGTGTTCTTGCTAGCTCTTTATGTTCCTTCTGAGCCTTTTTCTGATGGCCCATTCTCTTCATCACCATCTCTGTATGTTGGAAGATCTTTGGTAGTAGTCCTGCCCCCACTCCCACGTTTTTATCTGTCTATACTCCCTACCTCCCCAGGCATTAGAAACCTCCTATATATCAGAGATTCCCCAAATTCCCACTTCTTCCAGACTCTCTCTTGTCTGGGACCACATTTCAAAGCTGTCTCAGTAACTCTCCTTGAATACCTCCTGGGCATCTTAATCTGAACATGTTCAAAATGGAAGCTGTGGCTTTCCCCAGATATGCCTCTCTCCCAGGATTTTCCAGATCAGTAGATTTGTTCAAGTCTGAAATCTGAGAGTAGTTCTTGTACCTCTTCTTCTCCATTGATCACATTACATTTAATACCCAGTTGTACTAATTCATTTTCCCAAACACTTTTGATTAGGCCACTTCTGTTTAGATCTACTGATGCTACTTTAGTCCAAATCACCATCATTTTTCACCTGGACTAGGATGCTGATTTCCAAGCTGGTCTTTCCACTTGTCCTTCTGTTATCCTTGATTCTATTCTACACATAGCAATGAGGATATTCCAAAAATGCAAAGTAGTCATACCATTTTCCAACTTTACATCCTTTATATATACAACATTTTATCACTATCTGCAAGATCCTACATGACATGGCCTTCACCTCTCTCTCTCTCTCTCTCTCTCTCTCTCTTTCTCTCTCTCTCTCTCTCTCTCTCTCTCTCTCTCTCTCTCCCTTTTCAATATAATTTTATTTATTGACCTTCTTATTTACTGCTAACAACTTATTTTAAAAAAATATTATTATTGATTTCAGAGAGGAAGGGAGAGGGAGAGATAGAAACATCAATGAGAAAGAATCATTGATCGGCTTCCTCCTGCATGCCCCCTACTGGGGATCGACCTTGCAACCTGGGCATGTGCCCTTGACTAGAATCGAACCTGGGACCCTTCAGTCCGCAGGCCGATGCTCTATCTACTGAGCCAAACCAGCTAGGGCACAACTTTTATTCTTGACCAACTTTTCAAGTATATTTGTATAACAGATAATCTTGGAAGTTATAGTGTCTGTCTCTTTCTAAGGCAAAGATGGGGCAGGTTTGCAGTGGCCTCATTAAATGACTTGGGTTTCCTAAGCTCAGGTTCCTCCACTATGACACAAGGCCACACAGCATCCATGAGAGCCCACCTGTGTCTTCCCTGTGGGATCTGGGGAGAGCTAGGGTGTCTGCAGCATACACAAAGCTCCTGCCACCTGCAGTGCTGTGAGTATTAGAGCCCGTTGCTGCTGAGTCAGGAGTCTCATTATCTTCTGCCAGCATCCATGTGAGGCAGGATAACTTGTAAACTGATAAGCAGGGGAAAATCTCAGGCTCTTCACAGTTCTTGACAATAATATTAACTCCTACTTTATAATGTTGCTCTGAAGATTAAATGGAAGAATGCCCTGCATTTGTGGTTACTTTGTCTGGAAGGTTCTCTTCCTTTATTCAGCTATTGGCTCACTCATTCACTTACCACTTTAGGTTTTTTTTTCTTCAATATTACCTTCTCAGTGAGATCCATCTGGCCTCCCCTAATTAAAATGTCAGCTTTCCCCTATATCACTCAGGGTTCAACCAGAGGCACCGAAGCAGTAGGAACTATATTTTAAAAGATTTATTTGAAAGGAACTGGCTTATGCAATTGTGGGGGCTTGGGAGGAGAGTCTGAAATCCACAAGAGCTGGCTCACACTCTCAGCTGAGAATTTCTTCTTCCTCAAGACAGCCTCAGATCTGCTCTTGAAACCTTTCAACTGATTGGATCAGGCCCACTCAGACTAGCAGGGACAATCTTTAGTTAAAGGCAACTAATTATGAATTCTAATCACATCTACAAAATACCTGGGTAACATCTAGATTCCTGCTGCTGGAATAATAGGGGCCATAGGCTAGACAAGTGGATATATCAAATGACAATCACACCTCAAACACTCCTATTCTTTTCCTCTCTTTTGTGTTTGTTATAGCATGTATTGGCATCTAATTCACTATTTTACCTAGTCTTCCAGTTGGCTTTCTCCTCTCTCCCCCTGCATAAATGCAAACTTCACAAGGAGATGGATTTTTGACTGTTTACTGTGTATTCTCTGCACCTAGAGCTTGGTGTATGGCCTATAGCAGTAGATGGCCAATAAATACTTGTGCAATGGATTGGATGAATGAAGGTGAAGTGCTTAGAACAGGATCTGACACATGGTAAATGTGCAATAAATGCTACCTTACATACTTTGCACTATGGGTCCCCAGATTTTTTCACACTTCCATTCTTTGATTCCAGACATCTTCTCAAAGGTGCTGTCTCTGTGTCTAGAAAAAAATCAGTGCTCTACACGGCACACCAGGCCCTGTGGGATCTAGCCTTCCTGCCACTGTCTCTGGCCTCACTCGAGGGCCTCTCCAGTGCATCTAGTGCTTCCTCTGGCTTGAACTTCCTTAGGTCCCTTGGCACTCTCTGCTGCAAGCTGTTCTCTCAGTTTTGAATGCTTTCCCCAACCTTGTATTCACCTGGCTTATTTTCATTCCTCTTGTAACACTCAGTCCAGCTGTTGACTTCTATTCGTGGTTCTTTCCGATGGTCAAGACTGACTCTTTCTTTTCTTCCTTCCCTGTGTTTTGTGCTCAGCTCTGTTCTAACATGGAGCTGATCCCATCATTCCATTATAATCATCTATTTCACTCATTTATGGTAAAATCGGCGAGAACAAGATCCTGTCTTTTCATCTCTGTATCTCCACTACACATACACAGAACAGATTCTGGCACAGAGAGAGGCCAGGTAAGTAAATTTGGGCCAGATGAGTACTGTTGAATGAGGGCTCCCAAATGGTACATGAGCAGCTACTTTGCTCAGCATTAGCCAAGGATGGTGCTTCTCAACCCTTATCGTGCATGAGAATCAATCACCCTGGGAGAGTTTCAAAAATATAATGCCTGGGCCTCAGTCCCAGAAATTAAGGTAATCTGCTGTGATCCTTCAGATAATTTTGCTGTGCAGCCAGGGCCGAGAACCACAACCTTAGGGATACCTCTTTGCAAAGTTTCTAGTTGATTTGCTCCAGATCTGGCCAGAGGATCAGGGCTGCCCTTTTCCCACTACGGTGAGAGCAGCTTGTCCCCTTGGGCAGCTTTGTACCTGAATTTTTGCTCCTGTTCAGGCACTACTTAAAGTTAATGGTGCACCAGTGTTTATGGCCTTGAGCAGCCTGGCCAGGAATTTACATTTTTCAGCATTTTCACCTTTTATTGAAAATAATGTATTATGTGACCATGGGCTGATGCTTCAAAGATAATAAAAATGATCCAAAACTTGTTATTCAAACTCACATTGTTCTCTGGGAGTGGGAAGGAGGGTGTAGGTGGATGGTAGGTTGTGAGGATTTAAGTGAGTCAACCTATTGGGGTACATGAATTTCTTCCTTTCTATTTCTATCTCCATATGGCAGTTAAGAGAGAAGGCTCTGGAGTCAAATGTCCTTGTTTACATCCCAGCTCAGGCATTTAATAACTTCTTTGTGCCTTAGTTTCCTCAACTGTCACATAGGGCCATAGCCCTACCACATATGACTGAGAGGATTAAATTGTATGATGTATATAAGTTATCTGGCTCAGAATAGGTGCCCAAAGTCATAGCTGTTATCACTGCCATCTTCCCTGTGCCTTCCTCTTCACCCCTGGGCCCTGCCTCAGATGGATCCCACATCATCCTTCATCTGTACTATTGTGCTAGTCTCCTAGTGGGGTTCTTTGTCTCCACCTGCCTCAATGCCACCTGGCACATGGCTGCCCTCTGATCTTCTGGGCCACGGCTGCTGTGAGCTCCCATCTTGGTACTCGGCAGGCAAACAGGCCCCTGTGTACATTGTTTGTGGCAGTAACAAGAGGGGGATGGGTTGGGGCTGAGGATCCAGGTTCTTCCCCACAGGCAGGTTTTCCCAGAGATAACTCAGAGAGCATGTGGAGGCTGACAGTATGATTTTGGGGAGGAAAATGGTCAAGTCACCAAAGAAGAACAGGAAGCCAGTTGGGCCTCCTAAGCGGCTCTGGGGGCCTTATCTGTCCAAAGAAAGCATTTTCAGGGGACCCTGTACTGCTAGGATGGCAGCCTGCCCTCCCCAGAGCACTGAGTTATCCTAACTGTGATGAAAGGGCTGCTGGCCTGACACCCTCGATCAATTCCCCTTTATCTCTGCTCTTCCTGAGCAAGGATAATCCTCTGTTTTGCAGTCTCTCCCCATCAAGCATGTAGCATCCATTGATTTTTGTAGTTGTTTCTGCCAATCAATATGGATTCTGAAGAAAAATGACCTGCAAGTGTGAAGTTCTGAATTTGAGGGAGGATTCAGACTCCTGAAAGTGATTACTTTTGTTGTTTTTTAAAGGGCCAGGTCCTCTATGATATAGTACACAGATGCTTTTTGAGTGATGCATAGTTATTCTGATTTAATTCTTCTATTCCTTTTGTATCATCTCCAAAACAAAACCCTCCTCTTGACTATTGACTTATCAGATCATGTGGTGGCGCAATGTTCCATGAGACACTATATCTTACTTACAGGCTATTAGGAGAGGAAAGGAGCAGACATAACAGCAGCATAAGGTCAAATCATAGCATCTCAGGTTTGGAACAAACATTATTTAGGGCTTTAAGTGTCATAAAGCACTTTTTTATTATTTAGTTCAATCCTATATAATAAAGAACTAATATGCAAATGGTCATAATGCCCTCGCGCTGGGGCCGGGGGACCTGAGGCTGTGCCCCCCACCCTGGCACTGGGCCAGGGGACCTGAGGCTGCGTCCCCCACCCAGTGCTGGGCCAGGGGACCTGGGGCTGTACCCCCCACCTGGCAGGGCTTGATGGGGGACCTAAGGTTGCACCCCCTGCCCAGTGGGGCTTGACAGGGGATCTGAGGCTGCAACCCCTGCCTGGTGGGGCTTGATGGGGGACCTGAGGCTGTGCCTCCCACCTGGCGCCAGGCCAGGGGACCTGAGGCTGCACCCCCTGCCATGCAGGGCTTGACAGGGGTGGGGCCGGCTGGGTCTGGGTCTCCTGCGATTTCGAGGCGTGCGTGGGTGGGTGGGGACTTGATGCTGGGTCCTGCAGCATGCCCCAGACTCTGATAGGAGGGAGATTTTCATATACATTTTACTAATTTTCTTTCCACTCTGACACTTCTATTATAGAGAAAGGTCAAATAGCAATATTAAAATATTTCCTCTAATTCCCTTTTAATGTGCACAATTTTGTGCACCAGGCCACTAGTCTTTATATAAAAACACACAAACTGTGTAATCTCAGAGGGAAGGCAGGGGAGGGTGGGTGGGTGGGAAGAAATCAACAAAGAACTTGTATGCATATATGCATAACCCATGGATACAGACAATAGGGTGATGAAGGCCTGGGGCAGGGGGTGGAGGAGGGTTAGAAGAGGTCAATGGGGAAACAGGGAGACATATGTAATACTTTCAACAATAAAGATGAAAAAAAATAAAATTACAGTTTTACACATTAGGACTTTGAGCCTTCAAGAAGAATTCCTCCTTCCCTCCCTCCCTCCCTCTCTCCCTCCTTCCTCCCCTTCCTCCCTTCCTCTCTCCGTCATTTATTCATCAAATAACCACTAAGCATCCCCTCTGGCCACAGTACTATTTTAGGTCCTGGGGATCCGCTGTGTGCACAGCCATCTTGTGGCGGCCATCTTGTGATGATGTTGCGCGAGGGTGTGACTCCACCTAGGCTTTTATTATATAGGATAATATACAGTATAATTCACCTATTTATTATTTATTTTTTGTATATTTGTTTTGGCTTTTACTTTTCTACTAGAATTTATGCTATTTGAGGACCTGGGGTTTAAAAAAACCCCCACACATTTTGTTTACTCTTATTCTAAGTACCCCAAAAATGGCTGGCACATAGCAGGCTCTCACTCAGTCCATGGTTGTTTAATGACCACATATATTTTGTCTGTGATTCTGCTGACTCAGTACGAGCCCATAGTTTATCTCTTGAAAGAAACTCTTATTCAAAATTTTATATACTAAGAAAAGAACTAATTATTACTTAATACACGTAGTTTGCTTAATAGACACAATCTTTCCAATAGAACATAGGTGAGTATTAGTGAAATCACAGACTGTTGGTGGTGAATGTGTGTTGTGGGGAGTGTCCAGTGGAGGCCAGATCTAGTGCTTTCTGAGCTGAGATCATGACATTGAGCTCCAAAGACTTAGGAATGAACACAGTCTCATAATAGTTGCTTAGTAAATCTCTTAGGATTTTTTTTTTTAATCGAGTGCAAGATAAACATATTGTCTCAAATATTTTCCCCTTCCTTCCTTCCTTCCTTCCTTCCTTCCTTCCTTCCTTCCTTCCTTCCTTCCTCCCTCCCTTCCTTCCTTCTTTCCTTTTTTTTTTTTTTTACCAGAACTGACTACTTAAGAGAATATTTTTATTATTTCATTAAGTTACAGAAGCCAAGGAGACACAGTATTAATGCCCTGATTATCTCTCTCCACCAACTTGCTTTTTATCTCCGCGGGGAAACTAGAGGCAGTAATTAGAGAATTAAACCTCCCTGACTCACTCATGCAATGAACATAATCACTTGCCACTCAGTATTTATTTTCCAGATGAAGGAGTTTAATTTATTTTTCTTTCTTCCCTTGGGACCCCAGCTGCCTGACCTAGAGCAGCCTCCAGGTTCGGCTGAAAGGGGCCTCCATTTTTATTCTCCTATTGGGCCTCACTCACCTGTGAACAGGTAAAGAAATGCACCTGAGCCTTTAATAAAATTGAATCCTCATTGGCCTTGGGTGGTCCCATGGGTAGGGGAGGGTTCTTTCTCATCCCTGAGACACACCCATCCCTTTGGCCTCTCATTGTTTTTGACAACAAAGTTCTCTTCAGAGGTTGCGGATCTTAGTTTCATATGTGTCCAAGGTGGACTGAAATTCACGCCTTCATTCCGCAAGGTACAACCAAGACAGGCAAGAATGATTGGCAGGGCTCTCAGGTCAAGGAAGGGAATGAATCCCAGATCGTAGTGACATTTTGGTTTATAAGATACCTGCTACCTAACAGCAGCCTTGGGCTCTCCATGGCCTGTCTCCCCGCTTTGCCCCTATTCACACACTTTCTTGAGGCAAGGGCCCATTTCCTCACACCTTCTTTTAAGTATGTTTAGATACATTAACATCTCAGCTAAAGAGACAGAGCTCCAGCCATGGTCCATGTGGCTCAGTTGGTTGAGTGTCATTGTCTGCACTGAAGAGTCACTGGTTCCATTCCTGGTTTGGGCACATTCCCAGATTGTGGGTTTAATCCCTGGTTGGGGTGCATGTGGGAGGCAACCAGTCGATGTTTCTCACATCAATGTTTCTCTCTCTTTCCCTCTTCTTCTCTCTCTTAAAAAAACCAATAAATATTTTTATTTAAAGACAGACTATCCCTTTTTTCCTGCTCATCTACACCTTACCTTATAAGGCTTGGCTTTCTGTCTCTTCTTCGATATCTAAAACTGGGGGAGATCAAAATTTTTTGGGTGTGATGATGTTTTCCTCTTTTATGGACATGAACATATTATTTTTCCCCAATGAGAAAGCTTTCCTGAACACAGTATGACAAGCTCAAACTCCAAACAGGCTATCCTTCTGTGCCTCTATGTCTCATATACAGAATGGAAACAGACTGTACCACCTAGGCTGTTCTGAGAACAAAAGGGAAAATGTACAGGAAAGTGTCAAGCATAGAGTAAATTCATTTGAAATTCTAGCTGTTACTGAGGAAGAGTGCAGCCTTGATAATATTTTACACACACTTTCAAAACACTGTTAAGTACGTACTTCCCCTCCCTGGCTTCGCCCCCTCCGTGGAGGCAGCCGGACGCTCATACTTCACCGCCTTGCCTTTGCCTTGGGAATTGAGGATTCAGCAGGTGCCTTTGTTTCGCAGACACACTCTTTCATAGAGCTGCTTTTTCTCTCTACTCCAGCTGATGCCTTCCTTTTTCGACTTTGGCAGGTGACCAAGCCTCTCAGTTCTCCCTGTGCGGGGCAGCCGGGCATCACTCTGTAAATTATGCATCAGCCCCAGGAAGGTTGGGGAGCCTGTGGACCCATTTTGTCTATATGGAGATAAATTATTTAGTAAAAGAAGTGAAAAATGATTCAGAGGCGATGGTGTGTAGCCTGGCTTGGGGACAGCCCATCTTGGGGAAACGTGACTGACCCTGGCACGCGGTAGACCTGGCACAAGGTAGAGCTGGGCATGTTTTTCTGTTCCCTGGAGCCTCTGGGTTCTACACCTGGCCCATCTTTAGTCAATGTTCCATAATAATTATAGTTTAAAAATCCATGATCTCACTTGGTGCTTGCCTCACCGCCGCTGGTGGGGAGTTTAAAATAATGTGGTCTAGTGACACGAGCTGGTTCTGGACAGTCTTGGGTGTGAGTCCTGCTTTTTTAACTTTTCTGAATCTACCGACAACAATATTGTATTGTGCACTTAAATATAAAATGCGAGGGTAGATCTCATGTTAACTGTATCCTCCATCGGCTGTACCATAGCTACTCGGAGCATCCTGTGACAGCCTTGTAAGTGTGGAGACAGGGCTAGACCCTGCCTCCTGGCCATGGGGCTCAGAGAGTTCCTTATCCTTTTGCTGCTGAATCTTGTGTTTCATAGACCAATGCTTGAGTGGAGTGAGTCAGAACCTGGGTGTGAGCCTTTACATGAATCTGAGACTTTTTCTGTGTTGAAGTAGTAGAGAACACTGGGGAGACCCAGAAGCAGTTTATATTGCTGGAACTAAAAAGCAGAGCTAGAAGTAGAGATAGGATGGTGCTAAGGAGTCAGACAAAAGTTGAGGAATGAGAGGTTCTAAGTGTCTGACCCACTGTTTCAGAATCCTAATAGATCTCAACAGGCTGAAATCGTAGTCTTCGCATAATGAGGCAGAATTGAACAGGAATAAACAGCCTACACTTGAGCCCAAAAGAAAACAAACATAATAGACTGACATGACTTAATATCAGCAGAATAAAAAGTCACTGTCATTGGCAGTATGAGCCATGAGCCATAATGGAGTAAGGAAATACTTTGTTTTTAGCCTATGTTGGTAGAAACGCAGGACTGAAATGAGGGAGGTGGGAGTCATGTTCTGTTATGCACAGATTAGACCACACCTGTGACGTTGCTTTCAGTCCTGAGCTCTAAATTTTAAAGGGGAAAAAGACAAGCCAATTTTTTAAAAGGAGAGTAACCAGGATGGGGTTGCAGAACTCCTCTGCCTGTCTTTTCAACGTTTTTATCTATCAGTTGGGTCATGCCAGTTTATCAAATTTGTGGATTACTGTAGTCTGACAGAGGCAGCAAATACAATGACTGACAGAATCAGTCAAGAAGAACAATGGGCCAAGTCAGCCTATGAAATTGAAAATGGATTAAGGTAAACTCCTGAATTTTGGTCAAGCAATCAACTGGACAAGAAAGGGAGGTGGGAGGCAGGGTCCACTGAGGTACCATTGTTTCCATGTGTGTGTGTCCAGGGGCCGTTGGGTGGCAGGCTGCCAAGCAGTCTCCAGGCAGCACTTGACATTTGTGATTTTTCCTCCGCCCAAAAGTTTGACGTTAGCTTTGTGGGCTCACGTACTCAAAGTGTTCCAGAGACTCCTGGACTTGGGGAGGCTGACTCATGCTAATGATGCTTACAGAAGACTGAGGAATAATAATACTTGATGTTAAATGTAATGATTTTCAACATGAAATATTCTTATTAGGCACTCTATACCTCATCAGCATTTATATATTCTCTTTCAGGAAACCAAAATGAGAAACCAAATAATACTCCCAAGATTTTTTTGAGGGAGATGAAATAAAAAAGAGGCAAGTGAGTGGTGTGATTTAAATGCTCAATGACCTCATGCTAATAGCCTGATGCATGCTTCTTTCTAATGTGCTCCCCACTCTAGAAACATCTTCTAGATGACCTCTAGATATGTCAGGTTGCAGGCAACTCTTATAGACCTGGAAATCTTGGCAGAGTTCAGTTTTGTCCTTTTATTTAATGGCATATACAACTCTTAGGAAACAGTCTATTTCCCTTTTCCTCTTGACTTGAGGTGTATCAACTTGCCCTTTCCTTTGCTTTGAGGTCCCAGGATGGCAGGGGAAAGGAAGACTTACTTTGAAGGATTAAGCTCATTAAGTCTTCACTGTTGTTTATATCCAGAAAACTTAGTCATTGTCCTCTAGGCATTTCTCTGGAAGAAAGAAAACCTTTCCTTGCTCTTCGAATCTGTTATTCTTTAGAGGTGGACTCCCAGACACCCTCAGTGCACGGTTCAGCCTCCTGGAATGGAAACAATCCCAAAGCATGGCTTTGACTCTCCTGCATGCCCTCTCTCCAGTGGGTGGCCATATGTATTCATTCACATGTCCAAAGGGATTCCTCCTTCCATTCTCTGCTTATCATGTCCTTGTCACATCTTCCCTAGGAGCTTATTATATCAGTTGAGGTCTTAGTGAGAAACAGATGGCACACTCACATTAGGGTAATTTGATAAGAATTTATTAATTGAATATTAATAATGCTGGGAGCAGGATTTAGAGAAACTATAAAAAACACCTTAATACTACAGTGTTATGAAATCTAGTTGCCATAGTAGGTCTGAAGGAATGGAGAGAGGGAAAAGATAACCAGAAAACAACGAGGGCTGTGTGGAATGTACCTCTTAACTAAACTCCTGACCTTGTACAAAACCAGCCCAAGACAGCCCCACAGCAATGGTAATAAATGCCACACCCTTGCTCATTTTCCTCCCTTAAATCTCCTGCTGGTGCATGGCATTGGCCAAATCTAGTTGGAAGCCAGAGTACTAGGAAGCCCAGTGGTGTATAGTCTGATGTGTTCAGACTCTCATGGTACAGCAGGGTGGATAAAGATGGAGAGTGGATTTGGAGGGGCAAATAGAATAATCCACTAAAATCACTGAAGACGGGCTTTTGTTGTCAACACTTTTATTTTCTTGGTATCCCAATTTATGTACATAGTAGGTTTGCAGCTTTGACCATGAGCTTCTTTAGGGTAAGAACCTGATTTTTGACTCTTATATTCAAGGGCCCACAATAGTGCCCAAAAGATGCCCCATAAAGTTTTTGGGATGACTGGTCAGAGAATTAATGGATGAATAAATAAATGAAGTGAGTTTCATGAGGATTTGCCCTTATTTTTTGCTCATTGATGCACTACCTGGAGATAGCCACTTCCTTACCTCACCCATAGACCCTAGGACCAGTTCCCATTATTTAAGTTATGTATAACCATTCTGTACCTGGGGCTGACCCTCTACTAAGACCTTGGAATCTCTGCTTCCATCCTGGGAGAATGGACAAGTAGCTCCTACCTCAGACGCAGCCTCTGCTCTCTCTGTCTCTTTGCAATGGTAGGCCTTCTATGCCACTTAATTCATTTCCTCTTACCAGGAAGGTTCCTTGAGGAAACCTTCTCTGTTCAGTTTAGGCAGATGGAATTACTTTATGCCTGCTGTACTCACATTTAGATGAACTGTGAAACAAACATCTATTTCCTCATCTTTCATGTTCCAGGTGCTGTGCTAGGATCTGGGAGTGTCCAGGTGAGTAAGACACATAAGGACAGAGAGCTACAGTCTGGTGGGAGAGAAGACATATTTATTACACAGTGTGATATAAGTGGTATGTTGCTGGAAGACAGGGCAATGTAGGGACATCTAACTCAACTTGGCTGTTCACAGAAGTCTTTCTGGAGAGGTTGGCCCCTGATCTTATAGGATGGGAAAGAAAAAGGCAATGGAAAGTAAGAAATATGTTCCAAGGCGAGTGAAGAGTATGATCAAGATGACAGATGCCTGCCACAGCATGGTGTGTGCAGGAAAACATGAACAAATCTGTATTATTAGTGATAAAAATTGAGGCATGGTGGGTGGAGATGCAGGTGGTTGTAAGGGCAGATAGGAGTGAGGATGGGGAAGGCTTGGTATACTAAGATTAAGAGTTATTGGACTGAGATTAGGGTGAGAAAAATGAGGCATTTGCCTCAGATGCCAAAATTGAAGACTCCAAAAATTCATGGTAAAAAAAAACACACACCAAAATTTTAAATAAAGATGAATCAGTATTCTGATTTTTTCTTTTACCTCAGGCTCCTATGTTCAGCATGACATTGTTACTGATTTGGTCTTTAGTGCATGAAAATATTACTTATTGCTTATCTCTAATTAAATATTACTTATCTCTTCAACAGATGTTGCTGGGTTAACTGTATATTTGCATGCAAAAGAATAAAGTTGTACCCCTACCTCACATCATACACAGAAATTAGCTCAAATTAGTCATAAATGTAAGAGTTAAAATTATAAATCTCCTAGAAGGAAACACCAGAATAAATCTTCATGATCATGGGTTAGGCAATGATTTCTTACTAGTAGATATGACACCAAAACCACAAGCTATAAAAGATAATGTAGATAAGTTGGACTTGATCAAGGTTAAAAACTTTTGTGTTTCTAAGGATATCATCAACAAAGTGAAGAGATAACTCAAGGACAGGGAAAAGATATGTGCAAATCAGATATTTAATAAGGGAATTGTATCCAGATTATACAAAGAATACTTGCAATTAAATCATAAAAGGATGAATGATCCAATAAAAAAGTGGGGCAGAGGATTTGAGTAGATATTTCTCCAAGAAGATATATGAATGCCTAATAAGCATGTGAAAAAATGCTCAACATCCTTAGTCATTAGGGAAATGGAAACCAAAGCTACAATCAGACAATACTTTACACTTATGAGAATGACTAATTAAAAAGACAGAGCATGGCAATTATTGGTGAGGAAAATTTGGAACCCTCCTCCATTGCTGATGGCCATGTAAAATGATGCAACTTCTTTGAAAAACAGTTTGGCAGTTCTTAAAAAGTCAAGCATAGAGATGTAATGTGACCTAGCAATTTCACTCTTAGGTTTCCTCCCAAAGGACATGAAAACATATGTCCACATAAAAGTTTGTGCATGAATGTTGACAGCAGCATTCTATATAATAAAAGAGTAATATGCAAATTGACTGTCATGCCAACACACAAGATGGCTGCCCCCATGTGGTCAAAGATGGCTGCCCCCATGTGGACACAAGATGGCCGCCACAAGATGGCCAGCATGGGAGGGCAGTTGGGAGGGACCAGGCCTGCAAGGGAGGGCAGTTGGGAGTGATCAAGCCTGTAGGGAAGGGCAGTTGGGGGGGACCCAGGCCTGCAGGGGAGGGCAGTTAGGGGCAATCAGGCTGGCAGGGGAGCAGTTAGGCATCAATCAGGTGGGCAGGCGAGTGGTTAGGGGTTGATCAGGCTGGCAGGCAGAAGCAGTTAGGGGCAATCAGGAAGGCAGTCAGGCGAGCAGTTGGGAGCCAAGCAGTCTTGGATTGTGAGAGGGATGTCCAACTGCCCGTTTAGGCCCGATCCTACCAAGCATGGAAGCTTATAGGAATCTTCAGTCTGTTGACAGGTAAAATCTTGAGGGTAGAAGAATATGTAGAAAGTAATGGTCCTCAAGCAGGTCTTTCCATCAGAGAAGTTATTTGTTTACATACTCAGTGTTTATTAAGCACCTACTTAGTATGAGACACAGTTCCTTTGGGATATATGAGTAAACAAGACAGACAAAGATGCTACTCTCCCAGACCTTATATCTCCTGTAGAGCTTTAAATAATATAGGTGCCTGGGCCCCATTAGCCATCCCAGAAGCATAGCCACTTGGATGAAGAATTACTGATCATTAAATGGCAATCTATGAATTTAAATCTATTTTTTCTACCAATTTGACCATTATTCCAGAGTTTTTAAATTTTTATTAAAATGATTTTAAAACCATTTGTGGTAAAGGACAAATTTTTTTAAAGTTCTAATCCATTGTGGACTGATACTTTTCTAAAATATAAAGAATAAAAATAAATTACCTGAAAAATGAAATGTTGCTTGGTTTTCAAGGCAGTGTCAAATGCCTGTAAAAGTGTCTAAACACTCTCAATTTCTGTACTAACCACATCATAGGAAGATACCAAACATTTCCCAGAGCATCCCCAGTCCTAGGTCTCTGACTTAGCCTCAGTTTTTTCATCTGTAAAGCGGGGAATAAGAGGATGTGATTGGATAACAT
Organism: Eptesicus fuscus; assembly: GCF_027574615.1. NCBI lineage: Eukaryota > Metazoa > Chordata > Mammalia > Chiroptera > Vespertilionidae > Eptesicus > Eptesicus fuscus. The sequence goes on along the minus strand of NC_072474.1, from coordinate 111,292,284 downwards.
AAATCACCAAGCTCATTGTCTGACTTAATAAGTGGTAGTTATTAATGCCCATAGCTACTCAGCTTTAATATTTCTTTAAAATCCTGTAATATTCAATTTTTGGTATCATAAAAATCAAATTGAAGGTCCTCCAATTTTTTTTTTTTTTAGCAGACAGCAGCATCTTGCTAGCTCATCATAAAACCAATGTAGATTTTGAATATCTGTGCTTGGGATTTGTTTTTGCCTATATATAACAATGCAGAGAAAACATGCCTTTGAATACTGTTGGTGAGTAATAATCATTGAGAAACCCCATTTCCTTTTTAAACACCAGCCAGATGTTACCCTTCCCCATTGCAAACTGTGTCTACCCTCGGGCCCATTAGACAAAATGCTGGCTGGCTGTCACCAACTGACAAGGTCTGGAGATTGGTTCTTTTTAAATAGCCACAAGGTCATGAGGATTAAATGTTCCTCAAGGGAGTCACAGGAAAAGTAGAATGTCAGCATCTCCTTTTTTCCTTGAAGATGGCTCAGTGACATTTTCAGAAAGGAGGGACTGTTGCTACCTGTCAGCAATGAATGGGAAACACAAGGGTAGATGCAACGGGAGAAGGTTACTCCCCATCTGGAGATGGGCCGTGCAGCTGGAATGTCATTTTGACAAGCAGTGCTACATGAGAGAGCTGAACTTTTTTGAGGCTGGAATATGGAAACACAGCCTGAAAATGAGGCAACTTGGCAGAAGGGAGGGAGCAGAAGCTTTGCCGTTTGACAGTTCTGGGTTTGAATCTCAGCCCTGATTTTTGCTGATCAGGGACATTACTATACAGCATCTTGGACAATGGTACGTCCCTTGCAGGATGATCAAAGGTGTTAGTGGTATTGGGGATAGTGCCTGGCGCATAGTGAGTGACTCATGATGTCTAACTGTTGTCCATCTTGCCCTAGTCATTCATATAGCCTCTCTGTTTAACATATCTTTTAAACCTTTGGACACGAATGATTCTAGTTAATGCTTGTGTATTACAGCTGCTGGCTGTTCCCTCAACCACACACTATTTTGTCTCTATGTCTATCTGGATACAAAAATTATGATTTTTGCCAATCACGTGTGTATGTGTGTGATGTGTTTGGGAGTTTTTACTAAAGATCTGTATCATCATTGAGAAAGGGTCTCAATGTACTGAACTCTGGTACTAATAACATTTTAACATTTTACTGGATTTTTTTTTTTGTGTGTGTGTGTGTCTTCAATGCCTCTTAGGCTAAGATAGAATGAGAAAGCTCAAGTTTCCTTTGAGAAGAAAAGTGTGGAATAAAAATCATGCAAGTTTCCTTAACTGAATGGGAAGAATGAACAAGTCTTGCAGAGACAGAAAATCATCTAATTGGACTTAAAATTGTTCCCTTGTGGTGCTCAGAATTTCCTTTCTTTGTGATTATAAGGAAGCAAAGAGATTCAACATATTTATGACCCAGTGAGTTGATCAACACACATTGTTAGCTGGCTAATCACTTCATGGCACAGAGGTCAGGTAAAATTAAATTTGCCTTAGCTCCATAACATGTTAGCTATCGAATAAGAACTCTCTGAACTCTTAAGATGTCAATTAGAACAAAGAATTAACAGAGCTTGTCTTCACTGGCCTGGAATCTAACACTGTAACCCTAAGGACTGTGATAATGCCAGTATTTGTCAAACATGGCTTGGAGAGTTGAAGTCATTGGCTCATCTATTGAAGCAGCTGCCATATTTTAAAAAATCCAAGGTGCCACTGATTGTAAGACACCTCCCTTTTCTACCTACCTCAAAGAAAGAAAGAAAAAGCAAAATTTTGCCAATCAATATTAAGACATAATCAGTTGTAAGATGAATCCTGAGTGCAGAGAGATTGAAGTGTGAAAAAAATGTGCAGCTTAGAATGGATAAACTATTATAATTTACTAGAGGCTCAGTGCATGAATTCATGTACAGGCGAAGTTCAGCCATCCTGTCCTGATTGGGGTGTGGGGAGGCGATCAGGGGTGGAGCTGGCTGGGGGGAAGGGCCACAGGTGGTTGGCTGGCTGGCCCCGCCCCCTGGTCAAACTCCCAGTTGAATTCCCAGTTGAGAGGACAATTTGCATATTAGCCTTTTATTATATAGGATGGACCACCAATTATGAACTGTTGCTGATTACTGAAGCTGTGAAAAGACCTCACTAAACTTATTTTAAGATGGCCCCTCTGTATATTTTGTAGCTTTCCTTTTTTGTTCCTTAGTTCTACTTTTTTTGTGGCCAGCAGATAGAAGCGGTGACTCTCCCACTTTATATCTTAACACTAGAGAAAGTTTCATTCACTGACTTGTCATCACCTCTGGGATCCCCTCCTCTCTCTTGCATCCAAGGTCAAGCCTCAATCCCTCCTAGGAATCTTCCTTCTAGGTTTTCTTTGGGGAACCCCAACTTATTCATTTCTTTATTAAGCAGAGCAAGTTCTTCATTCCCAGGTCATGTCCCTAGATTTATGGAGACAAGATAACTAGGAGTTCAACAAAACCAAGTTCCCTCAGCCAGAAACATCTGTCTTCTTTAGAAGGCAGCAGAGCCAGCATCTATTTTTAGTTGTGTGAGGTCTTGGGGCCTTACCCATGAACTGAAATATCTCATTTACTATATCTTCTAAAACAAAAATTCAGGGTCTTTCACAAGGGAAATTCTTATAATAGCTGTTAAGGCAACCTATCACAACGTCATTGTCTATGCACGTAATGCTATGTGTAATATGTGTGTGATGCCATGATTGGCGAGAGGCAGTCTCTGATCTACTCAGGGCTGGTAAGGCAGGGCCATGTTTCTGGATGAAGTAGGAGGGTTCCATCAGAGGAATGAAATGGTTGCTTGTTTCAGTCTCCTGTTGTAAACCAAATAGGCAAGGCTTGTCTGGAAGATAGGAATTGCACTGTAGTGGGAGGTCCTTTGGTCAGGTAGAAAATTTGGGTTTTTGTAATTTTTTGCTTTGAAACATTCTACTATGATTAGTACCACTAGCAGCTAATAGGAATGGAGCATTTTCTGAGTGAGAGGACCTGTGATATAGAGGTAGAAGCTATTTTAACTCACTTGTCACATACATGGAAATGGCGGCTCAAGGTTATAAGTAATTTGCTCAAGGTCACACAGCATGTTGGAGAAAAATAATGACGATGACAATGGTGATAATTTTGGTCTTTGAAGACACTCCTCTTAGAGTAGAGTTTGAATAGCTAAGAAGACCTGGGACTCCTGGAAGGTGGTTGTGAGACAAATTTTGAACCAACCCTGGGATCACAAACTTATTTGGAGTTTGGAGCCACAATCTCCAAAGCCTGGTCACTGTGGCTGCAGAATGAGACACTGTCCTGGATTTCTCCTTTGCCAAGGATTTCTTATCTAGAGACCTGGGAACCTTGAGGCGGGGGGAGGATAACATAGGCTTCCTTTTGAACTCTTTTAAAACTTAAATTTCACTTTCAATTGCACATACTGACATAAAAGATGCATAAATCTTTCCTTCTCATTCACAACTATAGCATATCTTATAATTTAGCAACTGTAAAAATGAGTAAGTACAATTAACAAAGCACAGAGAAAGATAGTGAGCTTAGAACTGGCTATAAGTCAACTGAATCTCCTTATTAAGGAATATAATGATCCTAATTAATGTCCTGGTTTTTTGGTCCCTCCGTAAATCAGTGGGCCATCGCATAGCTCCTTTGCATTCATAGTTTTAGTATCAGGTCTGACTCAGGGCTAGTTGGAGCCCAGTTTGTTCCTTCTTGATCTTTGTCTGCAGGCTGAGGTTAATCAAGGGCTTCTGTGGTGTGGCAGAATATGAGCAATGGAGTGTGAGTCAGGTGCTCCCCATCTTGGCCAAGTCCCTTCTCTAGAATCCATGTGGTTTTGGGGCCAGTGCTGGAAATGATAGGACCTGATGACCAGGCAGTAAAAGTGAGGAGGGGTAGAAGTGAAGTTTGATCTGGGATAATGGGCTTTTTTTTTTCCTCTGCAAAAAACTTTATTGTTTCATTTGGTCCAATGCATGGGAGAGGGCTTTAGGGTGGCTAAAAGAATGGTTAGTAGTTTCAGAAAGAGGCTCAAGTAAAAGCCAGACACCAGGGGAATGCAGAGGGGCCTCTCAAAGTCCTCTGGGCTCCAAAGGTTCCTAGTCATGCTTGAAGGTGAGTCTTTCAGAGAGATACTTGCCCAGCCCAGCCTGGGGGCTGGCCAGCCTAAGGATGTTAGTCAGGTAGTTGCCCATCTTCTTGATGAGTTTCACCTCATCATCCAGGAAGTGGTTCTCCAGGAAGTCACAGAGCTTAGGGTCTGTGCGGGTAGAACCAAGGTATGCAGCTCCAAAAGGGCCTGGTTCAGTTTCCTCTCCAAGGCCAGGGCAGCTTCCATGGCATCCTGAATTTTGCCCACTCATCTTGGGAGACTTCAGCACGTCCTGGAAGAGAAGGAGGCTTCAGCACATCCTGGAAGAGAATGTGGCCATCGTGCTTGTTTTGCAACTTTAAGAGATGCTCAGCACCCTCTCGCTTCTTCTCCACCAATTCATGAAAGAAGTGTCCCATGCCCTCAAGAGCCACATCGTCGTATTCAAAATAGAAGCCCAGAGAGAGGTAGGTGTGGGGGGCCCACAGATGCAGGTTGGCCAGGCAGTTGACTGCAGCCTCCACCTTGGTGGAATAATTCTGACGAATTTGAGAGCTCATGGTTGTTCAACAATAAGGAGTTAAGGTAGGGAAAAAAAAACCTGGTGTGTTGGCTGATCCCAGAGGTGGTTCTGAAGGTGGTGACTGGATAAGATGCAGGAGAGTGGCTGAAGGCTGGAAGAAGGGGCGTCCCTGGGTCTGTTCCATCCAAACACTATTGAAACAAGAGACAGATCTGGTGCCGCTGAGGGGACTGCCTGGGAGAAGGGGTTTTGATGGGCTTTTGAAGAGGTTACAAAGGAGGAGGACCAGGTTAGGAGGCCCAAAATCATAGTTTTGGACATTCAGAACTTGCGATTTCTTCATGATATTTATGTGCAAATGGATAATCAGCATTGAACCTCGAGAGAGAGATTTGGTAGGCATCTTGGGGGGCATATGAGGGAGAAAAGATGAATAGAAGGCAATCTCAATGGAGACCCCTACTTAAGTTCCCTGAAGGTCTCATACTGAAGTCAAATACGTCACTTATAAGGCTGAATAGTGTCACCTCCTACATCCACCTTTGCCTGCCAGAAAAGAATGAAATACACAATCAGCATAATAGCCGAGTCTTGTCCCCAAGGACCTACATTTTGTACTACCTCCTTTTCTCCTGTCAGGGAAGATGGCCCATTTGCTTAATAAGGTAATCTGTACCATTCTCTTATTTGCCTACAGCCATTAAGCTTCAGCTGAAATGTGGAATTTTCTGTTACTTTCTAAATAAGCCCAGCTGTTGGAATGTGTGCCTCTTGGGAAAATATGTGAGCTAAGATGCACCGGTGTTATAAAAGGCCAAAATGAGTAAGACAGAGATGCGGTGGTTAATTTAGGATTTGTCTGAATTGTGGGTTTGAGGACTTAATGCAAGCTTCAAATGGCTTCAAGGTGAAAGTGCTTTAGAAAAAAGGCAGGGTCTGCCTGTCCTCCTCCAGAGTGAGGGCCTCACACTTGTCTTCTGACTTTCTTTCCTTTGGTAGAGACTTACCATCATCATTATTTTTATTTTATTTTATTTTATTTTATTTTATTTATTTTATTGTTTAAGGTATTGCAAGTAGTAGTAGTACATTTTTTTTTGTCCCCATTAACCTCCCCCCGGCCTCCCCTTTCCCCTGACACTTGCCCTCTGCCCTCCTCCCCCAGTGTCTTGCGCCTGTTGATTGTGCTTATATGCATGCATACAAGTCCTTCAGTTGATCTCTTACCCCCCCAACCCTCTCCTACCTTCCCCCTGTAGTTTGACAGTCTGTTCAATGCTTCTTTGCCTCTGTCTATTTTTGTTCAACAGTTTATAATGTTCTTTATTATCCATAAATGAGTGAGATCATGTGGTATTTATCTTTCACTGACTGGCTTATTTCACTTAGCATAATGCTCTCCAGTTCCATCCATGCTGTTGCAAATGGTAAGAATTCCTTCTTTTTTACAGCAGCATAGTATTCCATTGTGTAGATGTACCACAGTTTTCTAATCCACTCATCTGCTGATGGGCATTTAGGCTGTTTCCAAATCTTAGCTATTGTAAATTGTGCTGCTATGAACATAGGGCTGCATATATCCTTTCTGATTGGTGTTTCTGTTTTCTTGGGATATATTCCTAGAAGTGGTATTGCTGGGTCAAATGGCAGTTCTATTTTTAATTTTTTGAGGAAATGCCATACTGTTTTCCACAGTGGCTGCACCAGTCTGCATTCCCACCTGCAGTGAAGGAGGGTTCCTTTATCTCCACATCCTTGCCAGCACTTGTCATTTGTTGATTTGTTGATGATAGCCATTCTGATGGGTGTGAGATGGTACCTCATTGTTGTTTCAATTTGCATCTCTTGAATGATTAGTGACTTTGAGCATGTTTTCATGTCTCTTGGTTTTCTGAATGTCCTCTTTTGAAAAATGTCTAATTAGGTCCTTTGCCCATTTTTTTATTGGATTATCTTCCTTATGTTAAATTGTATGAATTCCCTGTAAATGGAGATTAAACCCTTATCAGAGATAACATTGGCAAATATGTTCTCCCATGTAGTGGGCTTTCTTGATTTGTTGATGGTTTCTTTTGCTGTGCAGAAGCTTTTTATTTTGATGTAGTCCCATTTGTCTATTTTTTCTTTAGTTTCCATTGCCCTAGGAGCTGTATCAGTAAAGATATTGCTATGAAAAATGTCTGCTATTTTGCTGCCTATGGCTTCTTCTAAGATTTTTATGGTCTCCCATCTTACATTTAAGTCCTTTAGCCATTTTGAGTTTATTTTTGTGTATGGTGTAAGTTGATGGTCTAGTTTCATTGTTTTGCATGTATCTGTCCAGTTTTCCCAACACCATTTATTGAAGAGACTATCTTGTCTCCATTGTATGCTCTTGCCTCCTTTGTCAAATATTAATTGAGCATAATGGCTTGTGTCGATTTCTGGGTTCTCTGTTCTGTTCCACTGGTCTACATGTCTGTTCTTGTGCCAGTATGAGGCAGTTTTGAGAACAGTGGCTTTGTAACATAGCTTGATATCTGTTATTGTGATCCCTCCAACATTGTTCTTCTTTCTCAAGTTTGCTGCAGCTATTCGGGGTCTTTTTTTATTCCACATGAATTTTTGGAGAATTTGTTCTAGGTCTTTGAAGTATGCTGTTGGTATTTTAATGGGGATTGCATTGAATTTATAGATTGCTTTGGGTAGTATGGACATTTTAATGATGTTGATTCTACCAATCCATGAACATGGTCTATTCTTCCTTTTGTTCATGTCTTCCTCTATCTCTTTTTTGGGCGTCCTGAAATTTTTGAGTACAGGTCCTTTGTCTCCTTGGTTAAGTTTATTCCTGGGTATTTTAAATTTTTTTGTTGCAATGGTAAATGTGATTGCTTTTTAAATTTCTCTTTCTGTGAGTTCATTATTGTTGTATAGAAAAGCCATAGACTTCTGGGTGTTAATTTTGTATCCTGCTACATTGCTGAATTCATTTATTAAGTCTAGTACTTTTTTGATGGAGTCTTTGGAATTTTCTTTTTTTAAAAAAATATATTTTTTTATTGATTTCAGAGAGGAAAGGAAAGAGAGAGAGAGAGAGAGAGAGAGAGAGAGAGAGAGAGAGAGGAGAGAAACATCAATGATGAATCATTGATTGGTTGCCTCCTGCCCGCCCCCCGACTGGGGATCAAGCTTGTAACCCAGGCATACGCCCCTGACTGGAATCAAACCAGGGACCCTTCAGTCCACAGGCCAATGCTCTATCCACTGAGCCAAACCAGCTAGTGCTCTTTGGGGTTTTCTATGTACAATATCATGTCATCTGTGAATAAGGACAGTTTTATTTCTTTTCCAATTTGGATGCCTTTTATTTCTTCTTGTTTGATTGCAATGGCTAGTACTTCCAGTACTATGTCGAATAGGAGTGGTGAGAGTGGTCATCCCTGTCTTGTTCCCGTTCTTAGGGGAAATGATTTAATTTTTGCCCATTGAGTATAATGTTGGCTGTGGGTTTGTCATATATAGCTTTTATTATGTTGAGGTATGATCCTTCTATTCCCACCTTGCTGAGAGTTTTTATCAAGAAAACGTGTTGGATTTTGTCAAATGCTTTTTCTGCATCAATGGATATGATTATATAGTTTTTATCTTTCAGTTTGTTTATGTGGTGTATTACATTTATTGATTTGCAGATATTGTACCATCCTTGCATTCCCGGAATAAATCCCACGTGGTCATGGTGTATGATCTTTCTAATGTAATGCTGGATTTGACTTGCTAGAATTCTGTTGAGGATTTTGGCATATATGTTCATGAGGGATATTGACCTGTAATTCTCTTTTTTTGTAGTGCCTTTATCTGGTTTTGGGATTAGGGTAATGCTGACTTCATAGAAAGAGCTTGGAAGTGTGCCTTTCTCTTGAATTTTTTGGAATAGTCTGAGGAAGATAGGTTTTATTTCTTCTTTGAATGTTTGATAAAACTCCCCTGTGAAGCTGTCTGATCCAGGGCTTTTGTTTATTGGAAGTTTTTTGATTACTGCTTCAATTTCCTGCATAGTTATCGGCCTATTCAGATTTTTTTTTTATTCCTCCTGGTTGAGTTTTGGAAGCTTGTATTTGTTTAGGAATATGTCTATTTCTTCTAGGTTGACCAGTTTGTTGGAGTAGAGTTGCTCATAGTATTTTTTTTTTTATGATTCTTTGTATTTCTTTGGGGTCTATTGTTATTTCACCTCTTTCATTTCTGATTTTATTTGGGTCCTCTCTCTTTGCTTCTTGGTGAGCCTGGCTAGAGGTTCATCAATCTTGTTTATCCTTTCAAAGAACCAGCTCTTGGTTTCATTGACCTTTTGTATTGTTTTTTTTGGTCTCTATGCCATTTATTTCCACTCTGATCTTTATTATTTCCTTCCTTCTGCTCACACTGGGCTTTTCTTGTTGTGCTCTTTCTAATTCTTGAAGTTGCAAAGTTAGATGATTTACTACCAGTTTTTCTTGTTTCTTTGAGGTAGGCCTGCAATGCTATGAACTTCCCTCTCAGGATTGCTTTCACTGTGTCCCAAAGGTTTTGGATTGTTGTGTTTTCATTGTTGTTTGTTTCCAGGATTTTTTTTTTTTATTTCTTCTTTGATCTCTTTGGTAACCCACTGATTGTTTAATAGTATGCTATTCACCCTCCAAGTGTTTGAATTTTTGAGATTGTTTTTACTATAGTTGATTTCTAATTTTATGCCATTGTGATCTGAGAAGATGCTTGATATGATTTTAATCCTTTTGAATTTGGAGAGACTTTGCCTGTGTCCCAATATGTGGTCTATCTTTGAAAATGTCCCATGTGCACTTGAGATGAATGTATATTCTGTAGTTTTTGGGTGGAATGTTCTAAAGATGTCAATTAAGTCCATCTGATCTAATGAGTCATTTAGGATTGATTTCTTTTGTGCTAATTTTTTGTCTAGAGGACTTATCCAGTGATGTTAATGGGGTATTAAAGTCTCCTTATTATGATTGTGTTGCTGTCAATCTCTTCCCTGATATATTTCAGAAGATTTTATGTATTTGGGTGCTCCTAAATTGGGTGCATAAATGTTTAACAGAGTTATATCCTCTTGTTGTATCAATCCTTTTAGAGTTATGAAGTGGCCTTTCTTGTCTCTTGTTATGGTCTTCACTTTGAGGTCTATTTTGTCAGATATAATTATTGCTACCCCAGCTTTTTTTTTCATTTCTATTTGCCTGATAGATATTTTTCTATCCCTTCACTTTTAGTCTGTGTGAGTCCCTTGTTCTGCTGTGGGTCTCCTGTAGACACCATATGTTTGGGTCATGTTTTCTTATCCATTCAGTCACTTCTGAATTTCCATTTCTTTTGATTGGAGCATTTGATCCATTTATGTTTAATATTATTATTGATAGGTACTTGTTTGTAGCCATATCTGTACTTTATGCCTTTGTTCCTTCCTCCCTTTCTATTTCTTCTTATTATAGCATTCCCTTTAGCATTTCTTGCATTGATGGCTTGGTAGTGATAAACTCCTTTAGCCATTTTTGTCTGCGAAGCTCCTGATTTCCCCTTCAATTTTGATTGATAGTCTTGCTGAATAGAGTATTCTTGGATTCAGTCCTTTGCTTTGCATCACTTTGTATACTTCTTTCCATTCCCTTCTAGCTTGATGTGTTTCTGTTGAGAAATCATTTGATAATGTGATGGGGGATCCTTTGTAGGTAACTCTCTGCCTCTCTCTTGCAGCCTTTAAGATTCTCTCTTTGTCATTAACATTTGCCATTGTAATTATGACGTGTCTTGGTGTGGGTCTTTTGGGATTCATCTTGCTTGGAACTCTCTGTACTTGTGTAACTTTTTTCTTTCCCATATCAGGGAAGTTTTCTGTCATTTTTTCTTCAAATATATTTTCTAATCCTTGTTGCTCTTCTTGTTCTTCTGGCAGCCCTATTATATGTATGCTACTTCATTTTGTGTTGTCCCAAAGCTCCCTTAGGCTCGCCTCCTGCGTTTTAATTTTTTTCTCCAGTTGCTGTTCAGATTGGGATTGTTTCTCTACCTTATCTTCTAACTCACTAATTCAGTCCTCTGCTTCTTCTAGTCTACTGTTGAAACCTTCCATGGTGTTTTTGATTGTAGCTATATCACTTTTGATTTCTTCATGATTTTTGCATAGATTGCTGATTTTCTTGTCCATCTGTTGTATGAACTATATGACCATTACTCAGAATTCTTTTTCTGTCATGCTGCTTGCCTCCATTTTGCTTATTTCCTTTCTTGATGATTCCTCTTTTTCTTTCCTCTGGGGATGGTTTCATTGTCTCCCCATTCTAACTATCACCAGAAGGTTCAAATGATGAGTTGCGGAGGCCTGGGCCATGTGCAGAGGGAGCTTCGTGCCACCCGCGTGTCACTGAAGAGCTCTGAAACCAAGATACGTGGCTGCCGTGGGTTGGTGAGAGCCATACTCACCCAGGATCAGAGTCACCGGCGCTCAGTGCAGCCTCATGCATGCACCTAGAATCAGGGACACGGCCTGCGCCACAGGAAAAAAAAACACCCCGTTAGCATGTGCCAAAAATCAGGGTCCCCTAGCGCAATGCTAGGAGTCAGAGTCCCCCTGTGCCCACACCGATAATCAAGTATCAAAGTCTCTGTTGCTTGGTGTGGCCTCGCACCAAGAATCAGGGTCCCTGTGTGCGCATGGCCGAGAATTGGAGTCACTGGCTCTTAGTGTGTGTACACTGGGAATCAGGGATCCCAGGCGTGCATGATGAGAAACAGAGTCAAGTCACTGGTGCTCAGTGCTGCCTCTCACATGGAGAATCAGGGTCCCTGGTCTGCTTGGGGAACCAGGTTGCACAGCTGCCCTGTGTCAGCAGGAGGTCTACTCCTGTGCTGCGGAAAATAGACGTCCATGTGCACTTGCCCAGAATCAAAGTCAGGTGGCACTGCTGCCCTGTGTGGGTGTGGGGTCTGATTGTGCGATTGCACACTGTGTGAAACAGATTCCCAGTGTCTGCATGCCCAGGCTCAAATTCAGGTAGTGTAGCCACCCTGTGTGGGTGTGGAGTCTGGTCACATGATTGCATGCTGTGGGAAACAGCCTCCCAGTGTCTGCACATCTAGGCTCAAATTCAGGTAGCAGAGCCGCCTTCTGTGGGCAGGAGGCCTGCTTGCTCAGGGTGGGTCTAGCAGTTCCTATGGCGCTGCAGAGAGCCTTCTGGGAGGGGCATGGGCTCTATGACTCACAGAAATTAGCGGCCGGGATGATGGGATTCTTGGTGTCTGTGGGTCTGCAGCTGTGGTTGCAGGTCTTTGTCTCTAGTGGCTGTAGGGTCTCGGTTTGCGTCTGAGACCAGATTGGGTGGTGGTGAGGCTAGGATCCTAATCTAAAGTAGTTCTATTTTTCAAGATGGCATGGTCTCTGTGCCCATGCTGGCTGCCCCTGGAGTGTCCATGGTGGCAGCAGGGTTTCACTGTCTAAGACTGCCCGGTTTAACAGCCACTTGGAAGACCTGCAGGATCTAACTGTCCCTACCTCACACACACACACACACACACACACACACACACACACACACACACACACACTCACACACCACACACGTCCACACACTCCTCTATCGCTCCCTCACTCTCTCACACTCTCTCCCTCCTTACCTTCTTGCCGGTCACCATCTTTTCAGTCTCCCATCATTATTTTTATTTAAAAATTTATTTTTAGAGAGAGAGAAACATCGATGTGAGAGAGAAGCATTGGTCCATTGCCTCCCGTATGCACCCTGACCAGAGATTGAACCCACAACCTAGACATGTGCCCTGACTGGGAATCAAACCCAAAACCTCTTGGGTGTATAGGATGATACTGCAACCAACTGAGCCACCTGGCCAGGGTGAGACTTACAATTATTATTAATGTTAATAACTCCTTATGCTTATAAAACACTTCACATGATTTCCACGATTATGCATCCTGTTGATTACCCTGGGAAGGAGACCTTGAAGGTAATTATTAATCTCCTTTTATAGAAGGGAAACTGAGATCCAGAGATATTAACTGCTTTGCTCAGCACATGCATTGAGGGAGGGGCAAAGCTAAGATTAGAGTTGCCACATATCCTTCTCTCTACATCCAGCACTGTAGTCCTAATTTAAGCCTTTGAGACAGGGGCTCCTCCTTTGGACCATGGTAATAACCAGCTAAATGGTATCCCTGCTTCTAGTCTTTTGTATCTTTAATTTTTGATTTATACTGAAGTAGAGTCATCTTCCCATAACAAGACTTAAATCATGGTGTTTTCATCCTTAAAAATCCTTAATGTTTTCCTACAATCTACCAACAAAGGCCCAACATCCTTGTAGGATGCTCAAGGCTTTTGATAATCTGGTCCTTGATGATGTGCCCTAGATAGTCTAGGAATGCTTGTCTGCTCCTCACTAGCCAAATATGCCTTCTACCTTCTCATCTCTTCATGCATTTGCTTGTGCTAGTTCTTTAGCATAGAACACTTTTCCTTCTTTCTCCTATAATTTAAGTCCTGATCATCCTTTTTTAAAATATATTTTATTGATTTTTTACAGAGAGGAAGGGAGAGAGATAGAGAGTTAGAAACATCGATGAGAGAGAGACATCGATCAGCCGCCTCCTGCACACCCCCTACTGGGGATGTGCCCACAACCAAGGTACATGCCCTTGACCGGAATCAAACCTGGGACCTTTCAGTCCGCAGGTTGACGCTCTATCCACTGAGCCAAACCGTTTTCGGCCTGATCATCCTTTAAATTTCAGCTCAAATGCCACCTCTTTTATGCAGTCTTCCCTAATCACCCCAGTCAAAACTGATAGCCCCTCTCTTCTCTGATGCTATACTTCTTTGTAGAGCTTGTGTTATGGCTCACAGTGCCGAGGCCTGACCCACTCTACACTGAATTTTTGTGGGGAATCAGGAATTTTGCCTTAGTATTCACTTGTGCTCATGGTAGATATTCAACAAACGTTTATTTAATGAATAAATTTGTTAATAGGACATGGCTATATTCCAAAGAAGTCAATAAGCAAGAAAGCCTATTTGGTGTTGGGCCATTTGGGGCCTCGTAGAACAGTGGCTCCACAAATTGCCTGTATCCTACAGCTAGCTTCCTGTCTGGCTTCATAAAAATGATCTACACTACTTGTGAAAAATGCTGATTCCTGGGCTTTAATTCCAAAGCTTTTCACCTTAAAATATGTGCTTCAGCAGCTTTGCCAGGGGCTGTATGCTAAACCAGGCTTGAGAACTACTGGCAGAGAATGTCCTGAATCTTTAAGAATGTTTTGATCCATAAAATATGTCAAGTTGGCTGACAGTAGTCTAAATTCATTCATGAGACAGGGGATCCTATTTTGGATACTTTCCTTAGTCATGAATCCCTGTGGCTTACACATAGATTCAGAGTTTTGTGTCTCAGCAGAAAGAATGTAAGTGGCTTTTTGACAGGGCAGAAGATGCTTTAATTTCAATCTTGTTGCTGTTTTAACTTTTCTCTATTTTTTGATAGTCCCCTCATCCTTTTGATTCCCTGTGTCTTGTTGATTTTTTTTCTCTGCCTCTTATATTTACACATACTGTCTTAAATACATATAATTGATTTCAGAGAGGAAAGGAGAGATAGAAACATCAATGATGAGAGAGAATCATTGATATGCTGCCTCCTGCATGCCCCCTTGCTGGGGATTAAGCCTCAACTCAAGCATGTGCCCTGATTGGGAATGGAACCATGACCTCTTGGTTCATAGGTCAACTCTCAACCACTGAGCCTTGCTGGCCAGGCTGCACACACCATCTTTTAAAATTTTTTCAATGCCACCAACATGCTTGTTTGATGAACACATCTCCTTCCTACTGTACAAAGAATCTTTTTTCACTCTGGTTTCATATTCCTGTCTTCTCTCTTTGATCCATTGTTATCCAGGTCCTGGCATTTCCCCTGACTTGCAAATACAATGTAGCTGACTATATAAAATATCATCTGAATGTATTCAGAGTAAGATCTCCTGGGATTGTTGACACATAAGATTAACTATTTTACCTCAAAAGTAGATTAAACAGTACACCAGAGTGGGTATTGATGAGTGTTTTTGAGCACTCATCAAGCTAATCAGATTTATAAATTAGTTTTTTTTTGCTACTGGAGAAATAATGTATCCCTTGCTTTTATGTACTTAGTATGATTGGCCATGGAGGATAATTTGCACTATTAAAAGCTCAGTAACATTATCAAGATCCACAACTACTATTATTAACATTGCTATCAATGTTAGTACTAGTACTACAATGTTTATTATTTCCACCATCACCAAAATTTATTGAGTGATAACTTGGTTGGGAATATTCACAAAACACTATGAAGCATCTAGCCTACCTAATAAAAGATTAATATGCAACTTAACCATCACTCTGCTACATGCACAAGCCACACCCACCAGCCACGCCCACCAACCAATCAGAGCGAGTATGCAAATAAACCCAACCATGATGGCTACAGCCACAGAGAGCAGGAGCGAGGCTTGGGTTTCCCAGGCAAAGGATGAAGCCAAGCTTTCCGCCTGCCCTTCCCGGCCTAAGCCTCCACTCAAGGCTACAAAGTTTCAATTATAGAAGGTAAACAAATCCAAACAGAAATGGCAGCAGCCACGGAGCTGGAAAGAGCAGGAGGCAAGGGTTGCCCCCAGCTTTCTGCACACCCTGGCCGGCCCAGGCCTTGGCTTAAGGCTACAAAGTTTCAATTATAGAAGATATACACAAACCCCAATAGAAACAGCTGCCAGCCACGGAGGGAGCAGGAGGCTTGGCTCCACTCCAGGCTACAAAGTTTCAATTGTAGAAAGTAAATAAATTCCAGATACCAGGGCCTCCACTTCGGTTTCCAGGGGGCGTGGCTGGCCTGCAAACCACCACAGGCCCCTCGCTCAGGCCACCCCATGCCCAAGGTTTCCCCCACCCTGATCCGGTACACCCTTCAGGGCAAACCAGTTGGCCCCCACCCATGCACCAGACCTCTATACTATCTAATAAAAGAGTAATATGCAGATTGACCATCGCTCCAACACACAATATGGATGCCTCCATGTGGTCAAGATCCTGTCCCCATGTGGACACAAGATGGCCACCACAAGATGGCCAGCAGGGGAGGGCAGTTGGAAGGCACCAGGCCTGCAAGGGAGGGCAGTTGGAGGCGATCAAGCCTACAAGGGAGGGCAGTTAGGGGTGACCAGGCCGGCAGAAGAGGGAAGTTGGGGACAAACAGGCTGGTAGGGGAGCAGTTAGACATTAATCAGGCTGGCATTGGAGTGGTTAGGGGGTGATCAGGCTGGCAGGCAGAAGCGGTTAGGGGAAATCAGGAAGGCAGGCAGGCGAGCAGTTGGGAGCCAGCAGTCCTGGATTGTGAGAGGGATCGGGCCTAAATGGGCAGTTGGACATCCCTCGAGAGGTCCCAGATTGGAGAGGGTGTAGGCTGGGCTGAGGGACACACACCCCCACCCCTGTGCACCAATTTTGTGCACCAGGCCTCTAGTTACTACATAATGTTGATATTTGGGAAAACAGTAGCTCAAGGAATTAGAGCATCTAGCCCAGGATCACACAAATGCTAAGCTGAGGAGCTAAGACTCAAACTTGGTCTGTCTTACTGCAGAACCTACACATTACCTCCTTTTCTTACCTTTTCTGGATATAAACATAGACTTTTGTGTTTACGGATTTTTGAATTATAAAGTTGTATCAGGTCAAGTCTGTATAAAAAGAAAATACAACTCAGATGACTTAACAGGAGAGACTTTGATGAAGAGATGAGTTATAGAATTGTGGGCAAAATTAAGAAAACAACATGGGACACTGAGGCAATTAGAGACCTTATTATTAACTCCAAGACTGCAGGAAGCTAAACACATAGCATTCAAATCAGCCAATTTTTAAAAAAAGCTATGTTCTTGGGTGCAGATATGTTCATGACTTTTATAGCTTTTTGATTTATTGTTTCTTTTAGTACCATTCTTCTTTGTTTCTCCTGATTTTTTTTTTTGCCTTCCACTCTATTTTGTATGGTATTTAAATTATTATTCTCACTTCCTCTTGATTTATATGTACTTGATATAACTTATGTATTTATTTACTTTTAATTTTTTAATAGTTCTTTAATTGATCTGTTGTATACAACTTACTAGATCATGTTTTTAATCTAATTTATGAGTCTCTGCCTTTTGAGATATTAATTTAATCTCTTAATATGGAATGTAATTATTACACATTTTCAAACATCTTTCAGCCATATATCCTGTTTTTGTTTTTTAAATTTACCATGCTTGCCATATTTTGTAAAGTTTTATTTGATTTATTTCTTTTCTTATAAAAGTACTTCTCCAAGTATATCTCAAAGAGGGTCTTTGTGTGGTAATCCAAGTGAAGTCTTGTGTACCTGGAAATACTTTTGCATTCAAATAATAGTTTTAATGGATGTAAAATTTAAGCTTCCAAGTTTTTTGGTGTGTGTGTGTTCTTTTTGCTGCTGAGATACCAAATATCAATCAGATCCTTGTTTCATTGTAGGTAACCTTTCTCTTTGTAAGCTTTTAAATATTGTTTCAGTTTTTATTTACATTATTCTTCTCTTTGTTTTTAATGTTCATGAACTTCTCTAAAATGAGTTAAAGTATGGGTAATTTCTTATATGGGGGGGAAAAGTTCCTAGGCTAGTTTAAGAGATCTGTCAACCTCCCTTTCCCTTTTTTGGGAATTTCCAGTGTTGGATTATGTGTAGGGAGCCAGAAATCTTTGTTACTTTTTTATCTAGTCAGGATCTAAAAGTCATGACTCAAGCTCTGATTTATAAAGGGAGAAGTGGAGGCTCAGCATGGGAGAGGACCCAATGTTTGTTGCTATCATCTTAGGTTTTAGCACCATGAGGATGATATGAATGATAATTGATGATAACCATGTCCTCCAATCCCCACCTGGCATGAAACACAGTAGGTATGTACTTGATTTCAAATCCTCTTACCAATTCCTGCAAGGAAGCTAACATTACCCTTTCTTGCCCAAGAGGCTGCTGAAACTGAGAGGTTAGTTAACTGGCTCAAGGACACGGAGCAGATAAGGGGCAGAAGCCACGTGTGAGTCTCTGCTGTGAAACCAGATCCTCTCTCCTTCTCCCTCTCTGCTTGGCGTCCTCTGGGTGTGAAATGCCATGTCCAAGGTGCAGAGTGCACAGTGACAACCCTGTACTGACCCTGGGCTGGTGACTCCTGGTCCGCTGTGCCCTCTGCTACTCTGCCCATGAATGTGGGCCTGTCCTTGGAAGAGGTGCTACAAGCGACTAAGTGGAAAACTACCACCCGAAAACCAAGCAAGAGGAAAAAAAGGTGAAGAAGAGAGACAAACACTCAATGCATCCCTCTTGACTTCATTACAGAAGACCTGCAAAGCTCACAGAAAAATCAACCTGCAAATCATGTTCTGGTTAATACAACAGTAATGTACGTGCCCCCCTGCCCCACCTGCAGTGTCCTGAGGTACTCACAGTGGTCTTCCTGGGTTTTAGTTTAGGGCCCAATACAAAAGGTGTCCACCTTAATGTATTAATTTTTTTTTATCATTAGGACTCTAAAAAATTGAATTGTGTTGGACACAGGTCACCATAATGAGAATTTAATGGCGACATATTACAATGCAAGAGAAGCTTTGAATACCTGCAGAAGGTGTCACATTGCTACTGACCTATGCAAATTTCCATCTCACTGGCCCCATTCTTCCCCACGGGTGGCACCCGGGACCCCCTCCTTGCTTTCCTCTCATCTCCTTAAACAATGACTCCCTCATTTTCATATTAATTGCATCACTTAACTGAGATAATGCTCCCTCTGAAATGAGCAAAGGGATGAATCACCGAAACGGGCCATTATTCTTTTTGCTTAACCAATTTCACAGGCCCCGCACAAAGCGCTGCCTTCATTTGCCTTCCCATAATTGCTTATCATTAGGCCCAGTCGCCCCATGAAGGATCTTTTTATTTATTTAAGTCTCATCTCTGATGGATGGAAGATGAGTCACTTGCATATCTGAGGAGCCCAGACTGTTCCAGGGATACCCAGGGGAACTTTGAAGGGGGAAATCAAGGAGAAGCTGCTGAGGTGGATGGACCCACCCCTTCTTCTTTCCTATGGGGGTGGGGGCGGAGGACGGCCACCACCACAGGTGTCTTAGGGGCTTACAGCAGCCCCCCACAAGTGGGAGAAGGGTGGGTTGACCCACATGATGATGGCTGCTTGGTGTAGTGCCCACAGCAGCGTATATGAGGCTGCCCAGATTCCCCCTTCATCTGGGAACAAAATGCCCACCTCCATGACAGGACTTGACCTTCATATTCTGGACCCACCAGAATGACATGGCTAAAGGAACATTATAGAAAATGGCTATTCATTCTCTTCTCTCTCTCTCTCTCTCTCTCTCTCTCTCTCTCTCTCTCTCTCTGTCTCTCTCTTTCTCTCCCCCCACCTCTCCTTTAGGCAGCAGAGAATGGTGAATGAGAGGGAGAGAAGGAAAGGACATTTTCCAAGGGAAATTATGCTGTTATCAGCCACAGACACACTCAGAAAAACATCAGGGGGAGAATGGCTCCTTTGCTATGAAAAGGAAAAACTATTAGCTTGTCAGGAGAGCCAGGCTAAAGCAGCCCCTAGAGGCTTACTGGGAGCACACCCTGTACTTTTGTTCCTGTGGATAAGAGGGCCTGTTTCAGAGCTAGAGCTAGCTAGCAATGGCCTTGTTCTCCGTTCTGTCATCATACTGTTTCTCAGAGGTTGCTGCTGTGACTCATGTCCCCTGTCTGCTAGGTGGCTGCTGTAATCTCACCTGTAGGCTCACATACCTTGGTGCTCAGCCCTTGCCAGTATCCTCAGTTTGCACACCATACCCTCACATGACCCACCTTGAGTCTGGCAGGGAGCAATGACTTCTCTGAGAAAGAAAGGACAGCTTCCTGACTAGTTCCTTTTGTTTCTTTGTTTGCCATGTCCCTGGGATGACTGACAGAGACTGAAATCTCGCCCACGCTGTCGCCCTCCTTAGCACAGAAGGGAGATGACTTTGAGAGTGAGTACTCCTGGGTACTTTGTTCAGGGTTGGAGTTAGCACAGGGCAATTGTTCTCAAGATGTGGTCCTTGGACCAGCGAAAACACCTTGGAACTTATGGTAATGCGGAGCCCCCCCCCCCCCCCCCCCAGAATACTGTAAAAAACCTGAGGGTAGGCTCCACTGATCTTGGTTTCATAAGCCCTCTGTGTCAGCCTGATCGATATTCACTAAATGTAGGACATCATAATTTGGGTTGGCTGTATCATTTTTATATGTACCCCCTTACTGGAGTTTTACCACAGTTCTGGAAAACTGTTTGGAAAAGGCAAAGCTGGTGGAGTTATGCCCATTTTGCTAATGAAAAGGTAAAAATAATAAAGGTTATATAATTTACTCAGAGTCCCCTAACCTGTTGGAGCTTGAAATTGCCTTCCCACTTCCAGGCCACTCCAACTCACTGTGCAAAGACAAAGGGGGAATAAAACCTACCATCAATGCTGAAACATGAAAAGAGAGGTTTGCTATAACTCTCCAGATGTGTTATGATGACATTACAAATCTACATTGTTGCCTTAGGGAAGAGGAAGACCCAATGGTAAGATTCAATGTCACCATTAGCCATTCAGAGCACTGATTTAAGGTCTAAAGATAGGAAGACATGGAGGTACATCTGTTGAGCTTAGCCAAGGTGCCAACTTCTCAGAGACTTGACATCCTGATTATATAATAGAGCTGAGAATAGAAGCATTTACCTTAGAGGTGGCTTTGAGAGTCAGAGAACATAATGCATGAATTCATTAGCATGTGCCTGAATCATAGCCAGCATTTAACAAATGGCAATATTATTATTATTAGGAATTTAAATAAGAGGGGAGTAAAGACTGATACATATCCTAACAGTTAAATGTTTAAAATGATGAGATCAGCAGACATTTACTAACCTCTTCCTACATGTCCTCCTGTTTTACATCATGGGGTATGGGAGAGAGGGGTGGGTGAGTCTTAAAAAAGCTGAGAGAGTTGGGACCGGGACAGGAACATTTTCTGGGGTGATGGAGGTGGCAGAGCTGAGGGGGACTGAACTGTGTTCAAGAAGAGGCATTAGGCCTGGAACAAAGAAACTAGCAGGGTAAGATCACAGGTTGGATGAGTTCTGATGAATGAATCAGGCAGGTGGAGATATAGTGTGTAAGGCAGGTTTCTGTAAGTCATTTGGGGCTGTTATCAGCCACAGACACACTCAGACACACTGAGTAATAGATGGTAATGGAGGTATTTTTACATGTGGGGCTGGCATTCTGGCATGGGGATTGCCTTATTGTTTAAAGGGCTCAGAAGGGCTCCCTGCTGTGCTAGATGCTATGACAGAATACATCTTATTTTTGAAAGGATATTGAGAATTACTGTAAGGGAGTCCTTTCCCTATCTCCTGCAACCACAGGGGCAAAGGAACACAAGGACTGATGGTGACCCCTCCCCCTTTCAAGGATAGAAGGCATGGCTCACTGGGGTGGTGGTACCTTGCGTGGGTCATGCTTGTGGAGGCCACTCCACAAAAAGGTTACACATGTTTCTGTGACCTTTTCTGCCTTTGACTATGTGGTTAGGATGAGCCCATGCACCTGGTTGGGGAAAGCCATTCAGATTCTGTTCTCCAGGCTCACTTCTCACTCTGCTCCCCACTTGAATGTTTTCTGATGGGGGAGGTGCTGGCCTTAGGACGAGTCGTATTCTCTAGTCCATGTTTTATCAGAACTCTGATAAGTTAACAGCATGGCTATTAACTTTTGCATCTATATTTAATTACTACATATGTTATCAAAGGGGTTCAGGAAAAGTCTACCCAGAATGTGCCTCTTTGGCATGCAGACTGTTTTGAGCTGAAGACAAGTCCTAAATAACTTACCTCCCTCTTAACTGCCTAAAAGGATTTAGATAAAAGGCTTGGTCCAAGAAGAGAACAATCACCAAAAATAACTGCAAAGAGTGTGGGACATGATGTCTTCCTCCCCTTTGAAGTCCTAGACTCCTAAACCCTCTCCTTTGCTCAGGATGGTGTGTAATTCTCAACTGCTTGACTGCTTGTGAGTCTCATATTTTTGTGAGCTCCCACACATACATAATTAAATTTG
Organism: Eptesicus fuscus; assembly: GCF_027574615.1. Taxonomy (NCBI): domain Eukaryota; kingdom Metazoa; phylum Chordata; class Mammalia; order Chiroptera; family Vespertilionidae; genus Eptesicus; species Eptesicus fuscus. Next base: position 111,270,370 of record NC_072474.1, on the reverse strand, counting down.
TTTTTCTCCTGTTAATCTGTTATGTTCATTTGTTTATTAAAGCAGCTCCCAAAAAAACCTAGAAAGGTAGAGAAAAAAATTTTTCTCCCCAACATAATTAATGAATACATTAATACAAATGTAATTAACTTATATTAATTAATTAATACATTTAATTGGATGAATGTTTCTATCCCTCCAAATTCATATGCTGAAGCTCTAATCCCTAATGTGACAATATTTGGAGATGGGCCTTTGGGAGATAATTAAGTTTGATGAGCTATGAGAGTGAAGCCCCCAGGATGAGATTAGTGATTTTATATGAACAGAAAGAGAAACCCGTTTGCTCTCTCTCTGACATCTGAGGATACAGCAAGAAGGTGGCTGTCCTCATGCCAGAAAGTAGATTTACACTGGAACTAAATCTCCCAGCACCTTTATCTTGAACTTCCAGCTTCTATAACTGTGAAAAATAAATGTCCATTGTTTAAGCCACCCAGTTTATGATATTTTGCTATAGCATTGTGAGCTAAGTCAATACATGAATCAATGGTTTGCCTCTTATTTGACAACTGACCCTTTTGGTTGTATCTTATCGATCAGAACTCCAGATGACAGGAAATATGAGCCACCCCTTGACCTCCTAATAGAACTGTCTATTCAAACCCCTTCTGGCTATAGGAGCCATTGCTACAACACTTACTATATTTTCAACAAACACTTCTGCTTGCATGACATTAATAATAAGAAACTCACTACTTTTCAGAGCAATGTTCTTCATTTAGACTGTGAAACCTTTTTGGGAAGAAGATAAGTTATCATTGAATCTTCAGTCTAGAATCACATGTGGCATTTAGCAGAGACCCAATGAGTCTTTATTGAATTGGTGATAGGTGGATGTAAAGTACATTACTCAATTCTAGAGTTGGATAGTGGATTATAACTCATTTATATTGATGTAGAAACTGAGGGGCAAGCATTTCAAGTATCAATTTCAAATTCAGTGATTAAAAGATCTGGGAGTAGAAACCCACTCTCTTGATACCTAGATTCTCCACTGTGGTGTTGCTTAGTATGAAAATTTTTCCTCCTTAAGGATTTTAAATCCACAATAAACAACAAAGGGAAAAACAGATAAAACCAAGTAGAGAAGAATGAAGTGATCATTGTCTATTTCTGATCTGGAGGGCCATGGATTTCAGATGTCAAATAATTAATGTAGTCTGGAGCTTTTAGCTGAAGCTTCATCATGGTGTATGTAGAATGAACTGACTCTAGAAGGATGTACAAGACTTAGGTGGGCAGAGGAGCAGAGATGAGTGAATGTCAGGCATTAACAAAGGTACAAAGAATATGATGAGATTGGTGAGTGTGAAGCAGAGTAGGGGATAGAGAGTGTTGGGAAGTAAGCTTGAGGGCAAAGTAGGGCCAGATCATGGAGGGGTATCTTCAAAGCCAAGGTAAAGGATAATAAACCATGATACACTCTTGAGTTTAAGAAAAATAAAATAAATTAGTGCTTCATAAAGAATAACTTAAAGTGATATTTGTGATGGATTCAAGTAAGAGAGATTAGAAACCTTTATTATACCTATTGACAGTTCAAATTAGCACATTATTATTATTACTATTTTATTTTAGCAGTGCTTCTTTACCCAGTAATGCTCTGTAAATAACATACATGCTAAAGGGAAGGGCCTCCCTGGTGCTCATAAATTACACCATATTACCTCTCTGTGTCTCAGTTCACTTGGCTGTAAATGAGAATTACCCGATTCCATAAACTGCCTCTTTCTACAAGGGTGTGACTAGTTTGTGTCTTGCATCTCATCATGCCAAAACTGGAATAATTTGTGTTAGAAACCACTGAATTTTCTTGATATAGAACTGTCATGATAAAAGCTACAGTTTAAGAGAAATTATAGAGTGGTAGCACAGAGATATTTTTATTATTGTCAACACACTATTCAAATGAAGAGGTTGACTTTAAAGTTGACATATGTCATAAAAAATTAAACTGGGAGAGAGCTGAGCTTAGAATAATGGTCCTGAAGAAAAATCATCCTTTATAATTTCAGAGTACATGATCATTTGTATTAATTTGTGTGGGCTAAATTGCCACAAGAAAGAAGCTAAAAATGTAGTAGCTCAAACACAATGAAGGCTTGTTTTCTTCTCATCTAAGAGTAAAGCAGAAATGGATGTTCCAGGTCAATAGACATAGGCAGATAATTTTTGCTCCACGCAGTCTTTCAGGGACTCAGGCTGACAGTGGCTCTGCCATCTTCAATACCAGGCTTTTAAGGCTGTCCAAAATCATTATTGGTCTCCAGCCACAGGAAGGAGAAGAACATGGAGGAGTTGGGAGATTGGTATGGTCCAGGTCTTGACATGGCACACATCACTTTCCTTCACATCCATTGGTTCCCATGGGATTGCATGAAGGCTGCACTTAGGAAGTTCTGTACCTAGGAAGAAAAGAAGAACAGATCTTAGTGGACAGGTGGAATCTTTTCATAGCAAATCAAACGGGCACTCTGATCTCTATATGACTGATGCAAACAGTGACATTCTGGTTAAGTGAATTTCTTGGGAAGATATCGCCTGCCCATGCATGGATCAGGACAAAGTTCAAGGTCATTTCATCATGCCTGTATGACAGTGAATTATTCATAAAACTAAGGATTTAGCAAGCATCTATAATGTGTCTAGCTCTGTATCTGTGCCATATGCTTGTAACCCAGTTGTGGTCATATCCTATTGGCTTTCTGACAGAAGAGTGATGAATGTACAGGTTGATCTCTACACAACTTTGAAACCCACAGTCACATTCTTAATTTCCAAGATGGGTTAAATTTTCTAGATAACATATGTCGCATATTAAGTAGCCCTATGTGTTCATAAGGCATATATTTCTCAAGGGGAGAGGGAGTAAAATTTCTCACTGGTTTATAAATTTTTTGTAGCTTCTATCATGGGGTTTTATAATTAGACAACAAGGAGTTCTACTCTCAGTTTCTCACCTTTAGTTAGTTTATTTAACCTCTTCAGTCATGGTTACCTCCTTGAAAAGAAAAATCTCAACTCATTTTGAAGCATGGTTGAGGTAAATTAAAAGTGATAATGAATGTGAAAGGGATATGATATTATAAAATTTGGTGGAGATATATAGAATTATCATTCTGATAATTCATCGGTACTCTGAATTTTATCTGAGTAGGGAACATAAACACTCTATTCTGTGAACATTCAGTGTTGTTTGTGAAGTAGGGCTTATTATTGTCACTTGCAAAAGAGATAATTGAAATTTAGAGAGGTTAGTGGCTATTTCTTGGGCTACAGTTGGTTAAGAATGAGATAGGCATTGTGTGCGACATAAAGAAAAATTAATTGTCTCAGTAGGCCAAGGACTTGGATTGAGGTCCACTTCTGGTAACGATTAGCTGTGTGAGTTTGGAAAAAATCACTTTTACTTTCTGAATCTATTTCCTAATCAGAGAGAATAATATTTTCCCCCTCCTTATAATCTCTCAAGGTTATTATGAGGATCATAGAACCAATATATCAGAATTATCTCGTTTTTTTTTTTTTTTTTAGTGGCTTTAATAAGAATTGATAATTCTTGCCCTAGCTTGTTTGGTTCAGTGAATAGAGCGTTAGCGTACAGACTGAAGAGTCTGGGTTTGATTCCAGTCAAGGGCACATGCCCAGGTTGCAGGCTTGATCCCCAGAAGTGGACATGCAGGAGGCAGCTGATCAATGATTCTCTCTCATCATTGATGTTTCTATCTCTCTCTCCCTGTCCCTTCCTCTCTGAAATCAATAAAAGTATATTTAAATAAAAGAAGTGATAATTCATGTTTCTGTCTCAAGTGACTCTGTATTAGCAGGAGCCATATAAATTGAGTTTTATGTTGTTGAAGGTTGCTTATCATTTAACTGAGGTTTTGAGTGCATGAGACTCTAAGCTTTCAAAGATGGGTCGTTATGTTATGGAATGTTAACATTGGAAGCCTTAACAGTTTAATCTAGTACAATCTGCCCTCAAACATAGAACCCAGCATGGATGGTATCTTTGAAAGACTGTCTTCCAGCTTCCATTGTAATAATTCCGGCAATGCGAACTTAGTTACTCACAAAGAGGAGCATTCTATCTGCGTATTTGTTTTAACCAATATTCACTGAGGCAGGTATGATGCTAGTGAGCTAACATAGAGGATTGGGTTGTCAAATCAGACTTACATGAATCTAAGATCTTGCTGAGTATCAAGATTTATTAATAACTTCAGAAATACGGTACGAGCAATGAAATGGTATAGGTGAAGCAGCGAGAGGTCTGGGACAGTCTGTCTAACTCCCCAGGGCTTTCTGTCCTGCATCAGATACAGAATCTCTGGCTCAGCATAACATATGAAGTCTCTGCGTGAGGTTTGCAGGTTACTGTTCACAGAAGAGAGTGTTTATGGTTAAGAAACATCTCCATTTATACTGCAGATAGTTACTTAATCAATGTGATATACTCCAGGAAACCATACATCATAATCCCATGGATTCTAGGTTTGTTTACCACAAGTGATTCTAAACCAGGGACATCACGCTAAGGAAAATGCCATAAATAATTACTGTTTCCTAGGAAATATCGACTTGATTTTCCAGGAGGTCCAGTTATCAACATGTTTATAGGAGATTTGATTGTTTATTTTCTCTGACAACTAAGAAAGAAATGAACCACAAACCAATTACTTTCATTCCTTCCTCTCCTGCTAAGTAGGAGAAATGTCATGGTGTACACAACACACAAGGTCTCCAACTTGGATCTGTTCACTGACTTAGGAGAAAAAAAGAAGTAATCAGACAAGTTTAATAGGAATAGCTAGTCTATTAGTGCTGATCAAGAACACTTTTTAAAAATAAATCTTTATTGTTCAGATTATTAAAATAGTTTCTCCTTTTCCCCCCTTAGCTCCCCTCCACCCAGTTCCCACCCCACCCGCTGCCCTTACCTCCCCCCACACTGTCCTCATCCATAGGTGTACGATTTTTGTCCAGTCTCTTCCTGCACCCCCCACACCCTTTTCCCCCTGGGAATTATCAGTCCACTCCCTTTCTATGCCCCTGATTCTATTATATTCACCAGTTTATTCTATTCCTCAGATTTTTAATTCACTTGATTTTTAGGTTCACTTGTTGATAGATATGTATTTGTTGTTCATAATTTTTATCTTTACTTTTTTCTTCTTCCTCTTCTTAAAGAATACCTTTCAGCATTTCATATAATACTGGTTTGGCAGTGATGAACTCCTTTAGATTTTTCTTATCTGTGAAGCTCTTTATCTGACCTTCCAATCTGAATGATAACTTTGCTGGGTAGAGTAATCTTGGTTGTAGGTTCTTGCTATTCATCACTTTGAATATTTATTGCCACTCCTGTCTGGCCTGCATAGTTTCTGTTGAGAAATCAGCTGACATTGAGTGGGTGCTCCCTTCTAGGTAATTAACTGTTTTTCTCTTGCTGCTTTTAATATTTTCTCTTTGTCTTTTGCTCTTGGAATTTTAATTATGATGTGTCTTGGTGTGGTCCTCTTTGGATTCCTTTTTGTTTGGGGTTCTGTGTGCTTCCTGGACTTGTAAGTCTATTTCTTTCACCAGGTGGGGGAAGTTTTTAGTCATTATTTCTTCAAATAGCTTTTCAGTATCTTGCTCTCTCTCTTCTTCTGGCACCCCCATAATTCTGATGTTGGTATGCTTGAAGTTGTCCCAGAGGCTTCTTACACTATCTTCAACTTTTTGGATTCTTTTTTTCTTTTTGCTTTGCCAGTTGAGTGTTTTTTGCTTCTTTGTATTTCAAATCTTTGACTTGATTCTTGTGTTCCTCTAGTCTGCTGTTGGGTCTCTGTATAATATTTTTTATTTCAGTCAGTGTATGTTTAATTTCTAGTTGGTCCTTTTTCATATCCTTGAGGGTCTGGCTAAATTTATCGGCCTTTTCTAGGAAATTCTTGAAAAACCTTATAACCGTGGTTTTGAATTCTATATCCAGTCATTTTTTTCCTCCATTTCTTTCGTTTGTGATCTGTTACTTTGTCTCCACATTTTTGCTGCTTCTCTGAGTTGGTAGGGTAGCTTTGTGTGCTAGGTTTCCTATATGGCCCTGTGGGTCGGCCTCCTAGTCACCTGAGGTGGACACTATTGGTGCACCCCTTTGTGGTCTGTGTGTACAGCCTTGTTGTAGTTAAGTCTTGATTGTTGTTGGTATCACTGGTAGGAATTGACCTCCAGGCCAATTGGCTATGTGTATCAGCTGTGTCTACGCCAGGAGACCTGTGCTGGAGACAGCCTTATAGGACCAGACTTGCAAAATTGCAAAAGCCTCTGTGCTCAGCTTGGATGGGGCGGAGTCTCAGGGCTGAGCAGACAGTTTTGGCTTCCCGTCAGCCCTGCCCTTGCGTGTGCACCTCCAGACCTCTGCCTTCCGCGGCTCTTCTTAGTTTCCGCCTAACCGTCCAGATTCCCCCAGGCTCGCCTAGAACTGGGGTTCAGTGCAGTCAGAACTGGGGTTCAGTGCAGTCAGGAGCTTCTGACTCCCTTCTGCTAGGGAGAGCTAGCGGCAACCTCAGCAGTCAGTCTTCTCTGCGCTCGTGCGCCTCCAGACCCCTGCCCGCCACGGTTTCCCTGAGTCTCAGAGTCTCTGTGTGCCTTTCTCTCTACCTGACAGTCCTGACTCCCCCCGTATGAGCCTGGATCCATGGGGTTTCGCCCGGAACTGGGGTTCAGTGCAGTGGGAACTGGGGTTCAGTGCAGTCGGGGGCTTCCTTCCCTCTCCCGCCAGAGAAAGCCAGCCATGCACTCAGCCACCCTTCCTCTCTGCGCACATGTCTCCATACCTCATTCCTTTGCAGCTCCTCTGATTTTCTGTGAGCTTTTTTCTTTCCTTCTAGTTGTAGAATTTCCACTCAGCCAGCTTTCCTGTGGTTCTGGATGATGTTCGTTCTGTCTTTTAGTTGTAGTTTTGAAATTGTTGTGCCAGGCAGCAGTTTAGGTGTTTAGCTATGCCGCCATCTTGGTTTCTCCAAAGAACACTTTTAACAGTGATTAAAAGTTATACTGATGGAAAGCAGCCCAATTTTAAATCACAATTGCAATTTCGAGTGTCTATCCTTGTGATGTGTGACTTGGGATTCAGAGTTGAAGCCATCATTGTTTTTCTACAGCCACAATGAGAGATGCCATGCACGTGGAAGGCCAGCCTCAACTGGCAGTCATATTTGCCTTTCTTGTACCTCAGCTTCATCTGCTCTGGAAGAAAACTGTCTGGTGGGGAGTACCACCAAGGCTTACCCACATGAATTTCATGTTTGCCGAATAATCTGTATTTTAATATAGAGTATTCCATAAAGAACCCAAATTAGAGATGTGAATGAAAGGAGCCACATGCTAACCTGACAAGCTCAGGGGAGGCCTGCGTGGCAGTCTTGCAAACTCAGAGACCTGAAATAACCACAAAGGATGGTTTGAAAATTAAATATTTAACTACAAACAGGTTATAGTGGGTAGTCATGTCCTAGTCCGATATCTTCCCTGACAAAGATCAACTTAGATCTTCTTTCCTGAGCCCATTTGCCTTTTTGCCTCTAAGATAACATATCTGTGAGATGTCTGGGTAACTTGTAACTTCCTTCTTTTGCTGGAGCCCCTGGGGCACAACCAAATGTGGTGGGCACCAGGATTGATACTTCAAATTCCTTCATTATCATGTTAATTGTTCCTGTACCCACCTAAGTATGTGTCCATCGTTTTGCTTTTTATCCAATCCCAGGGGTTTCCCCCGGTTGACTTTATCCCACCTCCTTAATCCATCACCAATGAGTTTCATGTAGCCGACCTATGTCCCTCCTTTGATGGCAATGTATAAATACAGATGGAACCCACCATTTCCTCGGAGCATTATCTCAATTCATTGAGGTTCTGCTTCCCAGCATATGTCGACAGTTTGGCTCAAATAAACTCACTAAAATTCTTTACAGGTTTCAATGGTTTTTTTTCGTTAACAGAGAAAAATCCATTTAAGTATTTTTAATCATTATACTAACAGATACACTCACAAACATTTATTTTATGTGTATGTCTGCAGAAGGCCAATGGGAGAGATGCATATAGAACATTGTAGGAGCAGGTTGATGAGCCCAGTCAGAGATGCATGGGCTGAGTCCTAAGCCAAAAGCAGAATACAGCCAAATCAAGAAGAGAAGACCAGAGATTTCAGGCAGAAGCCAACTACTGGGAAAATAAAGCACTTGGCATATGCCAAGACTACACGCAATTTGGTGCTCACGGTGAAAGGGCAGAGCAGGACAGCACAAAATGTACTGTACCCTCCACCCTGTGTAACTATGTATATGACTCCTTTTTCTTAGAAAACCGCGAGAATGTAACAATTGCATGAACCTGCCAATAGGAATGTAGAGAGGTGGACTCAGTCCACTTTAGGCAAGCTGCCCAGTGTGCCTTTGTGTAACTGGACCCCTCAGTGTGCCTTTGTGTAACTGGACCCCTCACCCTACCCCTGACCAATCATAAACACTCTCCCTGCCCACTGCTTGAGACCCCCTTTAAAGCCTTTGTTGTGGCGAGAGAGGGTCTCTTTTTCCCCGGTGAGCGCTGGAGATGAGAGCTCGTGCTAGCACGAATAAAGGTTCTCTTGCAGTTACAGCGGGTCTTGGCTCCTTCCTGGGGGGTTTTTGGGGATTCTGAACACTGGGCATTACAACGGAACGTTAATGCGAGGCAGGGAGTGGAGGACGTTGGAGCTGGTACCAAAGGCAGGAACCAGACAGAGGAACTCCAGAAGCTAGTTAATAAAGAGCTTGGACTGTACCCTGTTGACATGGCTGAGTAGGGTTGAGATATGGTCGCTTCAATGCCTGTCAGTGTGCCTGCTAGAAAGTTTGTTCTCTTTTTGACATTAAATCTGCCATCCTATTTCATTGTTTTCACTCTGGCCCTTAAAGCTAGTGAGGAAGCATCTAATTTCTCTTTAACCTAACAGCCTGCAGACATGTGAAGACAGATTTCATGTTCCCCCCAGCTTCATGGTAATGTCTTCATGTCACACGGCCTCCAGACTCCTCGCCACCTTGGCGTTCTCTGAGTCCAGCATCTCCCAAGTGCCAGGATTTAGGGAATGGTGAGGGATATTTCTTTTAGGGAGTGGGGAGAGGAAGCAATTCAGTCTTGGATGCCAGGAAATTGGGTGCTTCATCCAAGGAGGCCTCTGTTACATTTTGATTTTGTACATATATGAAATGCAGTTTCTTGCTTTTTTCACATCCAAGTAGGATTTGATTGGAGTCTCACTGATTCCAAACAAATGTTCCAAATCCTCCATAAGTTTCTATGTATTCTCTGGAGCTTCCTTTCCCATGGATCTCCTCTGGCTCATGTTTCCTCCGCAAGTATGTGTGTTGTCTTTGAATGACTATAAAAACTGAGTACCTAGAACAATGCTTGGCACTTGGCCGATACTCAATGCATGTTGTTGAAAGAATGGAGAGACTGACATTTAGGCAAAACTCAGCATCTTCTTAGATTGCACTCTTGCTTCAAGCACTTTTTAAGATGGATGGTCACAATAGAGTGTTAAAAATGGTTGAAGAAGACAATTAGGTGATACAAACTTTATTAACCATTCATGAAGCTAACAGTCTCTTTTCAGAGAAATTAAAAATGGGAAAGAAAGCAGCAAGCTTTTACCAATAGAATAAAGAGTAATAAACAAGGAAGAGACAAATAGAAAAATATTGAGGCTGGGGTCACTTAGCCAACCTTGTTTGGGTGAGAAGGCCCAGAGTTGGCTTGGCTTTGGGCTGACTGATTATATTGTGTTTCTGGTCAAGCAGAGAAGGCAGGGGTAGGAAACCATTTTTCCTGCCAAGGGCCATTTGGATATTTATGATATCATTTGCAGGCCTTACAAAGTTATCAACTTAAAAATTAGCCTTCTATATTTGGTCAAATATTTAAATAACTCATCCCTAATGCCTTGGCAGGGCCAGACCACATGACTTCATGGGCCTTATACAGTCCATGGGCCAGACGTTCCCCACCCCTGATTACAGGGACACAAAGTTATCTCTAAATTTTGGTTTATTGACCAGGCACCCCAGACAGGAGCAACTCCATGTTGAACCTAGAAATTTATTTTAACAAGAGTAAGGCTGCAATATTCTGCACTTTTTTTCTTTTCTCTATGTTCTGAAATCCTTCTTTCTCCATGGTCCCCTTGGAGCCACAAACTCTTTTCTTTCTATAATGCATAACAATTTAGGTCCCCTAGCTATTACCTATTACGTCCATTAAGAGCATTGGTCACTGGTGAGTGTTTAATAACCGCTCTCCTGAAATTCCCACCAGGGCTGATTTCAAAGGACTGATGGGAGGTCCCTGAACATCGATTTGGGAAGAGAAGGGCAGATCAGCTCTTGAGAGTTCCTATAAGGTGGCCCTCAGGTCACTGAAAGAGTTCGAAAAACAAAGTAGCCACATTTCTTAGAGGATGGTCGAGTTCACAGTTACATTTTCCTCTTATTGCATTAAACAATCGCATAAATTAGACTTTCAGAACTAGACGTTCTAGACTTGCAAACTAGCGCTCAACCTTTTAAACCAGTGGGACTAAATGGGCCGAGGTGCTGCCCTCTAGAGGACATTTGGAAGTTTGCTGGGCTACTTTGGCAGGTAGCAATAATTGAGTTGCTCCTAGACTCTACATTCCAATAATTCCAGGCTGTTGTTCCTTGTGATTAAGCCCCTGGGCAAATTTAGTGCGCAAGGGTCAGAATGCTGAGTATTCTGCCTTGTGAAAGACAGTCCTGCACAAGGAAGGATTGTCCTGCCCCCAAAGTCTATGGCGCAATCCTTGGAACATCCTGCTCCTCACCGTGCCTCCCACAGGTTGGCTTCCTGCTAGATCGTAGTCCTTTATCTTCTGCTGAATTTTTGTGAGACATAGACATACCCTGCTGCTTACAGGAAAGGGAATGCCTATGTTTAGTGACAGATGCTTATTTTATTTCTAAATGATTGAAATAAAATGCATTGAAATGAAACTTTTTTCCCTATTAACCTTTAGCAGCATTTATAATGACCATGTTAAATCAAACCTCATTACAAGGTAATGGAGCCTGACTGAAATACTGCAGGTATGATGCTGAGTAATTTCATAAATTATTAATTGGTAATTGAAAGTAATATAGTAGAATACATTGTGCTCCTGAGGGGGAAAATGCAGAAGACTTTGGAGGGAGATAAAGTTGGTTAATATATAGCATTTAGGAAAGTCTTGGAAGCAGGGCAGAAAAGGGCCATACAAGACCTGAACACATCCTGTAACTTTGGCATTGGGTTAAAATCTGTAATTTTGATACCAGGGTTGTGGCTTATGTTTGAAACATTGCAGACTTCTAGATTCCTCTCTCACTTTCTATAGTCAGACATTTTTCTGGCAAAAAGATCAAATTCAAATTATTTTTATACTAAATGTCTCTTGATACCATGCCTTTATTTTAATTATATTTCACTCCAAGCCCCCTCTTTCCCAATTGCTTTTCAGAAGTTTTATTTTAAAAACTATTTCCAACAGTAAAGTAATTATGCTTGTAAGAAAAACACCCTAGAATAATGAAGAATACAGACTTGGAGGGGAATTATTATCATACACAGCCTTTATTATAGGTAGTGTAGTCTTCTGGATCTACACACAGTATAGTTTAGAAGTTTACTTTTCTACCATAAACTCATCCTATAGAAAGAGTTCTACACTTGCTTTTATAGCTTGGGCATCTTTCTATGTCTACATATGTAGATCTAAACTTTAAAGTATTTTTTTTAAGTCAAAGTATTCTGTAACATGCACATAATTTTAGTATAGATCTTTATGAACTTGTTCCAAGTAAGTATACCCATGTAACCATCACTTCACAAAAAATAGAGACTATAACCACTACCTCTGAATTTTCCTTCACATCCTTTCATCTTTTTATCCCTCCTCCCTGTGTGTAACCCCTATTCTGAATTCTAACACCATACATTAGTTTTAGCATTTTTGAGATTAATATAAGTTGAATCATTTAGCACTAACTTTTTTCTTTCTGTATCCCTTTGCTTGATATGGCTTTGAAATTCTTTCACTGTTGCATGGATTAGTACTTTATTCTTATTGCTGCGTAGTATTGTATTGTTTGAGTGTAGTATAATTTATTCATTCTGCCTTTGGTGGCCATCACCACACTGTTGTCTATGTCTATGTTCTATGGATAATCCTTTCACCTTCTTTCATCCAGTATACCTCCTACCCACGCCCCTAGTCTGTCTTCAAATACTTTTCTCATAAATTCTTTTTCTCCCTCTATTTGTGCATACATGCTAGATATTTCTTCCATGTTCCATACATCTTTTCACTTTTTTCCTCTATATTCATCTTTGTACTCAGTGCATCAATATGGACATTATTTACTGATGTATTTTAGTTCACTAATTCTCTCTTTAGCTACTTATACCTGTTTTTGTATTCTAATTTTAGTTATTATAGTTTTTAATTTTAAAGTTTCTACTTATCTATTTTTATAGATATTCAGTTAGCAGATGGTATAACTCTCCACTTTATCCTATATTTTATTGAATTCATCAATCACAGTTTCTTTAAAGTCTGTGTGAAAATCCAACCGTTTGATCATCTTTGGGTAATTTTCTGTTATCTATTTTTTCTTTTGGATTTTGATCATTTGTTGTTTATCCTGTAATGACTTTTAATTTTTTATTAAATGCCCAACATTGTGTAGGGAAAATTTTAGAGGATCTGGATGACACTATTTTCCTAGAGAGAAGATTTCCTTTTCTCCTGGCAATTATGTAAAGTAGGGGAGTTGATCCAATAAATCCTGAGTGTCTGGCTTTATCAGGGCTTATCTTTGTATGTGTTTCCTTGCTTCTTGGGCATAGCCTTGTAATGTGCTCAACTGAGAACCTGAACTTTTTGTCAGGGCCTTCTTCTACGATGACATGGGACTCCAATTCATCTTTTCCCACCACCATACGACTGCCTAAATCTCTGCTCAGATTTTTGAACTTCTTAGCACCTATTTTCTGCTTGATTTTTCATTATCTAGCTACATGAATGCACAGTTTAGAATCAGGGAGTAATTTGGGGGGAATTGCATGAGTAATTTTGGGTTCACTTTTCTGTGGTGCCCTGTTCTCTGTGACATAGGTCCCTCTAGTCTTGGTTACCTTAATCACCCTTAATTCCAAGTTTTGTATTCCTCTTTTAGTGGTACTCTGCCAACTTTATTTGCTTCCTGATTACCCTCTGTGTCCCTTGCCGTAGATTGACAAAGTCCCTAGGAACAAAGTGGCCATGGAGTAAGGCTCATCTTGTAACTTTTTATTTTTCTTTGAAATTATAACCTCAATTGTTATCTGCCTTGGTTACTCTGATGCCTTCAGAAAATGTCTTTTTAAAATATATTTAATACTGCTCTTAGGGTGTTCTCAAAAGGAGGGTTAGTATGACATAAGCTACTGATAATAATTGGGACTATTTTATTCATTTTGAAGGCTTCACAAAATTCCAAGTTTTGGACATACCAAATAATTATTTAGTACATGTTGGGCTTCTGATCTCTTTTTAAGTGTTCAGTATTATAAACAGTGCATGGACCCTTTTATAATATAACTAGAGGCCCAGTGCACAAAATTCATGCACGGGTAGGGTTCCTAGGCCTGGCTGGTGATCAGGGACGATCAGGGCCTTCCCACTGCCGGCCGGGGCCTTCCTTCATTCTGCGCCACCCCTGGTGGTCAGTGCACATCATAGTGAGTGATTGAACTCCTGGTCTCCCAGGCAAACTCCCAAGGGAACACTCTGCATATTAGCCTTTTATATATATAGATATCATGCAACTGTACAAGTCATCCTTTAGGATAGACCAGTTGTCAGCAAACTCATTAGTCAACAGAGCCAAATATCAACAGTACAACGATTGAAATTTCTTTTGAGAGCCAAATTTTTTAAACTTAAACTTCTACTAATGCCACTTCTTCAAAATAGACTCACCCAGGCCATGGTACTTTGTGGAAGAGCCACACTCAAGAGGCCAAAGAGCCGCATGTGGCTCGCGAGCCGCAGTTTGCCGACCACGGGGATAGACTGCTAATAGTGGGATGGCTGAAAATGGCTTATATCACATAGGTCCATTATTGGTTGGCCAGAAGTCAGTTTCATGGCTTCAAACTAATGGCAGGGTAGACTGGGAAATTCATATTTTTTGTATCTACAGGAAGAGGAAATGGTGTGGCAAACACAGATTGTCTTTTTTAAAAAGTTTTCATTGATTTCAGAGAGGAAAGGAGAGGGAGAGAGATAGAAACATCAATGATAAGAGAGAATCATTGATTGGCTGCCTCCTGCAAGCCCCCCACTGGGGATTGAGCCCCCAACCTGGGCATGTGCCCTTGGCTGGAATCAAACCTGGGACCCTTCAGTCCACAGGTGGGCACTCTATTCACTGAGCCAAATCAGCTAGGGTCAGATTGTTTTTTGTGTTAACTATTTCCTAACTAGTGTCTCTGAGTCTAGACGCTTCATCTGTAATTTATACATTACATTACCACTTGACTTAATATCATTAAATGTCACTTAACAAGAGTCACCAGCAGATCCCAAACTTTTAGGATTTTCCTTTTGCTTAGAGAGTGAACTCTTGACTTCTTACAAATGTATTAAGTGACAGAACCTTAGAGGAGGAGAGTTTTGTTTTGTGTTTCTGAATCTAGTTCTCTTCCCATCTTCCCTGGATACTTACTCTTTCCTTTTCAAATGCAGTAGAGAGATTATGGGAAGATTCAGAGGGAACTCTGGTTCACAGTTTGGGTGAAGATGATCAAACTTACCAAGAAAGCTCTTCCCAAACATATTGTAGCTGCAAGGGCAAGAGGCAAGAGGGACAGAAGAAAAACATGGGATGGGCATTGCTTCCACTGCCTCCAGCAATATGACATAGCAATCCACTTAGTCTTTCTGTGCTTCTGTGTTCCTGGGTGTACTAGACAGTTCTGATAATGGGGTGAAACAGAAACCATTATTGTGGGTCATTAGTCTCATTGTAAAATATCATTGGAAAGGACAGGGCTTGACTTTGGGAAAGACAGGAGTCTGAGCCATAAGGCAACCTCGGTGTGCGCATGTGTGTGTGTGTGTGTGTGTGTGTGTGTGTGTGTGTGTGTGTGTGTTGCTCACACCCAATGTCTCAGGCCTGGAAGCTGAGGACACCTTTATCTCCACCTCATTTTTATTTATTTGGAGTCATTTAGCTCAATGGTTCCAGAAGCAGCAAACACCCCAGGGAAACAACTTTAAGCGTTAAGTGCCTCCTCAGCTTCCCTGCTGGAAGATTCAGCTTAGGGCCTCACAAGTGGGTCTCTTTAGAGTTATTTGCTTTTAATCTTCAGTGAGAGGAACAGCCTGGGCAGGTGCACTCTAGCCCTGGTGTTTCAGCTTCCCTCTTTAGGAAACGGGAGTCCTCAAGGTTGGTTCTCTGGTTCTGATAGGGCCATTAGGCCATCCTTTCAAAGACAAGGGGTTAAGGAGCCCAGTGATAGAACCATAATCCTGAGTACCTTCTCTGAAATAACACAACATCAACCACAATAAAAAAAAATCATTGCTGTGTTCACCAATCAGACTATTCTGGATTTTGAAAGTAGTTATCACAAAGGAAATTGCTGAGTTAGGATTCTACTTTTGCCATGTACTAGCTCTGTGACCTGAAAAATGTTGCTTAAACTATTCATGGCTCAATCTCCTTGTATATAAACTGAGAAGAATATCAGTACTATACTTACCAGTGCCTGTGAGGATTAGATGGGATAATTTATGAAAAGTAGTTTGAACAGTGCCTGGCACATGGCAACTCTAGATAATTGTTAGTTAGCCTGTTACAAATAAATATTGTTTATTCCATCATTTAATTTATATAGCATCCTTCTAAGGTAGATATTTTAATTTAATCTCCAGGTGAGGATTAAATGAGACAGAATGGTCAAATGACTTTTCTGAGCTAACCACATTTAATTAGTTGTAGAATTGAAATTTAAATTCAGGCAGTCTGAATAAATAGGACCAAATACTGAGGGAAATGTGACCTCCCGCCCTGAGTGGAGTTATATTACAACATAGCAGTTGGGCACCTCAGTGTCATGTGATTGTGGTTTCTGCCTACATCTTCAACTTTATCAAAGTATGGGGATTGATAAAAAAAATCTGGAGTTAGACAGTTTTGGTTTGAAGCTCTAATTCTGCTTCCCAGAAGCCGTGTGATTTTTAGCAAGTTTCTGAAACTCCATAAGCTCAAGTTTCTTGACCTGCAAAATCCTATTAAAACTGTTGTATACTGATGCATGCGAACTACTTAGCAAATATTCGTGTATATTTTAGTCCTCAGAAAGTTTTGGCTATTGTAGTAGATATTCTAAAACGGTCCCAATTCTTCTCCCTTCCTGTGTTTACACCCTTTGCCATGCGACTTTGTAGTGCCTTCAGTCTGCATCTAGATTCAGCCACATGACTTGTTTTGACCAACAGCACAGGGTGGATGTGAGAGTGTGCCTGTTCCAATCTTCTGGATCTGAATCATCACAATGAGAACCTGTGCATGCTGGGTGGTAAGAGACATGGGTACTGAGTTGAGTCATACAGTTCTCGACGCAGAACTGGGATTTGAATTGAGATCAATCTGACTGGATTACTAGAGCTCTTATCCATTCTCCTCCCCATCCATGGTATTAGCATGGTGACAGAGGAAACTTGGGGACAGATTTAAGGCAGCCTTTTATTTTTGCATTAGATTATATTACAAAAAGATTGCAGAATCAACTTACACTTCATCAAAATGTAAGTATAACAATGAGTAATAACTATATGTATATATATAGAGAAAGAAAATTCATATGTAATGAGCACACCATCGGTTTTATAATATACTAGAAGCCTGGTGCACGAAATTCATGCATGGAGGGGGGTTGTCCCTCAGCCCAGCCTGTACCCTCTCCCACCGGGATCGGGCCTAAACGGGCAGTCGGACATCCCTCTCACAATCCAGGACTGCTGGCTCCGAACTGCTCGCCTGCCTGCCTTCCTGATTGCCCCTAACCGCTTCTGCCTGCCAGCCTGATCACCCCCTAACCACTCTGCTGCCAGCCTGTATGCCCCCAACTTCCCTCCTCTGCTGGCCCGGTCACCCCTAGCTGCCCTCTCCTGCAGGGTTGATCACCTCCAACTGCCCTCCCTTGCAGGCCTGGTCCTTCTCAACTGCCCTCCCTTGCAGGCCGGGTGCCTCCAACTGCCCTCTCCTGCTGGCCATCTTGTGTCCACATGGGGGCAGGATCTTTGACCACATGGGGCAGCTATATTGTGTGTTGCAGTGATGATCAATCTGCATATTACTCTTTTATTAGATAGGATAGAGGCCTGGTACAGGGGTGGGGGCCAGCTGGTTTGCCCTGAAGGGTGTCCCTGATCAGGGTGGGGGTTCCCTTGGGGCGTGGGGCAGGCCTGAGCGAGGGGCCGGTGGTGGTTTGCAGGCCGGCCACGCCCCTGGCAACCCAAGCGGAGGCCCTGGTATCTGGAATTTATTTTCCTTCTACAATTGAAACTTTGTAGCCTGGAGCGGAGCCAAGCCTGGGGCTCCCTCCGTGGTGGCAGCCATTTCTGTTGGGGTTATAATTGAAACTTTGTTGCCTTAAGTGGGTGGGCCCAGCCAGGGTGTGCGGAAAGCTTTGCTTCCCCTGTTGCCGGTGGCAACCCTGGCCTGCTCTCTCAAGCTCCATTCTGCTGCCATTTCTGTTTGAATTTGTTTACCTTCTATAATTGAAACTTTGTAGCTTGAGTGGAGGCTTAGGCCTGCAATGGCTGGCGGAAAGCTTGTTTCCCTCTGTTGCCTGGGAAACCTTGCTCTCTGTGGCTGTAGCCATCTTTGATGGGTTAATTTGCATACTCGCTCTGATTGGATGGTGGGTGTGGCTTGTGGGCGTGGCTTGTGGGTGTGTCGGAGGTATGGTCAATTTGCATATTTGTCTATTATTAGGTAGGATACACAGACAATGCAGAGTAGCCCTTCTATAGTCATGTCAAATGTGGAACTTCCTTTTGTAACAGGTGAGCCCAATTTGTGTAAGTTATACCTCCTCAACAGGACTAACATGTTATAAGTTCACCAGTCTGCTTGTCACCAGAGGACTGGTATTGCATAATAAAGAATGTGACTGGCCTTTGTCCTAGTTTCTGGGAAGGAGACTCGAAAGCCTTGGGATTTTCTTAGAAATGGGAGTGTCATTGTTTTTCCTGAGGCCCTCAGTTCCTACCAGAGTTTATGCTAAGGAGGTGGCTCAGGATGGGGGCTGGTCACGTTGGAAAGACAAACAATGTGATTAGAAGGTTAGGGCTTTGAACTGGATCCTTCCATTTCTGGAAGAGTGGAAACGGGGCTGCCTAAGGTTGAGCTCAAACATGAGGCCACTGATTCAATCAATCATGCCAACATAATGAATTCCCAGTGAAATCTATGAACATTGAAGCTCAGTGGAGCTTGCTGGTTGGTGAAAACACCCATGTACCAGAGGAGTGACACATCCTGGCCCCACACAGAGGAAGCAAGGAAGCCCTGCACTCAGAACCCTCCCGGACTTTGCCCTGTGTCTCCTTATTTGCCTGGTCCCAATTTGTACCCTTTATAATAACACCACAATCATAAGAATAGCGCATTCCAGAGTTCTATGAGTTGTTCTAGCAAATTATCAAAACTGAAGGATATCATGGGCACCCCTGGATTTGTAGCTAATTGGTAAAAAATGCAGGTGGCTAGGGACCTCTATATTTTTTTGGGGGGGGGGGGCGGGTGTCCAAAGTGAGGGTAATTTTATTGGAGACCATGCTTTATCCTGTGGAGTCTGACTTTCCTTCAGGATGGTTAGCATCAGAATTGCCTTACAATAGTGCAAGTAGCCTAAGTGACCTCACATACTTTTCCTTTTAAGTTAATATTTTAAATACATAATAATAACATACAGAAATACCTTTTTTTTTTATTGAGCTTGGCTTTAACATCCTTCACAGATCCTGTGTTTTCATCAATGTGGAGGCAAGACTCAACACCAGCAAAATAATTACAACTTGCTGAAGGCTCAGATGATGGTTAGCAATTTTTAGAAATATGGTGTTTTTAAATTAAGGTATGTACATTTTTTTTTAAATTGAATGCTATTACATACTTAATAGATTACAGGATAATATAAACATAACTTTTATATACAATAAGAAACCAAAAAATTGTGTGACTTACTTTATTGTGATATTTGCTTTATTGAAGTGACTGGAACCAAACCTGAAATATCTCTGAGGTATGCCTGTACATATCCTGGAATTCTATAGATATTGAGATCTTTGTTCATCTCTTCCCCAGTCTAATTTCCCATCCTCTCAAAGAGAACCACTTTGTTTACTTTGTTATGCAGTTATCTTGCCATTTTTATGTATTTACATACATATATGTCTCTATAGACAATTCAGACTATTCTTTAGTGTTTGGGTTTTATTTGACATAAAAAGCATTATATTTTTGTATCTATCTAAAGTTTTCTTTCAGTCAACAATACTTTTTTAAAGATCTAATATTTATAGAGTTTTTGTTTTTATTAAAAACAAAACACGACAAAGCACTTCTGCCTATCCATTCCCCTATTGGTGGACATGTATGTTGCTTCCTAATGTTAGCTATTGTTTTAAATGATGATGTAATAAGCATACTTTCCCATGTCTCCTTGGACCCATGTGGGAGTGTTTGGCTAAGGAGGGTGTCCTCGGACAGAACTGCACTGTGCCTTCAAAAATTCTGGTGTCCCTTCAACAATGTGATTTGACCCTCTTAAAAATAGTTTATTTAGTGATGGATTTATGATTTAGAACCAATGTCCAAAAGTTATAGTAGTTATGCACTAGGTGATGACATGAAAGAATTTGTTGGTAGATCAAATAACCACTAGGGACACAGAGGTTTTATTTTTGGTTAGAGGAAGACATTCTATTTTTTGTTTATTGTAAGTTGTAAGGAAATTGAGAAAGTAAGATTTTTTTTTTAGGGAGGTTGAATAAATAGTTAATGTGATTTTTTACAACTAACAGTCAAATTTGTTTGCATGTTTTATGTATGAGTATGTGTGTGTGCCTGTATAGAGGTTCCCTTAGATAACAACAGAGAAAGATTCTAATTAAAAGATGATGTATGGAAAAACCAAGACGGCTGCGTAAGGTATACACCTGTACGTGCTGCCTCTCACAACCACACCAAAACTACAACTAAAAGACAAAACGACTATCACCCAGAACTATGGGAAAGCTGGCTGAGTAGAAGTTCTACAAATAGAAGGAAAGAAAAAAGCACATTGAGACTGAGTAGGACGTGCAGAGGCGCGGAAAAGCAGAGGTACGGAGGTGCGCAAATCAGGCTGGCGACTGGGTGCGCTGTTTTTTTTTTTTTTTCTTGTTTTTTTTTTTCCAAATTTTTTTTTATTAAGGTATTATATGTGTACATATCTTACCATTGTTGGGAATGAGATACAAGCTCCTGACTGCTCTGAACTCCAGTTTCCGGCGAGACTCTGGGGACCCAGACTCCTATGGGGAGAAGCTGGACTGTCTGGCATCAGGTCGGAAAGTGAGGGTGGCTTTCTTGCAGAGGTGCTCGCAGGAATCATTGTTTACTGTGCTGGGGCGTGGGGCACTGAGACGTGGAGACACACCCTGGTGATTCCCTGAGACTCCACCCCACCCAATTTACAAACCCACTCAAGCTCTGCACAGCAGCTTTTGCATATGAATGGCCTGCCCTTTCACAGCTTAACCTAACAAACTGCAGCTGGGACAGACAGCTCCAAAACTTCCAAACCCCAAACAAAGAGGAGAAATCTGCAGATCTCTCTGTTGCTCCTGCTGGGTGGCTTCAGGCAGTAGCTGACTTGCACCTCCTTGGAGATTCAGGAGCCAGTGTACCTAGTGGTCAGTGTGAGACGATACCAGATTTCAACTCCTCACATCCATAAGTGACACACTTAAGAGGCAGACTCAGTGAGCACCAAAGCCCCACTGAAGCAAGTCCTGCCCCATAAGGGTGTCTCCTGCACAGCAGTTCTTCCATTATAGACACAGCGGGTCCTCACAGCCAACTGGCCTGGAGGTCAATTCCTCCCAGTGTACCAACAGCAATCAAGGCTTAACTACAACAAGACTGTGCACCCAGCCCACAAAGGGGTACACCAAGAGTGTCCACCTCAGGTCATTGGGGAGGCTGAGCCACTGGACCCTATAGGTCA
Source organism: Eptesicus fuscus (assembly GCF_027574615.1). Taxonomy (NCBI): domain Eukaryota; kingdom Metazoa; phylum Chordata; class Mammalia; order Chiroptera; family Vespertilionidae; genus Eptesicus; species Eptesicus fuscus. The sequence goes on along the minus strand of NC_072474.1, from coordinate 111,248,974 downwards.
CCTACCACACAAAGCCATTCCATCAACAAAGCAGCCAAAATGCGGAGACAAAGAAACATGTCACGAATGAAAGAAATGGAGGAAAGCAAACTACTGGATATAGAGTTCAAAACCAGTTATAAGGTTATTCAAGAACCTTCTAGAAACCTCCGAGGAACTTAGTGAAACCTTTAAGGATCTTAATGAGAATGCCAAAAAAAAAAAAAAAAAAAAATGGAAAAGGACCAGTCAGAAATTAAGCATACACTGTCTGAAATAAAGAATAATATACAGAAATTCAACAGTAGACTAGAGGACCCCAAGAATCAAACCAAAGATTTGAAATATGAGGAAGCAAAAAACACCCAATTAGAAAAACAAAAAGAAAAAAGAATCCAAAAATATGAAGACAGTGTAAGAAGCCTCTGGGACAACTTCAAGCGTACCAACATCCGAATTATGGGGGTGCCAGAAGAAGAGAGAGAGCAAAATATTGAAAACCTATTAGAAGAAATAATGACAGAAAACTTTCCCTACCTGGTGAAAGAAATAGACTTACAAGTCCAGAAAGCACAGAGAACCCCAAACAAGAGGAATCAAAAGAAGATCACACCAAGACACATCATAATTAAAATGCCAAGGGCAAAAGACAAAGGGAGAATCTTGAAAGCAGCAAGAGAAAAACAGTTAGTTACCTACAAGGGTGTACCCATACGACTGTCAGCTGATTTCTTAACAGAAACTATGCAGGACAGAAGGGAGTGGCAAGAAATATTCAAAGTGATGAATAGCAAGACCCTACAACCAAGATTACTCTACTCAGCAAAGCTATCATTTAGAATTGAAGGTCAGATAAAGAGCTTCACAGACAAGAAAAAGCTAAAGGAGTTCATCACTACCAAACCAGTATTATATGAAATGCTGAAGGGGTATTCTTTAAGAAGAGGAAGAAGAAGAAAAAGGTAAAGATAAAAATTATGAACAACAAAGTGACAACAAATACATATCTATCAACAAGTGAATCTAAAAATCAACTGAATAAAAAATCTGATGAACAGAATAAACTGGTGAATATAATAGAATCAGGGGCATAGAAAGGGAGTGGACTGACAATTCTCGGGGGGAAAGGGGTGTGAAGGGTGCGGGAAGAGATTGGACAAAAATCTTACACCTATGGATGAGGACAGTGGCGGGGGGTAAGGGTATGGGGTGGGGGGGGGATCGGGTGGAGGAGAGCTATGGGGGGAAAAAGAGGAACAATTGTAATAATCTGAACAATAAAGATTTGTTAATAAAAAAAAGAAAGATGATGTATGATGTTTCTGAATTTCTTCCCCAACTATGGGAAGTGCTAATAACAGAATAAATGTGTACTAGTCAGCTCAGGCTGCTATACAGAATACCACAGACTGGTTGGCTTCAACGGCAGATATTTATTTCTCCCAGTTCGGGAGGCTGGGTAGTCCAAGTTCAAGGTGCTGGCTGATTCTGTTGCTGGTGAGAACTCTCTCCCTGGCTTTCTGATAGTTGCCTCCTTGCTGTGTCCCCACATGGTACAGACACTGCTTATAATGTCACCTATAACTTTCTCTTCTTATAAGGGTACTAATTCCATTATAAAGGCTTCACCCTCATGACCTCATCTAAACCTAATTGCCTCCCAAAGACTCCATCTCCAAATACCATCATATTGGGGGTTAGGTCATCAAAACATGAATTCAGGAGACACAAACATCCAGTCCATAACTAGTGGTTATCTCATTCTATCCCAAGCTCTTTGAAGAATGGCCTCAGTACCTCCTTCTATAACATGCATATGGATTTTCCTGTCACAAACTTGTGCTTAATGATAGTTTCTTGCCACATTTATTCCTTTATCCACTCTTCTCTCCCACCCAGGATAGTTATGGAACAGCATTATACAGCCACGTTGGAATTTTCTTCTTAAGTTGCCAAAATTATTTCATCAACCAGATGTTCCAAAAATTCTTTTTGGATCCAAGGACAATGATACTTTTATTTCAAAAACAGTTACAAGTAAGACTCAGCCTTGGACACCAGGTTAAATTTGCTTACCTGATCTTTAGGCTCATCACAGGCTCTAAGCATTTCTTACCTGGGGACCATTCTCAGGAGAAGAAGCCCAGAACAATACTGACCCGTATTCTTTATCTTACAAAATGATGCTCACTTCTTACCTTCAGATAATCTCTCTGCAGGCAGTTCCCAAGCCTTGTACATATGAAGAAAATGGACAAGTTGAATGTAGGCTCAGCAAGGAAGAAGCTGTATGTGGTTTGCAAAGTCTTCCTTGCATGAGGGAGAAGAGTTGGGGGTCTGGGTGCCATATATTTGCCTTCCCACATAGTTATTTTCTTCCTCGTCTTCTTGATTCCCTGGTTACATATTCTCTCTTCCACTAGTACATCTATCATAGTTTCTCTTGTCTTTCTTTTTTAAGCCAGTTTCACAGTTTCATTACCCAGGAATTATAGTGACATCAATGACGATCATTTATACTAAAAGCTAACATTTGCCAAGTGTCTCCTTAGGTACAGGACCTATGTATTGACATTTAATTCTCTCATCAATACTAAGATATTAGCCCTGATATTATTCCCATTTTGTAATTGAGAAAACGGAGGCTCAGAAAGGTGATGTGAGTTCCCCCAAATCTCCAGCTAGCAAGTGGCAGTGCCAGGATTTGTACCCAAGCAGTCTGACTTCTTGTTTTAGTGACTAATCTGTTCTTAAGGAACTGGGTTTTCACTTGACATCCAATATTATTTAATTCTAATAACCATACTTTAAAGTTAGAATGATAAAACCTATTTTTCAGATGAAATCACCAGCCTCCTAAAAGTTAATTTGCCCAAGATCACTAGCAAGAAAGTGGAAGAGCCAGCTGAAATCTGGCCTCTTCCTCAAGCTGCCTCAATTTAATTTCTCCTTGCTGCCTTGAATTGAATAGAAGTCTCAAGGTCTTTTGCCCCAAGCCAAAAAATCAACTGTGGAATGCAGAATGTGTCTGTTTCATTGACTTTCTCTTGCTTTTTACTTATTTCTATGACCTTGCAGGTCTGTTACCATCTCCCCTTTAGAGGATCTGGTTCCGCATTGCTCTCTGGTCTCTGCCCCTTGCATCTGCCTCCATGCTACAGCCAGACCCACCCCCATTTTAAAGTTGTCTCAAGTTGTGTTCAAATCTCCAGAGTCCTTGCAGCCTTAAACAATAGCACTGGATCTAATTTTAAAATGATTTATCGTTTCAATTTGTGCTAATATCATTATAAATCATCCATTTACATAGACTGAAGGCCTGATTAATTCAAATGTATTCATTTATTTTAGATTAATATGCACCCACTGACTAACCTCTGTATTCATTTACACACAAGATTAAAAACAGATTATTACATCCAAACAACTACCTACATCAGGCGGCTTGAGTGGAATTGCCCATTTCCAGTTCTGGTGGAGTAGTTAGAGGATTGATTTTGTGATCCTGAAGGGGTCAAACAAAGAGGCATTACATGTGGCATGTCATCACAGCAACATGCCTTCGGCTTCTGACTCTTACACTGTCATTGTTGCTGATGCTGCCTTTGGGTGCAATGACACTTTGTCAACCTTGGTTTTCCAATCTATAGAGACATACTGAATGCTCACAGAATGCTTTCTACATGCCCATCCCTGGACATAGTACTTTATAGATGCTAACTCATTTAATCTTTACGATAGCTCTATGAGGGGGTACTAAGAACATTCCATTTTATACATGGGATGGGAGGGACTGAGGCTTAGAGATATTTAGTAACTTGTCCAACATCAAGCTAGTAAGTATCAGGGACAGGATTTGAACCCGAAATGTCTGGCTCATGAGTCCCTGCCCTTGGCTACTCTACTATGTGGCTTTAGGATCAACCAGAATCATGCAAGAATTGAAAGAATCTTTAGAGATTTCCTGAAAACATTTTGAATGCTAACTAGTGATATAGACACTCCTAGGTCTTAAATCACGTCAAACACTTCCTACAAAATCCCAAGATACTCAGTGTAGTTCTGGATGAAAAACAGTGGCTCAGTAGATGTGAGTTTCAATGAGCTATTAATCATTTCCCCTCCGTAATGAAATTATATCTTTAGAATGAAGATATACGATTAATGATGTAGAATCTTAGAGTTGTAAGATCCGAGTCTGGTTTCCACTTCCATCAATTCTTAGTTTATCCAGTGTGCCCACGGCCCCTGGGCAGTCTTAGTTTTCTGCTTTACAAAGTCATCATCTTGTTTCGTTGACTGGCTCTTTCAGCCTGAGCTATGAGCTTCTATGACTCACCAGCCTGTTCCACACTGCAGTTCAGTTTCATAGGTATACCAAGCCCTCATTATCCTGGACCTCAGTTGCTAACCTGCATTGCAGTTTCCCTCCAAGTGCTTCCCTGCTGAAGGAGTGTCCAGTCCGGTCACCTCTTTTCAATCTGTTAGACGTTTAGAGGCAAAGGCATTGTGTCAACTTGAAGTACAACATACAATTCATGATTTGAAGTACTAATGGAATGTTGGCTTGGCCAAAAAAAAAAAAAAAAAAAAAAAAAGCCTTTCATATATATTTTCCAAAAGGTCTTTCTTACTTAAGACCTTGAATTTTACATTATATTTCTAGGTCTACTTTTTTAAATACCCTAAACCTGTCTGTTGGCCACCTATTGTGTAAAAAAAACATTTTGCCTGGTGGGAGAAGAATAATGTTAACAATAATAAATGTATCATAACTTTGTACAGCAGGTTTCTTTTCAAAGTACTGCATTGGATCATGGAAATAAATAGCAGTGAAATTAGAGACTAAGGTTTGAAGCCAGGCTTTGTCATGATGGAGTGACCTTAGATAAGTCACTGTCCTTTCTTGGGCATTGATTTCCCTCTGATTTTGTAGCTAAATTAGTTGACCTGAACTCTGATTTTATATACTTTGGCACTTTGTTTTATTCGAGCTCAATAAAGACTTGATGGATTGAATTAAAAATACACTAATGCCTTTAAATCACAGGCTCTGGTATCAGCTGCTGGGGTTCAAATCCTGACTTAACCATTTACTACTTGACAAGCTGCTTGATCTGTTTTCCCATCTGAAAAATGGAGATGATAACAGCACCCATCCCTCTCACAGGATCAGGCGAGGGATATATTGTAGTTAACAACTATATAGTGCAAGAGCAGTGTCAGGCTCATAGTAGGTGCTCAATAAATGCCAGCTGCTTCTGGCTGCTTGAGAAATTTGAAATACATACACACAGAGAATGCAGAACTCAAATATGTACCTTAGTTTCAATAAATCCAAGCTGGACATCAAGGTCTGAAGTAGAACTGAGCAGAGGACAGAATTGGGTTAGGGACTCTCGATTCCAATAATTACAGGCTGTTGTTGTTCCTTGTGATTAAGCCCCTCCAGTGGTCAGCAAACTCATTAGGCAACAGAGCCGCAGTTTGCTGACCACTGGTAGGGCCTCAAAAAAAGGAGGTCTCTGACCAAAGAACTTATGTGTATATATGCTTAGCCTATGGACACATACAAGAGTGTGGTGAAGGCCCGTGTTGGGGGGTGGATGGGGGGTGGAGTGGGTCAATATGGAAATTAAAGAGGACATCTGTAATACTTTCAACAATAAAGATAACATTTTTAAAAAGCAGGTCTCTGGACACCTGAAGAGGATGCAGCTTTTCCTGCGAGATGAGCATGTTGAAAGGGCAGAAAGAAAGCTATTGGGTGAAAATTGGCTAAAGATGAAGCTTGGGGGCCAGGTTTCAGGGAAGAATGTTCTCCACACTACTCATTCTGATTATCCCAATGGTGACATTTATTTTTATAAATTGGATTGTCTTTTTTTTTTTAATTTTAGAGAGTATTTTTTAGAACAATTTTATATTTATAGCAAAATTGAGAGGAAGGCATAGATTTCCCATATTCCCCACATATGCATAGCCTTTCCTTTTACCAACATCAGTCAGTGGTACTTTAATTTAATTTAATTTTTTTTTTATTTTTTTTTTTTACTGAGGATGAACCTACATTGACACATCATAATTACCCCAAATCCATAGTTTACCTTAGGGTTCACTCTTGGTGTTGTACATTTTATTGGTTTAGACAAGTGTATAGTGACATATATATATATATATATATATATATATATATATATATATATATGTTAGAGGCCCGGTGCATGAAATTCGTGCATGGGGGTAGGGGGTGGGGAGGGAGGGGACAGGCGGTCCCTCAGCCCGGCCTGCACCATCTCCAATCCAGGACCCCTTGGGGGATGTCAGACTGCCTCTCGCAATCCAGGACCGCTGGCTCCTAACTGCTCACCTGCCTGCTTGCCTGATCACTCCTAACCTCTCTGCCTGCCTGCCTGATCGCCCCTAACCACCTCTGCCTTGCCCATACCTGGAACCCAGGATTTCCTCCCTCTGGATGGCTGCAGGCACCCAGGACCCATGCCAGGTTCACCTGAGCTGGCCACAGCTGCAGGGGACCATGGGTGGGTGGCTTTGCCCGGGCTGCAACCCCAGGCACTGGAGCCCAAGACGGCGTGGTGTGCAGCTTGTCCCTCTCCCAGGGTGCAGGCACAGGCACAGCCACTGGCACCCAGGACCGCAGGGCGTGCGGCTTGTCCCTCTCCCAGGCCGCAGCCTGGCTGGTCCCCATTCCTCTCTTGAGAGCTCATTTGTGCCTGGCTGGTACCCATACCTCTCTACCCAGTGTTGAGTGTCTGAGCAGTTATGGCTGATGATGTGAGGGAGTGATGACCATTTGCATATTAGCTCTTTATTATATAGGGTACAGAAAGCTTTCACTGCCCTAAAAATTCTCTATACTTTGCCTATTTATCTCTTCCTCTCCACCCTGCCCCTTCACAGCAATCACTGATCTTTTAGTCTTCATAATTTTTCCTTTTCTAGAATACCATATAGTTGAAACCATACAACATGCAATATTTTCAGTAACATGCTTTTAAATTTCACTTAGTAATATACACGTACAGTTCCTCTTTTCCATGACTTGATAGCTCATTTCTTTTTATCTTTGAATAATAATTTATTATCTGAACGTACCACCGTTTATTATCTATTCATGTATTAAAGTACATTTTGGTTACTTCCAAATTTTACCCATTAAGAATTAAGCTGCTATAAACCTCCATGTACACCTTTGTATGGGCACAACTTTTCAGCTTTATTGGGTAAATATTAAGAAGCATGATTGCTGGATTGTATGGTAAGAGATGTTTAGTTGTGATTTTTATTTTTATTTTTAAAAGCATTTGAGTTCTCTTGTCCAAATGGCTTGATTTGTTAACATTTTACAAATCTGAAAGGAGTTTTTGGTACCCCTAATGGTCACTGGCATTACGTTCTACTCCCCATTCCACCCCTTAGGGAAATATTGCACTATCTCTATCTAATCAAACCCCACATTTTGTGAATCCTATGTTCCAAAAGTATTTTCATTCATCTGGTCCTCTCTTTCTCCTTGTCCAGATCAAGGTCTCTTTGTCTCTCACTGGAACTGTTACTATATAATAGTCTCTTGCTAGGCTGTCTGCCTTTCAGATGGGAGCCCCTCCCGGCTGGCTTCAGAGCTTATACTATTAATACTCTAGTATGCAGTGGGAAGGAACACAGAGCCTTTAATTAATCTGGTTTGTCCAGCTTAATTTTCAGCTTCACCTAAATATTCTTGAGGAAGTTACTTAACTTGTCTTACTGTTTTCTTATCTACAGATAATACTAACAATATCTACCTGATGATATTGTTGTGAAGATTAAATGCAATTAGCTATGCTAAGTACTTAACATAGTTGCCTGAGTCATGGTCATCCTAAAAAGTTAATATTATGCCATTACTAATCACCACAGCCATCATCACCATCACTACCACTATCACCACCATCATCACCATTATCACCATCATCACCACCACCACCATCACCATCACTCTCATCCTCATCAAGGAAGGTGAGGCTGGGGTGTTAGACAAGTTCTAGTTATCACTCATCTTGCAGTTCTGGGTGTCAGCAGATCACCAGCACATTAATCCCTGCCTGTTGAATTACTAAGGCCAGGAGGCACTTGAAACTCTAACACATGAGAGTTGTCGAAGGAAATAAGGTGGTTGCACCCTATGAAGGGAGAAGCCACATCTTCATGTATTTTCAAGTCTGTGGAAGATGAATTAGAAATTTTAGTAAAAATAAGTTGATAACAACAGTTGTGCAACTACTTTTACTGTTGCTACTGTGAGGACAGGCATATAAAAAACTGACAATCTTCAGCTTACCTCTAGGGTTGAAGAGGCAGAGTAAGTGGAAGGGAATGAGATGGCCATACTACATTGCATCTCTACCCATCGTATTCTTTCCATCAACCCTCCAATACAGTTTTATTATCCCTCTTTATGTCTGAGGATTCTGAGGCTTACAGAGTTGAAAATGGCAGAAATTAGACCTCTAGGAAGCTCTTTCTAACAATGACACATGTCCAATAACACAATTATTGCCTTAGGACACAGGGAGATCCCAATCACAGGAGATGTTCAAGTTGAACTTAATGTGTTGGGAGAATTTAAACATTTGAGAAAGGCTGGGATGAGTCCTTTAAGTTTCTTCTGAAGTTGAGAGCCTAATTCTTTGTTCAACTTACCCCTGGCTCCAACCTTGGAGCATCACAGTTGTTTTTATTTAGGACTGTATTTAAAGAGCTCTCCTCTACTCATTGGAAGCCCAGTGCCACACCTAGAATGGAACCTCCAGGTTGCCAGAGCATGTTAAAAATGTACTTATGTAGTTAGTTAGTAACCTTTATCTTATAAACCCCCTCAATGAAATTCCACAGCATTAATTGGCTATAAAACTTCACAGAGGGGTATTTTTCTTAACTCAAGTCAGTCAGCATTTTCTAAATTCCTATAAATATTTGCTCACACGAAGCAGTTAATGGATTTTCTCATGCAGAACATTCTTGGCCACCAATGGAAAATTCTCCAAGAGATGAATTGCTTTCCTGTGGCCTTAGGACAACTGCTAGTCAGAATCTTTATGCTACCTGATGCTCCCAGTTAAGGTCAAGTCTGGAAGTACCAATGCTAGGCCCAAATGAAGACAGATCCATGAGGAGTCCCATTGTATGGTCTCACCCAGCTTTGATGCCATGCTGGGCACAGGGCTTGCTACTTTTCCTGCATCATAAAATACGATCCTCAAAGCAACGTTGCTCAGCTTGTACCTACAGATGCCATATTATAAGTGAAGGAGCTGAGGTCCAGACAGGCAAGATCTGAGCTTGTGGCTATTTAGATTTATATTTACATTAATTTAAAAAATGTAGAAATTCAGTCCCGCAGTCTCCCTAGTCATGTCAAGAGCTCATTTGCCACATGTAGTGAGAGGCTACCCTATTGGATGGTGTGTATTCGAATATTCCCATCATTTCAGGAAATGCTTTTGGACAGTGCTTGCCAGAAAGGATGTTTAAATGGTAGAGCCAGGATTGAGCAAGCAAAAATTTGATGCTCTTTGTGCAGTGCTGTGCTCCAGAGAACACCGTGTGTCATGTACAGCAGATGCTCTCAAACTCTTTAAGTCAGGGTAAGATTAGCAGCAGCATCGAGGATGGGGAGTGAGTGTTGTAGGGGTTGGGGGTGAATAGTTACAGCAGGCTTTCTGGATGTCCCAGGTGTTAACCAGGTTCACACATTTAAGGGCTTGGACCTGGAACTAACTCCATGGTCCTTTTCTTCAGAAAGCTACTCTGCTGCTCTATGTGACTTGAAAGCCCAGCCAAATTGCTACAGATAACTTACCCACTGATGGATGGATTTTTAAAGTTATAGCCTTGGTGTTGTAAAGTGATCAGCAATCATGTGAAGCCCCAGCAGGAACATTTCTTAGGCTCGGTTCTCAGAGCCTTCTTCTACCCAGCGTCTCCTCCTGAATCAGCAGCAGCTCATAGTTCTGCCGGAATCTCCCTCCCAAGTTCAGAGTCATCTCCAAACTGCCTAAGTAAAGCAGACAGAATATTTAGTGAGGTTGCTTGAGCCATAAAAAGAAAAAAAAAATTAACCAAGCTTATTCGGCTCCCTGTTTCTTTTCTCCCATAAAGGGATCCATTGGCAATAAATGCCATTCTGCTTTTCAACAGATGAATGGCCTAGTTGTGAAAAATACACCAGTGTTTTTTGGAAGAAATATATTTTATTCCAACAGTTTCAGTAGTGGGAATAGTATTTTTCAAAGGAGTGGTGAGGACACTTTAGTGAGGGTTAATCTTTTCAAGCCAGTGTGAAGGCTAGGGCAGAAGATATCTAGTACCCTTGGGGTTGGATTCCAAAATCAGGGGACAGGCCCATTTGTCCATGGTTCTCTCTCTGTCTTGCCCACTCAATCTCCATCTTCCACAACCTCTCTGTCTTTACATTGACCCCCCCTGGGATTAGGAGTATGCATATATTCCCTTTTGTTTTAGGTAAGGGAAGCAGGGCTCAGAAAGACCAACTGGTTTACCTGATGTCATACACTTAGTGAGCCAGGAATCCAGGACTTGGACCTTGGTACTTGGTTCTCCTATTCATTTCCTGCAATTCAGCTTACATCCAGCAGAAGGTGAAGAGAGTGGCTGGGAGTTAGATGGTTTGGGTTCCAGCCATGGTTTTTCAGTCAACCAGAGAGATGACCCTGTGCAAATCATCTCCCTGCATGTTATTTATTCATTCTACACAGTGGGTTTTAACTTCCCTTGGACTGAGGAGTTTTCTGTGATGTGAGATTTTTCTTCTAAAACTCAGAAAATTCCAAGCAAACTGGGATAAGGTGGCCACCCCAGTTCTGTTGTTGATCCATTTTATTCTCTACCATCTCTTCTTGGGCAGTCTCATGCATTCCACGGACTTCAAACACCAGCAAGTGCTTAGTCACCCCTTCTGTTTGTCCTTCTCTCCCACTGGCTCCAGTCTATCTGTCTGATGGACACACTCACTGAGATGAACCACAGTTATCTTCACCTGAGCATGTCGAGTCCAAGGGTCCCACCCCTCCATCTGCCATCCAACTCCACTTGCATTTCCTACTGCTGTGAGTGGCACTACTGCCAATCTCACTGCCCACACAGCAACTAACGAGTGGTCTTAGAATGCTCTGCTCCCTCACCTCTATCTCAGATATCTGCAGGTTTTGCCAATCTGTCCTTTCAACTGTTCCTTAGATCCTTCTGCTCCCTCAATCTCAACAATACAGTTTAGATTTATATCATCTCTTTCTTGGACTATCACACCTGGCCCTCAAGCGTCTGGGATTGTCCCCTACTCTCCATTAGTTCCACATTGCACCCCATTTGACCGAATAACTCCAGTTTTCCTTCAGTCTCTACTTTTTGGGGCATAGTTTTTGGCTGTGTAGCTCCAAGCTTGGTTCTCCAGTGTGCCCTAAAATTCTGCTAGCTGTTGATGTCTTTTCATATATCCCTTTTCTGTCTAAAGTGGCCAGTTCTGCTTCTGCTGCTGGCATCTTAGAACTCTGATGACTATAGTCTGCAGTGGCAAGCAGTGAGGTTAATTCAAAGAAGCTTTAATGAGGGAGAAAGCTGGGTGTGGGAGAATGAAGCAGGGGTTTGTCATTTGAATGGACATATTAAGACCAGAACAAGACATTGACCTGGCACAGCATTTCCCCCAAAATTTGGAGAGCACTTTGCTGAGTTGGGAAGTGTCCTCTAGATATTTCCAAGCGTACACAATTGGAGTTGTGCTCAGTCAACAGACCTGACCCAGGTAAGCCACTTACAAAGCTTTGCTCCTGGTCGGTTGACATTTTATGCTTGTTCAACTGAACAGTTCTTTGGCAAATCAACCAACCTCTCCCTTAGTTTCTAAATTTGTCCATGAGAAATTGTTATGGATTAAGAATCTGCTTTTTGTATCATAAAGGAAGAATTCCTATATAAAAGCAGGCTGCAGTTATTCTGCATTTTGGAGGTATAGGGGACAGTAGTAGAATTCATGCTTTTTTATTATGTAATGGACCTTTTGACTATAAAATGGACCTTTTGACTACTTGGGGGTGGAGAGATTGATCAAATGGATCTAAACTTGTCCTATATAATACAATATGGACACTTTAAAATTCTTATTGGGGATCTGAGGGATTTAGAGGGTAGGAGCCAGTGACCTAGGTGAGGATGATGGTTGGCACCTAGTTTGAGGGTGGGAGGTATGTGACTGGAGAGATTCTCTGTTGGGAGAATGGTGGTCTCAGCAACAGGGTCGGGGGAATGCACTGATGGACTTTAGAAGCAGTGGTGACCGAGAGCAAATGTCTTTTCTAGCTCAAGCTTTAATTGCTTCCCATGTTCCTGAGGCTTTCAGGAAAATCTGTCTCACAGAGCAGCACTGTGCTCGGGTGCTTTAAGGAATCAAGGGGAGATGGCTCCATTGGTGCTTGGGCTGAGGAGATGTAGAGAGAGAGCAGCAGTCAGCCTGTGGGGTCATACATGAGATGCCCACCCAGGGTGGAGGCATGTAGATGGATTACATGGGAGGACATGGTGATCAGAATGTGTCTCTGGACACGTCCTCAGCACTTGGAAGGGCTCAGTACTGGAGACGTTATTGTGAATAACACCACGAGAGGCAGTGCGTGCACCATGGGCTCCAACCAGACTGGTGGAGCTGGAGTCTCAGCTTCTCCAAAGTTCCTCACTGTCTCTCTAGAGCGGCCTTCCTTCTCTCTCCCCCAGTGCTCTAATGGTTTCCTCTTTATCTTCTTCGTGGCTTTCAGTTCTGAAATGATCTAATTTATTTCTTTGTTTAGAGTAGGCCTTCTCTATCTTGGCACTATTGACATTTTGGATCCAATCACTCAAGGTCATGGGGCTATTCTGTGAGTAGTAGGATCTTTAGCTGTGTCTTTGGACTCCACCCACTAGATGACAGTAGCTCTGTCTTGGGCATGATAATAAGTATGTTTCCAGACACTGTCAAATGCTCCCTGGGGTGAGGGGTCACCCCCAGTAGAGAAGCACTGATTTTAGGCATGTCTTTCAGAACAGAAGGAACATAGTCTTCCTATCTCTAGTGCCTAGAAGAGAGTGCTGACATAGGATGTATGCGCTAAGTATATAGGCTATATGCGCTAAGTAAACACGGGTTGACAAACTGTCTGCAAAGCTGCTGCAGAGTTAAGCTTGTGGTTTAGTTGGAACTTAGAGGGAAATACTCCATCTCTGACGGAAAACACCCTAGGAGGAGCAGCTCCCAGAAGCTGGCATATGAGTGAAAGCTTGCAGCATGAGCAAGCATGATCCTGGCCAACAGAAGGTGCTGGGTGTTCTCGGCAGAGGGAGGGAACCTGGGAAAGAGGAGGAGGTGGGATGGGTGTGGGATGTTGGTGTAGTACTGGTGGGGAGGCTGGAGGATAGAAGAATGACCAGCTAAGAGAAGCTATAGGGCATAAGAGCAAAATCCTAAGAGCCTGGAATAAGGCAGTGGCAATAGGATTGAATTCCACTTTAAGATGTGTGATTAGTAAGAGAAGGTTATTCTGAAATCATTAATATACCTGATTAGACCCTTGATTTGTGCTGCTGGCTGATCGATTAATGCTTGATGAAGTGTTGTTATCCGCATAGCTCATATTTCCCTCTTTTTACTTTTGCTCAGCAGCTATCACTTCTGATCAGTTTTATATTAATTGTACATAACACTGCTTTGCTTTAAACATATTATTTTAAAACATTTTGTTTTACAGTTCACTTCACAGCTTGAAATGCTGTAGACAGTGGTCATAAATCTCTCTTGAAAGAAAATGGAAGTTGTCCGTTTTAATTTCACATCAATTCCCCACTGCTTGGGAAGAGGTTTGGGAGACACACACAAAAACTTTTCCAACGACTTGCAATAGTTCATGTTTTACCAGTGGGTCTGTTATTTTCAAGCAGAATAGGTTACTTTCAGAGTGTATGTGCCTGAGGTTAGGCTTCGAAGACATGTTTTGAGATAACGTGCAAGATTTTGAATAGAAATAACAATTTAATTTTGGGATGTGACCAAAAAGGTGACGGCAATGAGGTTGAAGAAATAGCACAAGGTCTGGGCCAGAGAGATTTTTGCTTGGATTTTGGCCCCTGTGCTCAATAGCACTGTGATCCTGGGTGCATTATATTAATCTCTACCAGTCTTTATTTTTTCATCTATACAGTGGTGGGGGAATGTAACAAACCACTCCTAAAACAGTGTCATAAAAGATAAAAAACAATTGTTTATTTTACTCAGTTATTTATTTATTTTTCTTCTGGGGAGGGCTCAGTGGGGATGGCTTATTTTTGCACCTATTGCAACAGCTGTGGTGACAGACTGGAGTTGGAGGGGAAGTTTCAAGGTGGCCCCTTACCTGGCTGGTAAGTTGGCATGGGCTATTGGCCAGGAGCTCAACTAAGTCTGACAACTAGTGTCTACATGTGGCCTCCCAACTTGGTGGTCTCAGAATAGGACCACTTACATGGTCTCACTTCCCCCGGAAAGTCTGTCCCAGGAACTGTATGGCTTTTTATGACTTAACCTCAGAAATCAAATAGTGTCACTTGTGACATATTCTACTGGTTGAAGCAGTTAAAAGACTGTCCAGATCCAAGGTGGGGACATAGACACCACCTTTTGATGGGAGTGGGGACAAGATGATATTGTCGGTGAACATGAAACGTTGTGCTGCTCTTGGGAAAAGTCATTCTGCTGCAGTGTTAATATTAAGTACAGTACATTGTATAGATACTGTCACATAATAAATGTGGAGTCAATGGCAATGGTTTGTATTTCTACTAATTGCAACTGAGTGCTACCCAAGTGAAATTAAATTAGGGATTAGCTTTAGCCTTGCAGTTCAAGATCTTTCTCCCCAAATCTGGTTCCCTTTCTATTCAAAAAGGGTTATCATTTATCCTATTACATCCAGATTCTTAGAAATTATTCCTGACACCTCCCTCTTATCCATCACATATATTTTATACAGTACCAAGTTCCACTGATATTATCTTACACGTCTGTTCACTTTTTTTCCATGTCCAGAGCCACCAACAAAGTCTAAGCTACCATCATCTTTTGCCTGAAATACTCATTACTATGCCTTCATTTTGATCTTCCCCCAATTAGTTCTTTATCACACTTGAAAGCAAATCTGATCATGTCCTCATGCTGCTATAAAACAATGGATTCTTAGGACTAAGACCCAAATCTTAGTAGGATCCACGTCTATAAACTGGCTCCCTCCACCTCTCAACCTCATCTTGTAACATAGTTTCCTCTCACACCCTCCCTCTGAGCTGCTGCCAGACTGGACTTCTCTCACTTCCTGGAATTCCTGGACAGAAACTCCCTTTTGCCACAGGGCCTTTGCATGTGCTGTTGCCTGGCCTGGATGCTACTTGTACTGAGCTCTACAACAAGGCAGTTAATCCTATTCATTGCTTCTTTGGTATTATAACTTCAGATAGGATGACTTGGGTTGAATGATTAGAGACCCAACTTAAGTTATATAATAAGGATATATACTATCTATAATAATAAAAGCATAATATGCTAATTAGACTGGACAGCTGAACGACCTTCCAGATGAAGCTATGGCTGTGAGGGCCGAGGCAAGCTGCCACAGATTCGAGGGCCGAGCCCCTTGCACAAATTTCGTGCATCGTTCCTCTAGTCTTATATAATAATAAGTCCAAAAGTAGGAAAGGCTACAGAGTTGGCTGTTTTGGTGGCTCAGCAATATTAATGACTTCTCTGTGTGATTAGACTCTTTGAAATTTCCCATGATTTGTTCCCTCTATTAACTTCAGCCGAAAGTATGTTCACAAAATGAGTATCGGCAGTGGAGAGAACCTGCTTCCTTGTTTTCATCTCCTCCAGCCATGGAATATGAGTGCTTTACATCACTATGATTGGACCAATAGAGTTCATGTGCAAAACACTCCTGAGACCAATCATAGTCATCAGGGTGGTATCCTGATGTGATTGGCTTAGACCAGTGGTCTGCAAACTCATTAGTCAACAGGGCCAAATATCAAAAGTACAATGATTGGAATTTCTTTTGAGAGCCAAATTTTTTAAACTTAAACTATATAGGTAGGTACATTGTTATTAACTTAGTTAGGGTACTCCTAAGCTGGCCTTTGCTAAAAACTCAAGGGGCCAAAGAGCCGCATGTGGCTCGTGAGCCACAGTTTGCCGACTACTGGCTTAGACTAATTAGGATCCACCAATAGGAGCAGAAAAAAATAATAGTATCTCTTGTGTCACATGACTTTGTTTAGGAGAAATGGACTCCTAAACAAATATGAGTTATATTAGAGAGAGTAGGGCAGGGGTCCTCAAACTTTTTAAACAGGGGGCCAGTTCACTGTCCCTCAGACCGTTGGAGGGCCGGACTATAGTTTAAAAAAAAACCAAAAAACTATGAACAAATTCTTATGCACACTGCACATATCTTATTTTGAAGTAAAAAAACAAAATGGCTAAAACACCCGGTGGGCCCGATAAATGTCCCTGGTGGACCGCATGTGGCCCGCGGGCCATAGTTTGAGGACGCCTGGAGTAGGGAATAGGTCATGGGAGGCAGCCAATAGTGTCCATTGGAACTGCTGTGTAACTTTCCTTGGCATTTAACCTAGGTTGTCATAAAAACTTTTTAAAAATTGTGGTAAAATACATATAACATAAAATTTACCATCTTAACTAGTTTAAGTGTGTGTCAGCGGCATTGAGTATATTCACATTGTTGTACAGCCATCACCACCATTCATCCATCCATTGAACTCTTTGCATCATGCAAAACTGAAACTTTGTATCTATTAAACAATAAATCCTCATTCCCTGCTCCCTCCACACCCCCAGTCTCTGGCAACCACTGTGCTTTATGTCTTATGCACTTGGCTCTTCTAGGTACCTCATGTAAGTGGACTCGTACAGGATTTGTCTTTTAATGATTGGATTATTTCACTTAGTAAAATGCCCTCTAGGTTCATCCATGTTGAAGCATTTTCCAGAATGTCCTTGTCCTTTTTTTATAAGGTTGAATAATATTCCATTGCATGCCTTTACCACATTTTGTTTGTACATTCATCTACTGATGAACACTTGGGTTGCTTTTACCTTTTGGCTATTGAGAATGATACTGATATAAAGCTAGGTTGTCATTTACAGTTACTCATGGGCATCTCTGGTGCAAGCTCTGTCTCTCAGGCCTCCTCTCACTATGAGTTCCTTCAGTACTGTCTCATTAGAACCCAGGACAATGCCCAGGGCAGGGTAGGTACTCAAATATTTGTTGACTAAATGAATGGACACACTTAATAGGGAATGGCTTGAAAAGTACCTTAGTTTTCCATGGTTACATTTTCTTTTCTTTAAAACCTCATCACTGTGTAAAAATATATGTGGATGTATAACTGGGAGCATACCAGGGAAGAAAAAAGGAAGCTTTGCTACTTCAAAATAATCTGCCCAAGGGCTGTTTACCTGCTTTTGTTCATTGGGGACAATCATACATAGATTTCGATGGTAAAGTAGGGTCATTCAGTTCAGGTATTTAAAATAAAATCTGAAGAATTTTTAAACTCAGAAATTTGTTAAGATGATACAAGAACTTGCATGCTATACATTTCATTATCCTGGCTTCCTCACTTTGGGCTAAGCTCAAAGGTACTTTAGTCTAGTGCTCTTCATTCTGAGGTTGGTTAATATTTAAAATTATTATGGAAAAATACAAACATAAAAAAGTAGAGAGCATAGTATAATAAATTACCCCATGTCCCATGATGCAATTTCAACAATTATCAATTCATGGCCTATATTATTTTATCTGTGCTTCCATCCACTTCCCCCTAACCCCTGAATTACTTTGGAGCAAATTCCAGACAATTTATTAGTTACTCCACATGGATTTCAGCATGTGTTTAATAGGTAAGCACTCTTTAAGGAAATATAATGATAATACTATTTTTACACCTATATTACTCAAAATAAGTACTTATAATTGTGAGATAGTCAGTGTTCACATTTTCCCAATTATTTTATATTCTTTTATAGTTCTTTTTTTCTATCAGTTGTCCAATCAGTTTCATACATTGCAATTCCTGGCTATGCCTCAAGTCTTTTAAAATCTCTTTTCTCTCCTCCCCTAATCTTTCCCCCTCTTGTGATTTATTTGTTGAAAAACAACTTGCTTGGTCTGTAACCTTTCCTGTGTTCTGGATTTTGCTGATTGAATCCCTGTGGCATCATTTAACATGTTTCTCTGCTCCTCTGTTTCCTGTAAATTTTGAGTTAGAGCTTGAAGCTTGATAGATTCAACTTGGAGTTTTAGGCAAGAATACCACAACTTTAGATGATGGTGTACTTTTCCATAAAGATGGACTCTCTGTGATGTCAGCAGCCATTTATGGTGATTGCTTAGATCCACTGCTGCATTGGGGTTAACAAAATAAGAGTTTCTAATTTTATCATTCTTCATTTTTCTTTTAAGCTAGAATACTGCTATAAAGATAATCCCCTCACTAGGCCTGTGAATATCCTCAGATACGCTTTGTACAGAAAAGGCAGGATACATGCTTGATTACTTTTACTTTCCAATGTTCAGAACAACAAAAGTGATCAATTATGTTTTCTTATTACCTTTCTCCCTTTATTCCTTCTTCATTATCTCTTCCTTTCCCTTCCCTTCCTATCTTTTCCCATCCTTCTTTCCTCCCTTCATTTCCCATTTTTAAAGAGTTTGAACATATTGTTAACTATGTTTATAATTAAAAAAACTTAACTAATTTTAACATATTTGATAGGTTTCAATATGATTTGCTACTCTTTAATTTTAGAGTATTTCTATTTGAAAACATTTATATTACATCCTTTTTTTGAAGGTCAATTCTTTTTCAAGTGATTATTCTCCAGACTTTCCCTGCAAACAACAATGAAGCTACATGAGCAGAAATCTACTGAATGGGGCTTCCAAATAAGCTAATGTGTTCCTGATAAAAGCAGACAGATTCAGTTGGTGCACACTCTCTTCCCCTTTCTTCGGACCTGGGATATGGATACAATGGCTGGAAGGGTGACAGTGATCACACCACAAAGAGGATGAACTCTTACATGCATTCTTGAAGAGGAGCAGAAATAGAATTGGAATCCGGTCCCTTGATGATGCCCTTAAGGAACCACTCCATTCTGAGATTACTGTAACTAAGTTTTTTTATAAGAGAAAAACAACCTCTAGTTTTGTAAACCACTATTCACTTGGATTTTTTATATTTGCAGCTGTATGTCTTCTGTGATACATTTGTCCAACGTCATGTACATGATAAGTGGGAGAGCTGGGTTTCAAATCCAGGTTTGTTAATATCTAAAACTGTATTATCCTATTAAGTAACATGAAGAACCATGAGCAAGGGCTGGAGCTGACTACTTGTCTGAATAGGCCCCCTCATTAACTCTTTGCTAACTCTCATAAACTTTGATGAGAAAAGGTAGGGTATATGCTTGATTTGTGAACTAGCTTTCTCCTGCTGAAGGGCATGTGGTTCTCTGAAGAAGAACCTGAATTAAAACACATCTTCAGCATCTCCCCAGGCAGGGAATGAGGTACTTGTGGCCCTATGTAATGAGCTGATGAAACATACAAGTTTTTTTTTAACTTGTTGTCAAATGATTTCCTACCTTCCTACACCAAAGAGGCCTTTTTTATTAACTCCCTGCAAAGTATAACATGTTTTGAAAGATTTTGTCATGAAAACTGTAATTAATAATAAATATTTGATTAACTTCCCCATTTAAATTTGATCAAATGCACATATAACCTCTAATTATGGTTTCTGATCTGCATGACCAGTGTTAACACACTGAGTTGGTTCTAATTTCAGTAAAAAACAAGAGTACTTTAGTAAGCCTGTAGGCTTTAAATTATGCTAGGATTTTAAGGATAATGAATGCCCTGTGAATCCCTTGGGCACCTTTGGAGACTCCTGTGGTTGAGGACTCTGCTGGTGACCCCAACTGGAGTCCTTGCTCTAGAGTCTGTTGGTCCATATTCCAGTAAGCAGATTGGTTCCCACCATGACAAAAGGTATGGAAGCATCTTTATTTGGGAGATGGATTTTCTTCAGCTTCAGGTTCCTCTTGGTGCCACATACTTCTTCTGAGCATGGGTGACCTGGGTTTATCCCCAGTTGTCTTATGCCTATCCGGCTTCTGATGTTATCAACTCGACCTTGTCCAGACAGTCCCTGAAAACCAATTGTGGAGTGTTTTAGGAGCCTTATACACAAGGATAAGGGGCATCTAGAATGGATCTTGCTTACGTACCCAGCCTGTTTGCTTGGTTGCCTTCAGGTTGTTCTGTAGCTTTTATTCTCCAGCCCTTACCATGCTTCTTATATTTATCATGGATCAGCTTTGTCTGAAAAACATATACTGAGCACCTGCCATGAGCGGGCATAGTATTAGATGCCAAGTTACAAGGAGGAAACAGATCCTGTGTTTATGACTGCTCCTTTGCCTTGATTTCTACTGGATAAACAGTTTATTTTTTCCTCATTTGAAACTTAACCTAAACCTCAGCAGGGTTTGTGAGACACTTGTAACTAATGCAAATCTTCCCGTATCTCCTCCTGGAGTTGGACCCCTCCTGGGGTCCATGAATGGGGTCCTGCTATAGCTCAGATGGGTTATCCACCATTTCTACACCATACAGCCTGCCTTTCTGCTGACAGAAGCCCTGTTGCCAAATAATTCTTACCAGATTGAGATCCGATGTGTCCTCCTTCTATGTGACTCTCTCCTGTTAGACTGTCATCTCCTCAAGGACAAGGACTGGGTTTGCTTCGGTATTCCCAGATCCAGGCTAGTGCAGAGTGAATGGTAGATGCTGGTTGCTATTTGTTGAATGGTGAGTGGAAGTGAGTGCTGCATGGAGAAGGAAAGAGAGACTGTGAGAAGAGGAAGCCACAGACCTGACAAGTCTGGTGATTGGAGAAGCTGGCAATGTAAGATGAAAGGGAGGCTATGGGCCAGATACTACCCTCACCATCAAACCATCATTTAGACCACTGGCAGAATGAGCAATGGCCAAGTGGTAGTTAGGGACAGCATGTCGGGGAGAGGAGCAGAGGCTGGAGTAGCTAGAGGACATGAGACTCAAGAGGAGAGGGCTTTGACATCAGAGCATCGGCAGTAGGGATGGCACAAAGCCAGCATGCTGACCACAGCTCTGAGGAATGTGGAGGGACATGTTGAGAATGGGCACATTCCATCTGAGATGACCAGGGGAATGCTGATTCCAAGGTAAGGCAAGGACATGGCGGGGATACCCAGAAAAGAAGTGTGGGTGTGTGGCCGTAGGTTAACCACACTGCAAACACTCCCCAGGATGGCTGCCTGTCTCATGACCTCTTCTCCCTTCATCATCAAGGTCTCTGCATGCTCCATGGGAGTGCTGATGGCTTTGGCTTAGCCCCAACTTCCCACATCTTCTCAGATTGTCTTCAGCTTTGGCCATGAGCTTTGTCCTTGACAACTGCCTCATCTCTTTGGTCCTGGCTTCTTGCCTGTCCTCACTCCCCTGGGGAAACCAGATCTAAAAAAGCAGCTTCTGCAGCAATCCACCAGAGTTATCTCCCCAGCCAGAACTTTTGCTTAATTTGCTTACTGACATTTCACACTGATACGGGAGCATCATCAGTCAAGTTTTAATGACTCACATGTTTTTGAAGAATGTGTGGAGGAGGGAGGAAAAAAATAAACCAAGGGAAAATGAGAGAGAGAGAAGTTTAGTCCTGCAAGCCATGAAAGAGCCTAGGAGGCTAGCTTTGGTTGTGTTTGTTTTAGAAAATGACTGCAGGACATACTGTTTGAACTTTTCCATTGTCAAGTCAGCTGAGAATCCAAGCAGGAACGACCCGGGAGATTTCTTTTTCTTCAGTTCTTCAGATGGGAGGAATGAAAGTCTGAATCTTATTAAGCAGATCCACAGGACTCGGATTGAAAGAAATGTGAAAACACAATTTTGCATTCAATCCTGGGAAGAAAAAATAACTTCAGAGTGAGCCAGACGTACTTTGTGACTCCTTCAGTGACTCCTCAGTGTGTGTGTGTGTGTGTGTGTGTGTGTGTGTGTGTGTGTGTGATCCTCTAGCTCACAAACTGGTTTCAAAATTTGCACAAGGAGGCAATCTTTTTGCTACCATTATGGCTGGAAAATGATGTTTCCAGATAGAACTTACTTTTTATGAAATGGGTCACTCTGTGTCATGTTTGCTCACATGAGTCTGTGAGAGGAAAGCCCGCTCTCATCCCAGTTCCCAATCTTGCATAATTGAGGGTACAGTCAGGACATCTTCCCTGATCCCTCCATCACACAGCTCCCCTCCTTTTTCAGAACCCCCATAGCCCTTATTGTCTATGCCTTGTAATCATATACAAACCTCCCTACCTCCCTGGGGCTTTGAGTATTTTCAGGTGGCCTCTGGCTCTCTCAAACCTGCCTTTCCTCAGAGCGGTGAGTCCCTCCCTTCTGCTTTTCCTTACGCACAAGCGAGGCCTGTCCTTTTTAAATTATCTATCACACTGTTTTTTTGTTTGTTTTAAATTTATTTTTATTTTTAAAAGTATTATAGATGTTCTCTTCCCCCTGCCGCCCAAATTGATCCCCTCCACTCCACACCAGCCCCTCCCCGGCCTTCACTGCACCATTTTCTGTGTCCATGGGCAATGCATATCCTATATAATAAAAGCTAATATGCAAATCGACCAAACAGCAGAATGACCAGTTGCTATGATGTGCACTGACCACCAGGGGCAGACACTCAATGCAGGAGCTGCCCCCTGGTGGTCAGTGTGCTCCCACAGGGGGAGTGCCAGTCAGC
The DNA here is from genome assembly GCF_027574615.1 of Eptesicus fuscus. Lineage (NCBI taxonomy): Eukaryota > Metazoa > Chordata > Mammalia > Chiroptera > Vespertilionidae > Eptesicus > Eptesicus fuscus. Next base: position 111,226,045 of record NC_072474.1, on the reverse strand, counting down.
CAGAAGCCAGGCTCACAACTGGCGAGCGCAGCAGCGGTGGCAGGAGCCTTTCCGGCCTCCGTGGCAGTGCTAAAGATGTCCGACTGATGGCTTAGGTCCACTCCCTGAGGGCTCCTGGACTGTGAGAGGGTGCAGGCCAGGCAGAGGGACCCCCCTGAGTGCATGAATTTCATGCACTGGGCCTCTAGTATGCATATAAGTTCCCAGGTTAATGTCTCCCCACCCCCGAAATTGAAGCAGTAATCAATGGCATATTTCATGCTGTTTTAAAAACATTAAAGAAGCCCTGTGAAAGGAGAAAGAAATTGCAATGCAGGTGAATATTATTAGGGGTGGTTGCTCCTAGAGGCCTTAGCCTAAGTCCCTCCATAGAGGGCCCTGCACTACTGTGGAGTCCTCAGCCCTTGCTTGTTGGAGACCGGGTGTAAGCTGACAGAGTCCTTGCACCCGAAGGGACCGACAAGAACTAGTCCCTTCCCACTCAGTGTCCACTGACTTGTTTTGATCTAACTTGTTTTGATGGCACTTTCCTATTGTCAGCAGATGAGCAGAATAGAGCGACCTTTCATAGCTTATCAGAAGTCTGTAAATATTTACTGAGAATTTGGCCTCCTGCTTTATCTTAGAGATGAAGAAGAACAGAGAGTACATTCCTCTTTGTTGACCTCCTATTCAGTATTTGTGTATAAAAGGCATTGCATAGTTAATAAAGCTAGTTGCAGTCAGTCAGTGACCACCTGCAGACTCCTCCCGATCCCGCTGTCCTGTCTTTCTTTCTTTTCTCAATTCCTACCTCCCTACCTCAGCCCGGTTCAACTGTTAGGCTGGCCCCTGACACTTGCCTGTGTCCACGTTGCCACTCCCAGCTCACGCCCTGAGTGGGAATGCCCTGAATAGGTGATTTATCCTAACCCACTCCAATCCTCAGCCTTCTGGGGGAGAGTCACCAAGGCTTCCTGCAATCACTTGACCCAGTAACAGGTCTCACAGATGTGAGTGGTTTCACGCTGTTTTGGGTCTCTTCATTTCAGAAGGTAAAGGATCTTCCCTTGTACTTATCTACCTAAAATGCCAGATACTTGTTTTATCCCTAAACCAAGGCACCGTCTTCCCTCACAGAAGAATTTGAGCCTCCACCTCTGAAGAAGTAGAAGACTTGCTGGCAGCTTTTGGATGCCAGGGACACGATTCCAGCTGCAAGATTTCAGAACACGCACATGCAGTTTCAACCAGAGTGTCCGGAACACAGGGACCTTCTTCTCCCTCTCCTGCCTCTGCACAGTCCTCTGTAGTTAACATACTACATGAGTGTGGCACATTTGTTAAAATTATGAACCATCTTCACCTGCGTGACTCAGTGGTTGAGCATCGACCTATGAACCAGGAAGTCTTGGTTGGATCCCAGTCAGGGCACATGCCCTGGTTGTGGGCTCAATCCCCAGTGGGGGGCATGCTGGAGGCAGCCCATCGATGTTTTTCTCTCACCATTGGTAATTCTCCCTCTCTCCCGTCTCTGAAATCAATAAACATATATTAAAAAAAGAAAATCAATGAACCAATATGGATACATTTTTAATAACTGGAGTTCATAGTTTATATTCAGATTTACTCTCAGTGTTGTATGTTTTATGGGTTTTGACAAATGCATATTGTCATGTATCCACCATTATGGTATCACTACTCTGAAAATTCCCTGTGGTCTGCCTATTCATTCCTCTCCCCTTCACTCTGATTCTCTGGCAACCATTGATCTTTTTATATCTCCATAGTTTTGCCTTTCTAAAATGTAACTGAGTTGGAATTATATGGTAGATAGCCTTTCCTGACTGACTTCTATTATTTAGCAATATACATCTGCGTTTCCTTCATATCTCTTTTTTAAGATAGATAATTCATTTCTTTTTAGTGATAAAAATATTTTACTGCATGGATGTACCACAGTTTGTTTATCCATTTGCCTTTTGAAGACATCTATGATGCCTCTATTTTTGGCAATTATGAATAAAGCTGCTATGAACATTTGTATGCAGTATTTGTTTTTTGTTTTTAATGTACAGAAGTTTTCAACTTTTTTTGGGTAAATACCTAAGAGCATGATTGTTGGATTGTAAATCTATGATTAGCTTTTCAAAAACTTCCAAACTGTCTTCCAAAGTGGTTGTATCATTTTTTTATTCCTACAGCAATGAATGAGAGTTCCTACTGCTCCATATTCTTGCCAGCATTTGGTGTTGTTAGTATTTTAGATTTTAGGCACTCTGATAGGTGTGTAGTGATGTCTTATATGGTTGTTTCTGGCATTTTAATTTGTGAATCTCTAAAGAAATATGCTTATTTGTATATGTATACCTTTTGTGGTGAGGTTTCTGTTCAGCTCTTTTGTCCATTTTTAAATTGGGTAGTTTGTTTCCTCATTTTTGAGTTTTAAGCATTTTTTTTTGGTATATTTTGGTTACAAGTCTTTGTCAGATATGTATTTTGTAAACATTCTCTCTCAGTGTGTAGCTAGTTTTTAAAAATTCTCTTTACAGTGTCTCTCACAGAGTAGAAGTTTTTAATTGTAATGAAGTCCAACTTGTCAGTTTGTTCTTTCATGGGTTGTTCTGTTGGTGTTAATTCTGAAAAGTCATCACCAAACCCAATGTCACCTAGTTATTCTTATATGTTATCTCCTATTGATTTACATTTTATATTTAGATCTATGACCCACCTTGAGTTATACTGTTTGTATCTATATTTATTTATTTTCTGCTCCAGCATCATTTGTTGAAAAGACTGTCTTTTCTCCTCGGAATTGTCTTTGCTTCTTTGTCAAGGGTTAGTTGAATACATTTATTTGGGTCCATTTTGGGGCTGTTTATTCTGTTCTATTAATCTTTGTGTCAATTCTTTTGCTAAAATCACATGGTCTTGGTTACTGTTGCTTTATACTAAGTCTTGAAGTCAAATAATGTCATTCCTTCAACTTTGTTATTCTTCAGTATTTCGTTGACTTGCCACATGATGTTTAGAATCCCACAAAATTATCTGCTGGGATTTTGATTGGGATTGTGTTGAATCCATAAATCAAGTTGGGAAGAAGTGACACCTTAACAAAATGGAGTCTTCCTATCCATTTACACAGAATATCTCTCCATTTATTTAGATTTAAAAAACTATTTTTACTGAGTTTTTATTTTTTCATATGGATCTTATACATACTTTGTTATGTATTTAAAAAGATTTTCATATTTTTATGCTAATATAAATGATAGTATGTTTTTAAATTTAAATTCCTTATTGGTCATTACTGATGACCAGTTGTCAAGTCAAAACAAGTCTCCAAATAGTCTCAGGGCAAATCACATCTCATAGGAGATGGAATGCAACTTCTGTTATAAAGCTTGGTTCCTATAGTCCTATAGATATTAGTTTATCCTTTGCTTGAATATTGTCTATAACAGACAGCTCACTATTTCTCAAAGCAACTCATTGTCTCTTAGACAACTTTGCTTTTAGACAGTTTTCCCCTTATACTGTATTTCTTGTGGATGAGTTGTAGTTTAATTATTTTTTCAAAATATCTTTTTACTGATTTTAGAGAGAGAGAGGAAGGATGAGGGAGAGAGAAACATTGATGTGAGAGAGAAACATCATTCAGTTGCCTCCTGCACTCCCCCTATTGGGGACCAAGCCTGCAACCTGGGCCTATGTCCTGACCAGGAATTGAACTGGCGACCCTTTGGTGCATGGGGCAGTGGTCAACCAGCTGAGCCACACTGGCCATGGCTATAGTTTAATTCTAAAATAACAAAAACATGTGTGATCCAAGTTAACCATTTGATCTATACTCTTACATCTCCTTAGGATAAATATTACGTCAGGGTTCTCCTAGCAGTGGTGAAGCAGTGGGGGAGGGAGGGATCCTGTGTGCTGTGAGATTCTGTGTGCTGAGCAGTCAGACCCTGGGGTACGCATAGGGAACAAAACACCTGACTTCAGTTCTGGATTTGTCACTTGTTAGCTGAGTAACTTTGGGCAAGCCCCATCATTTTCCAATTTCTTGATTTTTTTAAAAAAATGAGAAGATTAGTACCCTCACAGGGCTGTCATAAGAAAAAAATCAAGATAATGAACATGAAAGCAGTTTTAAACCAAAATGTTCAGTGGAAGCATCATTTTAACGTATTATCCTTCACATCATTGTCACCAAGCAGATCTATACATTAAATGGAATAGGAGGAAAGGCAGGGAGAAGCAAAGCTTTGAATGTCATGGCTGAAGGAAACTGAAACTTGATCTAGTTTAACTCCTTCATTTCATAGGGGAGACAACTGAGCCCTAAAGAAGAAAGTGACTTGTCTAAGTTTATGAGTCAGGCCTCTTAGCTGCCGAACTAAGAATGGACCCAGTCTGAGCCCAAGACCAGTGCTGTTTCTCCTAACTTACTTGATGAAGGGAGGATCTGAAGTTTCCTTTCCAGACTCTGGCCTTGCCCTGCTTTCCTGCCTCTTCACAGATCACAGAACTCATGGCTTTCCAGTCTGAGCACTCATAAGGAATTTGGGGGATGGATTACATGCTGGGCGTTCCTTCTCCAAGAAAAACAACTGGCTGCTCAGCTCAGAGGCAGGGGCATTTTTTGTTAGGCTGGAGCAAGCCAAGGGGAGCAAGGGACTGTGACTTATATGCTCACTTCTACTGATCAAAAGAACCAAGCTCCCTTTAGGTGTGCCAAGAAGGATTTCTTAGTCACGATGGTGGGCCTGATAAAAGAGAAATGAATGCTTTGCAGAAATTAAACTTCAAATGTCCTCTTGAAGATAGACAAAATATTTTCCATGAGGGAAGGGCTAGTATCTTCATGTAGAAAGCATTCAACAAACTTTTTTTTTTTCTATCCCTGGAATGATACTGGGTGATGGGTTCACCAAAGTAGTTTGATGTGGTTTTTAAACTTAAGTTGTTCACATTTGGGGGGTAGACATCTATCGACAAGTGCTGTGAAACCTTGGGCTTGATGACACTCCATCATCTCTATGGTGTGAAATAAATGAGACAGTATCTCTAAAGCCCACAGCACAGAACCTTGCAGGATATAAGGAAAATGGTGCCATAGCAGGTGTTCAAATGGAGGTTTGAGAGCTCCTAGGCATGAGGTTCTGAAATCAAACACCATGTGGGACCATGGGCAAGTATAACAGGCATCATTGATTGCTCTTCCTAGAGACATCGAATTTTCCTTCCTTCTTCCTTAATAGTGCTAATATATTCACTCTCCTCTTCTAGCCACATATTGCTTTGGGGAAGATTATGTTTCTGTCCCAGGCTCTAGGGTGGGTCTGGATTGGTCTAAGCTGATCATGTGGTCCCCATTTCCCTAGGCAGTGATTGTTTCAAGCTTGGGCACATGATGCAATTCTGAACAATGAGATGTAAGATGTTAGTTAAGAGTTTTTCAGGAAACATTTTGTAGCTTTTAAAATAAGATACTGCTGCAGTTTGAATTTAGTTCTACAAAATCCTAAACCCCCATACCTCTGAATGTAATCTTACTTGAAAATAGGGACTCTGCAGATGTAATCAAGTTAAAATGAGGTCATATTGAGTGGGGTGGATGGTAAATCCAAAGTGACTGGTGTCCTTATAAGAAGAGAAGAAGAGACAGAGGGGCAGACACAGGAAAAATAATCTTCCAGAGGCAGAGATTGGAGCAATACAGCTACAAGCCGAGGAATGCCAAGGACTGCTGGCTACCACCAGAAGCCAGAAAGAGGTGAGGGCAAGATCCTTTCCCAGAGCTCTCAGCGAGAGCATGGCCCTGCTCACAACTTGAATTCAGATATTTAGGTTCCAGAACAGTGAGAACATATTTGTTTCTGTTGTATGAAGTCACTCAATTTGTAGCATGTAGTTAAGCAGCCCTGGGAAACTAATACAGACACAGAGAAAAGATGTGTTCTCTGTCTCCTCCCTTGGATTACTGGGTGTGGATGAACCTGCTGAAACTTCTCTAACCTTGTAGCAGCTCCGAGGACTGCCCCTCCCCCGCCCCCCAAGGACTAAGGGGTTGGCAGAGTGAAAGGCTAGAAATAACCCAGGTGTAAAGTTTCTGAATTCACCAAGCCTGCAACCGCCTTCCTGTTGGGTTAGATAATATGGTTCTCTCACTATTTAAGCCACAGGGTTGATTTTTCTGTTATTTGCAGATGAAACTCTCCTAAACGAATCCAGCAAGTCATGCACACCCTCTGCACCTCATTTCTAAAATCCCCACTTCATAAGATTTTTGTGGGAATTAAATGAGCTAAAGAATGATTCAGATTTTATTTTCTCTTTAATTTTTGTTACAGTGAAGATGAATTTCAATACATGTCAACTGCTACTACTACTATTATTATTTTTTGTATCTTCAGCCCTAACATGTAGTAAACATCCTAATGTTTACTACATGAATGAATGAAGTTACTCTAATATAAGAGGGAACAGGGAACAATAAGGGCAAAGCCAGTTGCTAGAAGAGATAGAGAGCTTCACTGGATCCTGACTCCAAATCAAGAATTGGAGGCCACATATGACCTGGGCCAGATTGGCAAGGGCTCACATCTGGGAAGTCTGGTATTTTTATGTAGAGAGCTTTGAATTAAAGAACCTCTGTAGGGGTTTGCAGATAAGCTGGGGTACTCAGTGCCTGCCTCCGAAAGTCCCCAAGGGTGCAGCCTTACACTGTGAGCACAAGGATTAAGGCAGAAATTGGGAGGTTTGTTAGGCCTCAGAGTTAAGGGAAAAGGTTTTCATTTTGCCTGAGGGAGAGCAACTGACTGTTTCTCCCAAAGACCTTGTTTGAAATTAAGGTCTTGGAACACTGGGTTCAATTAACTACCAGTTTAGGGGCCTTGGGGAATCTAACTTGCTGTGTGCTTCATTTTCCCTTACAAATTACCTCCTGTTTTCTTGCCTTCATATTTTTTCCACCTACAGACAATGCTATACTTGGGACTGCATCAAGACCAGCTTTCTTTTTACTGGATTAAAGGTAGAATCTGCTGGGCAGACTTTGCCTTCAAAGTCAATTTGCTGTCAACTTGGCCTAGAATCCAGATCTTGTGTGTGTGTGTGTGTGTGTGTGTGTATGTGTGTGTGTACATGTATGTATGTATGTATATATATATATATATATATATATATATATATATATTCATGTATGGATGCATGGATGCATCTATTTAAGTAGCAGTTGGAGGAGACTTAAGTGTTCAATTTAATATAACAAATATTAAAAAAAGGCTCTGTTTTAGTCTCTACTCTGGAAATATGCAAAATCACAGATGAAAGAGGCAAACTCCTTCTTGTATTTGCTCAAAACTTAGTGGAGACAGACTGGAGATAATTGATAAATGCCTCCGTATTTGTAAATACTATAAAATAATCATAGTCCTGACGTCCACATGAAATCTGGCAAATATTGAAGGGAGCCAGGAGGGTGTTTAAGGATGGGGAGAGTCAAGACAGGCTTCATGCAGCTAAATATTCATTCAGCTACATTTTGTAGCTTGAGCAGGAGTTTTCCAGGCTCAGATCTGGGTAAAGCTATAGGGCAGCTAACTGGGGCCTAACTCTATGAAGGGTACAAAATATCTCTAGAACAAATCAGAATAAGGTGCAGGTTGACTTAGGTTTCTGCATGTAGTTCCTACTGTGTTTGGAGGAATATAACTCCCTTCTATTTGGTGCAAATAATAAAACACTTATTTTAAATTTAGTAACACTTATATTATAAAAATTAGAATTTCTTTTTGCTAGTTATAAACAAAACTTTTATTCTAATTATAGTAGCTTTTGACCCTTGAAAATAGTATTATGAAGTAGCTGGTGAGCACACCGGAAGGGTAGATGATGGACAGAATTTGTTGCTGAAAGAGAGAGAGAGAGAGAGAGAGAGAGAGAGAGAGAGAGAGAGAGAGAGAGAGACAAGAGTGTTGTTGTAGTGGGAATGGGAACCAGGGGAAGAGCTGGGAGAAGACCAGTGTGGCTGAGAGCAGATGCCTTAAGGAAAGGCTTGTGGAATGGTGCTATTTACTCCAAATGTCTCTGATACATTCTTCTAAACCTCTCCTAACATACTTACATGTCTCAACTCTCCTCACATCTAAGCTTCTTGAGGTCAAGATTTGCATAATAACATCTGGGTATCTTGAACTTTTGAGAGGCGATACAACATGAGGTCAAAGGCATAGGTCCTGGATACACACTGGACTCTAGAACTAACCAGTTGTATCATCTTAGCCAATGCCTAGTGTATTGTAATCACTGAAAAAATGTCAGCATTTACTGTTTATACTCCTCATAACACACGGGACTGTACATGGTATCCGTTCTGTGCTCAGTAAATATTTACTGAATGAATAAGTGAATAAGCAGATGAAAAGTTGTTTGTTATTGAGTGTTTGTTGAACAAATGAATAATTTAATGGATTTGTCAAGTGGACAGCTTTTCACTGAACTAAAAGCTGTTCTACAAATGTTGTGCTCAAACTTCTGGGTTTTTGGTCAACTCATTGTTCCCTTAAGTCAGCGGTTCTCAACCTGTGGGTCGAGACCCCTTTGGGGGTCGAACGAATCTTTCACAGGGGTTGCCTAAGACCATCGGAAAACACAGATATTTATATTACGATTCATAACAGTAGCAAAATTACAGTTATGAAGTAGCAACAAAAATAATTTTATGGTTGGGAGTCACCACAACATGAGGAACTGAATTAAAGGGTCGCGGCATTAGGAAGGTTGAGAACCACTGCCTTAAGTACACCTCCCTGAGAACCATCTACCAATTAGATGATATGACGTGTACAATATTTTATTTTTATTTAAGAGTGACTATCTTATGCTAAAGAGCTGCTTCAAGGTTTTGCAGATTGAAGGAGAAGGATTCCTTTGCTTGCCTATGGATAAGGCTGGTTTCTCTGTAAGAGCTGAGGTGAAGAATCTTAGCCGCTATTATAATCAAGGGTTTTCTGAGCACAGGAGATCCAGAGGAAGTTCAGTAAGGCCCAGGCATCATGACTATCCTTTCAAAAAGGACCTTGAGGCTGCTCACCCTGCACTGGATGCGACACTCTCTCTGCTGCTCTCACCAAACAAGAGAAGTTACACAAGCTGGAGAGGCAGCTGGATCACGGGTTATGCTGCCCCCAGGACACATCTTTCATCTTAATTGTGCTTATTCAGCTGTGGGGCTACGTTAGTATCTAGCTGATTTCTGAAGTGCAAAAACCCATTTAAAAATACAACCAGATCTTCCTTTTGAGATAGGGGCCTGAGGTGGGGGTGGGCAGAGAGGAGAGGGAGAAACTTTCTATCTTACTTTCTGATATTCTTTGCTTTGTGTGCAAATACTTCCAGTGATGCCCGTAGGCAGATTTCCAAAGCCTCTTTCTGATCAAAGATGATAAAGCTCTTCCCATATGTAGGAAGAATGTTTTCTTTTTTGAGCAGCTTCTTAATTTGTGCTTTTTTATGGAGACAAGCCATCTAATATCACACATCCACAAGTCAGTATCTTCTGGGGTCTGCTATCATCCCCAGGGGTGTCTATTAATCCAATAAATGTGACTTAAGTGAATTCTATGTGCTAGGTAGTCAGGTAGATGCAGTCCTGGAATAGGATTCATAGGAAAAACAAACAAAAATAATAGTTACCATTAATATACAGGGTGTCCCCCCAAAATGTATACACACTTTAACAGCTGGTAGCTCAATTTTGAAAATGAAATGTATTTAAATAAATACTGCCTTTAGAATTATTCAAAATACATGTATACATTTTTTGGGGATAACCCATATATTTTTGTGAGTGCCTACCATATGCTAGGCACTTGACAGAGATACTTTTGTGTAGTAGTCACGAGCAAAATCAAAGCAAAAGTTACTATTTCCATTTTATAGAAATGTGGAAACTAACACTCCAAGAAGTGAAATATTTTTCCCTAGATCACTAAGGAAGGTGTAAGGTGTTTGGGCTGAGTGTTTTGATACTGGCTGCCAGAGTTATGGTATAAAAGAGGAAAGGTATATTGGGAAGAGGAAATGATATGACAAAAGCAAGGGGACAAGAAGGCCAGGTCAGTTTCTGCAGAGTTGTGCAGCATTGTTTTTTTTTTTGGCCAAAATGAGAAAGAAGTTTGGATTGGGATGTAGGCTTGATAAGAAGCTGTGCTAGTGGGTTCATTATTTATTTTTAATTTTTAATTTTATTTTTCAATTACAGTTGACATTTAATACCATTTTATAGTAGTTTCAGATGTAACAGCATAGTGATTAGACAACCATCATTTACAAAGCCATCCCCCGGGGTCGGGTTCATTCTTAAACACTGAAATTATTGCTGTCACCAGCTGCACATGAATCCCAAAACAGTGAAAACAGATCCTAATAGTTTGTTTTTCTAGTTTTAAGTGTCTTTCAAAAGGTAACCACAGGCCTCTTCATAGAGCTCCAGAGATCACAGACCAAGCCCGATCTGAAACTTGGACAGCATAGTTAACAGCTAAATAACCCCAAGCTGGCCTCGAGAGCACTAGAGGTCCATCAATAAAGAAGATCTGAATTGGGACCAAATTTGGCCTTGCATAGGACTTCTAAACTGAACTCTGCCCAGTTGGCATTTCTTTATTCTCTCTTGGCCCTTCCATGTTCCTAACCTTAGAAGGCTTACTGCCAAGACTATCCAATCAGACCCTGGGAATAGAATGACAAATATGTATAACCTCTCCTTACCCTCACCTCTTAAAACTGGTTCCAAGCTTTTGTTTGGGGAGACTAATTTTTTTTTTATTCATCTTTTTTTTGAAGGAGAGACTTATTTGAGTTTCATCTCTGGTCTCCTAAGTTGGCTGGATGATGAGTAAATCTGCAAAAACCTGTCACCTCCAACTTTTGGCATCTGTGCATGATGGGCATTAAACTCACTGTCTTTGTTATATGGATTAATTATAAGTGGAACTGAGTTAATGAGGATAATCAAATAATCCATCAGTGATTTTTATTACAAGAGCAATATGTGCTCCTTATAACCATGTTGGAAAATGCAATAAAATAAAATAAAGGACCTATAAATTACTTCCTAAAGCAACTACTATGCTCATTTGGGAGTTGGGTCACTTCCTGTTAGTCTTTTTTCCTTTCCTTGAAAAACTTGGGGGTGGTTTGCCTTAGATAATCATGATTATACTCATGTACAGAAAATGTGGTACTATTTTCACCTTGATATCATAAAATAACTTTTCACATGTTATAAAACCTTTAAAACCATACAATTCAATCCACTAATTGAATATACCACACTTTACATAAACAAGGCCTTAGAACTGGATATGTAGGTGTTTTGTGCTTTGACACTGCTAAGGAACATTTTGATGAGCAACCTTTGTGCTTAAAGATTTTATAATAGTTAAATGGTTTCTAGAGGATGAATTTTTAGGAGTGCTGCAACATTGAAAGTCACATGTCCTTTTCAGCTCTTCCATAAAGCCAGCTTCAGTGTTTTTCTTGGTATCCTTACCCATTTATATGCCTACTAGAGGCCCGGTGCACGAAATTCGTGCATGGGGTGGGGTGTACCTCAGCCCAGCCTGCACCATCTCCAATCTGGGACCCCTCAAGGGATACCCGACTGCCCGTTTAGGTGGGATCGGGCCTAAATGGGAGGTTGGACATCCCTCTCACAATCCAGGACTGCTGGCTCCCAACCTGCCTGCCTGCCTGATTGCCCCTAACTGCTTCTGCCTGCCAGCCTGATCACTCCCTAACCACTCCCCTGCCAGCCTGATGGGCACCTAACTGCTCCTCTGCCAGCCCGATTGGCCCTAACTGCCCACCCTGCTGGCCTGGTGACCCCCAATGGCCCTTCCCTGGAGGCATGGTTGCCCCCAACTGCCCTCCCCTGCTGGCCTGGTCGCCCCCCAACTGCTCTCCCCTGAAGGCCTGGTCCTCCCCAACTTCCCTCCCCTGCAGGCCTGGTTCCTCCCCTAAATGCCCTCCTCTGGAGGCCTGGTCTCCCCCAACTGCCCTCCCCTGCTGGCCTGGTCCTCCCCAACTGCCCTCCCCTGCAGGCCTGGTCCCCCCGCAACTGCTCTCCCTTGCAAGCCTGGTCCCTCCCAACTGCCCTTCCCTGCTGGTCTGATCACCCACAACTGCCCTACCCTGCTGGCCATCTTGTGGCGGCCATCTTGTGTCCACATGGGGGCAGCCATCTTTGACCACATGGGGGTGGCCATCTTGTGTGTTGGAGTGACAGTCAATTTGCATATCACCCTTTTATTAGATAAGATTGTATTTTCCTCTTGTATCTCTTCCACATGTATAGCATCTCTCATAAATATCAAGTAAACATAGTTGAGATGAAATTCCTGTGCCCTAAGGGAGGCTTAAAATTGCTTGGAGTATCTTGTCTTGTCTTGCTAGAAAGGTAATTTTTTGGAAGCAGAAGAGGGACTCCTGCTTATTCTGCTGAATGACTTCTTAATACTATTAACTTTGTATTTTAATAAGAACAATGCATAGCTCCTGCAGAGTGGGTCTGGAGCTACTCACTGCCCCATGGAATCCAAGACATTGGGGGTTGTTTAAGGGTTGTGTGGGTGGCTTGAAGCCCTACCTAGAGGTTTAGGAATGGGTGATCTATAATACTTATTGAATGACTAAGCTACCAGCATCACAAGGCTCAAAGACGACTAATAATTATTCTTATTCTACAGTGTGTGGTTTGTCAAATAAAGTAAGCAAAGCCTCTGCCCTTTTGTTCTGTGATTCACTCCTGTAAAATATTCAGTGGTAAGGCTGAGAAATGCCAGTCTGTACTCTGTTCACTCTATTCATTTCCCTCCCGTACTGGGTTCCAGGCCCATGGGAGCTGCATTTTATAGACTTGAGGAGAGGTGGGCTGTGCTCTGGTTAAGAATCAGACTTTGCATTTAAAATAGTAGCTTCACATCCAGGTTCCTTGGTTTCCCAGATCTACGATCTTGGGCAAATCACTTGGCCTCTCTGAGTTCCAGTGGTTCTCATATCTTAGGTAAAGATAAAAAGATAAGCTATTGAATTGTTATGGGAACTAGTGAATATGAAGTTTTACTACAATGTCTAGGTACAGAGTGAGAGCTCAAGAAATGGTCATTATTATTAGGATTAGCTGCAAGTTTTCACCAGATCGTTTATGAAGAGTGAAATGACTGTATGATTTGGGGACCTCTTAAAAACTTTCTATTTTTTTTGTTTATTCATCTTAAAAACCATTACAATTTCTATCTTTCAATCTGGTAGGAGAGGTAGAATATAATATGGCAAAATGTCTGGAAGCGTGTCATATTTTTTTCCTTCCTCCATCCATGGCTGATTGAAGCATGTCTTGATGTGTTCAACCTCTTGAAACAGCTTTTTGAGATCTTTAGGGTTGAAAATATTGGTTCTTTTCTTTTTAAAATATGTTTTATCGATTTCAGAGAGAGATAGAAGAGAGAGAGAGAGAGAGAGAGAGAGAGAGAGAGAGAGAGAGAGAGAGGCATTGGTGTGAGAGAGAAACATCTATCAGCTACCTCCTGCATGCCCCCTACTAGGGACTGAGCCTACAACCAGAGCATGTGCCCTGACTGGGAATGGAATCAGTGGCTTCCTAGTGCATGGGACGATACTCAACACACTGGTCAAGTGAAAGTATTAGTTCTTAAATGCCAATCCCTGAAGAATAAGTCCCAAATGCTAGCTTATACACTGGCACTAGGTATTTCTCTGACTTGGAGATGAAAAGAGTTTCAGGGCTTTGGGAAATGGCAGAGACCTGGCACTGTTTATGTATATCCTGGGTAAGGTATGACCAATTACAAACCCAGGGAGGCCAGACACTGAGCAGCATAGTTCAGGGATGACTAGAGAGCATGAGGACTAGAGGGCCCATCCACAAGTGTTCTAGACCAAGAAGTTTCATGGGATACTTGTACAACACAAGAGAAGAAGGCCCCATAATGATTACTGCTGTTGAGCTTCCTACCACTATGTTTATCAGGGCCTCACAGATAGACTTTGATTTAGAAGATACAATGACATTTCTTGTATGCTAGTGTGGAATAAATTCATGCTATGCTCATGTAGATGTACCAAACACTAAGCAAGGTAGAGCATACTCAGCAGGGTTTCATGAATGATTGCCGATATTGCTCTTATTCTCTCTGACAGCAAGGTGGGGTTTGAGGCATAAAACGTTAAGAGCACGAGTCCTGGAATTGGAAAGAGCAGGCTCCATCACTTACTGTCTGGGGACTCTTGAGCAAGTCATTAAACCCTTCTAATCCTATTTTTTCATTTGTGAGGTACAGATGCTCAGAATACCTCTCAAAAAATACTATTGGTCATAAGAATTAAATGACAGAACCATGTCTAGCTTGCATAATTGATCAATCCTTGGTAGCTGTTATTAACATTAGTCATAACTGTGTAGTAGTTGTTGGAGAAAGCCTTGTGCTTCCCCTATCTTCATTTCTAAAGATCAGTATACAAAGGTAAACATTTGAGGCCATGCATTATACAAACCTTATCCTAATTAACATTTATTCCAAAGGGTTCTGAGAAACTTTATAGCCAATTATATGTATAGCTTAGAGAAAGTCCTTTGAGAATAACCATCCATTTTTCTTGTAGATACTCTTGAATTTGAAGAATTCTCTACGGTTGGTGAAAACCAAATACAAAGATAAGGAAATAGGATATTTGGGGAAAACTTTAAAACAAGTACTTTTCTTTAGTGGATTTGATAGAAGAAAAATTTTAGGAAAATAGAAATAGAAAAACATCATTTACAATGCCCTTCTGAGATCTAAATTTATTTTAATCTAGCAAAATAAATCAATTGTCATATAAGTTGTTTACTTTATTCCCCTTTGGAGATCTAAAGGCCTGGTCTGGAGGCAGGGAGATAAACTTCTAATCAGTGGAAGACATTTTCCTTTATTGATTTTGTTATTTGGTTGAGATTTTTTTTTAAATGTAATTTAAAAATGTCTGTTACCAGTGATGCTGTGATAAATATTATCTTTCCATAATTCCCTTTTTGCTTTAATTGTAGCAAGTTCTTTCCATTTAAAAGAGCAACCTCATCTTCTTCTCTCCCTCCAGTGCTCTTTAGGCTTGAGGTATGTGAGTGGGAGGAACCTAGTCTGCTCATTATATCTTCCTCCTTCCTTTTCCGGTAACAGTTCTCTTTGCTCCCTCATATCGGTGACAGGGCCTCTGGTATGTCAGGGAGAGGAGGAGGAAGAGGGCAAGGATAAACATGGCTTGCTGAGCTGGCTACTGTTGCAGTTCCCTCTGTTAATTGTCATTGTTTATTTGGTTCCCAGCGATGGGACCTCAGGACTCTCTCCATGGCAGACTCCCCACTCCTTGGCTCTCTTCTGGTGGGTGTATTGTCAATTTTCTTAGGTTCCTCTTTAGGGACCTCCCAACTGCAGAAAATCTAACTCTGGTTGACAACTTCCAGCTCTATTTCAGATATCTTCCTTGGAGTTCACCCACAGCCTCATGCTTTTCAGGTCCTCTTCTTTGGTAACCCACCCTCTTATGTCAAGGGTGAGATAGATGGGTCAAGACTATCTTCTATAGTGTCCTATTGACCTCCAGAAAGTTGATGTACCTTTGCCATGACAATGAAGTTACAGGCTGTTTCATGGATGCCCTCTCCCTGCTCTGCAATCTCTCTCAAGCTCTGTTTTGATATGGCAGGAACAGAGCAAATCAACAAGGCTGCTGATTCCCAGGTGGCCATCCAGGGAATGTGGTGTCAGTACTTCCTTCTTGCAAGTGTTCCCAATATTTATGAGTTATTTTCTTAGAAATCCCCTTGTATCTTTCATAAAACCCTGTTTAGACCTTGGGTGTGCTATCGCCCAGCATTTCATGCAGTAATCATAGGTCTTCTTTCATAGATAGCAAGGGTGGTGCTGGTGGTGCTGAGTACTGATTGAGAGTAGCAGTGCCAGTTTATTTACTTCTTGGCAAGGTTTGAAAAAGGTGTTTAGCTTTAGTTAAAATGTATGGCACTTAATGCCTTTGTTCACATTTTTATTTGCTAATTCTAGAGTAATAGGAAAAGTCCATGTTTTTATATTTACAGAACACACACACACACACACACACACACACACACACACACACACGAAGACACACGTAAACACACACACCTGTACCCCATAGGTAAGAGATTGAGGGAGAAGAGTAAGCTCTCCACTAAAATGCTAACAGCAGCTCTCATTGGATGGTGATTAAGGTTAGACACTATTTTTGTTTTCTTTTCTGGTCTTTACTGCAGGCTCCACATTTTTTTCTGATGAAAGAGAAATAAGATGAAATACAATAAACATAACTTAAAAATATTTCTAAGCTGACACATCTTTCAACAGATGGGCCAGATGTGAGGGGTAGGGGCCTGGGCTTTCTGACCTCCCAGGACGCTCTGCAGGTTCATGATTTTATGAAGCATCAGCTGTTCTGAATTCCTACAGCACCTGCCACAACAAAAGGAGGCCCTTTGCTGAGCATACTAATGCGGTCGTACATGCCTTTATAGAACAAAGAGACCAAAACGAGGATGTAATTAGCCTCCCTTGGACAGCGTCCATCCTAGCCTAGCCTGAGACCCCTGGGGAAGAGAGCAGTCCACCTGCGAGGGAAGACACCCATGTCCAGAGTGGGTTCCTACCACCTCCCTCTTGTCCTCTCTGGTGGTCTACTCCCTCGTTTTTCTAGTTCCCTCTTCCCAGTTGGATCACTTCTCAGCTCTAGCTCATGCTAAGAAGCATTTAGCATCTGATCCTCCAATGATGCCTCTGCATTCCCTTATAGACCCAACTCTGTCCCACACATCAAAGCTGTGCCGAAGAGAGACAGGTCGGCTTCCCAGGAAGCAAAGAATACAATGAATGGGCTGCCCCTAAATTCTTTTAGCCTCTCTCTGCCCACATTCTCACTCTCCCTGCTGTTTATTTTTGTCTTGACTAGTCTTCAAAGTTAGCACCCTTTACTTGGCTTCACTGAGAGAAGGCAAACTGATCTCCATTTCTTTGTTTTATAGTATCTTTTCAACAATTAGGTGACTTCTGTCCATTTTCCCCATGAAGGGAATGCTAAGGAATGAGAGTCCCTAATCTCTCACTCACTCACTCACTCACAAGGGAAGAGGAGTGACCGGTGTGATTGGTCCCAGTTTAACACTCAGGGACCTATTCACTAGTAGATGAGGTCACTGTGCCTTAAAGACAGGGTTCCCACTTCACTCTTCCTTGTGCTTGGGCACGGTAGGCTCTCTTCCTTCTTCTTCTTTAATGTGGTGAGTGCCCCCTATTGAAAATTCCATCTTTTCTCCAAGTGCAAGTTGGTGCCCACTGAACTCTCCTTTGAGCAATGGAGTAAAGCAGGCCTGTCATTCCCACCTACTCCGCTGGGTGGCTAAATGCACCAAGAGGCTGGTTGTTGACCAGTTATATGTATTTCTTTCTTCTCCAGCATCCCTGAGCATGTTCCTCTCAGGGCTTCAAACCTAGGACATGATCTTGAATCCAGCTTTCACTAGGGTTCTGCGTTAGAACTGAAACAAGCCTGGAAACCTATGGGTCCAAGTGGTATTCCATTTTTTCTGTTGTTCTTTGGGTGTAAATGGCAAATGGAGGTGAGAAGGGAGGCTGAACATACCCTGAAGAGGGTGGGGATTGGACAGACAGTCTACCTATCGAGAACTCCGTGCCTGTCCACAGCTGGACATTGAAGTGAGCTGCCCTGTATTCCCCTGCTCACACTCTCCCACATGTTTACATCAAGGTGCTTCTGTAAAAATTCAATTCTTTTGAAATAATGTGGTTGGGATTTTTATACTTTCCTTCTACTCCAGACTTAGCCTCCTTCCTGACCAACAAAAGGAAATTACACAAAGAATTATTGGTGCTTGTGTGGGTGAGCAAATTACACCATGCATTTTGTTAATTCCAAGTGGCCTGAAGAAGAATGGAATCTATGGTCTCATTTGCAGTCATTCTGACTAACACAGCCTGGAATATTCTGGTGGGAGCTGATGGAAATCATACAGTAGGGGAGGTTTAATAACCTGCCACTCATACTCCCCAACCCCTTGTCCCCAGAGAAAAGTAATCCAAGATGTTGTGTGAACTTGGTTCTTTCCTTCCTACTGTCTAATAAGAAGAGAGAAGGCAGAAGATTGTGGTCTTCTTGCTTTAAGAATGTGGTAATTCTTTACCAAGGTAGGTGCCATGGTTTAGTGAAAGTGACCCTCTGAGTTCAAGGAAGGGGGAATAAAGCTTAGTAGTTAGGAGCATGGGCTCTGATTCAGACAGATGAGGTTTGAAACCTGACTTGATTTCCTGCTGTAAAACCTTGGACAAGTGACTTAATCTCTCCTAGTCACTTAATTCCTCTTCTTTTTTTTCAGTTGATGAGCACAATGGTAAAATGAGTAATAATTATAACTAACTTATATAATCATTTTAAGGATTAAATGAGGTGACATGTGCAAAGTCTTTAGCACAGACGTTGGAGCATGGTAAGACCTCAATCTGTTATAGCTAAAATTCTGCCTCATTATTTAGCTACTAGAAGCCCGATGCACAAAATTTGTGCAAGGGGCTTGGCCCCCACCACTGCCTTGGCCCCTGCTGCCACGGCTTTGTCTGGAAGGTTGTCCGGAAGGACGTCTGGTCTAGTTAGCATATTATGCTTTTATTATTATTATAGATAAGCACATCCTGTCTCCTAAGGTGATGGGTTAAAAAGGGAGCAAAAAGAACTAGTGAGAGATAGGAGAGGGGATAAGAGGCATGTGCCAACCCTAAGTGGGACCAGGTGAGGATCAGGGAAAAGGGCAGCAGGACACTCAAGACACACTGAACTATTTTCAGACACATACATACTTTCTTCCTAAACTTCCCAGAGAGCCTGTTTGAAGCCTTGGTGGGAATGTGCCTAGTTGCTACTGGAAGGGACAGTACACTTCACTTAAGAGGTTGGTTCCAGTCACAGATTTTAGCTAATTTGCTGGGTACTTGTGAAATATTGTAATGGTGGCTTCAGTTCTTCAACCCTTTTGACCTTGTCCTTTACTCGGTAACTTTGCAGATCCTGTCACTAAAGATGAAATCTCTTAGTCCTTGAGTCTGACTGGCCTTCTGATTTCTTCCAGCCAATGAAATCCATTGGAAGTAATGGTTTCTCAGTTCCAACCCTAGACCTCAAAGGCCTGTGTGTTTCCACTACTTTCCATTCTCCTGCAATGGCCATGAAGACGCACTGTCTCTGACTAGAGGATAAGAGGCACGTGGAGCAGAGCTGAGTCACCCCATTGGTCCCAGGAGAGGCTGACCTGGTCAGTGGACAGCCAGCTACTTGCAAGCTCTGTGAGAGAGCCATGCCAAAATGAGCAGAACCACCCAGACTAACAGCCTCAACACACAAACAATAAATGTTTAGTGGTGCATGAGGTTTTATATGGTTTCTCTTATATAGCATTACTGTGAAGAGAGAAGTAAAAAGTGACCTTGGTTGGTAACATAACTTCATTTTATTCCTTGCCTCAGATTCACTCATTCATTGAACAGATATAGAGTGTCTGCCAAGTGTCAACCCTGCAATGAGCATTGTTGGGGGACAAAGATGGCGGTAGCATTATTTTCACCAGAAGCTTGTTGATAAGAACATGTTTGGAGAGCAGGGATTCTGTCTAATCATACCTACAACAATAAGGTGTCACTTAGTATATGCTTGATAAACATGATTTTGTCTGATGTAGGTATGTGTGAGAGTGTGTGTATGTGTGTACCAGATAACTAATTAAATAGGTCATAAAAGTACACAGGCCCATTTCCTTTGCCCCCCTTAGACTGGCAGAATGACTATCCCTTATTCTTTTCTCTAGTCTTTCTTCTTCTTCTTCTTCTTCTTCTTCTTCTTCTTCTTCTTCTTCTTCTTCTTCTTCTTCTTCTTCTTCTTCTTCTTCTTCTTCTTCTTCTTACAATGTCAGCAGCAGGAACCGCAATGTGCTATAAACTTACCCCTGTAATAGAATGTAGATGAATAAATCAGAACAGCTTCGAACGGGTTGTCTGCAGTAATAAATGCTACGGAGGCAGCCCGGCCAGCAGTGTAAGAGAGATTACATGAACCACTGCCTGGAGCAAACACGGCATCATGAATAAACTCAGCCTTGAATTATTTATATATTTTAGGCGTTCTTTTCTCTCCTCTATCCTGCGAGGCCTGTGCCTGATTTTCCCTGAGAGCTGAGATACTGAATTTGGGCTGGAAAGGAAAAACAGTTGCCGTTTGTCTCAGGCCAGTTTCAGGGTGAGGATTACATTATGTTTCATGGGGTGCAGAGAGGGGGCAGTTCTGTGGAATGGGAAGATCCTGCTTAGAATTCAGGACTGGATGCTTCTAATTCCAGCAGGCCATGTCCCCAGGGATGGTGGGTTTTGTGAACCACCTTGGAGCTCGGTGGCTGGAAGGAGAGCCTTCAGGCCTGCCTTCCCCATCTCCCCCAGGGAGACTTGCTTCATTCTCTTCCATATAGTACTTTTCAACTCAAGATTTTGTTGTGGCTGAAAAACGGTTTTAGTGCAGAAGATGAAGTTTGGACATCACTGGCTTGGCTGATCTTTGAAACTCTGAAGTGGCCCTTCACTTCTACTGCCTATGAGAGTTCCTGGGAGTTTTTAAAAAAACTATTCATGAGTTTTTGTTTGTTTGTCTTATTTGTTCATTTGTGGCTTTCTGTTTTATATCCCATATATGAGTTACATCATATGGTTTTTGACTTTTTCCATTTGAGTTGTTTTGCTTAGCATGATATTCTCAAGATCCATCCATGTTATTGCAAATGGCAGTGTTTCACAAAAACTCATAGACACAGATAACAGCTTGGTGATTACCAGAAGGAAAGGAAGATGGGGAGAGGCGGGGAAGGCAGAAGAGGGGAAAGGTATCAAATATATGGTTACGGAAGGTGACAGTGCAATAGGTTCTATAGGTTTCAACTGTACACTTGAAACCTATAGAACCTTGTTAACCAATGTCACTCTAATAAATGTAATAAAAATTTAAAAACTATTTATGCCAGAGCTTTACTTTTGATCAGTTGGATCAGAATTTCTGGAATGGGGCTGGATGTCAAGATTTGTATAGCTTTCCAGGTGTCTCTGAGAACTACTGCTCTGAGCACTTCGTTCATCCAACAGGCTGTGTACCAAGCACCTGTTATAAACCAGGTGCTCAGCAAGGGACTGAGCATTAAGTGATGAATAAGATGAGCTCTCATAAGCATTATAACACACGTGCACACACACATGTACATACTTACAGAGTATTACAATTTGGAAAAGACTAAGCAGGGACACTTTTATTTAGAATTGTGCAAAGAGGCATGATGATAGTGACGTCATGGGCTCATGCTTTGCCATACCTGCTATGAGAATGCAGTTCTCCTGACTTTTCACTGAGGGCCCTTCACCTGACCTGGCTGTGGCTCAGCTTTCACTGTGTGTTCTATTTACAGTGCCATCACTCCAGGACAATTCCACCAATGTCATCAAATACAATCTCACCTGATATTGTACAATAAGGTCACCTGATGGTGAGGAGATTCATTCTGCGAGCACCTCCATTCATCTGGCCCTCCCTCACCTAAAGTTTTTGATGCATAGTTTCTTCCATAAGCAAGCTTTGTGCCTTCAGGAAGTGATGGGGTATTAGTCATGAGAATATTATAACCCTTCATACTTGTTTAGAGTTTGTACTTTTCAAAGCTTTTGAACAACCATCATCTCATATAATCCTTCTGTGTCCCCTCAGTACACAGAAAAGTTGTTTCTATCAGCTCATTTTGCGGATGAATTGAGTTAGATTCAGGAATGGCCATCCTCAGCCCAGATCCTCTGAGACCTTGGTGACAGAGCAAGGCACACTGTTGGTGAACTCCAGCCACCCTCTCACTTGCCCTCACAAATTCTCTTCCCCAGTTCCATCTGCACTTGCTCCAACTGTGTTACTACCACTAATCTCAGATCTCCCTTCTTTCCAAGTGATGTGGTTGGCTGTCATCTTCCAGACCCCAGAGATCCAAATAACCCAGAGGCTTGAGCTAGGAAAAACTGTATGTGTGTGTGTAGTCGCTAACTTTCCATGAGCACTTCAGGATATATGGACCTTCCACTATCTGCCCTCTTCCTACTAGTATCTGAACTTCTCTCCTCCAAATAGGTAGAAATGCACTTTCCTTTTAAAAAGAATATATTTTTATTGATTTCAGAGAGGAAGAGAGAGGGGAGAGAGATAGAAACATCAATGATGAGAGAGAATCATTGATCGGCTGTCTCCTGCACACACCTACTGGGGATTGAGCCTGCAACCCAGGCATGTGCCCTGTTGGGGAATCAAACCATGACCTCCTGGTTCATAGGTTCATGCTCAACCACTGAGCCAAGCCAGCTGGGCTAGAAATGCACTTTCTACCTCTTTCCTAAGGCTGATTTGCAAAAGCAGCTGCTCTTACATTCCCCACCCAATTTTCTTCTTTTTCCCCTTTTTTAATCCTCTTTTCTTCTAACCATCACCAAATTTAGCCAAGATGATATCAAACATTTCTCTAAAGTCTGGCCCTGTCAGTTCTCTTGAAGGCTCACATGCCTTTGAAGGCCTAAATGATGCGATGAGTGGAGACCTTGATTCTGAACAGTTCCCTGAGATCCCCTGCTTGCACAGCTGGGCACAGACTACATCCAAGGGGACCTTTGGAGATCCCAGAGGTTAGAGAAAGCTAAATCTCTCAGGATTCATTCTCTGTTCAGTCGCTGGGGACTCCAGTTTCCAGAATCAGGATAGGGAGGGGGAAGCTATCCACTCAGCAGTTATATACTCAGTGGGATGAGTGTCCAGAGAGCTCATCAATGGGAATTTTGGGGCTTGGGCCAAATAGGGGCTTTCCAGGAGGCCCCTTGGGAAGAAAACATATCAGGTGATCTAGAGAATCAGCAACTACAGAGACCAAAGGTCAGTGCTGACAGAAAGACTTCATGGACTAAGGCTGATTAGCTGGAGCTACATGGGTTTGAACAATGCTCTGTGTACATCAGACCTTGTCTTCTTAAATGCAAAACATTTTTAAATATCTGGTCTTGAGCAACACAGCTGGCTTGATTGAAGCCCAGCCATTGTACAGATGGGGCTCTATGGAGGATGTAACTCAGAAGTAATGTTAACAGATAAAAAATTTCTGACATAAGGTTCTCCTCATGTCTTTAGAGACTTTGGTAGAAAGAGGATGGAGCAAGAGACCTTTGAGGTAGCAGATCCCACCATTTGGGAGGACCTTTTCCATCTCCATCCCTCCCATTCCCAGACTTTTTTCCAGCAAACCTGAAAGATGCCCGACCTGGTGCTGGTATCATAGATTTAAAGACAAAAAGGGCTGTTGCTGTCGTGGGAAGCTCCCAGTCCAGTGGTACAGGTCCTTGGAAGGGAGGACTCTGAGAATAATCACCCCTCCTTGTGGAGACCTTATGTCACTTCCATGTGATGATTCTCCTTTCTCCTGGGAAGTAGATGAGATAAACAGGCCATGGAGATTATTTTTTGTCCTTAAGCAGAGAATGAGCTATTTCTGCAACTACGTAAGCGAGCATGGAATGTCTGAATGCCTTGTATGATTCAGAAACATGCTTACTTTTTCAAAATCTATTTTTACACAGTGATTAGAAAGAAATCTACTGCTCAGTGTTCTCCATGAGGGAATTGAGGTGTGCCCATGATTTGTGATCTTTCTCGGCTCCCACCTATTGCTTAGTTCAGGAAGCCCTGGGGTCTGCAGAGCTTGTCCAGCAATCCCTCCATGGCATGCTCTTGAACTCTGAGGCCCAGAATTGTTCGCATAATTGAAAAGCTTTATCTTCAGGCAAATAATAACAGGGTGTTGTTTGGTTCTTTTGGCAGGGAATAAAAGGCGGACAACCATCTCTGTAGGTGTCCTGATCGTTTTATTTCACTGTGCTGAAGAAATATCTGTAGTATTTAAGTCAAGGCAAAGGTTCTGTGTGTTGGTCGCATGATTGCAGCCTCTAGAGGGAGCTCAAGGCCTGTTTACATCTCTCACAACTTCTACCCAAGAAGATGCTCTGGTAGATTGGTAAACACACAAAAGCCACAGTGTTTCATGGATGGGAATATTTACCAGGAGGAGAAAAGAAAGGTTATTTTTTTCTTTTTTTTTTTTTTTGCGTGGGGGGGAACTAGTGGTTCAATCTTATCTATGATTCCAGTGCAGGTAAGACAGGACATAGGGGTCTATCTTGTTTGGCAGGCACTTTTGTCTCTGGAACCTACGGACAGGATGTTGTCCATGGGAAATGGCGCTAGAGAGGACAGCTGTGGCTAGTTCTCTTCTAGGTTTGTGGTGATGGATGAAGAGAAGTTTCTGCTCAATTCTCCCTTGGAGTGGGAAGATCTGAGGTCCAATGCTCTTGAGCTAAAGAGGTCTAATTAAAAGGTCTAATAAAACTCAGATATGGATCCAGTGCAGGAGAAATGTGGGCCTAATGCCAGAATTAGTAGTATTAATGAGAACTCGATGGGCCTATGTCACAAATCCCTCTGGATATTGTGGGAGTTTGATGGTATTCAAAGTTCTGACCACCTATCATCCCTTTTGAAAAACAGAGTCATGAGGCTGTTGAAAAAGGGCCAGCTCATTCTGTTGCAAAGACAGTAATTGTGTGATATTGGATACGTTAGATAGCTTCCCAGAAATCTAGTTTTCTCAACTATAAAATGAGGATAATACCTGCTTAATGATCTATGATGAGATTTATAAGTAAAACATATGGCAAATTCTGTGCCCTTGTGATTCTACTCTATCTGTCAGTGCATTAAAGGTCATGTGAGTAGATCTGGATGGGGATGAGCCACCCCAGCTGCTCACAGGGATTCCTGCCTCTGAAGTAGACACTAGCTGTGCATTAACTTTCTTCTCCTTGGATTTGAGGGGGTTGATAGATCTGAGTGCCACTTTTTAAATCAAGGAGACCATCCATCTCCCGTTGTCATTTGATTTTTCTTGAAACAACAGCCACAAATCTCCAGGCAACACAGACATGACACAGATAAAATGAAAACGGAGGAAGTTGCAACTTTCTCTCATTAATGGAAAAGGAGAAAACACTTGGCTTCCGCCTTGAGGGTTTGGGGATATGCTATTTTTAGAAAAGAACATTTCGTGATTTGAGTTGTTTGATTTCTGAGATGACTTTCTTTTTTAATTTTTTAGTAAGTTGATGAATCAAAAAAGAATAGGTGATAGAGCAATAACAATCAGTAAAAGTATATTGAGCTCTTTTAAGTTCAAGACAGAGAGGCAGAGTTAAAGAGATTATAAGGCTTTGTCCCCTCTTTAGATGCTTATGGTAGTTCTTATTAAGAAAGATTGTATAACTATGTATGTATGCAGTTCAGAATATAAATAAATCTGATCTATTGTAGTTCACAGATATCTGCAGTGATAAAATTGTCAAGCCCTGAAGGATGGATGCAGTCATTCATTCATTTGTGTATTCAATGAATATGTATTAAATACCTTCTTTGTATGTAGCAGGCACTGGGAAAAGAAAGCTGAATTGGACCTTGACACTACACTTTAAAATTTGGTAGTCCAGTGGCAGACACAGACTTAGAATTATAACCAAGAAATGCTATGAAATAAGTTAACAGAAATTTCTACAGATGACATGAGACCATGGTCAAATCTACCTAGAGAGAGAGATTGGAATGACTTTATGGGAAAGAGAATACTCAAGATAGGGTATTGAAGGATGGGGACTAATTGACCAGAAGGAAGATGAGAAAAGGTAGTCCAGGCAAGAAAGCAATATATGCAAAGACTTTTGAGTGAAGCTGTGTTTAGAGCAGCCCGAGTTGTCTAAAACAGTATCATGATGGGAGTAGTTAGGGTTCCTTTAGAAACCCAAAGGAAAATAACTTTATTCAGACTGGGCTTGTCTGCAGAAGACTTCTTGGAGGAAGTGAACCTTGCAGAAATTAGCATAATGGAGATGCGGGTGATTTAGAGGAACACAGTTCTCCAAGAAAGAGGGAGATCGTTTGGGGCACAGCAAACCTCTGTGTAGCTAGAAGATTGGGTGAGATGTATGTAGAGAGAGGGGGAAGGTTAGGCAGGGGTTGGTGAATCTGTACAATAGTATCTGAAAGGCCTCTTCAACACAAACTATTGAGACTTGAAGGGCTTTAAAGAGGGTGTGGACTGATCTAATTTGCCTATTAGAGAGAACTTTCTTACTGTTGGGAAAGGACTGCATGGGAGGGATGAAAATATGGAGGAAGAGGGACCTATTAAGGTGGTATTTTATATTGGTCAAGGGAAGAGATGATGGGGGCATAGATCCAGGTGGTGTCAGTAGAAATGTAGGAAAGTTAATTAAATGAGCAGATACTTAGGAGGTGAAAAGGATGGAACCTGGTGATTGTTTGTATAGCCTGAGATGCTGAGGAGAGGTACAAAGCCAGTAATAGAGAAGCAGAATTCATGGAAAACTGGGAGAATGGTTAGGGCATTCATTAAGATATAGAACACAGGAGGATGAACTGCTTGGGGTAAAGGAGATTTCATTATGGAAGAAAGATAAGAATTGGACATGTGTTGCCTGAGGTGTGTGTGGCGTACTGGGTGTGAGGAAGTATAAGAGGAAGGAAGAAGTGTTATCTCACTTCAACAAACATTGATTGAGTTGCTACTGTGCCTCTGGGCATTACACTGAATTCACACCCAGTAAATAGAATATTCTCAAGAAATTTTACAGTCTTGTGAGAGATGAACATGGCATATAGATAATTCCAGCATAATGTGTCAATGTGTTGATAGATCTTTGCACAAAATTGGACAGATATTAATGAGCACCTACTTGTGCCAGGATGGTGCTAGTGCTGTAGACATGGAGGTGAGCGAGTCTAACAGGAGTCTTTCCTTCAAGGAGACAATGTTTTATTGAAACTAACTAACTAAGTAAGTAACTAACAAACAGACAAACAGACTAACTAAAAACTAACAAACAGACAAACTAACTGACAAACCAACCAACTAGCAAGCAAATAATAAACTAGCTAACTAACAAGCAAACAAACCAAACAACTAACTAACTAACTAAACAACATAAATATTCAGTGAAGAATTTTTGTGTTAGTTCGGGATTGGGGGGAAGCAGAAGTAAAACAGAGACCCAAGAGGGAATGTGGGAAATACCCTGGCGGAGATGGGAGAAAACATTGGATAGGATGCTGGTCTGACTCTGTGGAGGAAGAAGGAAAGAAGGAAAGAAAGAAGATTGCGTGGAAATAGTCTCAGATTGCTGTACAGTCCAAGAAAGCTTAAACAAAGCTGATGGTGGGTGCCCAAGTCAAACTCACTGGTCAGAGATTCCATGTCTCCCAGGAACACACTGCCTCAGGGTCCCTGTCCTGCTCAGCCATGGGAAGGGTGGCCTCAGAGCATGTTATGGATAGACTTCAGACACCAACAGCTGAGGTCCTTAGACAATTGTACCCCAGCATTTGGAGGTCTGCAAAGAGATTATTATAGTGGCCACACCTATGAAGAAAATATCCAGATGCTGAGAGAGAATAACCTGGGAAAGTTAGCATTTAGATGATCAGGGAGAGGTGGTCTCTCTGAGGAGATGACATTGTATCTATGACCAGAAAAGTAAGAAATACCCAGCTGTGTGAAGAGACAGGGGGCAGCATTGTAAGTAGAGGGAACAGCACATGCAAAGGCACTGTGGTGGTATCTCAGGGTCCCACAGAAGCCCATGTGACTAGAATTAATCAGAAAAAGAGCAGAGTGGCAGAAGTTGCAGACAGGATCAGATAATCCAGGGTTTTGTAAATTATTTTAAGCTGTTTAGATTTTATTGTAACTGCTAAAGAAAGCCAGTGGAGAATTGATGTTGGGTAGTGGTATGATCTGACTTGTGTTTTAAGAAGACCACTCTGGCTGCTACATGGGGCATAAGTTACAGGTTTTCAAGCCAAGAAATGAATTGGATGGTGACAGATGATGATGATGTACAGAGTTACGGTGCACTGACCCAATCTGGGGCTGCAGAGGGATGCTGGGGTCCAGAGAAAAGTTTCAGGGAGAGAAGTCATCTGAGCTGATTCATAAAGGGGTGGATTTTTAGGGCCAGTTGCAGAAAGGAAGTGACATTTACGGTGAACTTCACTGGCTCTCTGAAGGGAGGAGAAATCTTATAGCACTTCTAAAATCTTCACTAAACCAGAGCCAAAGCAGTCTTTAATTTAGTGCCTTTTATGGGACAGAATACAGTTCAGGAGTAGCCAAGGACATTCACAGGTGAAAAGTACTTAAATCAGAGAGACAGCATAGTTAGGGAAAGGAGACCAACCATTTCCTTTTTTTATGGCGGAGAACATTAACTGAATACCTCAGAGGCTGGAGCAAAGGAACAAAGAGAACACGAGTCTTTCTTCTCAACTTCACTCAGAATTCAAAGTGGAGCTGGCATGTGCCATTTTGAATTTGGAGGGCTCAGTCCTTTGGGGTGGAATTGAAAACTTGTTTTTCAGAGCCCACTCCTCATTTCTTCTTTCTGTGTTCAGAACAACAACAGCAAAAAAAGTAAAACCTAAATCTGTAACCATAACGGTGACACCAAGACTAAATCACAGACCAGAGTCCAGACACCTGGTCAGATTGCTTCTGTTGGTCTTGGTGGCTTCCTTCTAGAGCTATCTTCTGATGGTCAGTCATCTCCCTTCTTTTTATTCCTTGCTGGCTCTGCCTTAGGTTCATACTTTTGAAATAGATCCCTCATTGCTTTCCCTGCCTCCAGAGTCTCATATTGTGCACAGGTCAAGTGACAAAATGATGGCTTATTGTTTAAAAGCAGGACACTGATGCCTTTCATTTTTATTTTTGTCTAAAATACATTTTGGAATAAGATGCACAGACTTAAAAAAATCAAATACTTTTACATAAAAATCCACATTTCCAGTTTCTCTTAAAAAATCCGAATGATCTGACCTCACTGATCCACGTGGAATACCAGCTGGGTGAAGTTCGATGATGGCCATTGCTTTTAGCTTGGGCATCAGATTTCTCTCTAGTTCATCATAATCTCTCTTATTACTGTTGTTTTATGCCCATCTTTTTTGTTACCTGATTGAACCTGGCGGGGGGATATTTAAACTCAAAAGCATTACATTATAGACATATTTTTTTCTAAAACACAGATCTGATCATGCCACACTCTTATTTTAAAAATCTTCACCAGCCTGCTTATCTGGCAGATTAAATTCAAAGTCTTCACCCTAGCATAGAAGGGCCTTCATATCCTGATCTCAATCTCTTCATGGGCCTTCTTTTTTTAAAATTTATTTATATTTGCAGTGTATTTATTCTTTCCTTACAGCAATATGTACCTGAGAAACCCAGTAAGACAATACTGTAATAATATTTATAACAGTTTTCATTTTTTTGAGTATCAGATACATGCATTTGCTGCATACATGCAGGATTAGTAAAGTGACATGATCCTTACATAAAGCTTTAGATTAAATAACAGTGTCCTCACCTTATGAATGAGGAAACTGGCTACAAGGTTTAAGTAAATTTGCATTGAAATAAAATTTGAACTCAGGGCTCTGTGTTTATAAACAGGCCATGGCATTGTCACCAAACTCCATATTTTCTGATCAGTTGAAATAAAAGGCATACTGTGGAATAAACACACATATAGAAAACAAACATTTCCCTCAAGAAACTACAAACCCTTCAGATCCAAAAGAAAAACAGAATAACACACATTTTCCTCTTGTCTTTACTAGAATGAACAAACTAGGGCCCTTTGCTGTGATAACCAAAGAGAAACCTTGTAAGAGGTAATTTATTATGTTTGTTACTTTGATAAGGCACTTAATGTAGATGAAAACAAACCAAGAAATGGGAATTACTCTCCTTATAGGAAATGGCAATTAAATGGGAATTATTCTCTTTATAGGAATTTATTTATAGGTTAAATAAAGTGGGAAAATTTTGCTTCTTCAATTTGGATTTAGATTAGACCATATCTCCACCTGAATTTCTGTCCTTGGATTATGTATATATGCTTGAGTTTGCAGGTTTGCTAGTTTAAAAATAATCATGTTTTGCTGAAACCGGTTTGGCTCAGTGGATAGAGCGTCAGCCTGCGGACTGAAAGGTCCCAGGTTCGATTCGGATCAAGGGCACGTACCTTGGTTGTGGGCACATCCCCAGTAGGGGGTGTGCAGGAGGCAGCTGATCGATGTTTCTCTCTCATTGATGTTTCTAACTCTCTATCCCTCTTCCTTCCTCTCTGTGAAAAAATCAATAAAATATATTAAAAAATAAATAAATAAAATAAAAATAATCATGTTTTAACCTCTTAAAAGTGAATATAACAATAAAGATCTATTTATGGCCATTTTCAATGGTAGAATTCCAGATTTCATTGCAACACTACCACTATCTTCTGCAATCCCATCCCAAACTCCTGACTCCTCAATTTTGGCAAATGAATGGGAGAGGAAAAAATGGATTCATTCAATTCGATCAACTCCTATGTATGTGAGTGGACTTTCCTCAGCGGTGGGTGGAGATTTCTATGGTGAGATTTAATGAATGATTCATTCGGGAACTAGAAACATGATCTCAGGGCAAAGAACCAAGTTAGGTCCCGGATGGGGTGGTGATTACACTTAGCAAGGGAATATTTGGAGGAGACTAATTTCAAATATTTTTTTTTCCTTGACCTCTGGCAGAAACATTTTATCAAGAGTTGATTCTTTTCTCTCTTTTGTTGTACTTGCCTTTTAAGATGTCCCAATTCATAATTAAATAAATTGTTTTCTGACTGTGGTCTTGGGGAATCTTAGAGACAGGATAATAATTGAGGAAAATGTTCTAATTTTTTCTGCTCTATGATGCCCATAAAGATGAAACTTGTTCCTCTCTCTTTAAAACAGGTAAAAAGGCAAAATCAAGCAGGAAAAAGGAAAAATAAGTGGTTATAGATCAATAATCTAGCAGATTTACATGCAAAATTGAGGATGAGGCTGAGGGAATAAGTGGCAAGAAGGACATTTATTGTGGATGATTAAGCCTAAGGACTGAGAGAAAATGAAAAAGTGGGTAGAAGCTTTGTGTGGGTGGTAGAAACTCATAAGAATAGGTGCTTTGAAATGACGCTTGGGAATGAGCAGTGTGGAAGCAAGATGATGCAGGCCCCACCTCTGGTCCTTTTGGAGCATTGGAAGTGAAAGTGAGAAAAGAAGCTAGCCTTCAGTTTAGCCAGAATCATAATGGAGTGGTCGCTGAAGAGCTGATGATACAGGTGTCACAGGCGGGTTAATGACCCTGAAAGATGTCCATGATGTATAATACTCAGAACCTGTGAATATGTTTGCTTGCATAGCAATGGGGACTTTGCAGATGTGGTTAAAGTTAATGACCTGGAGATGGGTGAGGAGCCTGGATTATCCAGGTGGGCCCACTCTAATCCCAAGTCTTTAAAAGCCGAACATCTCTCCTGGGTGTGGTCAAAAGGAAAGGTGAAGACAGAAGAAGGTTCTGAGAGGAATTTGCTGGTATTGAAAATGGAAGAAGGGAGCCATGAGCCATGATAGGTGGGTGGCCTTCAAAAGGTGGAAAACATGAAGAAACAGATTCCCCCCTAGTTTCCAGGAAGAAGTGTGGTCAGCTGACACCTTGGCTTTAGGACTTCGGACCTTCAGAACTGTAAGCTAATCAATGTGTGTTGTCTTAAGCCACTAAGTGTAACAGTACTTTATCAGGATAGCTATAGAAAATTAATACATAGGGGGATGTGTTTATCATGGAAGGGAGGGGGCATTGAGTACAGGGGAACCCGGGAACAGGAGAGCCCATGTCATAACCTGTTGAGGGAATTAATGAGATTAAATATGATAAACCACTTAATACAGTTTCTGGAATGTAGGCTCTCAGGACTAGTAGTTATTATTTACATTTCTAATTGTTGCAGGTGTTATAGATTAAGAAATGTGGTAGGCACTGCTGATAAAATGCTGAAAAATGGGGATATGGAGCTACTGCCACGTTGCTGATACTTGATTTTTGAAAGCAGTCAATTAGTTCTAGGTAATTAAATAGTTTTGTGTTGAAATTAAAGCTGAATTGTGGAACTCCCTCCCCCCCACAATAATATATATACACTTTATTCTTTGAGACTTAGTTTTATTATTTATAAAATGAAACTCTCGTCTACTGTATAAATCTCTTATATAAGAACTAATTTTTTTTAATTTAAGTTCTGTATTGTTTAAAGTATTACACAAGTATACCTTTTCCCCCATTGACTTCTCCCCAGCCATTCCCCCCCCCCCCCCCAGCACATGCCCTCACCCCCTACAGTCTGTGTCTATGGGTTATGCTTATATGCACGCATACAAATCCTTTGGTTGATCTCTTACACCCCCATCCTCTCCCTTCCCTCTGAGTTTGGATGGTCTGTTCAATGCTTCTATGTCTCTGGATCTATTTTTGTTCATTAGTTTATGATGTTCATTAAATTCCACAAATGAGTGAGATCATGTGATATTTATCTTTATCCTACTGGCTTATTTCGCTTAGCATAATGCTCTCTATATCCATCCATGCTGTTGCAAATGGTAAGAGTTCTTTCTTTTTTTACAGCAGCATAGTATTCCATTGTGTAGATGTACCACAGTGTTTTAATCCACTCACATGCTGATGAGCACTTAGGCTGTTTCCAAATCTTAGCTATGGTAAATTGTGCTGCTATGAACATAGAGGTGCATATACCCTTTCTGACTGATTTCCTGGGATATATTCCTAGAAGTGGGATTGCTAAGTCAAATAGGAGTTCCATTTTTAATTTTTTTGAGGTAACTCCATACTGTTTTCCACAGTGGCTGCACCAGTTTGCATTCCCACCAGCAGTGCATGAGGGTTCCTTTTTTTCCACTTCCTCACCAGCACATCTGGTTTGTTGATTTGTTGATGATAGCCATTCTGACAGGTGTGAGATGGTACCTCACTGTCATTTTGATTTGCATTTCTCTGATGATTAGTGACTTTGAGCATGTTTTCATATGTCTCTTGGCCTTCTTATGTCCTCTTTCGAAAAATCTCTATTTAGGTCCTTTGCCCATTTTTTTATTGGATTGTTTATCTTCCTTTTGTTAAGTTGTAAATGTTGGAGATTAAACCCTTATCGGAGATAACATTGGCAAATATGTTCTCCCATGCAGTGTGCTTTCTTGTTGTTTTGTTGATGGTTTCTTTTGCTGTGCAGAAGCTTTTTATTTTGATGTAGTCCCATTGGCTTATTTTTTCCTTCTTTTCCATTGGCCTAGAAGCTGTATCAGTAAAGATATTGCTATGACATATGTCTGCTATTTTGCTGCCTTTGGATTCCTCTAAGATTTTTATGTTTTCTCATCTTACATTTAAGTCCTTTATCCATTTTGAGTTTATTTTTGTGTATGGTGTAGGTTGGTGGTCTAGTTTCATTTTTTTTGCATGTATCTGTCCAGTTTTCCCAACACCATTTATTGAAGAGACTGTCTTGTCTCCATTGTATGCTCTTGCCTCATTTGTCAAATATTAATTGAGCATAATGGCTTGGGTCAATTTCTGGGTTCTCTGTTCAGTTCCATTGGTCTATATGTCTGTTCTTGTGCCAGAACCAGGCAGTTTTGAGAACAGTGGCTTTGTAATATAGCTTGATATCTGGTATTGTGATCCCTCCAACTTTGCTCTTCTTTCTCAGTATTGCTGTGGCTATTGGGGTCATTTTTTTTTTTCATTCCATTTGAATTTTTAGAGAGTTTGTTGTATGTCTGTGAAATATGCCATTGGTATTTTAATGGGGATTGCATTGAATCTATAGATTGCTTTGGGTATAATAGACATTTTAATGATGTTGATTCTACCAATCCATGAACATGGTATATTTTTCCATTTGTTTATGTCTTCCTTTTTCTCTTTTTTCAACATCCTGTAGTTTTTGAGTACAGGTTTTTTACCTCCTTCATTAAGTTTATTCCTAGGTATCTTAATTTTTTCTTTGTTGCAATGGTAAATGGGATATATATATATATATATATATATATATATATATATATATATTATCTTTCTGTGAGTTCATTATAATATAAAAAAGCCTTAGATTTCTGGGTGTTAATTTTGTATCCTGCTGCATTGCCAAATTCATTTATTAAGTCTAGTAGTTTTTTTTTTTTTTTATGGAGTTTTAGGGTTTTCTATGCACAATATCATGTCATCTGTGAATAATGACAGTTTTACTTCTTCTTTTCCAATTTAGATGCATTAATAATTCTTCTTGTCTCATTGCTATGGCTAGCACTTCCAGTACTGTGTCAAACAGGAGTGGTGAAAATGTGCATCCCTGTCTTGTTTCTGTTCTTAGGGGAAATGGTTTTAGATTTTGCACATTGAGTATGATGTTTGCTGTAGGTTTGTCACATAAGGCTTTTATTATGTTGAGGTATGATCCCTCTATTCCCACATTGCTGAGAGTTTTTATCAAGAAAGGGTGTTGGATTTTGTCAAATGCTTTTTCTGCATCAATTTATATGATTATTTTATTTTTATCTCTCAATTTGTTTATGTGATGTATAACGTTAATTGATTTGCAAATATTGTACCAGCCTTGCATGCCCGGAATAAATCCTACTTGGTCATTGTGTATGATCTTTCTAATGTAATGCTGGATCTGATTTGCTAGAATTTTGTTGAGGATTTTAGCATCTATGTTCATCATAGATATTGGCTTGTAATTCTCTTTCTTTGTAGTGTCTTTATCTGGTTTTGTGATTAGGGTAATGCTGACTTCATAGAAAAAGCTTGAAAATGTGCCTTCTGCTTGAATTTATTGGAATAGTCTGAGGAGAATAGGTTTTAGTTCTTTGAATGTTTGGTAGATCTCCCCTGTCTCTGGAAGTTTTTTTATTACTGTTTTAATTTTATCAGTAGTTATCAGCCTATTCAGGTTTTTTTTTTTATTCTTCCTGATTGAGTTTTGGAAGCTTGTATTTTTCTAATAATATGTGCATTTTGTCTAGGTTGTCCAGTTTGTTGGAGTAGAGTTGTTCATAGTATTTTTTAACAATCATTTGTATATCTGTGGGGTCAGTTGTTACATACCCTTTTTCATTTCTGATTTTGTTTATTTGGATCTTCTCTCTTTGTTTCTTGGTGAGCCTGGCTAGAGGTTCATCAATTTTGCTTATCCTTTCAAAGAACCAGCTCTTGGTTTTATTAATCTTTTTGTGTGTGTGTGTGTGTGTTTGTTTTTTTGTGTGTTTTTGTTTTGTTTTTTGGTCTCTATGTCATTTATTTCCTCTCTGATCTTTATTATTTCCTTCCTTCTGCTTACTCTGGTCTTTTCTTGTTGCTCTCTTTCTAAATCTTTAAGTTGTAGGGTTAGATAATTTATTACCAGTTTTTCTTGTTTTTTTGAGGTAGGCCGGTAGGTAGAGCTATGAACGAATCTCAGGACTGCTTTCACTGTGTCCCATAGATTTTGGGTTGTTACGTTTTCATTGTCATTTGTTTCCAGGATGCTTTTTATTTCTTCTTTGATCTCTTTAGTAACCCAATCATTGTTTAATAGCATGCTATTTAGCCTCTAAGTGCTTGATTTTTTTTCATTGTTTTTATTGTAGTTTACTTTTAATATTATGCCATTGTGATCTGAGAAGATGCTTGATATGATTTCAATCTTCTTGAATTTGAAGAGACTTTGACTGTGTCCCAATATGTGATCTATCTTTGAAAATGTCTCATATGCACTTGAGAAGAATGTATATTTTGTGCCTTTGGGGTGAAATGTTCTGAAGATGTCAATTAATTCCATCTAATTTAGTGAGTCATTTAGGATTGCTGTTTCTTTGCTGATTTTTTGTTTAGATGATTTATTCAGTGGTGTCAATGGGGTATTAAAGTCCCCTACTATGAGTGTATTGATGTTGATCTCTCCCTTGATATCTTCCAGAAGTTTTTTTTTTTTTTTTTTTTTATGTATTTGGGTGCTCTTGTATTGGGTGAATATATGTTTACCAGATATTCTTACTTTGTTGTTGATGTTTGCCAATTTAATTATGATGTGTCTTGGTGTCAGTCTTTTGGGGTTCATCGTGTTTGGGACTCTGTGTGCTTCTTGGACTTGTATGATTTTTTTCTTCCCAATATCAGGTAAGTTTTCTGTCATTATTTCTTCAAACAGGTTTTCTATTTCTTGCTAAGCTTCCTCTCCTTCTGGCTCCCCTATTATGTGGATGTTGTTTCATTTTGTGTTGTCCCAAAGCTCCCTTAGGCTCTCTTCCTGCTTTTTAATTTTTTTTTTCCCAGTTGCTGCTCTGCTTGGGTGTTTTTTTTAACCTTGTCTTCTAACTCGCTTATGCAGTCCTCAGCTTCTCTAGTCTACTGTGGAAACTTGCTATTGTGTTCTTTATTGCAACTATGTCATTCTTCCTTCCTTCTTGATTCTTCATTTCCTCTTGTTTCTTCCACATGTCATTGAATTTGTCTTCTATCCCTTTCAGCGTACTTATAACCATTTGCTCTGAATTCTTTCTCTGACAAATTGCTTCCCTCCATTTTGTTTACCAATATTTCCTTTTCTGGTGATTCCTCCTTTTCTTTTTTATGAGGGTTGTTTCTTTGTCTCCTCATTTTTTTGCGATTCATTTGTGATTATTTCTATGTATTAGATCAAACTGCTATGCCACCGAGATTTTTTGAGTATGTCTTGTATAGTAGATGTGTTGTGGGACCCAGTGGTGCACTGTTTCAGGTCTTCTGGGCTGGGTGTTCTAGGGATCCCCCCTACTTGGGATATTTAGGTTCTCTTGGTGTAGTTGGGTCTTGAGTGTTCTTGTCCCATTTGTGGATGGGGTCTCCTTTCAGGGTGTCTGGTTATGTGGCTTGCTCTCTACCATGTTGACTGAACAGCACAACATACAACTCAACAAGACACAACACAAAGGGAACAAAACACGACTGTACTCATGACACTGAAAACCCCAATAAGAGTGACCACCAGAGTAAAGAAAATTAGAAGAGAGGAGAGAGAGCAAAATGATATTAAGAAAAGGAAACAAGATAAGAGAGAAAAAATTAAGGAAAAAGAAGCGGGGAAAAATATATATGGGGAGAAAACACCACAAAACAAACAAACCAAAAAATGCAAACAAGAAATACCCAGAACAAAAGGGGCGGGGGACACTATCTATAGAGGCAGAGTTTATATATGAAAAGTAAGGTTAAGGAATTGAATGTATAGGAGAAGGACCACAGTTCAGTATAGAGGAGACAGAAAGAGAATGAGTGGATAAGAAGAAAAGAAAGAAAAAAATAAAAAGATAAAATGAAAAAAAATTAAATTTATCTATTTATTAATTTATTTTTTGGAAAAAAGAGCATAGGGAAAGAGCAGATAGGCTTGAGTTTAGTGAGTGAAACTAATTAAAGAATTAGGAGAAGAAGAGAGCAAGAGAGGAGAGGAAAAACAAAGGCATAAAAATTGACTAATGAAGAAAGAGAAAGAGAAGGGTGCATGGACTTGGAGCAGGGGAGAGGAAATTAGATATATGAGTTAGCCAACAGAGACTACAATAATAATAATAATAATAATAATAATAATAATAATAACACATCAATAAAGCAGATAAATAAGATCAATTTTTAGCAAGGGGATAAGAAAGAAAAGAGAAAAACTAAAGCAGGGACAGGAGAAGAGAAAATGGAATGAAAAAGAGAGAAGTGAAGAAGAAAAGGCTGGAAAAAAAAAGTAAGAGAAAATAAAATAAAAGTAAAAAAAATTAAAATGAAGAGAAAATAATACAAAAAAGGAAAAAAAAAACAAAAAACAAAAAACTGAAGTGTCGTTCACTTCAGCCAAGTTTTAATGCCCCATGGGGCTGGTTTAAGACCTCACTCTTCTATCTGCCACTTCTCTGTTTCCTGTTAGGTAGTCAATACCATGTTGAAGTTCGAAGCGATCCACCACTCCTCTGTTTGTGTCTATCTCCACAGGCCTTGGTTGCAAGCAGGTGGGACCAATCTGCTCATTTTGCCTGTCTGCTTGCTGTCAATATTAATCACTCTAGCATCTGTTTCTGACAGGGCTATAGGTGGGGGTGGTACTGTATAACTTTCTGGGACTGAATGTCCCCTCCTCAACCCAGTCCCTGAGGGCTCTTTAGGGCTATTCAGAGTCTTTGTTTCCTTTGTACAGCTCAAGGTGTAGGCTGGGTCTGGCTGTATTAGCTGCCTTGAGGCTGCTGGGAGGGGCTGGCTTTTCTGGAGAAAATGGCTGCTTAGGTTTGGAGGGTCATAAATGTTTTAGTACTGGAATTCTGGTCACCTCTCCCTGTCCTGCTCCCCTCCACAGCCTCTCCCCAGACTCCACAAATCTGCACCTCCACCAGCAATGCAGCCTCGGTGAGTGTTTTTAATTGAAAAGTCCTATGAACTGGGTTTAGCGAATAAAAGCAAAAACAAAAGAGGCAACACAACAAGGTGGCTTCAAGTTTATCTCCCCCTGGCACCTTATGGCTCAGGCAGCTCTTCAGGCCACCTTTCTGGGCACAGCCTCTCATGGCTGTGGACTTATATCTAGATTCCCCAGCCACCAGCAGCCCTTCTTTCTAAGTTACCTGTTTCTTTTCTACTTTCTAAGTACCTTGGGCATACCTCTACTGTGACTCTTACTAGTATTGTCCAGTCAATTCTTTCTCCTCCTCCAGATTGCATAACCCTCAGGATTCTGGGTCCTCTTTGCCTTTGGGTGTCTAGTGGAGGCCGTGTGAATAATATCCAATGAACCAATGTGCCATGTTGGAAAGTTTGACCTTCCATTTCTCCACCCACAAAATGAAAGAGTTATACCTCCTCTGTGTTATTTGTGCAGAGAACAATAACCTAGAAATCAAGAGGCAATGATTATAGTTCCAATTTTAACTGGCTGACTTGGGACAAGACCTTTTACCACTCTGGATTTCATTTCCAGAGCTGAGCTTTGGAAGTGTTATGGTACTCATTCTTCCTTTTCTGTTCTTTCCCCCCCCCTTCTGTCTTTATATGAGTAAGGCATTGTTCTTGTTCATAAAGGATTTTATTCTTCCACACTTGGTATGTTATATTAGCCGTAATAAAATAATAAATATGCAGTAATTAGCTTTTTCATAAAATATACAAATCAATGACAATAGCTATTGTGTGAGCTTATTACTAACATTTTCCTAACTTGAAATTGTTTTCATTATTTAATCAACATTAACAAATGAAAGCTTCAGAGCTCAAAATTTAAAGATCTCAGCAGCTCTATGTGCGTACATATATTATTTTTTATAAGAAATTGTGGCATGTTATTATGGAGATGGAGAAACCCTACAACATGTCATCTGCAAGCTGGAGTCCCAGGGAAGCTTGAGGTGTAGTCTTGAAAACTGAAGGACCCATAGTGTAAGTCCCATTTCAGATCAAGGGAAGACCCCTGTTCCAGCTCAAGGCATCAGAGAGAGAAGCAATTCCCCTTCCTCTGTTTATTGCTTCTATTCAGGTCCTCAACAGATTGGTGATGCTCACCCACACTGGGAGGACAATCTTCTTTACTCAGTTTACCCATTCAAATATTAATCTCCTCTGGAAATGCCCTCACAGACACACCCAGAGATAATGCCTAACCTGGGCACTTCATGGCCCAGCCAAGGTGACACTCTTATCAACTTGGCACTCATGTTGATCTGCTTAAACCATACTTAATTTCCAATTAGAAATAATAACAAAGTCGTAATTCTGCTTAACAAGGAAACAACTATATTGAGTCCAACAAAAAATGCACTAACTTTTACTTCAGAGAAGAAAGTAAAGTACTTGAATGATAGTTATTTTTCTCCTTAATATCCTGAAACTTAAATTCTATGATGTAAAATTAACAAGAGTTAAATACTAAAGAGGAGCCCAAAGTAGCCAGGTGGCAGTCTCAGCTTCCATGTCAATGGAGTCCCCTTTGTGTCTCCTGGTGGAAGCATTTCTCCCCGGAGTTAAGAAGTCTAGGCCAGCAGAGCCTAAGGCCTCAGGAACAGGAAGCCCACATTTTGCTAGTTGGTCACTAGAAGTGGCAGTGGTGGTGCCACTCCCGTTTTTGCCCTTTGATTCCTGACCGGTGACTATTGGATTTGGGAGAACCAGCATCTCTTGTTGGATGCTAATTCAGAACACATGCAGATTCCTGGAGAATCTTGCCCAAGCTCTGCAAAGTGTTGCCTCCTAGCTGGCATTGCAACTGAGTCTTCAAAAGGCCATTCCACTGTTGGATCAGGCCAGCTACTTCAGGATGGCGAGGACCATGGTAAGAGCAGTTAATTCTCTATGACCCTGTGTCCACAATCGATGCCCGCTTTAAACAATAATTCCTACTATTTTGTTGGAGCAGTTGGTAATTATTGCTAAAATACGGAAATGTTTAAAGTACCTCTGAGAGGATCAATAAACAACAAAAAGTCATTTCACTGCTATTAAAGTAGAATTTCAGAGAGTGACATATGTATGACTATTTTCAATATCATAGAAACTGAATAGTGATTTCTGCATCTTTAAAATTTATTGGAAAAGCCTGAGTGTTTGGAAAAAAATATACCACCCACTGACTGATATTATCTGTCATTAAGCCCATCTTCATTTTATTTCTCATTTAGAAACTATGAACATGTCTGAGTTATTTGTGCTTAAAAACAGTGCACATGCCATTATTTCAAGCACATCAAAATACATAAAGTGGAAGACATAAACACAAGTAGCTATTTATGATATAGTAGCTATATACTTGATTATTATTTTTAAAAGTCTCACTTTTTCTACAGAATAAAATTTGCTCCCTTAAAATAAGAAGAAAGTAGACAGTATTACAAATAACTATGTTGATTTTAATATAGTATAATTAAAAATGCACATAATTTAAATTAGAAGAAAATACCCTAAAATGTCAACAGTGGTTTTATACAGGTAGTGAAAATAGATGTTTTTTTTTTCTTCATATGTTATAAAAAAAACCTCTTACTATTTTTAACTGTGGAAAATAACTTGAAAAGTAAATATGAAGAGTGCCTTCAACAAGAATTTGATGATAGCTGTTGTGTGGCAGCATTGTTAGGTTACACATATGAATGATTACACACATGAATGTGTCTTATCCCAGGAGTTCCCATCTTGTGAACTATTGTTTCCTTAATTGTCCACGTAAAAAAAAATAAAGAGAAGAGTCACTTCTCACCAATGGAGAATCACTCAATGTGGTGCCAGCCTCACCAGGATGCTTGGCAGGAGCCCCAGAAAGCACCTGTGTTCCCGCAGGGTGGGAGCAGGAAGCCTGCATCAATGTCCATTTTGATGTTGAAAGGTCTTTGTTGGCCAGATCTCTCAAGTGTGCCTGGATTCTTCTTACAAATAGTCTTAGATTTTTCTGGATCTGTTTTTAAAAATCACAGTTTTACTAGTTATTTTAACACACTTTTTACTTAACCAGGCATTTAACCAAACATATTGGATGCTTCAAATGTTCCAGGCAACATGGAAGGAATAAATGATAATGAAATTTATTCTCTGCTATAGATAAACTTATGGTCTAGTAGGAGACCCAGAAGTAATACTAATAGAACTATAATGCGTGCTTTTATAGCTGCATGTCCATGATCTAGGAGGAGAGAGGGGTTAAGAAAGGTCAGAGACACTTAGAAATAAAAGTTGTTTTTTTTTTTTACTTCAGGGGAGTGTAAGTCTGTCCTATTTAAACGTATTTTTTTCTCACTCTCCTATTTCCTCTCCTTTTCTATTTTCCTTCTTGCCCTATCTTCCCTTCTTTAACAAATACTTATTGAGTTTAAAATTAATAATATGGGAAACATTTGAGATTAAATACATGGCCCTACTCTCACAAAGTGGTTATCTGAGGCTGATAGGAGAGTACATTTGGAAAAGTGAATGAGTATTTTTTTAAAGCTGGATTTGGTACCTATGTAAGTGAGATTTCCAGATAAAATGCAGAACATTTAGTTCAATTTAAATTTCAGATTAACAAAGAATATTATTTTAGTATAAGTAAATTTACATATTGCATAGGTTATACATATACCAAAAATTATTAAGTGGATGTCCTTTTTTTCCCTTTTGCTAAGTCTAGCAACTCTATGTGTAAAGAATATTAGGACATAAGGTTAGAAATATAGGCAGGGATAATACAATTTTATAAGCCATTCTAAGGAGTTTGAATGTCTTGATATCTATAATAGGGAGCCACTGAAGGATTACCAACAAGGTCAGATTTGAAATTTGTAAAGATAATTCTGACTTAGGCAGCAGTGGTGGAGTGGAGAGATGGCATTAACAGAATCACTTGGCAAAGATTGAGAAGAGATTGAATGTGAGAGGTGATACAGTAAAGGGGCTTCAAAATGCCCTCCCCCAACCCATTTTGGTTTCAATGACCAGGTGGATAATTTTGCTATAAGCTGGTGCTCCCAGGAGAAGAAGATATTACCAGACATACATTTTTTGCATCCAGTTATTTATTTTTTTTTTGAGACTAGGAATCATTCCCAAGCTGTCCACCTTGAATCTTACCCTTAAACAAGAAATCTCTCCTCCTAGATTGTCCATAATCTTATTAAACTATAGTGTGGAAAGAAGGGAAGCTAGACTGAAATTTTTTTTTTTATAAAGGTAACTATTTTGTTGATGTTTGCTCATCTCCAATCTTTTTCAGTCCTTGGCATACTCATCAATCCTAATAATTCAGTGGGCTCTTGACACACACTCTGATATTTCTGAGTACCTGTGTGAGTTGCCAAATATTTAAAATCAAATGTTTAATCAACTAATCCTGGGGAAGTGATTCTCTTTGGCATATCAGCCCAACGGGTTCAAATTCATGCTTAGATATGACATCAACCTTGAAGATGAAATCCTCAGACATCAAGCTTTTATCATAAGTTGTAAAGGAAGTAAGAAATTCAGACTTGCTAAAAAACAAGTTGTCTTTTATCTGCTTTAACACATATATAAGAAGCAATTGGAATTAAAAGCATCAAGAGAATAGAGATGGCCTGGCCGGCATGGTTCAGTGGTTGAGCATCGACCTATAAATCAGGAGGTCATGGTTCGATTCTCCATCAAGGTACATGCCCAATTGCAGGCTCAATCCCCAGTAGGGGGCATGAAGGAGGCAGCCAATCAATGATTCTCTCTCATCATTGATGTTTCTATCTCTTCCACTCCCTTCTCTTAAATAAATAAAAAATATATTTTAAAAAAGAATACAGATGGATGCTGCTACAGCATGCTTTCCACCATGTCTTACAAGTTTGCAATTTCTTAAATATATTCATGCATTTCTCTAAAATCTTGTTTTCTAATAATTTATTTGCCAAGACAAAGTCTCAGAAAAGTAGAAAAAAGATATATAGGTGTGTACGTGTGCACGTGCGCACATGTACACATACATTGCACTGAGGCTTTTACATGGATTGCTACAACTACACTGGTATAAGGAAAGGAACAATTGCAAACAGCTCAATGATTGAAAGACAGTGCAATATAAG
The DNA here is from genome assembly GCF_027574615.1 of Eptesicus fuscus. Taxonomy (NCBI): domain Eukaryota; kingdom Metazoa; phylum Chordata; class Mammalia; order Chiroptera; family Vespertilionidae; genus Eptesicus; species Eptesicus fuscus. Next base: position 111,182,296 of record NC_072474.1, on the reverse strand, counting down.
GCAGAGGCAATTGAGATACGTGAGAGTGCTATTATTAGAACAATGCTATCGAAAAGAATTGACTCATGACTTTTCAGCAAGCTGGACAGTAGGAGGGATAGAACACTGTGTAACAATTCGAGGTAAAATAGTACATTAGCAGAGAGATTAAGATACAGTAGGCATGATACCAATAGTATAATTTCACATCTGAGAAGGAGTGATAAAACTCTCATTTAATTAGCGGGGGAAATGGATGGTCTGGCTAAGAGCAGTGGAAAGGTCTTATTTTATGTGCTGTTGGGAAAGGAAATGAGAAAGCAAAGAATGACATTTATGGAGCTTATACTTTGCATCGTCAACTGCACTAAGAATATGTATTAGCTCAAACATCCAGCTCATTGGAACCTCTCAACCAATCGCACCCTTTAAGGACAGGTATTTATCATCTGTACCTCACAGATGAAGAAACTGAGGCTTAGAGAGATGAAAGAACTTTTTCCTGATCACAAGTTAAGTGAGAGAAGTGAGATATGAATTTGGACCTTTGTTTTCAAAGTCCATGCTTTCTATATTTTACCTAATTGCTGCCTGAGATTTATATTGCAACACTAAACCACTTCAGAAAAATTAAGACCATTGCTTTTGGTCTTGACCAAGTATTTTCTACCCTGGATCTCTGAAGGCCCTAAAGAAACATTTTTTCCCCCATCATGGTTACCATCTTGGGCTTGGGGCAATGGGTTAGTGACTTAACCAAGGTCACCAGTGAACCAACCTTTTCCTGGTCTGGGTGTTTCTCCTTACTATCAGACAACTGTCCTACATAGTTGTGGCCCATTTGGAATAAGGCTTCTAGTCTATGTAACCTCACACTAGACATTGCTGAAGTCCACACCAATGTTCTGGAATCAAGTTTATTTAAAGAAGGATTCTTGAATAACATGTCTTATACATGAAATATATTGGCATCAATATTAGAAATAACCTATACTTTGTTTTACGTTTATTTTGAAGCTTAAATTAATTTCACCTACATTTTGAAAATTAAAAACAACCATTTAAATCAGGTTGAATAAAGTCATAACATTTGCATAGTCTATGTAGGCATATCTCAGAAATACTGTGGGTTTGGTTCTAGACCACCAGAGTAAAACAAATATTGCAATAAAGTGAGTCACACAAACATTTTGATTTCTCAGTGCATATAAAAGTTATGTTTATATTATACTGTAGTCTATTAAGTATGCAATAGCATTATGTATAAAAAACATGTACATACCTTAATTAAAAAACACTTTATTGCTAAAAAATGCTAACCATCATCTGAGCCTTCAGCAAGTTGTATTCCTTTAGTGGGTGGTTGTAGCAAACCTTCAATTTGCAAAATAAATACAGTATCTGCAAAGCACAATAAAGCAAAGCACAATAAAATGATGCAGGGTTCTATATGGTCTAGTCACCCTTGGGCCAAATCCAACTCACCAAGTGTTTCTGTAAAAACAGTTTCACTGGGACACAGCTACCTACACCTGTTCCTTCTGAATCTCCTGTGGCCATTTTGGGGATACATGGCAGAGTCCAGTGGTTGTGAGCAACACAGCATGGCTGACAAAGCTGTAAATAGTTACTATTTGACCTTTTTCAGTAAATGTTTGCTGACTCCTGCTCTGTGACAACAGGAGATACTTCAACCTTGCCTTTCCAATTAGATTCTGCATATGCACTTCATCCTGCCTCTTCAAGAGAAATCATCAAACACTTGTCGTATTTGATAGCATCTAAATTTGCTTAGGCATTTCTTCCTCACAAAAAAACACTTATATAGCTCTACAGCAAAATTATATATATATATATATATATATATATATATATATATATATATATTAAAGAAGGGGAAACATTTCTTTAAAATGCTCATTAAAACACCGTGATGTGGCTGTAATATCCATTTTAGAAAGAAAATATGTTTAGGCATAAAGACAACATTTATGTATTTATTTTTAGAAGTCTGGATGCCCATTATGATGTCAGGTTCTGAGCTAGGTGATAGGGATGGAAAGGGAGCAGGGGAGACAGAATCCCTACAGTAATTAAAACAATATAAAATAATGGCATAAAAAAGGCACACAGACCAATGGAACAGACTTGAAAGCCCAGAAATAAACTCTCGCATACATGGTCGATGACTATTTGACAACACTTTTAATCCTAGCTCTACTGAAAGCAAAATGGGACTTATTCTTTGGTAGGATGAAGGGGGATGGGAGCTTGGAAACTCAGTGTAATTCCAAAGAAACATAGCTTTCTATACTATCTCATCTTCCCAAGCGAGTTTCAGAAAACGGTGTTTCTTGTTACATTGAAAAAAGCCCACTCCCACCAGCAACTGATGGGGGTGAGGAGAAGTCTACCAATAATAGTCAGAGGCACAAATTATGGAAATCTAATGTACAGCATGGTAATTATAGTTAACTGTACCATATTCTGTACTTGAAAGGTGTTAAGAGAACAGATCTAAAATTGACATGATTACTATGGTGGTAATCATTCTGCAATATATAAGTGTATCAAATCAACACAATGTACACCTTAAAATTACAAAATGTTATATGTCAATTATATCTCCATGAAACGGAGGGTGGGTGGGGAGAAAGGGAAGAGTCCTTCGCTTTGGAGAGCTTATTTTGGATTACATAACTTGCCCAAGTTATACACTTAATAAATAACAGTGTTAGGTCTGAATGCTTCCAAAACTCTTTTTATGTTAAACTCATGCTTTCGAAACTGAGAAATGGACAGCCCCACCCCTAACACTCCCTATGTAGTGTGAATCAAGAATATACAAAGATACAGAATTACATGGCTTTGATTTTACTAGACAGTATGTACTCTTAAACAAATTTTTAAAAATATTTTTTAAATATATTTTTATTGATATCAGAGAGGAAGGGAGAGAGAGAGAGGTAGAAACATCAATGATGAAAGAGAATCATTGATCGGCTGCCTCTTGTAGGCCCCTACTGGGGATCGAGCCCACAACCCAGGCATGTGCTATTGATTGGAATTGAACCTGGGATCTTTCAGTCCGCAGGACTATGCTCTATCCACTGAGCCAAATGGGCTAGGGCTTAAACAATTTTTTTATATTAAAATGAGCCTGGCTCTTTTAAGAAGAAGGATGCAAATTTCAAATGAATATTTAAGATAAAAGACTTCCCATAGATTATGGTTTGCAGTGCCCCAGTCCCTAAGGATGAAATATTGTCTCTGGAATACTGTTACATACAGTAAGAAGAAAAGAAAAAAAGAAATAAGTATTTGAGGGAAAATGCACAAAAGGAGGCCTCATAATAGCTAAGATTTAAACTGAAGGCAGAAAACAAGAAAAAGTTTGAAGAAGAAAAAGCACTCAGAAGCTTACTTGAGAATGACTTTCACAGGGTGTCATGGGTCAGCCTGCCACTGAGTAGCCTAATTAAGACATCTGCTAAGAGTTATCAATTGATGGTGGTCTCACTGTCACACCACTTTAATTGACATGCTGTGATTTTGTTCCAGATTAACTTCATAAGTGGTCCTTCTAATAGAAAGATCACTTAAATTAAAAATGGGCTGTACATGGGGATTTGTGATGTTAATAGGCCAGTCTAATCTCTGTGTCATTTACATACATCTCCATTTTTCTCAATGCATATTTGCATATATCAGAGGATGTCACTGAAGGCTTCTCAGGGGCAGCATTGGTATGCTAATGAGCATGCAACTGGCACAGTGTCCGGAGTCATTTCTTTGACCTCCCATCAGCACTAATTTTGGAGTTGCCTTTGAGCCTCTAGCATTAGTAACATAAAACCCATGTTCCAGCGAAAACATGAGTTCAGCCTATTCACCCAGATGCAATAAATCTTTGAAACACTGAATGGAATTGAAGCATAGAGACTTTATAACATCTGAAGTCTTGCTTAGTACTTGAACAATTCAGTATGTCAGTGATGCTAAAAAACTCTAACAATATTGGCTCTATGTGCTAGCCCATCCACCTTCCTCAATGGGGTAGCCTAGGACAGCACATCTGCCAATCTAGGTGAGCCAGAGCAGAGGCCAACTTAAATAGAATAGAGGCTTTAGGAAACTAGGCAGACCTGGTTCCCCAGGGGGAGACTCTCTGTCCCAGGGGAAAAGAACTCAAGCACATCATTACTTTTATTGTTGTTTTAATACCAACACCATCACCTTTGTGCCTGGCAGCTATCAGTCAATGAGATGCTTCTAGACACTTTGTGTTAACTGATTTAACCTTTTCCATGACACACACAACAAAACCACAGATAGTATTAACATTCCAACATATAGAAGAAACATGAAAGTCTTGAGCAGCTAAGAAATTTGCTGAGGACTCGTAGCAAGAGTGAATCTGAAGTGAGTGTGACTGCCAAGTACAATCTCCCTTTCCTTTGCTTCCTGCCATAAGAGTGAATGTATAATGAGGGATGGGGGGAAATGGAAGACCTGCACTATTAAATCCAAGAAAAGAATCTTATCAATAGTCATACCTTGAGAAAGCCAAGGGCTGACATGTTACTTGTCTTTCCTTATCCTCTAGTTGAGGGAATTGGTGTAGAAAGAAGGGGCTGGGCTTAGAGAATAACTTGGTTGCCAAGGGAGAAAACTGGCTCACAGCTCTGGACAAGAGTGTGGGACATTCATTTACTGGCTCTGTTGGAGCTGGGCTCCCAGCTTTGCCAGGCCTTGGAGGTGTGTCAATGAGCCATTTACACGACCCTTTACAAAGCAAAGCCTATTATTTGGTCCTTCTGCTGGTTTTTATAAAAGCCTTTGGTGGACACAGTAGTGACAAAATAATGAATGTCCACATGCTGGGTGCCTCCTTAAACATGAAAAGTTGTTCTGAGAAACTTCAGAATCAAGAAGTCGTGGGTTTGTTCACAATACAATCAATATACAGATGATGTATTATAGAACTGTACACCTGAAACATGTGTAATTTTATTAACCGATGTCACCCCAATGAATTCAATAAAATAAAATAAAAAACACACACAAAAAGAAGTAGTAGGTTTGACACTGAGGAGCACTAAGTTTTACAGGAAAATGGAGCATGTTGTGTTCCATACTGTCACCAGGGTTCCTCTAAGGGTGGATGGAGTTCCCACCCACCAGCACTGGATAGGAGACACCGGTGACAATGTAGAGCTAGCCTGGACAGGATCTCACACTCTTCCACCAGGAGCCATGAGTCCCAGAGCTCAGAGCAGCTTGTTTCTGCGTTGTCAGGAAGCCAGCCTCCTGAAGAGGAGGCTGAGATGGACAATCTCCCAAGGGGCAGTACTTGATGAGATTGCAGTTGGGGGGGGGGGGTCATCAGACTGAGGCCAAACCAGGTCCAGAAGTGAGGGGTAATGCACAGTCAGGGAGGCGGAAGGATCGGAGGGGACTAGGATCATGGTTCTCAACCTGGGGCCATTTTAGTTTTTCTAGAGGACTTTTGGAACTTTCCAGAGACATTTTTGATTGTGAGATAAGGGGTAAGGGTGGGAGAGCTACTGGCATCTTGTAGATGGAAGCTAGGGATGTTGCTAAACATCATATAACGCACAGGACAGACCCCCCACCCCTTTCCCCTCTACCACAGTAAAGAATTACCTAGTCCCAAATGTCAATGGTGCTGAAGATAAGAAACCCTATGATGTTAGGGGTACAGGAACTAAGTCAGAAAGTCAAACTGGGCAGGAGATTCTTATGTGCAGCTCAGAATGAGATTAGGGATCTAGTGCAGCCCCTTGTTTTGCATCTCAAGGAATGGAGATTCAGAGAGGGAAAGCGACTTGCCCAAAGCCACACAGCTATTGCTAGAGGAACAAGAATTAAAATCTGGTCACTTTACCATGACCTGGAGTATTTCCCTCTTCCCATACTGTCTTCTTAAAGTTTATATGGGGAACAGTGCAGCAGGTAACCTGGTCAAAACACCAGACTTGGCTTTTATTTCTGAGGTTGCCTAGTGATAAGCATTTAGTGCCTCTAATTAATCTAGTAGCTAACAGTGCCTTTCCTTTCCTTGGTTTTATAACTGACATAGTATGGGGTACTGGAAATAAACGGCAGAAGGGAAAGGAGACTATTGTGCATGCAGCAACTTCTAGAAGCCAAATTGTTCTGGGAGCTTCACTGTGCTTGCTTAATTTACTTTCACAATAACCTCAGGAGGTAGGTATTATCTCCATTTCAAAATGATGAAACAGGCGCAGATGGGTTTGGTCCGGTGCCCAGGGTCTCACAGTTGATAAGTTCATAACTTTCCAAAGCTGATATTCTACATCTACAAAAATGTAAGCTCCACAGAGGCAAGGGTTCTTGAAATATGTTTGTTCATTGATTGTTTTTCCTAAGTGTCTACAACACTGATGGTGCATAGTAGGAGCTTGATAAAAATTTGTTGCATTGCTGACTTAATACCACTGAACTATATAGGCCTTAAGACTTCAAGACTGGGGATTTTTGAGTTTAATAAAATATAAAACATCAAAGTAAAATTTGCTTCTTTTAAATTTTGGAATCCAGCAGCTTTCAAAACATCTGCAAGGGAGCAGATTATTTAAAATACCTCCTCCAAGCTGTCTGATGCCAAGTGTTGAAGTATACCAAGTGACAGCCATGTCCTAGGAGTATCGGGGGAAGAGTGTGCAGCTGTTACATTCTTTAGAGTATCTTTAAACAAACGCTGTGGTTGAGGAGAGAAAAAGCATGACTACCTCATCAATTGTTCCAGCACCCTGGGCCCAGCAATAGGTGTTTTCTGAGTGAGAGAAGCTGACTGTGGGAGTTGGGGAACTTTGGGGAGGCACATTGCTTCTCATCTCTTTGGACCTAAGCTAGTATACATGTTAACTAACACCCTTTCATCCAGTGCTTCCCAAATTATAGCAACTTGCTCAGAAATAGAGCCTTCTCATCCCTGTATCCCAGTACTTGGTCCATATAGGAATCCAATAAATACTTGTTGAGAGAAATAATGGTTGTGTTTCTATAAACATGGTATTTCTCTTTTGAGGCATGGATCCTGGGAATTGTGATTTCTGTGACCTTCTCCCAAGAAAAGCTTCTGGTTTATTTTGGATCAAGGCAGGATGTGACTAATTTTCACTGCTTTTATAGTTTATAACATCCTGTTGACACTTAACCTCATATTATTTTCCCAACAGTCATCGGAGATGTTATATCCAGGTTACAAGTGAATCAAAGGAGGCTCAGAAGCTTTAGGAATCTTTCTGAGGCCACTCAGGCAGGAAGTTGTAACATTGGGGTGTAAATTTTTTTACTGAGCTTCAGATGGAACTAGTTCTGTGCAGTAAAGTACTAACCTTGACAAAGAATGGTCTGGCCCTTGACTGGCTCCTAGGAGATGACCTTGGAATTTTCTCTCTGTTTATAATCTACTAGAGGCCCGGTGCACGAAATTCGTGCACTGGGGGGGTGAGGGGGTGTGCCCCTCAGCCCAATCTGCACCCTCTTCAATCTGGGACCCCTCAGGGGATGTCCAACTTCCAGCAGTTGGACATCCCTCTCACAATCCGGAACCACTGGCTCCTAACCACTCACCTGCCTGCCTGCCTGATTGTCCCTAACCCCACTGCCTGCCTGCCTGCTCACCCCTACCTTGATCTCCTGCCAGCCTGATTGCCCCTACCTTGAACTCCCCTATCAGCCTGATCACCCCAAACTGCCTGTGCCTTGGCCCCCCGTCTGGCCTCCCTCTGGAGGCACCACCCCCATAACCCCAATGCTGCTGCCACTGCAGCTGGTTATGGCTGCCTGAGCCTTGGCCTTCGTAGCCACTGCGGCTTTGTCTGGAAAGATGTCCGGAAGACAACCACTCTAATTAGCATATTACCCTTTTATTAGTATAGATTTGGGGACCATTACAACCACGCAGAACTTGAAGAAAACACATGGCCCTGGTCAGTTTGGCTTAATGGAGAGAGCATCGGCCTGTGGACTGAAGAGTCCAGGTTTGATTCTGATCAGGGGCACACATGCCTGGGTTTCGGGCTCAATCCCCAGTAGGGGGCCTGGGGCGGCAGCTGATCAGTGATTCTTTTTTTTTTTTTAATATATTTTATTGATTTTTCACGGAGAGGAAGGGAGAGGGATAGAGAGCTAGAAACATTGATGAGAGAGAAACATCGACCAGCTGCTTCCTGCACACCCCCCACCGGGATATGTGCCAGCAACCAATGTACATGCCCTTAACCGGAATCGAACCTGGGACCTTCCAGTCCGCAGACCGATGCTCTATCCACTGAGCCAAACCGGTTTCGGCTGATCAGTGATTCTTATCATTGATGTTTCTATCTCTCTCTCCCTCTCCCTTTCTGAAATTTTAAAAAAATATATTTTTTTAAAGAAAACACATCATCTTCACTTTGGGCTTTGTCATCTTACAATATCCTTTGTGCAGTGTTTTAACTTCCCTCAACTTTCCTTTACCCACCTTTAAAGTGCAATCTATTTTGGGGAAGATGATCAGGAAAGTGATTCCAATGGGTAGAAGTTTTTTTTGGAGGGGATGGGTCATGAAGATATTTAAAAATTGAGCATGGTGATGGTTGTACCACTCTGAATTTACTTTAAAAAACCAGTTCATTGTAGACTTTAGGTGACATGTACAGTATATGGGTTATATCTCAACAAAGCTGTTCTTTTATTTCTTTTTAAATAAAGACCAGTCTTATAATCAGTTGCAGATGTTTTCAGAGGCCCCTCAAGATTTGCTCACCATGTCCCAAATCACGGCTGTGATTCCCAGTTGCCTCCAGTCCTGGTGGATCTGGATGGTGTGGTTTGCAAAGGAGAAGGTGGCAAGAGGCTTATGGAATTTCGGCAACCCCATTCCCCCGGTCTCCTCATAGGGCACCAGGGCCATTCCCACTGGGCCAGCTCTGCTCCCTTTAACCTGTTGGGCAAAAGAATCCTGCGTGCTCTGGCCAGAAAGTGCATTCTTTCTTAGGTGGCCCGGATGCTTTTTTTAAGGTCATTTTATGGATTCAAAAGAATAAACAGAGATGTGGAAAGCTTTTGTCAAAATCCTTTCACATGGTTCTTCCAGTCTCATGGGAAATGAGATGTGGCTCTGAATTCATCCCAAAGTGTGTCTTTGGGCAAAAGCACTCAGAAGGGTACAACTCCTGCAGAATGCCCCACACACTTTGCTGTCAGGACTCAGGGGGGCTTGAGGGTGAGCGAGGCGGCGGTGCCAGCACAGGACCTGGGAGAAGGTAGCGCTTTCTACACTGCCCAGGCCACGTGGACTACAGCAGTACCCGCCCAGGTGAGCAGAGTGTTTCTGCTGTTTTGTTTTGGTCTGGCCTCCACCCCGTCAGCCACGGACCTGTGCCTGCACTGAGACTGAATGCTTTGATGGCCCTACTTTTTGGTGGACAGTGGATGCACTCCCAGAGACTGGCAGTTAGACTCTGGTGGCTTCTGAGTCCCTTGCGGGGAGAGCCCGGCCCTAGGTCAAGAACAGACTCAGGCGTCCTCGGCCAGGAGGCCTCCTTGGGCTAGGGGCCGCCACAGTTTGAAGGCTGGCCATGACCCCAATCCTGGCAGGGGTCTCCTCTGGGGTGCTGGCAGGCCTGGTCTAGGGCTGAGGGCGGTTTAGAGGCTGGTCACGACCCCGATCCTGGAGGGGATCTCCTCTGGGGCGCTGGCAGGCCTGGGTTAGGGTCACTGGCGGTTTGGAGGCCGGTCACGCCCCCAATCCTGTTGGGGGTCTCCTCTGGGGTGCTGGCAGGCCTGGGCTAATGGCCACCCTGGTTTAGAGACTGGTCAAGCCCCCGATCCTGGTGGGGGTCTCCTCTGGGGCGCTGGCAGGCCTGGGCTCTGGCGCCGCAAAGGGAGAGGTTCCTGAACCTGCTTCCCACACACCTAGGCTAGGATCCATCTTGTAGGAGGCGGCTTCAATGCCCGGGGTCGGTGACCAGGTCCTCCTGAGCCTCGCTTTCTGGGCTGCAGTCCCACGTCTCCCAGTGCCCCAGCCTCGGATGCGCCCACGCAGTTGCCCCCACCACCAGCCACCTCAGCACAGGCCACAGCAGCTGAAGCCAGCCTCTTGGAAGCCAGGCCACCACACCCACCACCCCTAGTAGCTCTCTGCTGCTTGCTCTGTGCCCTGTCCACTGGGGTCGGGGAGTGCTCCCAGCCCAGAGGCCCTCCCTCCCTCCGCAGCCTGGCTTGGGAAGCTGGCCTCATGCTGGGGCTACTATGCCAGCATGCCCACTCGGCTACAATGGGTGTGACACGGGCCCCATGGAGGCCAACCTGGAGAACGTGGACCCCAACTCTGCATCCGGCTGCTGCAGATGGCCTCCGTGGTCAACTACCACCTGCTTCTTCCATTGGCCCCATTGATCCCTCTCAGCACCAGCCATTTAGGCGAGGGTGGCGATCGCCGGGGACCCCGCCCCGGGAGGCTGCTGGCCGTGCCCGGCCACGCACGCCCTGGTCGCGATGCAGCCCTGGACCCCGGGGAGGCTGCTGGCCTTCCCGGCCACGCCCCCCGGGTCGCCATGGGTCCTGGGACACCCGGAGGCTGCTGGCCGTGCCCGGCCACGCCCCCCCCCGTCACGATGGGTCCCGGGACCCGCGGGAGGCTGCTGGCCGTGCCCGGCCACGCCCCCCGGGTCGCGATGGGTCCCGGGACCCCCGGGAGGCTGCTGGCCGTGCCCGGCCACGCCCCCCCCGTCACGATGGGTCCCGGGACCCGCTGGAGGCTGCTGGCCGTGCCCGGCCACGCCCCCCCGGGTCTCGATGCAGCCCTGGACCCAGGGGAGGCTGCTGGCCGTGCCCGGCCACGCCCCCCCGGGTCGTGATGCAGCCCTAGACCCTGGGGAGGCTGCTGGCCGTTCCCGGCCACGCCCCCCGTGTCGCGATGGGTCCCTGGACCCGAGGGAGGCTGCTGGCCGTGCCCGGCCACGCCCCCCCGGGTCGCGATGGGTCCCGGGACCCCCGGGAGGCTGCTGGCCGTGCCCGGCCACGCCCCCCCCGTCACGATGGGTCCCGGGACCCGCGGGAGGCTGCTGGCCGTGCCCGGCCACGCCCCCCCGGGTCTCGATGCAGCCCTGGACCCAGGGGAGGCTGCTGGCCGTGCCCGGCCACGCCCCCCCGGGTCGTGATGCAGCCCTAGACCCTGGGGAGGCTGCTGGCCGTTCCCGGCCACGCCCCCCGTGTCGCGATGGGTCCCGGGACCCCAGGGAGGCTGCTGGCCGTGCCCGGCCACGCCCCCCCGGGTCACGATGCAGCCCTGGACCCCCGGGAGGCTGCTGGCCGTTCCCGGCCACACCCCCCCGGGTCGCGATGCAGCCCTGGACCCAGGGGAGGCTGCTGGCCGTGCCCGGCCACGCCCCCCCGGTCGGGATGGGTCCCGGGACCCCAGGGAGGCTGCTGGCCGTGCCCGGCCACGCCCCCCCGGGTCGCGATGCAGCCCTGGACCCAGGGGAGGCTGCTGGCCGTGCCCGGCCACGCCCCCCCATCTCGATCCAGCCGGGGAGCCCGGGAGGCTTCTGGCTTTTCCCGACCACCCCCTCTAGGGTTTTCATCGCTCCCCAGGACCCAGGGAACTAAGAGGATTTGGCGGCCGCCATCTTGGTTTTCTCAACGGCCAGATAGGCACCCGGAGTCCCGCCCCCTGCCTCTCGCAGGCCCAATCATGGGCATAGCGGAGGTGCGGTCAATTTGCATGTTACTCTATTATAAAGTAAGATGTTAACAATGCGAGTCTTTGACCTTGTAGTATAAGCTTGACCTTTTGGAGGAGCTAAAGACAAAGGTCATCTATGTGGGCAGCCAGCCACGTCTATGTGACCAACTCCTAATAAATATCCTAGACATGAAGGCTCAGGTGATCTTCCTTGGCCTTCCAGGTGTGTTGCCACGTTTTGTTGCTGGGAGAAGTAAGCTCTGTCTATGAATACAATGGGAAGCTTGCATCTGGAACTCTCCTGGACTCTGCCCTATGTGCCTCTTCTTGCTTTTGACTTTAAGCTGTTTCCTTTTGCTATAATATACCATAACTGTGAGTATAATAGGTTTGCTGGGTTCTTCTTGTCTTAGTGAGTTATTAAACCTGAAGGTGGTCTTGGGATCTTCAGAACTCCCAAGTTCCTACAGTTTCTCTCTGCAACCCTGGGATGGTCAACAAGAAGGATTAATGAGGAGGGAGCTTTACTCTAAAGATACTCTAAAGAATGTAACAGCTGCACACATCACTTCCAGCTCTTTTTCTTTGTCCTATTGGTAGCAAGGTATCACCTAATGTACCTTGAGAATCAATCACCAGACCGGAGATGCTTTCTGTTGTGGCACATACTGGAAGAGTGAAGAAGGTTTTCTGCCAAATTAACAATCTTGGCAGCATCTCCTTCTCTCACCCTCTATCCCCTCTCCTCCTTTCCCTTGTCTTCTAGTTTTCTCTTCTCCTTTGCTCCTCCCACCTTCACCTTTTATTACTGGCATTGTGCCAGGTTCCTTGAAGACAGAAAGCACAGCAGAGGCAACATTGTGGGTGGTTACTTTTGAGTTAAATTCCCTGGCTTTGGGTCTTGCCTCTTCTACCTTCATGCTCTCAGTCCCTTCCTAGGTAGGGCCGGGACTAGGGTAATGCCAGTGAGGAATTCTAGTCCCAGTCCTGCTTTATCTGGAACATAGGATTCAGAATCTACCTTCTGAGGTTATGAGAATTACAATTACTTCATCCCTCATGCTCAGCCCCTTTCAATACAGAGTAAGCACTATCAAAGTGATAGCTATTCTTTTCAGGGCTTTTGTATATATATTTTAGCTAAGGCTAAGGTATATTGACTCAACTCTGATACAGGTAGGGTAGTTTCACAGGCCTGGGATGGAGCCTCCATCCCTCCTAGGGGGACTTCACTCTCTCTATAACTGAGATGCTTAAATTTTCTCCAGGAAATGAATTCTTTGGTCACCTACCTCCTACCCCCTGGCAATGTGGCATGACACAACCTTACACAGGTATTTGTTATCTAAAATCTGCAGATACTGAAGACAGTACTGCCTAGGATTCCCATGACCTGGGGGGCAGCATAGTTCTTAAGGATGACATTTGGAGCCCTTCTTGGTCTGAATCAGGGAAGTGGCTTTTAACCTTGACTGCACATTAGCATCCCCCAGGGGATTTTTACAAAGTCTTGATGCCAGATCCACCTCCATAAATTCTTATTTAATATTCTTGGTGTGTGCCTGCATGGTCATTCTTATATGCTCCTCCAGGGTTCTAACCTGCCCCTGTGTTGAAGGACATCTTGCAGCTTCATCACATGCTGGTGCCCTCCCCCAAATACCATGCCTTTTCCTGTCTGAAGACACTACTTCTGTTGGTCCCACTACCTGGTGTGCTCTCCCTTTTCTGTCCTCCTGTGCTGGGCCGACTCCATTGACAATGTCCTAGAAGATAATGGATGGGAAAATCCTTCACAGACTCCAGAGTGGAATATGAATGTAGGGGATTATTGCTATTATTTCTGGGGCAGGCGAGCTATAACCTCTTGTGGGATCATCTATCAACACAGAAACCCTGTTGCTGCTCACTGAATTGTACCCCTGTGACCCAAAAGATAATGTATTTCCCACTGTACTTAACTTAATACTGTGGGCTGACATGTACCTTGAACTGAGCTGGGTGCATAATATTTAAATGCTGAACCCGACAGTTTATAACCCAAGGCAGCTCACTTCCCCCTTTTGGCAAGCTGCCAAGCCAGGGAGCGAAGAACAGTGGAATGAGGGATTGAATAAGATTAGGGTAGGATGGTGTTTCTCCAAAACAATCCATGGCTGAAATTTATTTTTGATACCTTGATGAAAGGAACATTTTTGTTCATTTTGATGATCAGGTATGCTCCTTGGCCACCTCCCACAGCCACCTTTGGATTGTCAGTTTCAGCCGCCCTCACACTGGGTCAGAACCATTTCTTGTTGATTTAAAAACCCAATGGCGGATCATCTGACTGGAGTTTGATATTGTGGTTCAACAGCCTGCTAATCCAGCAGGGCCTGAAAAAAGAAAAATGCTTGCTGGACACTTCTGCAGGTCAGAGTCAGTGGGGAGTGTAGAGTAGGGTACTCCTGCCCCCATCTCTTAATATTGTGCTGAGAAAGCAATTCAATCATAGAGCAAAGAGGATGTTTGAAATAGAAGGCAGCTTAGGCATCAATGCAAAGACCCTAATTTTATTTTGTTATTTTTCAATTACAGTTGACATTCAACATTATACTAGTTTTAGGTGCATAGCATAGTAATTAGACATTTATATAACTTACAAAATGATCACCCCGTTAAGCAAAGATAATTTTACAGATAAGGATATGGAGACTCAAAAGGATGAGAAATTTGCCAAGTGATTTGATGCTTAAATTCATTAAATTTAGATGAATGTCTTATCTAAGTCAGTTAGATGAGGCATTTCTTATCCCCAGTTGTCCATTCTTTTAACCCTATCATGTTGCCAACTATCAAGAGTGACATCTTGCTGAAACCGGTTTGGCTCAGTGGATAGAGCGTCGGCCTTTGGACTGAAGGGTCCCAGGTTCGATTCCGGTCAAGGGCATGTACCTTGGTTGTGGGCACATCCCCAGTAGGGAGTGTGCAGGAGGCAGCTGATCTATGTTTCTCTCTCATCGTTGTTTCTAACTCTCTATCCCTCTCCCTTCCTCTCTGTAAAAAGTCAATAAAATATATATATTTTAAAAAAGAGTGACATCTGTCCAAGTCAAGAAGGACCCAATTGGGCAGTGTTTAGAACATCATTTCCCTTTTGTATTATAACAATAATCAGCCAATCAAAAACAGGCAGGAGCTCCCCTCTGCACCTGACACAGATTTCAGAGCTATGAGGGGGGCCTTGCACTGTTCTCAGTCAGATACCAACTTCAAATGATGGTAAGATAGTGGTAATCACATGCAGGATTATTGAATAAGGGCTTTATATGTATTCTTACCTAGTAGAACATGCTATGTAATTTGGGAATCAAATTTGGATTTTTACTTTGTTTTATTCAAGGTTGACACAAAACAAAAAAATGATCTATGAGTATCCAGATTTCTGAATTGAGTTTGAGGGTGTTAATTAATCATTAATTTCCTCTTCAGATTTTGAACCCATTGAAAAATTGCCTCAAGGAGTCAAATAATGATTAGAAAGTCAACTTTATTGCAGTTAAGACTTGAACTGGACAACACATCTTGACTCAAGTAGTTGAAATGAACTAAGCTACTCAATGCAGGGCCTGGAAAAATCATATCCATATGGCAGGATGTAGGATATAGAGCAACTGTGACCCAGAGGAAGATGAAAATCTTACCTAATAATAGAGAAACATGTAAATTGACCGTACCTCCACTATGCCCACAGCCAATCAGAGTGAGTATGCAAAATAACCCAACAAAGATGGTGGTTAATTTGCATACATACCTGGGTCCCGGGAACCTCCTTGGCACCCAGGTCACTCCCAGCTGGCCATCGGAGGGGCGGGGGTTCCCCCTTCCCAAGCCTAAAGCCTGGGGCAGAGGCTTTAGGCTTGGGAAGGGGCTGAGCCTGCGAACGGAGGTGCTTTAGGCTTGGACAGGGGCCGAGCCTGGGATCAGAGGGAAGGGGAAAAAATCAATGGAAACATATCCTCAGCTGAGGATAAAAAGAAAAATAAAGAAAGAAATGTCATATTCTATGAAAGACACATCTTGAAAATGCTTAAAGAAAGTTGTCATTTTTTCATGGTGAAGGGACTGGAGTCCATGTTGATGAAAATACCTTGGTGGCTGCAGTGACTGGCAGTGGCTGCAGCAGTGGGGTGATGGGGCTGGCGCCTTCCCCTGATCAGCCCGGTTGCCTTCCGAAAAGGGAGGCCAGACTGCAGTTTAGGTCTCAGTAGGACATCCCCTGAGGGCTCCCAGTATGTGAGAGGGGGCAGGCTGGGCTGAGGGATCCCTCCCCAGTGCATGAATTTCATGCACTGGGCCCCTAATAGATATATATTAGGGATCAGGGAAGAGAGAGAGAAAGAGGAGAGGGGAAGGGACTCATTGCCTTATTGCTCTAGTAAGAGGAGGCTCACCTCCTGGTGAGAGTGGCTAGAAGTAAATGGAGATGATGAATATTAGTATGTCACAGGCCAAGGAAGGATCATGCAAAGAGAAAGAAAAGATTCCCCTACATATTTAAGAAATAGGAGTGAGTATAAGGAAAATGCAGACCCATGAAAAAATTGAAGAGGTGGTGGAACCCAGGCTGCAGAAATGGGCAGAATACAATGTTCCTCAGTTTTACTTTTACTTTTAGCCTTAATCATGGTAAAAGACACATAACATGCAATTTACTAACTTAATCATCTAAACTTTAAAAATATATATATATTTAAGTATACTTTATTGATTTCAGAGAGGAAAGAAGAGGGAGAGAGAGATAGAAGCATCAATGATGAAAGAGAATCATCCATCTTCTGCCTCCTGCAGGTCCCCACTGGGGTGCACATCTTCCACTGGGGATCAAGACCACAGCAACCAGGACATGTGCCCCCACTGTGAATTAAACTGTGACCTTCTTGTTTATAGGTCTATGCTCAATTGCTAAGCCACATTGTCTGGACCCATTTTTTTAAAAAAATTAATCAACTTTACTGCGAGTGCCCTACATTGGGCTGCCAGTTGCGAGTGTCCCCCCCCCCCCCCCCATGTCCTGCATGGTTCAGGGTTCAGGTTTAGGGTTCGGGCTCTGGAGGAGGCTGCATGCAAATGAAAGAGACTAGAAAATATTAATTTGGAAATATTGGGGGCCAGGCGGGAGCCCAGCTCTAGAGGAAGGACTCCACCCCGCTCTGGCCTTGCTATCCCTTTTATTCAGATTGTGGGATACACCCATAGCCCTTGGGCAGGCAATTCCAATAATAGCCAATCAGCAAGGATTTACATAAAACTAAAAGGTGGAAGTTGCTTTAGCTACCATTGTCTCAACTAAACAGTGGGTGGTTGGCTCTGACCTTTCAGAGCTTCAAGGTTGACCAGCCTTCCGGGTTCCTTGTCCACACCTCTCTGCTAGTGAGGACAATGGGCGGCTTCCAACACTTTACTAGGGTCTAATTTATACACATTTTAACTATGCAGTTCAATGATTTCAACAAATATATTCACCAGTGGACTTACTACCCTATTAAGATACAGAACATTTTCTTCAGCTGAGACAAACTTAACCATTTGTAAGTGTTAATGTTCACTAGTGTTAAGTGTACTTCTATTGTTGTGAAAACAATCTCCAGAACATTTTTATATTGTCAAAGTGAAATTATATGCCCATTAAACACGAACTCCTCATTTCCCTATTTCCTTAGGCCCTGGTAACCACCATTTTACTTTCTGTCTTAATGCATTTGACTATGCCAGGCACCTCATATATGTAAAACCATATAATAATTATTTTTTGAGTGTGACTGGTTATTTCACTTAGCATAATGTCCCCAGAGTTTGTTCATGTTGGAGCATGTATCTGAATTCCTTTCATTTTGAAGGTCAAATAATATTATATGGATAGACCACATTTTGTTTATCCATTCATTTGTAGATGGACACTTGGGTTGCTTCCATCTTTTGGCCTTTGCAAACAGTGCTCCCATGAGCATGGGTGTGCAAATCTCTCTTGAAGAGCTTGCTTTCAATTCTTTGTTAAATACCCAAAGTGGAAATGTTGAATCAGAGCCTTTCAGCTTATTTTTTTGTTGTTGTTGTTAATCCTCACCTGAAGATATTTTCCATTGATTTTTAGAGAGAGTGGAAGGGAGAGGGAGAGACAGAGAAACATCTATGTGAGAGACACATTGATTGGTTGCCTCCTGCATGCACCCCGACCAGGACTGGGGGAACCTGCAACCAAGGTACATGCCCTTGACCAGAATCGAACCTGGGACCTTTCAGTCCAAGGGCTGACGCTCTATCCACTGAGCCAAACTGTCTAGGGCAGGGCCTTTCAGTTTTGACAAAGGAAAGTTTGATGCTGCTATAATTAAACAGAAGTCAGAGACCAGAATTCTATAGATGAAAAGGATATACAGAGCAAGGGTATCTTCTGGGATTGGTAGGATTAAGGAGCGGGCCTCCCAGGGGGTGAGACACAGTGCTGAGGTTTTGCACAGCAGTGAGGAAGAGTTACAGGGAAGGCAGTGAAGTCCTTGTTTTGGGGGGAGCCTCCAGAGGCTATGGAAAGAACCTGGGGTTTGGGTGGGTGTGAGAGCAGGAAGGAGAAAGCTTCCTGCCTCTCCTCCGATGGAAAGGAACACAAATGTGGTGACAATCTGGACCCAGGAGTGTGTTTTGCTCTTAATTCTTATTCTGAGTGGCATGTACATTTGCTTGTAGGTAAAAGGTAAGGATAAAGGATAGAAATGACCTTTTGTTTAATATACAGAGAGGAGGAGCCAAGTTATATATCGTTCCCATTGAAAACCAGAGTCTACCACACATATATGAGAAGTAAAACATTCCTGTCCTAACCTCTACCTGTAACAGGATCACAGCATCTAAAGAGGAGGCCTGGTCCAAGCAAGAGTTTCACTTATTTCCACAAGGCTAGTCACACATCTTATCCTAATTCTATATTGGGAAAAGGCTGGCAGTAATAATACCCACCATTTATTTTGCTCAGTAGTTCCCAACCTGGAACATTGCTGCACCCCCACCTCCAGGGGACCATTAGCAATGTCTGGGGACATTTTTGGTTGTCACAAACGGGATGCTGCTAAACATCCTGCAATGTCCCCACAAGAAAGACTTTTCTAGCCCAAATTTCAATAGTGCTGAGGTGGACAAATGGGATTGGTTATATCCTTTTCTCAGGGATAGTCTAATTTTATTCTCATAAACACATGCCAACATACTGATTCTTGCTTTATTTTTTTTTTTTTTTTTACTGTTGTGTGTGTGTGTGTGTGTGTGGGGTGGTTGTTGTTGTTTTTTATTTAAGAGAGGAAGGGGGAGAGAGAGAGAGAGAGAGAGAGAGAAACATCAATAGTGAAAGAATCATTGGTCAGCTGCCTCCTACACGCCCCACATTGGGGATCGAGCCCGCAACCAGGGCATGTGCCCTTGACCAGAATCGAACCTGGGATCCTTGAGTCCACAGGCCAATGCTCTATCTATCCACTGAGCCAAACCGGCTAGGGCTGATTCTTGCTTTATTTTATTGAGTAGGAATGCGAGAGGCGAGTCTGAACAGTTGAACTGCCCAGAGGTTCAGTACTAAGGTCAGGTGTCCTGCCCTCTGAGACCACTTCCCTTTGTTCACACCTTAAAGCGTCGGATGAGAAGCAGCCTATGAGGGTTGAAGTCACCAATAAAGAAGTTGAAGGAGGAAGGAGTGTTTATCCAGTGTCTGCTATGCTGCGAGGTTCAGCGTTCTCCCTAACCCTTGTCACATTTCCAGCCCTTTACTGAAGTTTGGTAATATAGCTTGTAAAAGGTCACATTGAAACCTGTCTATGCTAAATTTGGCACTTCCCTTTAAAACCCACTCCTCCTTTATTAGAATATGTGCGATTAAAAATAATTTGTTCATAAGCGTTAATAATAAGACGCGAATATCTAGACACTGCTGATTCTATTCATTCAATCAAATGAATTTTTTGAGAAACTGCTCTGTACCATGCACTGTGCTGGGGGCTGGACAGATGCTGACTCTCTGGACACAGTATCAGACCAACTGGGCAAAGTGGGGCCCAGTGCTAACATATACTATAGGTGTGTGCGTGTGTGTGTGTGTGTGTGTGTGTGTGTACAGATATCTCGTGTTTTAATGACCAGGAGCTTTTTGTTTGTTTTCTTCAATTTTTAGTGTGCAACTTACTACCCATATAGGTTTGAACAAATAGCTTACCTGGCTGTGTCTCGACTTCTTCACCTGTACCACAGAGATACTCAGAGTGGGGGCACACCAGAGCCGGGATGGGAAGCATTACATGACATGATGTAAGGAGAAGCAGAATTCTTTCCATTCCAGGGTAACTTGCATTGACACTGTAGGCATGGAGGGGAGGCTCTGATAGATAGTGCCAGGGCCAGTAGGGGTGGTAGTGCCCTCAGCAACTGCTGCGTTCTCCTGGCCAGAAGGGGGCAGGGCTGATGAAGCCAGCTTTGGGGCATGAGAGGAAAAAGCAAAGTGTCTATGGAAGCTTCAAGGACAAAAGAGGTGTTGGCTATGGGAGGCTTACTCACCCTCCCAGGACTGCCAGGAATATAGGGGAGACATTTATAACCTCCTGTCTTTCAGCCTTGTGAGTGAGCCAGAAAAACAGTGGTGTCTATTTTTACCCTCAAGGCAGCAAAACCACAGGAAACATGGACCACAAAAGTTATAGCTGAATAAAAGCCACCAGGAGCAATTTAGGAGAGACCCAAAGTCATAAATCGACCCGAGTCTTTTTCAGAAGCCTTGGAATAGCAGTGGGAGAAAATGTACCCAAGACTGATGGGCAGCAGCTTCAAATCTCTGCTTCATCACTTACAAGTGTTATATTTAGAGGGTCCCCAGATTTCTCTGAGCCTCAGTTTCCTCATCTGTAAATCAAAGAAAACACTATTTCACATGGTGGCTGTGGATCTTCAACACGATCAACTCAACAGAAACACTTTGTAAACTGCCAGGCCCTGCACAGGTCTGAGAGGTTGCTATATTATTCCCAACCGGTCAATGATACTATGGATGTTAGTCTGTGAAAAGAAATTCTAGTTTATGTTCTATGTGGTGGTGTCTTTGAACCTCACATTCTCACTCATCAAACACCTTAAAATATACTAGTAGAGGCACCTAGAGTGGCAGAAACAGAAAAATCTATCATGTAATTCAAAGCATCCTCCTCTTGGCAGCTCACTGGAAAGGGGAGAGCAGTCTTTTATTAAGCTCGCTTAATTCAAGAGGGAGACGGAGAGTTGCAAATGAGAAATGCAAATCTAAGAAGATATCCCACAACGTGCCTGGCTTTAATAATAGCTCAAATAAAATCTAGCCTCTCTCTTTTCCACCTCATATTCATGCTTACAATATTTGTAAGGTCATATTTTTGGGGTTCCAGGTTTCAAATAAATGCCACAGTGTCAAAGATCCATCTCAAACCTGTCTATCCTATCCTATCCTATCCTATCCTATCCTATCCTATCCTATCCTATCCTATCCTATCCTAACCTATTACATCTCTCTATTCATTCCCTCATCACATTCATCACTATTTGAAACTATCTCATTGTTTGATTTACGTGTATGGTTGATTGCATGTTTTTCCACGTGACAAACTCCTTGAGAGCAGGTCTTAATCACCTCAGTATCTCCAATTCCCAGATTCATGTCTGGCTCGTAACAGAAGCTCAATAAATATTTTTTGAATGAATGAATGAATCCCCAAACCCCAAACACAATGATCCTGGGGCAACTGCTTGCAATAAGTGGCAGCTGGGACAGAAACAGTGGCAGAGGCAGTGGGGGCAGTGGGAAGTGCCAGAGTAGCCTGGACAGAAGGGGCAGACAGTCTGACTTGCTGGGATCAGGAGTGTGATGGTGGGGGACTTGGACAGGGACCCCTGCATGGAAGGTAGCAGAGGCTCCTGCCCAAGGCCCCCAATGGCACCACCACAAGCCTTTGGGACCAGCATGCTCAGAGGCCAGTGCACTGAAATCTCTAACAAGCAGAACATGTGTCGATGCCTGAGGTGGGATGAAGGATTCACGGGAAGGAGAAAGAGGTGCAGGGATGCTGGAGGCTGCTCAATGGCCAGTGTAGGAGGAAATGACCAAGATGCTTATATGGTCCTTTTCTATACTGTTGCCCTGGGCAACAGCTCTTATTCAGAGAATAGGGGAAAAAAAATCTTAAAACACAATAAAATCCTTAGCTCCAAAGCTCCTTAAGACATCTAACAGTTAGCACATATTTATGTGTTTATGAATTAGGCACTTTGCCCACATTATCTCAACTGGCCCTTCCAACAGGTGCTTTTTTATTCCCATTTTACATATAGAAAAACTGAGGTTCAGAGAGTGGAACTGAGGTTCAGAGAGTGGAACTGAGGTTCAGAGAGTGCAACAGGCTAATAAGTGGTGGAGCTGGGATTGGAGACAAGTCAGTCTGACCCCAGATTTGGTGTTTTTAAACTACCATTGACAATTGCATGTGAATTTTGTAAATTTGATGACAACTTTTTGGAACTGTGTAAAAACATTGGAGCTCTCAGGGTTCTGTCTTGAGCCCACCTTTATTATGCTTATGCTACACAATTCCAAGGGGTGTCTTAGTCATTTCCTTTGCACCAGTCCCATGCCTATGGTTCTGAACTTTAGAAGTCTTCATTCAGCCACCTGCTGATGTCTTTAGCTGGCTGTCCATTAGAAGCTTCCACTCCACATGCCCATTCACCATTCCCTCCCCAAACTTTCTTCCTCTCAAATATTACCTCTCCTAGTTAAATGACACACTCCTCCAGCCAGCTACCCCAGAGAGAAATCTTGAAATTATTCCTAACACCCCCCTCCCTCTCTCCCTCCCTCCCTCATTGCCCTCCTTAGTCTTGCTCCAATATGTTGAGTCCATCTCGGTAGACATAGCTTCAGTTTATTATTATTAACGATGACAGCTGGTTTTAACTGGTCTTCTTATCTCTGGTACTGCCTTTCACAAATCTGCCTTATTTAACATTACAGGGGTAATTTAAAATGAACATTGAAATGAAAACCTGGTCCAATTACTCTTTTGTCATGTCTTTCTACTCTGAATTCCTATTGCCCACCAGGCCTTAGCAGTATTTCCCTATTTTACAGTTTTTAAACATGCAACCTGTGTGTATCTTACCTCTTCTCTTCTTCCTTTCCCCCTCACATCTTTTCTTCATCCTTTGCATGAATTTTCTTTAGCTTCTTCTTTATGCCAGGCTCTGAAACAAACTTTATAAGAAAGTTGACAATCTAAAAAAATATTTTCATGTACATTAGCTAATTTATTTCTTACAACACTGTTGACTGGCCAGTAGACTTCTCTTGTACCAGGTCCTTGACTTTCAGGTCCTGTAGTGTCTGGTTCCAGTGTCTCTGTGGCTGTTTTTACCATCCCAATCCATCATCAATACGAAAAGATCTTTGACTCAATGCGATCAGGATAAGTGGTGTTTAATCAAAAGCTGGGGGGAGGGGGAGGAAGAAGGCCGAAGGATTTGGTGTGATAGATAGGTATCTACTGGTTGCAAATGTTCAAGTGTCCTGGGAATGAGTCAAGATACTTTCTACCATTCTGGTGAAGTGGCTAAGTGCAAGGCAGCGACAAGAGTTTCTCCTGTGGCTGTTGTTGACTGTCTGACTCACTGGACTGTGAAGTCCACAAAAGCCAACAATGCACCTTATTTTTCTTTGTATCTTGAAGACCCAACACAGACATGGTTGTTCAATAGATAGTTATCTACCGTATTTTCTGGCGTATAAGACGACTGGGCGTATAGAAGATTTTCCTGGGTTAAAAAGTCATCTTATACGCCAGAAAATACGGTATTATATGGATCAATGCTTAGGAATCTAGAAATGGAAGGGAACTTAGCCAGCATCTTTCCATACCACAGTCTCCTGAGTTCCAGTCGGCTGTGCCATCATTGTGCACAATGGATCTATGCCAGTGGTCGGCAAACCACGGCTCGCGAGCCACATGCGGCTCTTTGCCCCTTGAGTGTGGCTCTTTCACAAAATACCACTTGCGGGCACGCACGTACAGTGCGATTGAAACTTCGTGGACCATGCGCAGAAGTCGGTTTTCAGCCTGGGCGAGTCTATTTTGAAGAAGTGGTTCTAACGCCGAGCCACACTCAAGGGGCCAAAGAGCTGCATGTGGCTCGCGAGCCGCGGTTTGCCAACCATTGATCTATGCTATAGTTTGCCTATATTTGGTGACATTTGAGTCTTGCCTGTGTTCTCATTCATTATTTATTTACATTTTATTATTGTTCACTATCATTACCAGGTCTAATTTGGCAAGTAAAGGCACTGAAGCTTAATGTGATCAGAAGACATGCCCTAGCTTAGGAATTTATCAGAGCTGAATTTGGACATAAGCACTGGGGTCCTGAATTCTGCGGTACACAGCCAGCCCTTCCTGCCTCTGTGCCTAAGGCTCTCTCTGCTTTTTGAGCAAAGGAGCCTTGCTGTAAGGAGACTGGATGCAGCCATCCGTGAGGTGAATGCAAGAAGCCATGTGGGGCAAACTGCCTCCATGTTTCCTGGAGAGAAGGAGGGAGCTTGGGAGAGGGAGAAATTCAAAGTCTCTCCTGAGAGCTGAGCTGGGGAGGCTGGTGGTGCCCCAAACAGCAGGGGAAGCCAGGCAGATTTCTCTCTGAGCTGAGCTGAGAACACTCACTCACCATACATTTCCAGCCTAGATTTTGGAAGGAAAAGATATAATGCCCTATTAAAACTGTTCTCTCTTCCTTTCAGAAATGAAGGTCAGCAGGGGAGATAAGTGGCGCCAGAGATGCTAATGAAAGAAAACCCAGGTGACTGCAGAAGCAATTTAAAGATTTGCCAGGATTTGTTTTGGCCCCAGTGGCTCTGCCTTCTACTTGCAATTCCTCCTCAGCTGGCTGGATGGGGAGATAAATACATTTTTAAAAAGTCCAACATCCAGGCACTTTTGAAACCAGGGAAAGCAGAACCTGGGAGGCTTAAAATATTAATCATGTATCCGGGCTTGCCAGAGAAAAGAGGACGGTGTGCTGCAGGTGTAATGCAGGGAGAAAATCCCCTCCAGCGACGAGTGATACGGAGGTGGATTTCACTCATGTGTGCACTGGACATGACAGAAAACTTGATTCATTCTGAATGCAGACCTGGATTCAAAGGCCCCTCCTTAAAGGGAAAGCTGCAGGCCAGGAGGACATGCCGAGACCTCATTAAACTATCATTAAACAGTGAATAGGCTCTAGGCTGAGTCCAGAAATATAGATGAAAGGCTTTAGGAATGTTGGATTAGCAAACAAGGCTTAGATGTTCAGAGGTAGGAGTTAATGGCAGGATTCCAGAATCCCTATGCAGAAGCCTGAGAGAGGAGTTATCCATTGTTCATCCCCTAGGCTCCCTCTTAAGCCATACCTACTTCCTGTGTTCACTTTGGGATTATTTTAATTTAAATTCTTTTTTGTTTAAAGTATTACATGAGTTTCCTTTTCCCCCATTGACCTCTCCCAGCCACTCCCACCCCCCCGCACATGCCCTCACCCCCCTACTGTCTGTGTCCATTGGTTATGCTCATATGTATGCATACAAGTCCTTTGGTTGATCTCTTACTTATTCACCCCCACCCCTTCCCTCATAGGTTGGGCAGTCTGTTCGATGCTTCTATGTCTCTGATTCTATTTTTGTTCATCAGTTTACATTGTTCCTTATATTCCACAAATGAGTGAGATCATGTGATATTTATCTTTCTTTGACTGGCTTGTTTTGCTTAGCATAATGCTCTCCAGTTCCATCCATGCTGTCGCAAATGGTGAGAATTCCTTCTTTTTTACAGTAGCGTAGTATCCCATTGTGTAGATGTACCAGTTTTCTAATCCACTCCTCTGTTGATGGGCACTTAAGCTGTTTCAAAATCTTAGCTATTGTAAATTGTGCTGCTATGAACATAGGGGTGCATACATCCTTTCTGATTGGTATTTCTGTTTTCTTGGGATATATTCCTAGAAATGGGATTACTGGGTCAAATGGAAGTTCCATTTTTAATTTTTTGAGAAAACTCCATACTGTTTCCACAGTGGCTGCACCAGTCTGCATTCCCACCAGCAGTGCAAGAGGGTTCCTTTTTCTTCGCATCATCTCCAGCATTTGTCGTTTGTTGATTTTTTGATGATAGCCTATCTGACAGGTGTGAGATGGTAGCTCATTGTCATTTTGATTTGCATTTCACAGATGATTAGTGACTTTGAGCATGTTTTCATATGTCTTTTGGTCCACCTTGGTTTATTTTTAAATTTTTTCTTTAAATATATATTTTATTGACTTCAGAGAGAAGAAAGGAGAGGGATAGAGAGAGAGAAACATCAGTGATGAGAAAGAATATTGATCAGCTGCCTGCTGCACACCCTCTATTGGGGATCAAGTCCATAACCCAGCCATGTGCCCTGACTGGGAATTGAACCATTGTTATCTCCTGGTTCATATATTGATGTTCAACCACTGAGCCACACAGGCCAGGCTCACCTTGGTTTCTTATTACAAGTTCCAGAGATCCAGTTTCCTTCTGACCTTCTTCAGAATGGCTGCTGCCATGCACCAGTTGCATTCAAAATCAGTGAAAGTCTATTGAGCTCCCTGTTTGGGTGCTGCCAAGCATAAGCTCATGGGATATTTTTTGAATTAAGGATTGTAATTCCACTTTGCATAAGAAAAGGGGTAGAAAAATTGAGACTCCAAGCAGTTAGGGAAGCATCTATGGTTCTAGAATTTTAGAGTTCTTAGAGCTCGGTTCTTGATCTTGAGATCCCGTCTTCCTTCTGGTATGTTCCCAAGGACTCAACGTTCTGTTTTTATTCCTGAAGCTGTGCATAATATCATACTTCATCACTCCTGGAACTTACCCTTTATTCTTTAAGTAGAATAGCAGCTTGCTGTCTTTTGCTCACAACCTGTTTCAAACCTATATGCCTCTATTTGCTTTGGATCTTTTTGTCTGAAACCCAGATTTGTCTATTAAAGAAGCTTTCCATTCTCTACCTGCATTGCTGTCTCACTCCCCCCCCCCCCCCCGTGGAAGAACCCAGAAGCACCTGCCATGAGTAAGCCCAGGGAAGGTGCTTACCTCCACCTTAGAACAATTCTGTTCTTCAAGACTTGGACTTTAATCATTAGGACCTAAACATGTATGCCAAACTGTAGGAACCACTTTTAAAATGGTAAGTGGATTATATCTTTGTATAACAGTCAAGTCTTCTTATGATGGCAAAATGAATTAGTTTGGTAGAAGCAACATTAGCCTTGGGGACTCAGGTTTGAGTTTCACATCTGTCATCTAGCTGAGTGACAATAATGGTTTTCTTAACTTTCTGTTTGCTCATATATAAAGTGGAGTAAATTACACTTACCTTACAGTTTTTTTATTTTTTATTAGAGATGCCTTTATCCCAATAAAAGAATTTCCAGAACAAAGAGTTAATTTGAGGTGGGAGGACTCTCATAGAAACTATATATATTTGTGTAAGTTCTAAGACCAGGCATGGTCTTTAGTTGATGCCAAAGAGACTATAGGGTGGTGGATGCTATTCCCAGAGACTGGACAGCAGTTGGCAGGAGGAACTCCCAGTGGTGTTCATCACTGCAGGGTTGGTATTGCACTGTGCAAGGTCAGAGTCCTGATTTGCTTGAATACTGAGTGAGGGCAGAGAAGGGCACATGAGATGCCAATTCATTTGTGATGACCACAGAGCTCTTTGCTTTCTCAAGGAGCCTGCATCACCATCCATTTTTGATCATCAGATTATTAGAATTGACTCAGGATTTACCCATTGGATGGTTTCATGTGTCAGCTCCTTACTCAGACTTTCAGGGTCCTGTAGAGAAGGATGGCTTTCTTCCTCCTGCACCAAACTTGACCACAGGTGCTCTGAAATTTGGCTCCCAAGATGGGTTATCAGGGGCATTTCTTCTTCAAGACTCACTTCCTCAGAGGCACAGTGCTGGAACATGGATTACCCTTGTTCTTCTCTATGTCTCAAGGTACCCACCAGAAGTCCAACCACATTTTCCTCCTATCTCTGTCTTGCCCATAAAAATCTGGAATAGCAACACACGCACATATACACACACATTCCACATTCTTCACATTTCTCCAGATGGTACACACAGAACCAGATGAACCTTAAGAAGGGCTCAGAAGCTGATAACCCAAAAAAAACTTATCCTTTCCTCTCCTTCCATTCTTCCCTTATGTAGAGACTCACACACCTATCCCTCTCATCCCCCTGAGAATGTTCAAGGAGGCTTTTTGCTACAGAACTAAAGATACAAACAGACAAATACAAAAGCACATGTCAAACACTCAGTGAATCATTTGTATTATATATTGATCAACACTGAGAAGTATAATTGTCATAGGAAGACAGAAAGTTCAGGTCCACATTTATAGTCCTATCTTTTCCTTATAAACATATGTGAAAAGCTCAGTAATAATCAGAACATTTTTTAGTGTGAATTCCATTAGAACCAAGATCATTGATTGGATTTGAGAGTGTAGTGACATCATAGGATAGTCCGATATCTCCAGTTTCCATTTGGAATGTTTCTGCCAGATTGGAAAGGAACAGAGTTATCACTTTCCCTTTCTCAAAGATCCAGGATTTTGTAAAACTTGGTAAGATCAAGGTCTCAGAAAATGAGGGGCTGAAAAAAAAAACCTAAACTTTTACTAAATATATAAATGACAGAGTGTATAAATATTCTAGAAGATAATCACTTGCTTTAGCAAGCCAGATTCAGACGATAAAACCCTGCTCCAATAAATAAGTGTCTTCTGGATTGTGTCCTCCTTGTTCAGGATAAATTGCTGCAGCATTGCCATCCACCAGACTAGATATTTCACCAGTTTCATGTTGTGCAGAGTGTGTATCTTCTTCAGCGTTTAAAGCAGCCCTTCTTGGCATGATATTTATTGGGTTTTGCACTTGATTTTTTTTTTTGGCATTGTTTTTATAGGTCTCAGGACAATGTCTGATTATTTCTCAAGTTACACATATGTTGTTGGGCCCTGGCTCTCTGTTGAATGGACTTTAGATAGGGTGGTGAGAAAAACTTCCCTGTGGAGTTAAATTTAAACAAATCTGGAAAGGAGAATTCCAGGCCAAGAGAACAGCCACTATGTAAGTAGCCAGAAGGCCAGGGTAAGATGGACTACGTGGAGTGGGGGATGAGATGAGATGTGCTGGGGCTAAATCTTGTAGGGTCTCATGAGTCATGTGAGGAATTTGGTGGTTTGTCCTCAAGGCTATCAGTATCCTTGGTAGATTTCAATTCATTGGATAAGCTGCATGTCCTTGGGCATGGCTCGAATCACACTTCACCTATTGCATCTGTGGTTCTCTTTGTTTATGGTTTCATTCTGATTAGTTTCCTTCTGAACAAAATAATTTTTCTGTAGGTGCTTTAATATCTTCATTGAGGTTAGCTCCCATCCTGCTGGCCTGGGGCCCACTCTGTCTTTGGGCAATGACTTTGCAGATCTCATTTTAACTGTACTGACTTTCTGGTTTAATTCTTGGAAGGTCAATCTTTTTGCCACATTTCCTAATTCTTAGGGAGCATATTACCTTCCTACCATGTACAAATAACGCAATTATGAACACAGGTGTTTTAGGATGCAGGCCAACAACAACAGCAGCAAAATATTTTAAAAGAATGCAGTTTTGAGTCCAAGGAGCTCTAAAACCAGAAGCCAGACTGAAAACACTCAGCATTCTCAGAGAGGGAGAGTTAGAAATAAACACTTACGTCATCCCTTCTCTCCCCTGCAGTCCAGACAGATGATTGCCTAGCATTCTGGATTTGTCTGCTTTCCTCATTAATTCTCCTCTCATTTCTGCTTTTATTATCTGCAATGACAAGTGCATACTATCTATCCCTAGGCAGCTTCTAAAGTCATCTGTCATTAGAGCAATAAAGACTTGTAACTTTCTGCACAGTAAACAAATTGAACTGCTCCTTGGTATCTAAACCTCTTAATTAAAGCACCATTGTCATTGCTATGGTTACTACTGTCCTTTGCAAACCTACTGCGTGCCAAGGACAGTTAGTTGCTATACATACAATATTTCCTTTAATCTTCATAACAACACTTTCAAGCTAAGACTCATTGGTCTCCTAAGTAGAAGAGGAAATGAAACTCAGAGTGGTGAAGTACTTGCTCCTACTCAAAGTCAAATGAATAACA
Source organism: Eptesicus fuscus (assembly GCF_027574615.1). Lineage (NCBI taxonomy): Eukaryota > Metazoa > Chordata > Mammalia > Chiroptera > Vespertilionidae > Eptesicus > Eptesicus fuscus. The sequence continues at coordinate 111,152,299 of NC_072474.1, read as the reverse complement.
AACTCATATATCTATAGACTTTCTAAGTCAGCCCTGCCCACCCAACCGTACCTTACATGATACTTTGTACCTCCCTGATACTACAGACTGTTCTTTTTTTTTGAAGTAAAATTATTTTATTTGCAAACAACATGATGTATGCAGAAAATCTGATGGACTCTACAAAAATGCCTCAAGAATTGATAAGTGAATATTTCAAAGTTGAAGGATATTTAATCAATACACAAATATCAATTGTATCTCTTACTCTAACAAAAGTAAAACATTGCTCTCAAATGTTCTACCTCACTGAGGTACATATATACTCACCTTTGCCTTCTCTCCTCAGAGCATATCTTCAGAATTTTGAGGGGATCCCACTTCTCCCTATTTTGTGTCACTCTAATCCCTAGAGTCATAGACTGTCATTGCTGGTGGGGATCTTGGAGAGTATTTTCTCTGAAGGTTCCCAATCTTGAGTTCCTACATGGAGACTGCAAGCCAGTTTCAATACTCATACATCTCTAGTTAAATCACAATACTGTTTTTGATTTGTACTACTGAAATATTAAGTTTAACAATTATTATTTGATCATTACAGTTTGTCTAACAGATATAAAGTTTTACAAGATTGGATCCTTCTCAGGGTAATTGTGGAGGAAAGAATGTATAAAAAAGACTGTTGGTGAAAACTTTCAGAAAATAATCACCAATGTGGTCTTAAGTTCTCTTTTGTTTGTTTTAATCACCACATGAAGATATGTTTTTATTTCTTTGAGAGAGAGAGAGAGAGAGAGAGAGAGAGAGAGAGAGAGAGAATCATTGATATGAGAAACATTAATCAGTTACCTCCTATACGTGCCCTGACCTGGGATCCAACCTGCGTCCTAGGTATGTGCCCTGACCAGGCCTCAGGTTCTTCTTTAGAGATGACTAAATGGATGTCCACTGGGATGAATTGTGAACACGAATGAAGCTACACTGCTTTGGAAGAGACTTTAAAGCTTACATTGTCCACCTCTGATACATTTCCAGCAAATGGTAGCCAAATCATTGGTAGAGAATTTATTGCTACCCTAGGCAAGGCATTCTCTTTCAACTTAATATCACCAACTGTTAATAGTTTCCACTTTTATGTAGGTTCTGCCCTCAGTGCAAGTCCTCTGGAGCACCACACAATGGTTCTGTCACTCTGTAAGTGATGTCCTACGTAGGGATATAGCAATTGTGGACTCATTGCTAGGGATGCTGGCATCAGCTAAGTGATCATGGCCTCTCTTGGCTCCCATGCAGACCATTATGGAAAGTCAATTGTTACTTAACAAGGCCCATAAGAGATTTGTTTTTGGTCATTTGACCCTCTGTTCATTGCTTTAGCCACTTCCCTTAAAACTGCATATATACTCAACTATCTCATCTTTTGCCTATGCTCCATGCTCCTTATTTCTAGAATATTCTCTTTCCTACTCACTTCCTTAGATTTACCTCCTCTGGAAAGTGCTCCGTGACCTAGAACAGCTAGGTAAGGCCCTCTAATACCTGCTTCCAATGCACCTTGAAGGTTTTCTTGCCTTTATCATTTAATTATAATTAACCATTTTTTCCTCCCTCCCTTAATCAGGACTTTCTAAACCCCAAGGGCTAGCACTTCATTGAGAAACAGATAGTGGATTCTCAGTGAAATGAGTGAATGAATTTTGCAATAACCAAATCTCAACCCCTCCCTACCTCCTCCCCCTTTCTCATATAAAGCTCTGTATCATATGAGCCCTTCCTGTATCTTGTTCAAGCCCATTCATCAACTCCTCAACTTACATTCTCTCTTTATCATGGCAGTGGAAAGTGGGGAGTTGAGAAGGAAGGGAAATGGGATGAGGCAGAGGGTGAGATGAAAGAGAGACCAGGGAAGACAGAACACACCAGAATAAAAAACTTCATTTTATACACAAGGAAACTGAGTCTCTGGGAGAAACACGACTTACCTAAGTGACTGTTTCCTGGCCTCTTGCCCTGGGCTTCTCCTCTCTATTATAAATTTTGCAGAAAGTATGTCTTTAACACACAGACAAAAAAATACTGTCTCGTATCCAAAGATGACAGATGATATTCAGGATGAAGGGGTCATTGGTTGAAATAAAAAGAAAATCCTGATTTAAAAACCCGGCCTCTCACTTGGAACAATGACTCACACTAATTCTGCAGGCGGTATGCTTTCCTCTGATATTTCTCATCCGATCTGTTCTCCTCAATTGCATAAGGGTAATGATGAATTCTGTAGCTGGATCCCAACTTCCCAAGGCCCAAATAATCACTGTCCTGCTTTCCACGGGAGATGAATATATATATATTACAATTTTAACATTCTCTGAACATCCACTTTAAAAACAGGAGACATTGTAGCAGGTGGGGCTTGCAAATGATATTTCTCATCAGATGTTCATCCAGAAAGCAATTAACTTTAGGCAAGTATCTTCTCTGTAAGGCCTAGGAGGCTTCTAAAAAGGCTTCCTCACTCTCAAATTTCTCTGAACAGGCTTTTCCTTCGCCTCCCCTTGTGTTCCTAAGCCCAAAGAAAATATCAGAAGCAAGTTCCACTGATAAGGATGCCATCACAGTTTGGTGACTCAGAACTGCACAGCAAGAAGTCTTTCTTCTGCCTGTCCTCCCACCACCCCAACCCAAGTACCTTCAAAATTGTTTTTCTCATGTTTTAAATATGTTTTTTACTGATTTATTTTTGAGAGAGAGAGTAAGGGGAAGAGAGAGAGAGAAGAGAGAGAGAGAGAGAGAGAGAGAGAGAATGAGAAAGAGAAACATCGATTGGCTGCCTCCTACTGGGGAATGAGCCCATAACCCAAGCATGTGTCCTGACCAGGAATCAAATCAGTGACCTTTTGGTGCATGGGACGATGTTCAACCAACTGACCTACAATGGTCAGGGCAATTTTTCTCATGTTTTATAAATTGCTTAGAGCCCTGTCAGGCTCTTTAGTTTCATTTGGTCCACTGCCTTGGCTTCCCTATCACCCCTAATAGGACATCTAAGGAGGACAAATAAAAAATCTGTGTTTAGAACTCACATAGACACTAGTTCAAACCCTGGGTCCGCCACTTCTTAGTTGTGCACTTGTGGGTTGATGGTCTTTGGCCTCTTTCTGAGTCTCAGTTTCTCACCTGTGACTGATTTATGACGATTCACTGAAAATATCCCAAGAAAAGTACTCAGCTTGGTGGCACTTACTGGAAGTTTCTTAGCTGAGTATATTCTTCTCTCTGTCCAGCCTGTCTCTATTTGGTAAAACAAAGCTGGGATATAGTTTGGCTAGTGAATTAGCTTCCTGAGGCTGTTGCATCAACATCCTACAAAATGGGTATTTTAAAACAGCAGACACTGGTTTTCTCACAATTCTAGAGACCAGAAGTCCTAAATCAAGATGTCATCAGGGCCATGCTCCCCTTTGAAGCCCCCAGGGGAATCCTTCCTTGCCTCATGCTTGCTTCTGGTGGTTTGCCATCAATCTTTGGTGTTCTTAGTTTGCAGCTACATAACTTCAATCTCTGCTTTATCATCACATGGCATTCTCTCTCTGTCTTCACATGGCAGTCTTCCTCCAAAGAGCTTAGTCATATTGAATTAGGGGTCTACACTACATTGACCTAACTTCATCTTAACTAATTATATCTGCACCAACCTTATTTCTGAACTAGAGGCCCAGTGCATGAAATTCGTGCATGGGGGGAAAGAGGGGGGTGTCCCTCAGCCCAGCCTGCACCCTCTCCAATCTGGGACCCCTCGAGGGATGTCCGACTGCCCGTTTAGGCCCGATACCGGTAGGATCGGGCCTAAACGGGCAGTCGGACATCCCTCTCACAATCCAGGACTGCTGGCTTCCAACTGCTCGCCTGCCTGCCTTCCTGATTGCCCCTAACTGCTTCTGACTGCCTGCCAGCCTGATCACCCCCTAACCACTCCCCTGCCAGCTTGATTGATGCCTAACTGCTCCCCTGCCAGCCTGTTTGCCCCTAACTGCCCTTCCCTGGAGGCCTGGTCACCCCTAACTGCCCTCCCCTGCTGGCCTGGTCCCCTGCAACTGCTCTCCCCTGCAGGCTTGAGTCTCCCCCAACTGCCCTTCCCTGCAGGCCTGGTAGCCCCCAACTTCCCTCCTCTGCCAGTCTGGTCATCCCTAACTGCCCTCCCCTGCAGGCTTGATCACCCCCCAACTGCCTTCCCTTGCAGGCCTGGTCCCTCCCAACTGCCATCCCCTGCTGGCCATCTTGTGGCGGCCATCTTGTGGCGGCCATCTTGTGTCCACATGGGGGCAGCCATCTTGTGTGTTGGAGTGATGGTCAATTTGCATATTACTCTTTTATTAGATAGGATAGGGTTAAATTCCAAGATCCTATAATATAGACTTATGTTTTGATTAGATTAGACTTGAGAAATCTAATCTTAGAATTGCAAGCTTAAAGCTAAAAGAAAATATGTTATTTCTTTCAAATTTTTTCTTTTTATTCACTATTTCCCAGTCTTCTTGCTTTATCCTAAGCCTCCCAGCCACAATTATCACCATCTCTTATCCATTATTCACCCAGGAGTCTGGCTCTCCTTCTGTCACACTCCCTTTTCTTGAACAGTCATGTGCCCATATTAGTCATCTTGATTTTCAATAGGACAAAGGTCAAATTCCTCAACTTAGCACAAATTGTCTTTCAGTGCATGACCCCCACCTCCCTTAGGGTGGCTAACTGTCTCAGTTTGTTACAACTAGTCCCAGTTTTAGCCCTGAGATTTTTGCATCCTGAGAACCCTTCAGTCCCGGACAAATCAGGACATTTGACCACTCTATTCTCTCTATATGGCTTTATGTTATATTATATTATATTATATTATACTATATTATATTATATTATAAATTATACTAGAGGCCCAGTGCACAAAATTTGTGCCTGGGGGAGGGGTGGTGGTGGTGGTGTCCCTCAGCCCAGCCTGCACCCTCTCCAATCTGGGACCCCTCAAGGGATGTCCGACTGCCTGTTTAGGCCCAATCCTGGTAGGGCATCCCTCTCACAATCCAGGACTGCTGGCTGCCTGCCTGCCAAACTGCTCGCCTGCCTGCCTTCCTGATTTCCCCTAACTGCTTCTGCCTGCCAGCCTGATCACCCCTAACCACTCCCCTGCCAGCCTGTTTGCCCCTAACTACCCTCCCCTGCAGGCCTGGTCACCCCCAACTTCCCTCCTCTGCCGGCCTGGTTCCTCCCAACTGCCCTCCCCTGCTGGCCTGATCGCCCACAACTGCCCTCCCTTGCAGGTCTGGCCCCTTCCAACTGCCCTCCCCTGCTGGCCATCTTGTGGTGGCCATCTTGTGTCCACATGGGGGCAGCCATCTTGTGTGTTGGAGAGATGGTCAATTTGCATATTACTCTTTTATTAGATAGGATTATATTAATTATATTAGTTATATTATATGATATATTTTTAAAATATATCTTTATTGATTTCAGAGAGGAAGAGAGAGGGAGAGAGAGATAGAAACATCAATGATGAGAGAGAATCATTGATTGGCTGCCTCTTGCATGATCAAGATCGAGCCTGCAACTGGGGTATATGCCCTGACTGGGAATCAAACCATGACCTCCTGGTTCATAGGTTGACACTCAACCACTGATCCACCATGGCCAGGCTTTCTGTATGGCTTTAGATACTCTCTAGCTATTATAGATTTAGTTCTGTCTCAGTAATTGTTTATTACTCTGGATTTAGCTGTTTACTCATTAAGCTCTACTGATAAATGATATGTTTCTTAAGGATTTTAGATCCACATAAATCTGGATTTGAATGCCAACTCTGCTGACCTTTGTCATTGAATATCTTATTAAGCATCCATTTCCTTAAAAGCAAAAGGTGCATGCAATGATATCTCTTTCAGTTGCTGTGAGAGAAAATCAGATATTATGAGTGAAGCACCATGCAGAGTATCTGATATATATTAGATGTTGCATCAATGGCAGATGGTTTGTCACTGGTGGGTACATCTGTATACTTCAGAGAACCTGTGTTTAGTGAAGGTTTTGAGAGAAAGTTCAAGACTACAAAGCTTGAATCTCCTGACCCATGATCTTTCTGTCCTGTCATTTTCTCTCTCTGACTTAAAAATAAATCCATTCTTTCAGAGGTAAGCCTTACAAAAAACTTGACTCAAAGCCTTGTTTTTCTCAAGTAATGTGGACCATGACAGATGTATTTCCTATGGACCGTTTACTATTGGAATTTTCCATGTGTCAATATTTTTCTACCCTTCAGTGATTTTGCGTGCGTTGGTTTCAGAAACTGAAGGGGAAACAAAAAACTAAAAAGACCTTGAACATTTTCTTGTGCTCCAGTCCCTATGAATTTAAAACATGAATTAATTTTAAGTTGGTGTGGTATCACCAACTGAATGGAGGGCCACTGAAAGCCTTTTCTTCCATATTAGCTCTCCAGAAGAATCAGTAGTGTTTTATCCAACCTGATGGCATTTGAGTTATGTGTATGAGGAAGTTGAGAATGAGTGAGGGTGTCCATGACCTCAAAAGGGAGCAGGGAAAATCCTAATTGTGGTCAAAAGTAAATCGCTGGTTCTTGCTTTTCTCTAAGATCTTCATTGTGGAGGCCACTGGTTCATTTTATCTAGTGGGTATTTAATGCCATGATGATATTAATAATTCAGAAAGTCTGGGCAGTACTTTTCCACTGAGGGCTATGTGCAGAGCAGAGCAGAAGTGCTGGCAAAAGCCAGAGGGCTCCTGACAAGGTCGGATGCTTTATGCTTTAGCAAGTGTTTCAAATCCCTAGTAACCCCTTCCTTGCTGTGACTGACAAACAGAGAGGCAAGGCTTCTAAAGGATTTTTAGCTTTCTTGACTGGGGTTAACAGAAGTTCAATCAAATAGACCTCTAAGAGATGGCATGTCAACAACAATGACACTGGCTGGATGTAAATAAAATTTTAATTACCAGTTCCAAACAATAATTCAAACGATGTTATAAAATGATACAGGATGAATTGCTATAGGTGATGAGAAAATTAGTAGTAGCCATGGGAAGAGGAGGCATGATCTTTTATTATTACTACTGCTAGTGCTTATTTTGATTATTCTTATGGATCTTTTTTAAGATCCAGACACTCTGTATTACGTATATGTTATAATTCTGTGAGATGGACAACCTTATCCCCATCGCATAAATAAAGAAATGGGGGCTCAGAAAATCAATCAAGCTTTTCCAAGGCCATCAAGATGGTCAGAGGTAGAGCCAGTGTTTGACCTGAGGATGGTTGTTTCTAGACACTGCTTTTTTACATGTGCTATAACACCTTCAAGTAATAATTAAAAGTTAGTGACCATGAAGAGGATTCTTAGCCTTTTGCAGAGACTTAAGTTTTCAGGACCATTTATATCTCTTTCCCCATTTACTTCTCATGGCAACCCTGTGCATGAACTGGTTGAGGGTTACTATATCCCCCTGGCACATGCAGAGCTTGGATTGGAATGAAGTAATATGATTCCCAAGGTCACTAGCCAACTAATTAGTGGCCAAGATGCACCTGGAACTCAGGACTTCTGGTTCCACAGCCGGAGTTTTGTGACCCATGCTGTAGAGGATAAAGGGGTCACACCAATAAGAGCTGCCATTTTTATTTCAACTTGAGCTGAAGGGGTTGAAATCTAGTCTAAACTTGATATTCTACCTTTGCTGATCTCTCTTGTCAAAACTACTTCTTCCTGGGTAGCAAGGTTTTCACTGACCAGACTTCCAATGACAGTGATGAGAACTGCCATTTTAGAGTAGTTAGGACAATAAATTATTTATTAATCCTGAAAAAGAGTGCTTAGACCTTCAGAAATATTGATAATATATAAAAAAGAGCAATAATTGAATTTTCTCTTATGATAAAATGTATCTGTGGTCAAATGGACAACTTGTAGGTTTTGTCTTCATTCAGAATATATGGAACATAGAGCTGGCCAGCAACATTGATGGCATCTTTTTGTGAGACTACAAAGAAGAGGGGGATTAAAGAACATAGGAGACATGCGATGCTTAGGAAAGACATATATCATGTGGAGTAATGAGAGGAGGAAAATACACACAACTCAAAATGTTGAATTAGTGACCAGAAATTCAAATTCTAGTCTTGACTATCCTTGGGGCATAGTTTTCTCATCTGAAAAATAATATTATTTTGGATGGTCTCTGAAATCTCTCTTTCATCTCTCACATCTTGCTCTATTCTCTCTAATGTGCTTGCTGGTAAACTGCATGGGTTGTTTTAATTTATGAAGAATTCCTAGAGAGTTTAAAGCATTTTTAGCCCCAGAGTCTGAGCTGAGATGTGCCCCAAAGAGGACCAAGGCAAGCTGCAGGATTTATAATGCTGAGAAGGGCTCTGGGAATTCCTGAAGGCAAATGTGTGAAGCCATTCTGGGCTTGACGTTCCAGTGTAACTGTTCGCACTCAGTTGCCGTTGGGCACATATGCTACGGAGTTTGGTTTCAAGCTGAGCATATGGTAGCTTTGGATTAGAGATTGGATTCTTGTTAAGATCCTTGGCACATGTGTCTTCCCAGTTTTAGAAAATGACAGAAGAGAGTCAAGCAAGAAGACTATTCTTGTTAGGGGCATTATATAAGTGAAGTCTGCTTTTCTCCACCTGCTGAGGGGGCTGACATTTCACGTTCATCATGTTATTAATAAAAAAAAAAGCTTGTGTCATGTTATTTTCCATTTTTATCCCGCTCTCCCTCTCTTCCTCCTTTCCTTCCTTCCCTTCCTTCCTTCCCTTCCTTCCTTCCTTCCTTCCTTCCTTCCTTCCTTCCTTCCTTCTCTCCCCACAAATGCATATGCAGAAATGTTTTCCTTGTTTTGTGTATAGGGATTGCTTCATCTGCTCATGTATATTTGGCCCAATCTGAGCTCAAGTTAGGAACCCCTAGTACACAAGACTAGCTTTCCAAACCCATCACCATCACATTTCCCCAACTTTATTTGAACCAAGAATTGAAACACACTAATCAAATCATGATGCAAATACAGATACTGGATCTAAATTGTGGCAGTAACAGGAAGTGTTCCAGAAGAAAACTTGAGTGAATATGGGCAAGGGTTTTCCACAAGGGGTGGAATTTTATCTGAAGAGAGTCCCCATAGCAGAGGCAAGGAGCTGCAATCTCTGTGTCTGTCTGGAATCTGGTGTGCTGTGTATTTGCATATACTCAGTATCTCCTGGGATATATGGATGGAATACAATGTGATTGCTTTGGGGAATAATTAAAATAATTAGGTTTAAATTAAAACCATTGAGTAGGAAAGCTATTTTCTCACAATGATTTACTCTAATAGAAGCCCCCCGCTCCCCCAAAAAATCAATACTATTTACATAGTGCAATACCATTCGAATTGATATATTTAGTTAGCATTTACACCTTACCAGGGCTGGTAGTAACTGTTTATTTGTCTATAATGGTCAAGCTAAAACCAGGCAATCAGAAATCAAAAGTAAATTCCTTGTTTTATCATTTATCATTTTCAATTGCATTCATTTTGCTATAATTGGATTAGGTATGGGTTCTAAATCTTAGCTTTATAAAATCAAGTTTTGAACTTGTTTATAACCTAATTTTTTTTTTACATGTGAGATCTCTCTTCAAACCCATTCATTCATTGAGTCATTAGAGAAAGATTTTATTTTATTATTATTTTTTTATTATCCAAAAATGCTTTTATTTTATTTTTGAGAAAGGTTTATTAAACATATAACATGGGCAGGGCAATAATGTTAACTGTAATAAGGAGTGCAAAAAATGAATACGATATTATCTTTGCTCTAAAAAAATAGATGGACATGTAGGAGAGAAGCTTCCCTTGCACTTTAATCCAGATTCAGTATAATTAACATTAGAATGGTGACACAAACCAGGAATAATGGGAGTAAGTAGGAGGGAGTCATAATCTTTTAACTAGGGTACTGGGAAGACTTCAATACGAAATGTTCTACAGGAGAAAAGTCTCAGGAAAGAGTCTTCAAGGAATTAAATAACACATGAGCCAAGATCTGAAAGATTGGATGTCTAGCGTACACTGAAAAAATAGGAGATACTCTGGTGCTGATGAGGAATAGTATTTGGGAAGAGCTTGGGCTGACCTTGTAGCTTTCTAGATTACAGAGGCATTAGAAGGCTTTGGGGAGGTTGTCCCCCACCCTGCCTGACCCATTGAGGGCATTCTGGGGAGAGTAGAATGGAGGAGTGATATGATCAGAGCTCGGCTCTGCACCCCTCTTTTGCATCTCTAGTCTTGTGATACTCATCCCAGTTGAATTCATCCAGAACCACCCAATTTTATAGGTCCTCTAGAACCCTCACTTTGCAGATGAACAAACTGAGGCACAGAGAGACAGACCAAATAGTTAAACCAATGCTGTGTCCTAAAGATGGATGTCTTGGAGAGACGCCCACCTTCTCTTCAGCAGCATTTAAGTCTCTCTCCTTTGGTTAGGTCCCAAGCCTCCTGGGAGGTGGAAAGAGGAAGAAGATAAATAAACATTTACAGGGGCTTAGCCATGTGAAAAGCATTTCCATGGAGAATATACATATATACAGGGTGGGACAAATGTAGATTTACAGTTACTCATGTGTAAAATAATGTAAAATGAATACATAATAATACAAACATAAACTCTGTGTTTTGCATACTCACAATTGTAAATACGAGATGAAGAAATGGAGCTGAAGAGTCTAAGAAACTTGACTAATGTGAAATAAATAGTAAATGGAAGAGCTGGGAGTTAAACCCAAATGACCTGGCTCTGTAGTACACTTGCTTCATCATTATCCCATGCTTGGCATAAATTTAGCTGTGGGCATAGAAGTGATACAGGATGAAATATCCCAAATCCAAAGCTCATGAACCTCCCACTACTCCATGGAACTCAAACATTTTCAAGCAATAAAATTTAATTTAATTCAAAACATTTATTGATTCCTGGTTTATGGCAGACTTGTGATAGGTGTTGGAGATACGCCAACACACACATGCATGTGTATGCAAGCACACACACACACACACACACACAGACATACACACTCGCACTGAGCTGCTGGAAAAATGATTCTGTGAGATTTATAATATAAATCTCATTACTTATGCCACTAGCTCAGAAGCCAGTGAGCTGTGCCAGTAGGAGACCAGAGATTAGGAGGGGACAAGGCTAAGACTTTGTTCTTTCTGCTTCCTCCCTGCATCAGAGTGGTTTTGGCAGGAGCATGGGTTTCCATAGCTACAACTTTACAGGTAGACCTTCTATTCTATATCCCCTTCTGCTGTCCTGTATAGGACTGGAGGCCATTAAGGACTTCCGGCCAATGTTAATCTCCAGGTATATGAGCAGTCCTTTTAAATGTTCCTTTACCTGATACTCACTTCTGTAAACAGTACCATCCTTCTACAATCTCTATCAACATCCCAGTGGAGGGTTCGGTGTCTGTTAGGACCTTGACTGATATGTTTAGTTTTAAGTGCTGCATTTTGTCTCTTACTAGCTAATTCTATGTGACCACAAGTCATATAACTATTCTGAACTTAGTATCTTTACCTATAAAATAGAATTATAGGGGAGCAACACATTTATTGAGCATCTGTCATATGCTAGGAACTTTATGTATATTAATTCATTTTCTCTTGATATTAATTTTTATGAGTGTATATTTTCATCATTGTATCCCCAAATCTATATAGATACCTGGAACATGGTAGATGTTCAGTACATGCCTATTGAGTGAATGATGTAGGCATGAGATTGGTATCGTTATCTTACTTAAAAAGAAATTGATGCTGGCACACATCAAGCCATCAAGTAAATATCACAGAGCTAATAAATGGCACTGCTGGAATTGGAGGCTAGGTTGTTTAATTTTATAATGTTTACTCTTTCCACAAAACAATCCTGGTTAAAAACCTACCCAACCCTTCCCGGCCTGCTGTGAGATTTAAAGGAAATGAAAATATTATGAATTCTGAAATCTACTTAAACATATTGCATTATCATCTTTATTAATATTTTTAGAACCTCTTTTCTACCTACCAGTGCAGAGTACCATGTGCTCATTAAATGCAAATTAATTCTCAGTTAAGTATTAGCCAAACATAAATATAAAGGTTGTTGCTAGGGAAGTGAAAATGAAATTAATTTGGGGGTGGAGTTCTGCTCTTTTATATTATTTTCACAATTGTATCCTCCTAATAACATGGCTAATTAGGAAATAATTTTCAAGTTTCACAATTTAAAATTAGAATATTTATTTTCAAGAAAGTATTTGAGCTTTGGATCTGGATGTGTCAGGAAAATATTCTGAGAGTATAAATTTAGATAGAGCTTAAACTTGGTTCTCTGATTCCACAAGTAAATGGAAGTCATGAAAGTCACAAGAAATTGTTCCTGGGACCTTAGTAAAAATTGAGGTTTTGAACCTTAGAACACATTATTGACCGTTTCCATGATGAAACTTAGGTCCCCTGGGGAGTCTGCAAGATTAGCTAGACCCAAAAGGCAATGACTCTTTGATGAGGAAATAGTTTTAAGAGCTTTATAGAAGTTATATACAGCATTGTGTCTATGTGATTCCCCCCGCTCTATGTTGCTTATGCATTACTTGAGAAAGTTCAAAGTATATAATGACACAAAAATAGTGATGAGATAGATCTATCTCTTAGGGTGATGTCCTTGGACCTGGAAGTCCATTTCTTCATCTCTTTGTTTATTGGAATCTAACCCTAGTGTTCTATGGTTTTTGAATAGTAATGGAAACAAAATAAACTCACCGAGAAGGACATATATGAAGAATGGAACTGGTTTTAGCAAACACAAGCATCCAAATCAATGTACTGCTTCCAAGTGGTTGCCTAGAAAGACTGAGGTTTTATCAGTGATGACAACTTTGTTGAACTGCATTTAAATAAGAAATATATGAAGTCATAGAGATATCCTGAAGGTTGTCAGAATCTTTCCCTACAGTTGTAAAATGAAAGATTTTAGAATATTTCTTCTGGATCCAAAATTTTATGATGTTTCTAAAATCTCAGCCTTAGTAACTTTCATCCATTCTTTCATTTTCAAAACAAAGAAATATTTATTCGGCACTTACTAATGTGTTAGGCATTAATTCCCAATACTATGGCTTGAAGATAGATGCCATGCTCCTAGCTAAAGCAGCTCACAGGTTAGTGGAACAGACATGTAAACATCAATAATCTATAATAATAAAAGAGTGATATGCTAATTAGACTGGACATCCTTCCGGACATCCTTCTGGACGACCTTTCAGACAAAGCCGGGGCTGCGAGGGAAGCCCAGGTCCCAGGTGCTGGAGGGTAGCCGGTGCCAGCATTTTTGAAGGTCGTGGAAGTATAAATAGAAAAGTCTGAGGCTGAATTTTGAAGGATGCCCAGGAGTAATCCACGTAGAAAGATTCAAAAATCAAGAGCAGCATAAGCAAAGAAACCTGTATGATGATTTTATGGTCCCAATTCTAGAATTGTCACACATCTAGTAAGGGACAAAAAGCAGCACTTAAAACCTTCCTTAGAGTCGCTTTCCTTAAACAAGAACAGATTACAAAGTGATTATAGCCAGTATTGCTTTTCTACTTGCCTATAGTACAGCTTTCAGAAAGGCCTGCGACTGTCTCAGATTTTAATTGTCAACAGCCTATAGTGGGAATTCAAGGCACATTCTTGTGCTTTCCTAACTCCCTGGCATTCTTGAAATCTATTTGTGTTTTCCACCTGCATCATCCATTAGGGTAATGAGTTTGGTTGTTTACTGACCACTGTATGGTGTCTGGTCCTCCACCTTCATCTGGATGTTGAGAGTCTCTATTACTAAAAGTAATTTTCCTTTACCCCCAACCTTACCTTCAGATAATTATCCTAAGGTGCCAACACTGGTTCAGATGGGACTTGAGGTGGCTTTACCTCTCTAGGACTTGATGGTATGAATGACTGAGTTTCCTGTCACCCAGATTCTCTTATCCTGGACTTCAGCTCATTCTCCCCTCTTGTACAGGCCTCCAAGCATGCCCCAGAGGTCAGGTCATCTGGCCTAGGGCTCCAAGGATAGAGTCTTGACTTTAGTTAACCCATGTCTATTAGGCACTCTAGTCATTTTGTGCTATTTTAACCAAAGTTTGTGGTAGGTTGTAATACAGCAATAGAATGCTAAGACAGCCCTGAAAGGCTTCCTATGACTAATACCTTCTGACTATGAGAAGGAATAAGTTGAATGATCCAAGTGAAGAATGATGGCATGGCAAGATGTACCAGGGTGAGGGAATAGTGAGTACTAAAGTTTAGAAGCATGAGAGACTATGAAGTGCATTGGCATCTAAAAATAACTTTGTTTAGGTAAACAGGGATGGTAGTAAAAATATTTAACAACCCACAAAACCTACACTGTGGCAGGGTGGGTTATTGGGAAGAAGAGGCTGAGGACAGAGTTACGGGTGCCAAAGGTTTATTAGGTGTTGACTTATGGCAGGAAGAGGGAGGGAACAAAATTGGGCAGGAGGAAATTTTACACCAAGGTCTAACAAAACTTTGGCCAATTCCACAGGGAGGTCTTGAGAACATATCACCTATCAAAAAAGTCCCCCTTGAGCAGAAATGACCAGACCCTTAAACTCCATCTTGCTTATTTATTTGAAATGGAATAGTATGACTCTGGCTTTCTGTAGCCAAAGCAAATCCTGGATAGTATCTACTGGCTGAATTCCTTGCAGTGGATTGTAAATCCTTCACTGAAGAAGGATCTGGGTAGCCTGTCTGTCTACCACAAACCCCAGACAATTGGAACAGAAAAACACACAAAGGTAGCTATAGTAAGGTTCAGGAGATGCTCAGCTGACCTAGGAAATTACTTTAGTTAATGGATCTTGGGAAATACTGGGGACTTTTAGGGGTAGATAGAGGCAGGTGGAGGGGACACTCTGGGAGTGCATCCATGAGTATTTAGCAAACAGTGTAGTGCATTTCAATCTTCTGTCAACTGGTATGGCTGATACAATGCATATCAGCTTTATATTTTCCCTTAATATTTAAGG